>NC_134484.1:447940705-448540705 GCF_040206685.1 Ascaphus truei
CTCCGGTTGCACCAGCACAGACGACCTCGGACTCTCCGGACTCTGCTCCGCTACCACGCAGGTAAGTCCTGACTCTTTTTCAGCACTGCTGTAGTGGCCCGCTGGTAGGCGCATCACCACCGATGTCGGGCTTGCTTGCTCCTCGTCCTATGAAGCAGACTCCGACGCGGGTAGTAGTACTTCCGCAGGGGACCGACAGCGAGGTTCCGGGTTCTCGCTGCGGTTGCAGGCCCCAATTTCTTTCTGCTCTGTAGCGATCATCAGCAACGATCCCCATTCTCCGGGATCAGCTTTCTCCGTTTTTACTGTGGGCGAGGCTCCAGCCGTCAGCTTGGCTTTCTCTCCGCCCGCCTCCGCGGCAATTCCAGGCACAAAGGGCTGTACGGCCCACAGATAGTATATGCCACACTGGGGACACCTTGCCGTGGTGCTGGCTTCTCCACCGGGCAACCTGCACTGCATGCACAGGCACCGCAATGTCTCCTTGTCCCCAGCCTTTACTACCAGGAAGCCTCCTGGCAATGAATAGAGGTATACCCCAATGTCCATCTCTTTCTCACTTGTAGGTGAAATAATAGGTGTGTAATCAGCGCTTATGTAAACAACAATGGTAGACAATAATAAACCTTAGATAAAGAGTCCAAACGGTAGTCCTGGAGCTGCCTTGAAAAGATTATTCTGGTATCTTCTACCCAGAGTTGGATTGAGGGCTGGAAATGATCTTTTCTGGCGCTGAGGTGAGGTGTTTGAAGAATCTACTTGCAATCTCTTCTGTTGAGCAGTGACCTCAGTGGAAAGGAGAGAAAAAAGACAAAACATGCAGGGAACCTGCAATGGTGTATTACCCAAGGGATGACAGGGTTATGCAATGAAGGAGCAATTTATTATATTAAAATGACAAGGTTAAAATAACCATGGGTGACAATTGATGAACATACATATAAAAATACATATAAAATGCAAATTAAATTAATTTGATGATGGACACGTGCCTAAGCACTCTCCTGCACTACGGTGCTTGGTCCAACAATTCTTGTTCTTTGCTTCGTCTGGTCTAAAATTGAAATCCTACTCACCAGAAGTGAATAGGAAATAAGCACTTGGTTTTATGGTCTTTGCCGTTGATATCGCCGTTCGCCTGGTGCTGTGTTGGTCTCTGCTGCCGGCGATCCGATTCAGTGCTCCTGCATGCCTTGCATAACCCTGTCATCCCTTGGGTAATACACCATTGCAGGTTCCCTGCATGTTTTGTCTTTTTTCTCTCCTTTCCCTGAGGTCACTGCTCAACAGAAGAGATTGCAAGTACATTCTTCAAACACCTCACCTCAGCACCAGAAAAGATAATTTCCAGCCCTCTTTCTCACTTGTACTTGCTAAGGGAGACACTTTGCACAGTGGTCTCTCCTGTTCACCAGCTCCTCACAACTGAAGAGCAGGGATCGCCCCTTTAGCTCCTCCCTCAGCTAGCTCCACTCTCATTTGACAAAGATAAGGACCCCTCCCCCTGGTAGATATTAGGGGAGGGTCCCACAGATTCACTGGGTGACCCAGAACTGGCTCTGAGCCTGTCACAGTCCAGGAGGGCGCGGCCACAGCTTTCGCGCCATTTCCCACAGCAGGGTGGGGTTCTCTTTTTGGTGCCAATCTGGCCAACTTCTTGCAATCTTAGCATTTGCAGAATTCTCTTCACTCGGCCCACGCGGTCTCCCAGGGAAGCGGGAACCGCCATCTTGGTTTTCATGCCCATTCACTTTAGCAACTGAGGTAGATACTTGTCTTGGGATCACCGTCTGGCAATCAGGTTCTCCATCCACTCTGCACATAACAACAATGTCTTCAACACTGTTCTTCAGGGAAGCACCCCGGGATCCTAGGCAGGACAAAAACAGCGCGGCCACAGCCTTGGCGCCACTCCATAACATACTTGCAAAAGTCCCTTCTGCAGCTCACTCCTCTGTGGTATACACAACACGTGCGATCTCTCCATCAGGCACAAGCCGCCATCTTGGACTCTCCACACCGCGCGGAACTTCGCTTCTTGCGGTCGCCATCTTTACTTTGTAATTTCTACTATCACACATGGTGCTCCTCTCTGCTGTGCAGCCGCCATTTCGATGCAAAAAAGAATGCCAGTGCACCACTCTACATGTATCTAATGTATGTTTTACTCATGTTGCACAATCTCAGGCTAGGCTCACTCTCACTGTATGCTGTATCTGCCTTCCTCCAGTATGTGCTCTGTGGTAAGTGTCCTGGTTACTGGCTAGAGTACTCTGGCTTTTCCCATGCAGTACTAGGGCGTCAACCTCTCTTGGCTACCTCTAGCGCACACCCTCTCAGGAATTCCTGACCCATGTTAACCAGGCTATCCCCTCAGGCATCCTACGACTAGCTGCCTCACGGTGACTAGAACAGCTATAGCCCTGTCTCCAGACCCACTTTACTCCTCTCAGGGCCCCTAGGGTGTGCTTTGCGATGTCGCCACGACTTTCCTGACTTCCCCTAGGTCCCGTCCCATCCAAAGCATTGACTGCAGCATACACTCGCTTGTTTCCCAGTGTGCCTAGCAAAAGCCTGTCCTGTTGATAGGTGTCTCAGCAGCGTCTCCAACTGTAACGGTGTTTTCCCTGGGCCCTTCTGATCCTGAACCATATGTAAGAAAATCCCCCAATTACATGGATGTGTGATATGTGGTGCACCTGCTGGCTTACAGGACGCCTGAGTCTCCCGCTGGGTGTTATGGGGAATATCACCATGACAGGCGTCTGAGTTAGTGTGCTCTGAGTCCTACTCACATCTGGTACAGCGCTTCCACCCCATCAGGATCCCTATGGCTGGAGGGGAAAGTATCTGATGGGGAACTCCTTCTTGGTGCATCCTCCTGGGAAATAACTCCACACTCACACAAGAAGGATCTCTTGAACAAGGGCATCTTTAATGACATCTCCATTGGCAGACTGCCCATCATAGCGGTCATACTTAGCCGCACATTTCCATGAGGTACTCCATGCAGAAGGTTCCTCCTCTCTTAAATGAGTTGCTCTTCCACCTTTCCCCTAAGGGAGATCACCATCTGTGCCAAGTCCCTGGATACAGTGTATAGTACTCTGACCAGCAGAGCTGAACCTTGAACCTCACACTTCTCAGAACTTGATCAGAACTCAGACATAACTCAACCAACTAACTTTAGGCAGTACTGTGTACTATATAGACTCCAGAAAAGACACACCTCTTGTGTCACTAACAGTGGACACAAAACATGCTGTCACTTCCTTTGTTACATATGACACATCACCAGGGTTTGAAGGCAAACCTCCATGATAGTTACTGGCAACCCTGCCTGCTTAACAGGATTACTGCCAGCATGGGAAAGATCTGTACACCAATTTTACACATGGCTACATATATATATATATATATTATATATATATAATCATCTATATATATAGTCATCTATGACGAAACGCGTAGGGCGTGACTAGTTTGGGACCGCCATTTGCCCACGAGCACTGAGGCCAGTTGTTGCCAGAGACTCTATCCTTTGTGTGTATCACACGGCTCCAATACAGCCCAACCATAGAGGACTTGGAGGACTTTTGCTGTCCGGAGGGTCTCTCCCCAGCCGAACACTGAATGCGAGTTTCCGCTTCCGGTTCACCGGTTCATCAGCTACACGAGGGGAGTCACGTGACGACGCCAGTACCTGGAGCTACATCGAGAGGATTGAGCTGACGGCACATGAGAGCCTATCTCATATATGCTATTTATCGTTTTACCTTTGTGAGTGGGCATTTGAAAGATTTTATGTTCCTTGAAATACAAATTTTATTATGTTAATGCACTAGGTTTGCGCCTGTTTTTTCTTTTCTTTTTAAATATATATATATATATATATATATATATATATATATATTCCATGTTCACCAGAATATATCTGGCAAAAAGAGACAGCTCACTGAATATTAAAGAAGTAATATGTATTAAAACATAGGCACCGCAAACAACCAACGTTTCGGTCCTCAAGATGGGACCTTCTTCCAGTTACTGCATTACCTGGGAGAAGGTCCCATCTTGAGGATGAAACGTTGGTTGGTTGCCGTGCCTATGTTTTAATACATATTATTTCTATAATATTCAGTGTATGCACGTGAAAGGAACAAAGTTCTCCCTATAGTGGAGCTCCGAGGAAGTGGAACACACTACAGCAGCAATAAATAAAGTGTAACATCATCAAGTCCACAACATAACAATCCAGACCATGATCCTGTGTTCACTCCTATAACGGTAAGTATCCAAAAGATAAAGGGGATGTCCGGAATGACCATATGAAAGATCAATCTGACCCCCAACTATTGTGATCAACAATACCCAGGAGTTGGATCCCACATTGGATAAACAAGAGTAATCAAGGTACTCACTCAAACTTGATTGTAGACATCCGGATTTGCGTGCGACGGCACAATAAGGGTATAGATATAGGAAACTCCCAACCGGGAGGAAACGCCATGCACAGCTTGCGTGGATCTGCCAAAAAAGTAGCTGAAACTGCTGGGTCACTAAAACGTAGCTTTATTCAGTCATCTGGACATACAAAAATGGTAACAAATTCCTCTTGGAGGATCACTCTGGCGCGTTTCGTGCCCTACCGGCACTTTGTCAAAGAGTAATATCCTCTCTAAAGGGGGATAAGTAGCGCTGAAGCTGGATACTCCGCCCCCATACGTCACTCAAAGACCATCTCGCGAGATCAAAAGTGCGAGGTCCTCTCTGTGACAACAAGGTGGGTAACCAAGACTACATGGTGTCTACAATGATGCCGGAACCTGCTAAACATATGATATATCAACTCAAACATATAAGGACAGACATAAATAATAAATCAAACCGCATATATCTAATCATAAAATGTCTGAAACAGACACATATAGAAAAGAAAAATATAGAAATAAACATTAACAAATAAAAAAATAAAGAAAAATCTAAATGAAACTATAACATGTCAAAAAACCACAAATTAAAATGAAAATGTTTAAAAAAAATTATGGAAGAAGATTGTTGAAAACAGAAACTATACTTGACAAGCCAAGGAAAGGACCCCTTTGGAACAAGCACTCGTATGGTATTAAACGTAAGTGAATAAAATAACCTTTATTAATATAAGGGTGAAATGGGTGAAAGGATAAGCACACAACACTATTAAAAAAGTATTAAATTAAATACCTCCCAGTCCTATGTACCAGACTGTTTGCAATATAGAGATAAGGAACCTTATAGTGACTGGCACATGCAAAAATAGATGGATAGCTTGTGCCTCAGTGTGGTATATATGTTGGAACCAATCTTGTGTCTGTCAATGGTGTACCGGGCAGACACCCGTATGTATAGCCACAACTGATTAAATTGTTACTCAAAGAGAGAACATGGTGAGGTTAGTAGTGAGTAATCAGTGCACAATATCTCAGACTCACATACAGATAATTTCCAGAGGTTAGTGTACCTGGAGATAGTACTCAAATCTTTAGGGCAGACAAACTAAATAAAATAAAAAAAGGTCCTTAAAGGCGACGCAGGATGATAACATTGAACAATAAAGCTACTGTGTAGCTAGGGAAAGGCTTCAAACTGGGAGCCTTGAACCCCCTATTGGGTTAAGTATGCGCAAGGTCTCTCACAGGGTCATGCTAGTAGTATCTAATTAATACCATAGAATGTCCAAGCCTATATGGAAGCAGAGAGATAAAGAGATAAATATATAATACAAAGTAAACTGTAAACTGCTACTCAGGATCCTCCGTGGGAACAACTCAGATGGTCCAGTAAAGGTAAACAGGTATCTGGGTGTGTAGCTGATATGTCAGCAGATGTTAAAGAAGAGAGACACCCAGGACCCAGTTAATCACAGTGACCTATGTATAGGGTGTATGTGTATTGATAGTACTATCCAGGTTACTCAATAAAGGTGATCACAGTTCGAAGGGTATCAGTCAATCACACTTAACAGTTAGCCTGAATATATACACTTTTCCACGTTTAGTATAATGGAAGTCTATACAGGTCACTGGATGTATACTGGCCATTTGTATAGTGTGGGTGTAGTGTTGGTGGTCTCCAATCTACTCAAGTATGTGGAGGTAACAGGATAAATAATACCTGAGTAGCTGAGACCAGAATGCGTTGTGACCACTGAATCGATCGAATTATATCTATAGAGATTCCACCCGGCGTGGTGTATTCATGAACACCACAGAACGTTAGCTAGCCGGGTGGAGTGAAAAATAAATAAATAATGCAGCAGCGATCATATAGCGATCATATAGCAGCAAGCCTCAATACAACTCAGCCCAATGAAGGCTGCTTCCGGGCTGCACTAGACGCCACCGCACTAACACACGTGATGACGTCACAGAGGAGCGCCCACCACCACAAGATGGTTGTCACAAGTGTTATATCCCCAATATTCATATGTATACAACTTGTTAAACAACATCCAGGCTAAAGTTATGAATGGATATTGTACCAATCCTAGATTGATAAAGAATTTAAACACATGTATAAGGGATATATCGGAATGTAGTGTGTATATACCAAATCAGACAAAGAGCATATATTTTTGGGCATATGTATGTGGACATACAGTATGAATGATCTATATCCACATACAGTTGTTTAATATGAAGAGGGATTTGCCCGAGGGTAGATGTAACCTTAAAGTGAAAAGCACCAATATTGGATTAGACATAAGAATCCACACTAAGATATCAACTGCTATATCTGTGATCAAGTTACTCCAGGAGATCTATAGATCAGTATGATGTTATTTGTTTTTATAGCAGACCTCTCTCAATCAAGGAGAGTATGTGCAACCAACGCTGTATATCAAGAGGGAAGAATGTACAGTATATGTATCAAACACAATATTAGTACTCCATGCGACAAATATAATACATTGTGTATAGGAAGAATACAGATATAATGGGAGGATATACATATCCAAATGAATGCATAAAAATAAATCCTACCTGTAAAAAATATATCAATAGGTGTTAATTGATAAGGAAATGCTTAAGCTCCCATTCTGTATTCATTCCAAAAGGTACCAATTCCTAATATATATGATATATATATATATATATATATATATATATATATATATATATATATATCAAAATCAAAACACTAGGGCCAGTGCCAAATGCCCATCCCTAGATAATGTATCTTATCTTTGTGCATATGTGTGTATATATACACTCCCCTGATGAAGATTCCCCTGTTTGGGTCGAAACGTTGTATTTTGTGCAGTTTATTTCTTTAATACAATTACTTTGGATTATACTTTTGAGTGCTGTCGTCCTTGTGCCATCATTCCTGCTGGTCACGTGTATATATATATATATATATATATATATATATATATATATATATATACATCTTTTTCTTCTATTCTAAGGTAAAAACATATTTCAAATTGTCTGTCTGTCTTCAAATCATCCCCTGCTGTGTCTATTTAGTTCTATTTAGGTAAAAACATATTTCAAATTGTCTGTCTTCAAATCATCCCTTGAAGTGTCTTAATTCAATTCAGCTTTCACACTTGGGCAAGACAACACCCATCTTAGAAAAACCATCTGCTTTATTGTCCCTCATGTGCTAATTAAGTTGCTTGGGCCAGTCAGGTGACTTTTTAAAAGTATATAAGTAAACACACAGCAGCCTTTGCTGTTTGCAGCCATGTTTTAAGTAGACATGTTTAAAGTAGTATGCTAGTGATGAAGTTTAAAAGGAAGATCAAAAAGAAATGGAAAAGTGGACAACACCTACTGGTCCTGATTCCTGCATTTGAACTATGCTGGAAAGGAGGATATCATCTATCCCAGACTGCACAGCTCAGCACTTAACTATTGCTGTGATGCCGCCTTTACTTTTTATATTTGCTGTAACCTCACTTATTTTCAAATTACGCACTTCCTTCCACCAGCCTCACCATGTCTCTAACTCTATTCATACAGTATATCTCCATCTCTCTTTCTTCCCCACTTCTCAGTTCACATTAAGTCCTTTCTTACTTGTGCCCTCTGACACCACACAACTATATCCCCTGCACTAAAACACGCCCCTATAAATCATCCTCACACATCATCTTTCTATCCATGCTTCTCCTCCTTGCTTCTGGGGATATCTCTCCCAATCTTGGTCCCTGTCTTATTTCTACATGCTCTCATCCTCGCCTCCCACATGCAACTTCTACTCCTTTTGGTGTCAACCCCTCCAACCTCATACCCATCCCCTGCCACCCTCCCTCCACTCTCCCTTTCTCCTGTGCCCTTTGGAATAATCGCTCCCTTTCTAACAAGTTCCTCTCTGTGCATGACTCCTTTCTCTCTCACTCTCTGCTCCTATTTGCTATAACTGAGATCTGGCTCACTCAGTCGGACTCTGCTCTGGAAGCTGCCCTCTCCTATGGTGGCCTTTCCTTCTCCAACACTCTGCACCCTGATGTCAGGGGTGGAGGCGTGGAGCTCCTGCTCTCCTCTCTCTGCTGTTACCGAACCCATCCTATTCTCCCCTCTCTTGCTTTTTCCTCATTTGAGGCTCACACTGTCCAGATCTTCTCTCCTCTCCCTGTCCACGTGGCGGTCATCTATCGCCCACCTACCTCTACTCATCCCCCTTCTGCCTTTGTCTCTCACATTGAATCCTGGCTCTCTTTCTTTCTCTCCTCAGACTCCCCATTCTTCTCCATGGGGACTTCAACTGCCACATTGATGACCCCTCTCTTCCTTGGGCCTCCCGCTTTCTCTCTCTAACCTCTTCTTTTGGCCTTCTACAGTGGACTGCAGCCAGCACCCACAAGGATGACCACTACCTAGATCTGGTTTTCACTAAAAACTTTTCTCTCACTGATTTCTCAATTTCTCCTTTTCCTCTCTCTGACCATCACCTCATCTAATTTTCTCTCTCTCGCTTCTCCCCCTCTCCATCTCCATCTAGCCCTCGTTTTTGCAGAAACCTGCGCTCTATTAACCTACCAGCTTTTATTCCACTTTACGTTCCTCCCTCTCCTCTCTCAGTTCTGCTTCAGACCCTGACAACCTGGTCAGGAACTACAACTCTGCTATATCCTCCTCTCTTGATGTACATGCCCCGCAGTCTCTCTGCCGTCCTCGCCCTTCTAACCCCAGACCCTGGCTAAATTCACACACACGATGACTGCGTTTCTCCACTCGTTCCTCTGAACGCCTCTGGAGGAAATCTCATACTCTCACAGACTTCCTTCACTACAAATGTAGGCTGTACTGTTTCAACTCTGCCCTCTCTCAGGCTAATCAAACCTACTTTTCATCACTAATCAACATGCACAAGTCTAACCCACGCCAACTCTTTTCTGTCTTAGACTCTCTACTCAGACCACCCTTGGCTGCTTCCTCCATCTCACCTCAGGACTTTGCTGACTTTTTTAAGGAAAAGGGGGAATCCATACGTCAGAACATTCCCTCTGTTGCCTCCTCCCATCCTACACCGCTTCCTAACTCTCTTCCTGCTTTCCTTGACTCTTTATCCGCTGTCTCGGAGGAGGATGTGTCCCAGCTGATCTCCTCCTCTCCCTCTACCACCTGCCCTCTTGATCCCATTCCCTCCCATCTCCTAAAACCTCTTGCTCCTTCTATAATCCCTACGCTCACACAAATTTTTAACTCTTCCCTCTACTCTGGTACCTTTCCATCCTCCTTCAAGCATGCAACCGTTATACCATTACTCAAAAACAGCAAGCTTGACCCTACACTGGCGACACACTTTATTCGAGCTCGGCTAGTCCCACGAATTCGGGTATACCCGGGTGTATTGAGGTTTGTGACTGTTTTCTGCCCGAGTGCATTGGGTTATTTTCCAGGCAGGGATTGAAGCATTTTATTCCCGCTGGCTGCAATACTGCACAGTATATATATATATACTGCATTACAATTCATGAATTTATGCCATCTGGTCGACACGCGAAGCATTGCAGCCTATTAAATCCTAATCATTATCATTTAACAGATCAGCCGCCCGTCAGCCAGGCATGAACCCAGGCTGGGAAGGCAAACGCAACGGGGCTTGTCAGAGGTGAGGAGTGGCGCATTCCAGGTATCTGCCAGGTACATACTGGGTATTTGCTCGAATAAAGTGTGTCGGTGCAGTACCTGTCCTTCTAACTATTGACCTGTCTCCCTCCTGCCTTTTGCCTCCAAACTCCTTGAACATCTTGTATTCTCTCGATTTTCTACACTTTCTCAACACCTATTCTCTCCTAGACCCTCTACAATCTGGCTTCCGCACTGCTCACTCGACTGAAACAGCCCTCACTAAAATAACTGATGACCTCCATGCTGCCAAAGACAGAGGTCATTACACTCTGCTCATATTACTCGACCTCTCTGCAGCATTTGACACCTTGGACCACCCTCTTCTCCTTCACATTCTCCATACTCTTGGTACTCTTTTGCTAACACCTCCTCCTCTATCAATCTCTCTGTGGGGGTACCCAAGGGCTCTGTCCTAGGACCCCATCTCTTTTCTCTTTACACACTCTCTCTAGGTGACCTTATTACATCTTTTGGGTTTAAAAATCATCTCAGTGCAGACGACACACAAATTTACCTTTCAACCCTTGACCTTACACCTGCTATACAGACCAAAGTTTCTGAATGTCTCTCTGGAATATCATCCTGGATGGCCATCCGCTGACTGAAACTTAACATGGCAAAAACAGAGCTCCTTATACTTCCTTTCAAACCTGGCCCTACTACCTCCTTCCACATTAGTGCCATCATTCACCCAGTAGCATAAGCACGCTGCCTAGGGGTCACACTTGACTCCTCTCTCACATTCGCACCTCACATTCAAAACATATTTAAAACCTGTCGCTTTTTCCTCCACAATATAACAAAGATACGCCCTTTCCTCTGTTGCTGGACTGCTATATCTCTGACTCAGGGCTTCATTCTCTCCCGCCTTGATAACTGTAACATCCTGCTGTCCGGCCTTCCTGCCTCTCACCTGTCTCCCCTACAAGCTATCCTAAACGCTGCTGCCAGAATCACTCTACTATTTTCGAAATCTGTCTCAGCGTCTCCCCTGCTGAAATCCCTCTCCTGGCTTCCTATCAAATCATGTTTAGCCCTGTTTCCTATTGAATACAGTACGCTACCAATGGTGTGTAACCTGTTGGCTCGCAGGGACTGAGCCTCCGCCACGGAGAGCCTGGGACAGCTTGTATGAATACTGATAACCTCTTACTTGGTGCAGTGCCTCCACCTGCGATGGCTCCCAGCAGAGTGGAAATTGTTCCTCGCAGGACAATAATGTATTACACACACACAGCATATAAACGTAACCAATGACTTTACTAACGCAACCATAACCTTGCAATTCATCAACAGGTGCATATAATCAACAGGTGCCCCTCCCTAGAGGAGACACTATACTACTGCGTCTCGCAGGACGCGACCCCTTCACCGTGTACCCACACCGTGTCCAGTTACCACACTCAATATTGCCCCACCCCAAAAGTGAGGTATATGTGTGTGACTGCGCAGCCACTATGTTCGGATATGAATATATGTATGTAGTTGGTGCACTTGATGAGGTTACCTGCCAAGCGCTCAATCTCTCGGGCCTGCCAAAGAACTTCACAAAGGATCAGACGATGAATGACTTCCAGAAATACCTTCCGGGGCGATCCCACCCGGCTGGCTGCTACTGTGCGGCCGAGGTCTGAGCTCAGACCTCTGGTATGATAGTGGAACAGTCTCTTAATGTACAACTCTCCTGCTGATTCTAAGGGGCTGTGTCCTATCTGATGGCCAGTCCCTACTTCCGCTTCACTCTACGGGGACTCAGGGCCTAACTGGGCCGGGGTATGTGGCCCAGTGTTGGGGCTGTTGGCCTCCCTACACGTAGCGCTCCTCCTCCTTCCTCCTCCCGCTCGGTTCTGACCGGCAAGCTCATCTGCGCAACCTTCTAAACCTTCCTCCCGCTTTTCCAGCCACCCTATAGGCTCCCTGGCGTCACCTGGTCTCACTATGGCTGCTGGGACTCATAGTCCCGTACACTCCACCCTATAGGAGCAACTCCTGATTCGTGGGCTCTCGCAACCTCTTACTGCACACGCGACCTCTGCTCCCTCACCACCTCCACGGCTCACCGTTCATGCGCGAACACCAACATGGCGGCGCCCTATACTCGGGTCACTGCGGAGCCTCCGATGTACTGAAGCACTCCCTGCACACTGCACACATGGAGAATGACTATTATAGTCCTGAGGCTCAGCCTTTTCCCTGGTGGGGGTTACAGTCTCTACATGATCATTGGAAGGCACAAAACATGGACTCTGTGGGTCCAAAGTAGAATTCTCAAGAGCCACCGTATTTGGCGTTTGTTCACCGAGCTCTTTACCCGTAGCACCTCTGGGAGATGCTCGTCGCTTCTGAGGGCCCCTTTGAGAGGGTCCCTCCTGGGGGTCTTCATAGGCTGTATTATTGTCATTCTCTTGACCACCCGAGTTCATTTCTCCATCCAACGGAGGGGCTAGTATTTTGGGCTCATCCTCTCCCACTTGTGGAATAGGAAGCAGATGGTTTCTGTGCCATACCTTTACCCGGCCCTCGAGTCCTTGATACGATAGACCGGGAGGCCAGGCATCTGCGACTCTACTTCATAGACTCCTTCTCTCCACCGGTCAGCCAGCTTGTGTTTTCCCGGTACTTCCAAGTTACGGAGAAGTACCGCATCTCCAGGTTGAATGTCCCGATGTTTAACCTTGTGGTCATAGTGTTTCTTGTTACCAGCATTCAGCTTTTCCGTAGATCTTTCAGCTTGCTGATAGGCCTGTTGCAGGTTCTCTTGTAGTCTCTGCACATATTTGAAATGAGTGGCGTTATGAACCCCATCAGTGGAGACCCTCAACCGTATGTCTACCGGCAGTCGGGCTTCTCACCCGAACATCAGAAAGTAGGGCGAGAATCCGGTAGATTCGTGTCTGGTACAGTTGTATGCGTGTACTAGCGTTTCCACATGTCTACTCCACTCAGTCTTTTGCATTCCCGTTAAGGTTCCCAGCATGTCCAGTAGCGTGCGATTGAACCATTCGGGCAGTGTCTCCCCTTCAGGGTGGTACGGGGTGGTTCGTGATTTGGTGATGCGTAAGATCTTAAGCAATTCCCGGATAAGTTTGCTCTCAAAGTCTCTGCCCTGATCAGAATGTAGTCGTGGGGAAGCCCATAATGTATGAAGTATTTTTCCCAAAGCCACCGTGATGGCTTTTTGGTCTTTTGTCGGAAAGGCTTGCACACACCGGGTGTAATGGTCTGTGATAACCAGCACATTGCCGATTTCCCGGCTATCCGGTTCATTACACAGGAAGTCCATGCATACTAAGTCCATTGGACCCGTACTTTTCAGATGACCCATTGGGGCGGCTCTGGTGGGAAGTGTTTTGCGTTGGATGCATCGGCTACACCGTCGACAATGCTGCTCCACAGCCTCCCTCATTTCTGGCCAGAAGAACCGATCTCTCACCAGTCCAAAGGTTTAGTCGACGCCCAAATGGCCATGTTCATCATGTAATGACCGTAACACCAAGTATTGTAGCATTTTAGGTATGACCAGCTGCCCCCTACTTGGATGATTATGATACTCCACAACCCGGTATAATAAATTGTCCCGTATTTCGAATTTATCTGCTTCTCGCATCAGAATATCCCCACACCGCCAGGGGCGTGTTTGAGTAGATCGGTACGGTTTCTCTGGATAGCGTGGCAGATGGCACCGGGTATTGTGTCACGAACCTGGTAACGCACCATATCTTTCCAGGATATGATCTTGTCTGGGGTGATGTGCATACCGCTGGGGTCCCGGTACACAGCTGGGATGGCTTGGGATGCATATCCTAGAGAATCTGCCACCCTTAATTCAGAGAATGCTACTTGATCATTAACTATGGCTGCGGTGCAGCACAGAGCCCGCATCCCAGGACCGGGGATTTCTTCCCATTGATCGACGTCGGGGGTGACGACCAGTCCCGGTCTTCTGGACAGCGCATCGGCTCCAACATTCAGAGGGCCCGGTTTGTATTTCAAGGTGAAATTGTAGTTGAAGAGTGCGGCCAACCAACGATGCCCAGCCGCATCCAGTTTAGCTGAAGTCATGATATATGTGAGGGGGTTATTGTCCGTTCGCACCTCGAAGGTGATTCCATAGAGGTAATCATGAAGCTTGTCTACGATGGCCCACTTTAAGCGAGAAACTCGAGCTTATGCACGGGATAGTTTTGCTCACTGGGCGTCAGACTGCGACTGATGTAGGCTACTGGTCGTAATCCCTCTGGGTGTTTCTGATGCAGGACTGCCCCTAGTCCACTGAGACTAGCGTCCACATGTAGGATACAGGGTTGCTTGGGGTCGGCAAAGGCTAATACCGGGGCAGCCGTCAGTCTCTGTTTCAGATCCAGGAAGGCCTGTTCACACTCTGCAGTCCACTTGTCCCCGAAGGACTGTCGTGCAGAGGTCACCTTTCGTCCCGTGTCTTCTGATATATTTTGAGAAGACTGTTGAGGGCCTTGGCCCGACGAGAATATCCCTACACAAATCTACGATAGTATCCGCAGAACCCCAAGAAAGAGCGCAATTCTACCACAATATCGGGTCGTGGCCAGCTTACTACGGCTTCTATCTTGGCGGGGTCGGTGGCTATTCCCTCGGCAGACATGATGTGTCCTACATAGGTCACTGAGGTCCTACAGAATCGGCATTTAACCAAGGACAACTTGAGTCCCTCTTGGGCGAGACGATCGGGTACCTTCAGGAGTCTGGTCTCATGTTCCTCCAGTGTTCTGCCGAAGACGATGATGTCGTCCAGATACACCAGACATTCTCTGGGGTTCAAGTCCCCCAAGGTTTTTTCCATCAGTTGCTGAAAGGTGGTCGGCGCTCCACAAATGCCCTGTGGTATGCGAGTGAATTGATAGAATCCCAACGGACAGGTGAAGGCAGTCTTCTCCTGGTCCGCAGGGCTCATGGGCACCTGGTAGTACCCGGACCTTAGGTCCAACACATTGAACCATTTGCTTCCATTGAGGGCATTCAGGATCTCTTCTATGCGAGGGATATTATACTGGTCAGGAATCGTGCGATTATTCAGGGTCCTGTAATCCACACACAGCCTCACAGTCCTATTCTTCTTCCTCACACTACGATGGGGGACGCGTAGGGGCTCCTTGACTCCGTGACGATCCCGGCCTCCTCCATCTCGTGAATCACAGCCCGTACATCCTCGATGTCCCTAAGGGCGATACCTCGTGAGCGCTCATGAAAGGGGGTTGTGTCATTCATCCGAATGGTGTGCTGGGCACTGCGACTGCAACCCACATCCATTTCCCCAGTAGAGAAGATGCCACGCCTGTCTTCTAACTGGCCCCGTAATCTCTCTCTCCACTCCTCGAGCAGACTGGATGACCCGTAGTCAAATTCTAGCCCTTCAGGTGAGCATCCAGCTCAAGCGGTCTTGACCTGGACGGGCTCATCAACTAGACTGACCGGGTAGATCCGACCCAATTTTTGTCCCGCATCTATAGCCATGGTGAAGGGGGATTGGTTCTGTACCAACACATAGATGCGACGAGGAATGGCAGCGGACCAATCCCGAAACTCAGGTACTATTCGGTATCCTCTTCGAGCGTCTTCTTCCGGAGTGCTCTCCAATGAGAAGAGATGCGCTGTGTCTTCACTCTCGGCATATGAGCACCAGGCCGGCATTCTCTGCACTGCTCCCAGCGGAATTTCTGTTAAGCCGGCTCTGCCGCAGAACAACAGTTCGTAGCTCTCGGGGACTGAGGCTGGGGGGTCCTTGGTCCGAGCTACAGTTGAAGACTGAACATGGGCAATTCATTCGTCTCTTGCAAGTAGGCCCGGATAACAGCCTGTACAATGTCTGCATTGGTCCCAAGGAAGATCGGGTACCTGGGCAGGTCCTTGGGTTCCGGGCATACGAGGGCGTCTACGTTCATGGGGTGTGATTTCCCGGTGTTGAGCTGCTGAATCTCCAGAGACACCATCACGATGCCATCGATAGGGTAGTCTTCATTGCTCAGGCCCCTCACTTTTATATGTTCGGCAGACTTCAGGGGTTTGTTCTGGAGATGTTGATCGTAGAACCCTCGATAGATAATGGTCACTTGTGACCCTGTGTCCAGCAAGGCTGAGGAGTAGATGCCATCCACTAATACGCGTATGAGGGCCACTGCTCCCACGCGATTGTTCCAGTCACGAGGACAGTCACTATTTCTGGTGGGGATCGGAGTGAGGTCATTGGGATTTCGGGGTGCGGGGGAAGCCGGCGCCTCCACGGCCTCTCCGTCGGCAGCGTACACTCCACAGACCATGGCATGGGACGTGAACTTCTTGGGGGAGGGACTCCGGTCACGAGACTCTCCCATCCGGCAGTCATAGGATATATGCCCCTTCTTCCCGCACTTGTAGCATGAAAGATCACGGGGCGGCGTACGACGGTTGTAGGGAGGAGAGGTCCTCCCCGAGTACTTCGGCCGCTCGGCCACAGGTTTGTCCGGAGGATCCTCCTTCTTCTCGCTAGTTCCCTTACTCTTGGGGTTGGAGACCCCTTTTGCTTTTGGCGGGGAGTGAAGCATTAGATGAGCCTCGTGCTCCTTGACTTGCTGTAACAACTTCGTGAATGTAGGGGGGCTCCCCTGGGTGAGGTCATCATAAATCATATTGGCAATGGGGTGGTTAGGGCTGGACCCCCGCAGGTATTGCTTATAGAGATACTCATCCATTTGTGAGGCGGTAACGTACTTATGGTGAAGTAAGGGTCCCAATGCTATCTGTAATCGATGGATGTAGGCTGACAAGCCTTCCCCTTCCTTCTGGTTAATGGCATAGTATTTGGCCCACAGGACCCCATCATCTTTGGCCACACCATAGGCCTCCGTCAAGAATTTGATGATCATCCGAGAGGTCAATTCAAGATGTTGCTCTCTATGAATGCTGACCAGAGTGGACGCTGGGGGCCTCAAGCATTCCATGATGCGTTGGTGTTTTACCGCGTCCGTACAGGACCATTCCTCCATTACACCCCTGGTGTGTTCTTTCCATGGGTCTATTCCATCCTCCCCCGTCGGGACGGGCAGGGTCCCTGAGAAGGCTTTCAATTTCCTGTAATTTTGGGAGTGGGTAGCCAGCGTGACTGCTTCTACTAAGGGTGGTAAACTGGGTGGGGTGGTCAGCTGGCCTACCTTGTCGTTAAGTTTCTGCAGCATATCCCTACACAGCCCAGCTTCTTCGGACGCACTGGACCCCGGATAACTGATTTCTGACCGACAACTGCCAGCGTCACTGGCCGGGTAATTGGCAGAGGCGGAAGTATGACAATCTTCGCCGAACACATCAGTGGGTATGTCCAGGAGTGGGTAGACAAAAGGGCTCCCGCCAGGTGGGGAATTGGGGAGCTGTAGGTATTGGGGAACGGAGGGCTCCAGTACCACTAAATCTCTCCGACAATCAACTAGCAGGGTGTTCCACTT
Organism: Ascaphus truei; assembly: GCF_040206685.1. Taxonomy (NCBI): domain Eukaryota; kingdom Metazoa; phylum Chordata; class Amphibia; order Anura; family Ascaphidae; genus Ascaphus; species Ascaphus truei. Next base: position 447,958,278 of record NC_134484.1, read on the forward strand.
GGCATCTTGGTCTATGAGGACATCCACCAGGTGGGCTTTGGAGAAACCTGGCAGTTGTCTTAGGGCCGTTTGTAATGTCTCTAAGGGCAAGGCCATAGGAATTTGACTCACGGCCACCACACGGTGGGCAGGCGTTTGCATCTGCCGTGCCCATTCTTGCACACTCTGACACGAGGGGAGAGTCATTCTGGACAGGTGGCTGGGTGAATTTAGAATTGGGGCACCCCAGGTCTGGGATCTCAGCAGCGCCTCCAAATGTAGCCCTGGTTCTGATTGAATACAGTACGCTACCAATGCTGTGTAACCTGTTGGCTCGCAGGGACTGAGCCTCCGCCACGGAGAGCCTGGGGCAGCTTGTATGAATACTGATAACCTCTTACTTGGTGCAGCGCCTCCACCTGTGATGGCTCCCAGCAGAGTGGAAGTTGTTCCTCGCAGGACAATAATGTATTACACACACACACACAGCATATAAACGTAACCAATGACTTTACTAATGCAACCATAACCTTGCATATCATCAACAGGGGCCCCTCCCTAGAGAAGACACTATACTACTGCGTCTCGCAGGACGCGACCCCTTCACCATGTACCCACACCGTGTCCAGTTCCCACACTCAATATTGCCCCACCCCAAAAGTGAGGTATATGTGTGTGACTGCGCAGCCACTATGTTCAGATATGAATATATGTATATAGTTGGTGCACTTGATGAGGTTACCTGCCAAGCGCTCCAGCGCTCGGGCCTGCCAAGGAACTTCACAAAGGATCAGACGACGAATGACTTCCAGGAATACCTTCCAGGGCGATCCCACCCGGTTGGCTGCTACTGTGCGGCCGAGGTCTGAGCCCAGACCTCTGGTATGATAGTGCAACAGTCTCTGAATGTACAACTCTCCTGCTGATTCTAAGGGGCTGTGTCCTATCTGATGGCCAGTCCCTACTTCCGCTTCACTTTACGGGGACTCAGGGCCTAACTGGGCCTGGGTATGTGGCCTAGTGTAGGGGCTGTTGACCTCCCTACACGTAGCGCTCCTCCTCCTTCCTCCTCCCGCTCAGTTTTGACCGGCATGCTCCCCTGCGCAACCTTCTAAACCTTCCTCCCGCTATTCCAGCCGTCCTATAGGCTCCCTGGCATCACCTGGTCTCACTATGGCTGCTTGGACTTGTAGTCCCATACACTCAACCCTATAGGAGCAGCTCCTCTTTCGTGGGCTCATGCAACCTCTTACTGCGCACGCGCGACCTCTGCTCCCTCACCACGTCCACGGCTCACCGCGCATGCGCGAACACCAACATGGCGGCACCTATACTCGGGTCACTGCGGAGCCTCCGATGTACCGAAGCACTCCCTGCACACTGCAACCTTCCTTATGCTTCCCCGCATACGGAGATAAGGGTAAGCCTGGGGAACCTGGCTACACACGCATCTTGCACTCAATCCTCCTCACCTTTAAAGCTTTACACTCTTCTGCTCCTCATTACATCTCAGCCCTAATTTCTCGCCATGCACCATCCCGACTCTTGCATTCTGCTTAAGGATGTCTTCTCTCTACCCCCTTTGTATCTAAAGCCCTCTCCCGCCTTAAACCTTTCTCACTTTCTGCCCCGCACCTCTGGAATGCCCTTCTCCTCAATACCGACTAGCACTCTATCCACCTTTAAAACCCACCTTAAGACACACTTGCTTAAAGAAGCATATGAGTAACACCATGGCTAATACTATACACGATACATAAAGCTTGGCCACCTGCAGACGCACTTACCTGAATGCCCTCCTACTGTCTCTGTACGTTCTACCCAACAATTCGATTGTAAGCTCCCCGGAGCAGGGACTCCTCTTCTGAAATTGTACTTTTATGTCTGAAGCACTTATTCCCATAATCTGTTATTTGTATTATTTGTTATTTATATGATTATCACATGTGTAACTAATGTGAAGCGCTCTGTACACTAATGGCGCTATATAAATAAAGACATACAAAATACAGTGGCACTCCTTTTTTGAAAGTGGGTAAGTTTGACATGTGCGTGTATATTGGCGTAATACAAATATATACATTACCCAAACCAGAGGTCTGAAGAAATGGAAACAGCACATGGATTCAATGAATGAATACACTAACACACTAACTGTATTTACAGTGCAGGAGAAGACCTGCATTTGAGATCAGGGCCTTCCTGGATTTCATATTAATGATGACCCAATGACTCTTATACCTGAGGATATGCTTCACCCGAGATACAATATCACTGTTATCTACTCCTGGATACAGCCTTATACACACCTGCTCTCACCTCCCTGCCACCTCTTCCCTTGATAATTGTGTTGATACTGACTAACCTTTAAAACTCGCCTCACAAATCAAGCATCCCAACAGCCTGCTTTCTTGGCTTCTGTCCCACACCCACAGTCACTCCTACCAACCATTGTGGCCAACCACTACCATCTACTGGACTTTCTTCCTCACCTGCTATCTCTGTAAGTCTTCCAACATACCACTTAGATTGTAAGCTCTTCGGGCAGGGATTTCCTTTCCTATTGTTTGATTTTGCTGCGCTTATCATATTATTATAATTCCCTGTACTGTATTCTTTGTGAAGTGCTGAGTACACTTTTGGCGCTATATAAATAAAGATATACATATGTAGCTCCCTTTCCCTATGCCTAAGAGAAACCGCAGACGACTACGTGTGCTGCTAATACTTGTACGCTCACAGGAAGCCTGAGCCTCCACTTCTGGGAGCCTGGGGTGAGCTCTCTCTCTCTTAGTGCAGCGCCTCCACCCATGAGGGATGCCAGTGCTGGCGGGAGGACTTCCCATAGGAACCAAAACAAAAAGAAATACCAATACCAGACCATATATATAACTTGGTTTTGCTGTAACCCCACAATATGCAACAACGCAATACAATAACACAATGATGCAATACCCCAACACCCTGGGGTGTGTCTTCCCCAAAGTACTAAGGGTGCCCTGGGCACCTAAACACCTAGTGTTCGTAGAACAAGTCCCACCCAATGTGAGGTAGCACTACTCCCGTGTGAACCATTGGTGCACGTGTGATACCTGCCTGGGTACTCCAGTACACCAGGGGCAGCTTGCAGACTTGCTGAGACAGGTCCCACACAGCGGGGCCTCTGATAGCAAGCCCCTCTTGCCTAAGGACACTGGCCTCCACATGGTGCAAGCTCCATCTGGAGTGTCTCAAACAATGTCTCTGAACACTTGCCGCTTGGTCCCATCCGTCCACCGGCGCAGCAGTGTAGCAGTACTGATAAGGTAAGGAGGGTCCCTCTCTGGGGCCTTCCCTACAATACTGAGCTATGGTTGGCTCAGGGCCTATTCTGGGCCTAAGGGCCAGTATCTAGACATAGCCCAGGAAGCCACTTGCTACCTGGACACTACCTAATTCTCTCCTGGATCCCACACAACTGACTCGCCGGCTCTATGTCCGCAGAGGATATCCTGTTCTTTTTAGGCCACATTCCTTCTATTGGCTGGATCAGCCCATGTGTTAAACCCTCCCCCCGAGGATTCTGGGACTTGTAGTCCAGCTTCGGTCCTTTGCAGAGCCAATCTAAGATGGCCACCCCGCTGGTAACACTGCGCTTGCGCGTCAAATCCAAAATGGGTGCCGCAACTCCCTAATCGCGCGGAGCAGTACTCTGCGTCAGAGGCAAGGTAGGGGGACTCCGCTACACATACATATATATTCACCTCTGACGGTCAGTACAGTTAAAATAAACTTGGAGTGCATTGTGATTGTATGAAGCATAGTTACAGATGTCTAATACAACAATATGTGGATTGTGACATTCATCCCTCTGACTATATGTTAACTTTGTAACTTTTGATGGATCAGCTGCAATCTAATAAACTGCACAGCAACATGATGTTACAACGCAAATTAAACCCTTGCAAGATCCACCACACTGATGAATTATGATGGACCAACATGAAAGGAGTTGCTCTTTTTAAAAATACCCCTGGTAAGATCGATCTCACTCATGGACACTAATATTGTTAAAGCTCTAAAGCTTCAACGGTTTTGAATGTTCAATATATCTGTGGTCAATAGAATGTTACTATATATGATTATACTGTAGATCAGTTGAACTAATTCTCTTTTGGCAAATTTATTTGCATGATGCCAATATATATGTTTGATCAACTGATATATGAATTGGGATTTTTAATTGCACACCAGTAATGCTAAATGAATGCCTATTAAGGTTATTCTATAGCTTATTCATACAGTTTGGTATTGGATTGCATCTAGTTATTTGACAAGCTCTTTACACTGCGTTGTTCAGTTATTGATTTATTTATATCACACCATCTGTTATACACTTGTTTTGTTCTTCATTTTTTCCTCTGTTTCTTCACGTGGGTTATCACTGGCTTCCAGGTCCTCACTTGCTCTATTGCCTAGAAACTGAGATGACCTCAGAAACTGCTGACATCATCTCATAAGCATTTTTGTATTGTTTAGAGGTTTTAATTTGATGGTTTGGGTTGTCATTATATCCTTGAGAAATGATCAGTTGGGAACCAAAGCATTGGTTTAGCTTACATTTTGCAAGTAAGAAGTACATAGCGTGCACTTTTTTTTAATATGCTATGAACTAATCTAACATATTGATGTCAAGCACATGTGCACCCTCAATATTACATTTGTGATAGCTTGGACTGCCTCAGCTGTAGTAGTGTGTGTATACAGTGTGTGTGTTTTTTATGCCAAATAAAATGGTTAATATTAACTCCACTGATACTGACTTGATGATGAGACAGGTCAGGGACAATTGGAGAGACAGGTCAAATGGTGGTATAAGAATAATTTTTCTGCATCCAATATCCTACTGTATGTATCACAACATAACTATACTGTGTTATCCAACTTGAATTGAATAGAGGGTATATATATATTGTGACAGAAACCAGGGGATGGTAATAAATTCCATATATAGGGCTCCCAGGATACTGAACAGTTTCTATCCTTTTTGGCCTGGGAGTGCAGCCTTATAATACATGCACTCCATCCCACAGTTTGGCAAGTGCTGGAACTGAGGGATGAAAGATCCAGACCAGAGTTTGTCTGCTGCCTGATTTCTGTCACCTGTCATGCTAATTAGAAACCAGGTATGTAAGACCATGGGCGTCCGCAGAAATTTTTTCAGGGGGGGGGCATAATTTTAACGGCCAGTGCCCGGCGTAAAAGTGGTGGTGAGTGCACTGTGGCGAGCAAGCCCGACCAGCATAAGGGGGGTTCTCCCTCCCCCGAGAAAATTTTGAAAAAAAAGAAAAAATATATTTTAGCGCGCAACTTTTACTTAACTGTTTTCTTATTGTGATACAGAATAAAACATTACAATGCAACCTGTTTATTTTTATATTTTCAACAAAAGACATGTGTCTGCCTGCCTGGGTGGGTGAGTGGGTGAATGACAGTAGAATGACAGTGGGTGAGTGGGTGAATAACAGTGGGTGGGTGAATGACGGTGGGTCGGTGAGTGAAATACAGTTGAATGATGGTGGGTTGGTGGGATAATGACGGTAGGTGGGTGGATGAATGATGGTGGGTGGGTGAATGACAGTGAGTGAGTGAGTGGGTGGATGGGTGAATGACAGTGGGTGAATGACAATGGGTGGGTGGGTGAATGTTGAATGTGGGTGGGTGAATGATGGTGGGTGGGTGAATGATGGTAGGAGAGAGTGACTGGGTGACAGTGACTGGGTGGGTGACAATGACTGGGTGGGTGGGAGACAGTTACTGGGTTGGTGGGAGACAGTGGGTGGGTGGGAGACAGTGACTGGGTGACTGAGTGAGTGACAGTGACTGGGTGGGACAGTGACTTGACAGTGACTGGGTGGATGACAGTGACTTGGTGAGTGACAGTCAGTGACTGGGTGGGTGACAGTCAGTGACTGGGTGGGTGACAGTGACAGTGGGTGACGGTGACAGTGGGTAATGGTGACAGTGGGTAACGGTGACAGTGGGTGACAGTGGGTGATGGTGACAGTGGGTGATGGTGACAGTGACAGTGGGTGACAGTGACTGGGTGGGGTGACTTACCTTGACCGGGTGGGTGCAGCTTGTCGCCGGACACTTCCCCCTCCTGCCCCCGATATCCTCTTCTGCCCCCGATATCCCCGCGGCAGCTGCCAGGGAAGGGAGGTGGGCTTGGGGAGGAGGGCTCGGGGGGGGGGGCACGGGAGGTGGGCTCGGGGGGGGGGGGCAAGGCCACGGGAGGTGGGCCGGGGGGCACGTGGGAGGTGGGTGCGCGGGAAGCTAGCCAAGGGGGGGAAGCGGGCCGCAGGAGGAGCTGGTATTTCCCCCTCCGTCCCACGTTGGGAGCGGGCCGCAGAGGAGCTGGTACTTCCCCCTCCATCCCACATTGGGAGCGGGAGGGGGAGCAGGCCGCAGAGGAGTTTGGCTTGTACTTCCCCCTCCGTCCCACTTTGGTAGCGGGGGGAAGCGGGCCCTGCTTGCCCAACGCATGCGCGCCGGGACAGCGGGGAATCGGCGCCAATTTTTAAAGTTTTTTTTTAAAATTTATTTAATTAACTGGTGCCCGGCTCGCGGTGGCCCGGCCTGACCCACGGGGCCCGGGACGCAGTACCCTTTGTCCCCCCTGTGCCCTCCCTGTTGGTAGGAGAACGTAGAAGGTCTTTACACTAGTATTGACCACGACTATGGCCTAAAAGCAGTATCCCACTTTCTTAACACCAGGGGTGGCTGGTATGCGAAACATAATATCTTCACCTTGGAACTGCTCAAGTTTGTGCTGACCAGAAACTACTTTCTCTTTGATAATAGAGTGTACCACCAACTGAGGGGCACGGCAATGGGCACGAAATGTGCCCCTACTTATGCCAACCTCTACCTGGGATGGTGGGAATCCCAGGTAGTATTTACTGAAGAGATGGAGGTACACACAGAGCATATTGACCTCTGGGTCCGCTACATCGACGATGTGTTTGTCCTGTGGCGGGGCCCAGAGGGAGCTCTCAAAGAGTTTATCAGTATACTGAACACTAATATGTTCAACTTACATCTCACTCTGGAACACAGCAAAGACACCATGTGTTTTCTGGATCTGCGGATCTCGAGGGGGAATGATGTCTGCCTTCACACTACTATCTATCGGAAAACGACCGCTACTAATAGTCTCTTGGAGGCAAGCAGCCATCACCCAAGGGCCCAGGTCAGTGGCATACCAACAGGACAGTTCCTTCGGCTAAGAAGGAACTGTAGCACTGACCAGGAGTTTGAGTACCAGTCCACCAAGATGAAACAACGCTTTGAGGACAGGGGCTACAGCAGGAGGTGTATCAAAAAGGCCTACAAGAGAGCCAAACACACCGCACGGAGATCACTCATTATGGACAAACTACCGAGCCCAAGAGATCGGGTGGTCCGCTTTATTGGCACTTTCAATCGAGAATGGCCTAAGGCACGAGCCATCCTGAGGAGACACTGGCACATCCTGAGAGCAGACGATATGCTAAAGGGGGTCACGAAAGACTTTCCATCTATGACCAGTAGACGGGCAAAGAATTTGCGCGATCTACTGGTACATAGTCATTATGTGGAAGAGACACCTAGGACTTGGCTTCCCCCTAAACCTACCGGATCATACACTTGCCAGAGATGCAAGGCATGTCAGTATATGGCCACCACTAAACAATTTGGTAATTGGGATGACACCAAGCGGTACCCAATACGCAGCTTTATCAACTGCCTGAGTATTGGGGTCATATATCAGGGCAAGTGTATATGCGGGAAGGTATATGTTGGAAAAACTAGCAGATGTCTGAAACTAAGGGTGCTGGAACACATCAGCACCATCAGGAATAAGGCTGATAAACCACTGTCGAGGCACGTGAATCTATGTCACGACGGCGATCTCAAGGTGGTCTCTTTCTGTGGGATTGAACACCCTCTGCGAGGACAGAGAAAAGGAGATTGGGACAAGGTACTACTCCAAAAAGAGTCCAGATGGATTTACACACTTGGAACTCTATCTCCGAGAGGACTCAATGAGGGATGCCTGTACACTCCTTTTCTGTAACAGCCACTATGTAGGGCGCCTGTCAAGCTCATTATATACACTGTCATCTATGTGTGTAATAATAGAAGCATTTTCATTTCTGCCGTGCCTATATCAGGTCTCTCCAGATCCTGATTATCAATTAATTAATATTATTGAACAATCCATTTAGGGCATCTCTGGACCCTAGCACCCCTGAACATTACCAATGAACTGAGTTGATTACATCATTTGTACATCACCCTTGCAGCCCAAACAGAGTGTTATTATACCTCTACTTGTGTGAAAGCCTGACTTATATGTAACTACAACACTAGGAATAACTCTGAGTCAGACAGATAGATTTTTATTGTGCCAGCTCTGCAGTCACACACCATGGTATACTTACTGCTATTCTGCTGCAGCTCCATGCAATGCCAGGCACATCAAGGGTTAAGTAGTGACGTCACCTATCTGGAGGCTCCCTATATATACCTGCTCACCTGCAGGGTACCCTTAGTAACTATCACTGTTTCGCCTTGAGAAAGCCCCTCGCGAAACGCGCGCGTCGGCTCTGGTTCCACACGTGCACGCGCAGGGCTGTAATTACTTCCGCATTTATGTCTCTGATCGCGGGTTAATGCGGTGTCCTGCCCGCGCTGTTACATAGGCTATTGGTGCCCCGATGGACACCTAAAGCCTCCTATTATGCTATAGGATCAGGGTTATTGCTCTCTACTCAGTACTTTTTGCAGTCTGGTTAAGATATGTGCTGTTATAAACTGCTATTAAGCTATATTACCACTACATACAGCCTCCACCTCCCCACATGCAGTGATCATCAGTGTGTATAGCTGGTCATATTAGAGTGCCCACCAATTCACTCTATGTACAGTACCTATCAGTATCAATGGTGACATGTTGCAGAGGCCACTATAGGGTACCATACGCCTATACTGTGAACCCCTGGGGGTTACCTATGATCAGCTCCACACACCACTGCGTGTACACATGTAGGACGGTTTACCAGACTGCATATTGAGACCTACTGGTAAACAATATATTTGTTTCAGTACACCAGTTATCACCAATCACACTATTACCACCTATGGTTTATGCATACACCGCCTATTGTGATCTGATGATACAGTACATTGTCGAATTAACCCTACCTTACCCTCACTGAGGTCTTTTATAAGGATTGAGTTTCCTGTGTGATATCAATACACAACAGGAGACACCTATTATATTGATTGCGAGCCCTATGGCTGTCAGTATTTTGATCCCACTACCTCTAGTACGTCATTTTAATACCCATTATTTTATATATGTGTTGAATCAATAAAGTTTATTTTAAATCATACACTAATCACCAGAGGGTGAACTCGAGTGCTACACTGGGTTCTTCTCTATCCTTTCTACCTATTCATTGTATACCCTAAGCACCGTTCACCGTTCACGTCTACTATTTATGAGGCAGCAGCAGGGGCTCCCCTATCACTTTATCCTGTTCTTATGTTAACCTGATGTACCTTGACATTTGCAGTGTGGCGATCGTGAACGGATGGAAGACTAACCCCTTCCCTGTCCTCTCAGGGGTTAGGCAGGGCTGTCCTCTTTCACCTCTCCTTTTTGTCTGTTGTATAGAGCTCTTCGCCCAGTGCATCAGACGAGACGCAGAGATCAGAGGGATCGTCGTGCCAGGACCCCAGAGACGCGAAGTGAAGTGCTCGCTCTACATGGATGACGTCACCATCTTCTGCGCAGATAGCCGGTCGGTGAAGACGCTGGTCCAGACGTGTGAGGATTTCGGGAAAGCTTCAGGAGCAAAAGTCAACTGCGGGAAGTCAGAGACCAAGCTATTTGGGCTTTGGAACCTGACTGCCGACCCCCTCCCCTTCCCCATCAGAGCAGGCCTCATTCAAATCCTTGGAGTCTGGTTTGGTGTGGGGAGCGAGGCTGCTGCCCTGAAGAGCTGGAACGAGAGGCTGAACAAGGTAAAGCAGAAGATCGGATTGTGGCGCCTCAGACCCCTCACTATTGAGGGGAAAAAGCTGGTACTGCTGAACGAGATCCTCCCTGTCCTGCAGTACGTGCCCCAGGCATACCCGCCTTCGACCAGAACCTGCCAGGAGATCTCCATGGCAGTGTTCCGCTTTGTCTGGGGGGCCAAGTTTGAGAGGGGAAAGCGCGAGGTGATGTACAAAAAGCCACACAAGGGGGGTAGAGGAATCCCCGACATCCCCACTATGCTGCGCGCCTTCTTTGTAAGCAACTGCGTGCGGATCACCCTGAGAGACTGCGACAAAGACTCCTCTGGCTACTCCATGTCCCGCCTCCTACTCCTGCCGCTCTGGAGAGCACTGGGGTGGGACAATTGGGACAGCTCCATCCCTTACAGCTGGTGCACGCCCTGGTTCTACAAGGACGTGAAGAAGTTTGTGAGGCAGAACAATCTGGAGGGAGTAAAACCAGGCCTGTGGAAGCCCAAGGTCATCTACAAAATGATCAGGGCTAAAGACATCATGGAATCGGTCCCAGGTCTCCACCCCAACACCTTTGGAACGGTGTGGAGGAATGTGGCATCGAAAAGACTAATGAACAAACACAAAGACATTGCTTGGCAGGCCATACACGGGGGACTCCCTGTGAATGCGGACAAGTACCAGAGTAAACTCAGCCTCGTGAGGCACTGCCCCAGGTGCAACCCAGTGGAGGAAAGCATCATACACCTCTTCTGGAACTGCCCCTTTGCGCAGGCCTTGCTGCGCGCGCTGGACACTGACTTAAAGGACTGTATACCGAGGAAGTGCGTCACGTACTACTCGGTGTTCCACGGACTTTTCACAGGAACACACACAGAGGACGCAATCGAAGCCGGCTGGCGTCTAATGTGCTGTTTCAAGGACGTTTTACTATTCGCCAGGGAACGTTTGATCAAGGGGAAGAGGAGGATGTCGGTACAGGACTGTCGCAGGCTGCTCCACAGCCTGCTCAAGGACTATTCCATCTTTGACGGCCCTGAGGAGGAGGACTAAACACCCCCCTCCCCACCCCCCTTACTCCCCTGCCCCAAAAGTTTTTCTGTGCAATAAAGTTAGAGATAATGTGTGTATGATATGTCATGTCTGTGGTGCGGTGCATACGTATAAATGCACTGCACCGCCGTGTTCGTCACAGTTTTTTTACTTTTGGGAAAACCATTAATAAAAATGTATGTGAGTTGTGTGGGATATGCACTGCGCCGTTGTTAACGTCGCGGTTTTTTTTTCGTTTGGAAAATAATTTATGTACTGTTATAATCTTGTTGTAAAGATTCGCTGCATAATAAAATAATTTTCAAAACAAAAAGCTGTCTGTGGGTGGTTTTCTGGGTATGCACCTTAACCCTGGCTCTGCTCAAAGCTGTGACCATGCAGCAAGCTTAAGCCTATAGGGAACCATGTTAAAAATGGTTATTGAGGCAAAAAGTGACACTGTGTGCTCATTTGCATGTCATTTCCCAGAATCCCTTGCTGCAATGGAAGTGCTGTATGCTGGGTGATAACGGGGAAAGGCGGGGTTGCAGACCTGCCTAAGACATGCAGATGAGCATACAGCTATATTTGCATATTTGCTTTCCTGTGGAGGGTTTTTGTCACTTTTTTTTACTCACCATAACTTAACTCAGTATTATGGTTTAGCCTATCCCATAGCCTCTCTTGCATTCCCAGTAAAATCAACCCCACACTGATGAGACCCATCAAGGTCGAAACAGCTGTCTGTGGGTGGTTTTCTGGGTATGCACCTTAAACCTGGCTGTGCTCAAAGCTGTGACCATGCAGCAAGCTTAAGCCTATAGGGAACCATGTTAAAAATGGTTATTGAGGCAAAAAGTGACACTGTGTGCTCATTTGCATGTCTTTTCCCAGAATTACTTGCTGCAATGGAATGCTGGGTGATAATGGGGAAAGGCGGGGTTGCAGACCTGCCTAAGACATGCAGATGAGCATACAGCTATATATATATACAGTGCTTGACAAATCACCCAAAAATCTACTCGCCAAACCAAAAAATCTACTTGCCACCTAGCCCCGCCCCCAGCCCCTCTCAGGCCCCGCCCCCAGCCCCTCCCCTAGCTCCGCCCCCAGCCCCGCTTAAATTTTTTTTAAGTAAATTCCTAGTAAAACACATTATTTTTTGACATAAATTTATTTATTGTATTACATTTATACTTTACTACAATTAGTCCTTGTTACGTGTGTGTGTGACTATTTTCCTGCACCCATTAACCAGTGTCTGGACGCCCCCTCTTCACAATATCTAAAGCAGCAATCCCGACTGGGATCTTACCTGATCCGCAGTCCCTCAATGACCGACTGACGCGGGTATGACTGTCTGGGGGATTGGGTGGGGGGGTGTTATCTGACTTGGTGGGGATTACTGACTGGGTGGGATTACTGACTGGGTGACTGGGTGGGATTACTGACTGGGTGGGTGGGATTACTGGGTGGGGGTGGGATTACTGACTGGGTGGGGGTGGGATTACTGACTGGGTGACTGTGTGGGGGGTGGGATTACTGACTGGGTGACTGGGTGGGATTACTGACTGGGTGACTGGGTGGGATTACTGACTGGTGACTGGGTGGGATTACTGACTGGGTGACTGGGTGGGGAGTGGGATTACTAACTGGGTGACTGGGTGGGATTACTGACTGGGTGGGGATGGGATTACTGACTGGGTGACTGGGAGGGATTACTGACTGGTGACTGGGTGGGATTACTGACTGGGTGACTGGGTGGTGGTGGGATTACTGACTGGGTGACTGGGTGGTGGTGGGATTACTTACTGGGTGACTTTATTACTGACTGGGTGACTGGGTGGGGGGTGGGATTACTGACTGGGTGACTGGGTGGGGGGTGGGATTACTGACTGGTGACTGGGTGGGGGGGTTGGATTACTGACTGGTGACTGGGTGGGGGTGGGATTGGTGACTGGGTGGTGGTGGGATTACTTACTGGGTGACTTTATTACTGACTGGGTGACTGGGTGACTGGGTGGGGGGTGGGATTACTGACGGTGACTGGGTGGGGGGTGGGATTACTGACTGGTGACTGGGTGGGGGGGTTGGATTACTGACTGGTGACTGGGTGGGGGTGGGATTACTGACTGGGTGGGGGGGGATTACTGATTGGGTGACTGGGTGGGGGGTGGGATTACTGATTGGGTGACTGGGTGGGGGGTGGGATTACTGATTGGGTGACTGGGTGGGGGGTGGGATTACTGATTGGGTGACTCGGTGGGGGGGTGGGATTACTGATTGGGTGACTGGGTGGGGGGGTGGGATTACTGATTGGGTGACTGGGTGGGGGGGTGGGATTACTGATTGGGTGACTGGGTGGGGGTGGGATTACTGATTGGGTGACTGGGTGGGGGTGGGATTACTGATTGGGTGATTGGGTGACTGGGTGGGGGGTGGGATTACTGATTGGGTGTCTGGGTGGGGGGTGGGATTACTGATTGGGTGGGGGGTGGGATTACTGATTGGGTGGGGGGTGGGATTACTGATTGGGTGACAGGGTGGGGGGTGGGATTACTGATTGGGTGACAGGGTGGGGGGTGGGATTACTGATTGGGTGGGGGGTGGGATTACTGATTGGGTGACAGGGTGGGGGGTGGGATTACTGATTGGGTGACAGGGTGGGGGGTGGGATTACTGATTGGGTGGGGGGTGGGATTACTGACTGGGTGGGATGACTGACTGGGGGTGGGGGTGGGTGACTGGGTGGGTTACCTCTGGTGTCCTGCACACACACGTTCTCTCTCTCCCCCATACATACACACACTCTCAAACACACACACACACACACACACTCACTCAGTCTCAGTCGCTCTCCCCCATACACATACACACACTCTCAATCTCTCTCCCCCATATATATACACACACACTCTCTCTCTCACATACACATACACACACACTCTATCAGTACCTCACAGTATCTCAGGAGCGCTGGAGGGGAGAGAGGGGGGGGAGAAACACTCGGCTACTATCTCCCGCCCCGCGAGGACAGCGGGAGAGTGCCGGAGGTGGGGTGGGGGTATCTCCCGACCCGCGCGCACAGCGGGAGAGTGCCGGAGGTGGGGGGGGTATCTCCCGACCCGCGCGCACAGCGGGAGAGTGCCGGAGGTGGGGGGGGTATCTCCCGACCCGCGCGCACAGCGGGAGAGTGCCGGAGGTGGGGGGGGGGGGTATCTCCCGACCCGCGCGCACAGCGGGAGAGTGCCGGAGGTGGGGGGGGTATCTCCCGACCCGCGCGCACAGCGGGAGAGTGCCGGAGGTGGGGGGGGGTATCTCCCGACCCGCGCGCACAGCGGGAGAGTGCCGGAGGTGGGGGGGGTATCTCCCGACCCGCGCGCACAGCGGGAGAGTGCCGGAGGTGGGGGGGGGGTATCTCCCGACCCGCGCGCACAGCGGGAGAGTGCTGGAGGTGGGGGGGGGGTATCTCCCGACCCGCGCGCACAGCGGGAGAGTGCCGGAGGTGGGGGGGGGTATCTCCCGACCCGCGCGCACAGCGGGAGAGTGCACGCGGAAGAAATGAGGCAGACACTGATTTGGCTCAACAACTCAGAGAAGATCTGCGCAAAAAAAGAACAGATTATCGATATCTTGAAATGCAGAGACTTCGAGAGAAGCTGCCTCAATACAGCATGAAAGAGAAAATAATTAAAGTGATAAACACAAGTGATAAACGCGCACACAGCGGGAGAGTGCTGGAGGTGGGGGGTATCTCCCGACCCGCGCGGACAGCGGGAGAGCGCCGGAGGGGGGGGGGGGTGTATCTCCCGACCCGCGCGAACAGCGGGAGCGCCGGGGGCAGGATGTATCAGTGTATATATAAATATTTTAAAGTGCATTAAATTCCCCCCACCTCGAGCATCTGTTCAAAATCCTCCATGACCGGATCAGTGGAGGTCTTGTAAATTACAGGAGCTGACACAATTATACAGAAGGATATATAGAGGAGGAGGAGGAGCAGCAGCAGCAGACACACGCGCACACCCCCTCCCCCCCCCATCATTACTTTACCCGTGCAGAGAAGGAAGGGCGGTTTGAAGTCCTGGTAAACTCCATCCCGCGTCACAGCCAATCAGCTATCAGCTAAAGGGATTTTTTTTTTTTTCGAGCAGGGATTTTTTTTTTTTTGCAGAGCAGGGGAAAAGTTACTGGCCACGAGCCAATATCCGATCGCAGCTGGCGAGCTGGCGACCGGGTTTGTCGAGCACTGTATATATATATATATATATATATAGCATGAGAATCAATCCAAGGACTAGTAAAGAGACTGCAAACTGCACGGGGTTAATCCAAAAAAGGGTTGTATTCAAAACATAAATACACGTAAGCCGACGTTTCTGTCCCACATGGAGACCTTCTTCATGGCCGTGCAACCAACGGATAGTGGATAGTGACCAAACATATATACCCCCACCCATAGTGCACAAAAGAAAAAAACAATCACCAACAAACAATCAAAAATTACATTCAACATAGCTGTGCTCTAAGCCACAAGAACCAAACCTGTAAGGCAATGTGCTGTCTGCAACCACGAACAGGGAGAAGTCAATCCTACAATCAGTGTAGCCCACTCAGACACTCGCGC
The DNA here is from genome assembly GCF_040206685.1 of Ascaphus truei. Classification (NCBI taxonomy): domain Eukaryota; kingdom Metazoa; phylum Chordata; class Amphibia; order Anura; family Ascaphidae; genus Ascaphus; species Ascaphus truei. The sequence continues at coordinate 447,973,957 of NC_134484.1, forward strand.
CCAAGTTCCCAGCATCGAGCAGGCGGCGCATCACATGTCAGGCATGCGCAGTAAGCATACAAGCGCTGGGAGCCGGAACGCCAATCCGGATAGGGCACCGCGCACTACACTAGTACACAGGAGCCGTACAATGTATCCCTGGCAACGTAAGACGCCGGCAAGCAGCCTGCACATGCGCAGTGCTGAACTCTGACACTGATAACGAAGCCCACCATCCCGACACTGGTACAAGGGGGTATATATGTTTGGTCACTATCACTTGTTGGTTGCATGGCCCTGAAGAAGGTCTCCATGTGGGACCGAGACGTCGGCTTACGTATATTTATGTTTTGAATACAATCTTTTTTGGATTAACCCCGTGCAGTTTGCTGTCTCTTTACTGATCTTTGGATTGGTTCTCATGCTGCGTGTTACTTTATGGGACTAGCATCTGCCTTCTGCCTCACTACAGTGTGCTGACTGACCTCGTGTGGACTTTCTATTTTTTATGAGTTGTGCACCTACGGATTTTATGACTTTCCTTCCCTGCAATGGCCTAGTGGGGAGTTGAATATAGGAATCTAATGGCCATTTTGTTGTTTTTCATGTGTATGTGACTTTCTGTTATATGTGCTATGGAGGAATTCGCTGACATCACTGGCATATTCTCGTCTTTATTGGATGTGGCTGGCTTCAGAGATGCAGAGGTAGCGCAGATCCGCTTTGCCGAGTCATTTGATTCAGTAGCAGGGCCCAACAAGGCGGTGGATGTCTTCAATGAGCTTATCAAATTGAAGAAACGTGAAGTTGACTTCTACTTGCATGGCCTTACTTTGTCCCATTACCACAAAGAAAGGATGTTGCCTAGGGGCTTCAGGGTAAAGAACCAACCCACTATTGGCAGAAGTGAAATGGAATTCTGCAAACGCTGGATAGCCATTTTAAACAAATGCTCATTCGATCTAATGATCCTGGTCATCGACCAATCAAGCAAGGAAATCGCCAAACTTAAAAAAGATATTGCACAGATTGAAAACAGGCATGGGGAGACCCTGGCGGACGATACTGATACTAACTGGCTTGATAAGATGCAGAATACGGTGGATGCATATAGGGCCAACCTGATTACATTTAAGAAGGAGAAGCTCCGGCAGGTGACTGCGGATTACAATGAGCGGAATGTCTCTCGGTGACTCCTGGGCCTGGGTGACACTAAGGGTGGCAGAAGCCGACACCAGTCTCGGTCCAAGCGTGGTGATACTGCCAAGATGGGCTATACTACCAGCAACACGGATGTATCCGATGCGCCAAACAGTGCTTCCATGGAGCCTTTTTTAGGTTCGGGCGACGGCGATCGAGCAAGAATACCCCCGCATGGTACAACACATGCAAAACCACCAGGAGAGGTGGCAGGAGATCGGCGGTATCCCGTGCGCGACGGCAAAGCGACAAGAGGATCCAAAATAGTGAGCCAGTGATTTACAATCTTTCGGACTACTCCTTAACTCCTGTGATATAAAGAGAACTTAAACTACAAAACAAGCGCTCGACCTACTGTATTGTTATATGTGATAATTACAATAATTAATATTAAATCAAATTATAAATGTGAAAAATGTGAAAAATTATATATCCTAACTGTGCAAGGATAACCAATATCATATATCATATAGTCCCACAACCACCAATATAAGGGAGGGTATGGGGGGAACAAGGGAGGCTGTCTAGGACAAAATATCAAGCCTTTCCATAAGGCTATAGACAAATTGATAATACAGATAACAAAGTCCTTGGCGCACTATCATGTATGTTAACCTGATACGAAAGTTCCCAGTGCTGAGATTAAGAGGAACAGTTCATGAATCTTCGCCGTTGATTCTCTTGGATTTCTTATGATGGTAAGTAATTATCTGGAATCAAAGAAGACAGAAAAACCATTGCGCAGTACTCTCTATTAGTGGAGATCTCATCCACACAGCTGCTACTGTAGCTACTTACATCCAAGTAGATATAGACAGGCCTTGAAAGGTATCTTTAGCTGGCAGTCTGGGACACTCAAAGGTTGAATATGGGTCCTCAGGTGTTATACGCCCTCTCCACATGGATCAACCGCAGTGCCAGATATCATAAGGAATAATAAAAATGCCAATGGTGTAGTACAGTACAATTTAATAAAAACGATTTAAGATCAAAACAGCCAATGCACTCACATGCTACATATATGAACTTACTACATGGATTACGACGTACCGTCCGCAGGCTTGAGGAGCTGTTGTGTGGTGTGTAAGGAGGCTGAGTCCTGCGTGTATCTCTTCCATGCGGCTGCCACTCAGAGCACCAGGTCAACCTCAGATGACGTCAACATCCACTGCACCTTCCCCAGCCGGTTCGTGCACGCAAGCTCCTCAAGCCTGTGGACGGCACGTCGTAATCCATGTAGTAAGGTCATATAGCATGTGAGTGAGTGCATTGGCTGTTTTGATCTTAAATCATTTTTATTAAATTGTACTGTACTACACCATTGGCATTTTTATTATTCCTTATGATATCTGGCACTGTGGTTGATCCACGTGGAGAGGGCGTATAACACCTGAGGACCCATATTCAACCTTTGAGTGTCCCAGACTGCCAGCTAAAGATACCTTTCAAGGCCTGTCTATATCTACTTGGATGTAAGTAGCTAGTAGCTGTGTGGATGAAATCTCCACTAATAGAGAGAACTGCGCAATGGTTTTTCTGTCTTCTTTGATTCCAGATAATTACTTACCATCATAAGAAATCCAAGAGAATCAACAGCGAAGATTCATGAACTGTTCCTCTTAATCTCAGCACTGGGAACTTTCGTATCAGGTTAACATACATGATAGTGCGCCAAGGACTTTGTTCTCTGTATTATCATTCCTTAACTCCTGCTGAAACAAGCGTCCTGCAAAAGGGCCTGTTTTTTGTGCCTACCCATACGCAGGATTCATTTGATTGGGAGGTGGACATGTACAGACTGCATAGACAACTGAAGTTAAAAGACTTCTTTCGAGGAACGACGCTACTGACCTATCCAGTGGTACTATATCAAATCCATTTAAAACCAAGAGCACCTTTGACCCCCACTCTGCGAATCCAAACATTGCTACGTTCATAAACCTGGTAACTAAGGTCACACGTAAAATCTTGAAGAACCATAAGACCATTTTTTTCAATCTGTCTAGAGACGAGCGATCAGCCCTCAAAACACTACGGGATAACAAAAAGATAATGGTGAGAGCTGCGGACAAGGGTGGGGGGATTGTTGTACTCAATTACCAATATTACAAACAGGAGATTGAGCAACAACACGCGGTTGTGCATCACTATAGACGTCTTCCTGGGGATCCAACCATGGCCTATAAGAAGGAAATTGATGGCATCATCTGACTTGGGGCCTTATTCAGAAAGCCTCGATAAGGCCCTTATCAAGCACTCATCGACCAAAATGGCTACTCGTATTCAGAAAGCCTCGATAAGTGCTCGATAATGGCCTGTATCGCCGCAAAATTTTATCACCAACAGAAATTCGCCAATTGAGTGGCGATCAGCCGCTTATCGACCATTTTCTGAAGGATCATAAACTCGCGCGATTCAGATACCCGCGAGTCGGCTGTCGCGGCCTATCGCAGCCCATCGCAGCCCTAAAAGGCGTTCTTCTCCCCAAATCCAATACACCACAAACTTTAGGTAAATTGGTGGGGAGATGGCCTCGATGAGCTGCAATGTGTCGGGACTTAGAAAAAATCAGGCCCTTTTCCTGCCTCGGATTGATGCCGGGGGTCTCCGGAGCTGATAGCCATTAATAGCAGCTCCGGACCCCCCCGGCATTCATCCAATGCAGGAAAAATGCATGTACAGCAACTTCATTACCTTAGTGGCTAACCGCTAAGGCAATGAAGGGGTTAAACACCCGTGCCAGGCTTACAGTAAAGACATACAATACAATACAATACTGTGGCTAGCGAGGGTGGGTGAAGGGGGAATTTGGCCCTTAGTGTCTGTTTAGGCCTTGCGGGGGTTGCGGGGGGACTTAACCCCTTCATTACCTTAGCGGTTAATACCGCTAAGGTAATGAAGGGGTTAACCCAACCGTTACCCCCCCGCAAGGTCTAGACACCCATCCTTAGGGTTAATACCCCCTTCACCCATCCGTGAGGCCTAAGCACCCACCCCGGACTGACTATACCCACCCTGTACCCATTGATTAGTATAGTGGTACATCATACCCATATAATAATAATATGGGCATGATAAGCCTCTATAGCACTCAATGGGCACCATAATGACAATACATTAATACACAAGACACACAATAATAAAACCTAACTAAACTCCCAAAAAACACACTTCACTAAATAAAAACAGTAGCCAGCTAATCCAATCAATACAAGCAATAACAACATCAACAATGAATTAATTAAACCATTAACCAATCAAACCAATTAATTCCTAAACTAACTCAAAATGAATAGTAACACTAACCAATCCAAACAATGAATTACTCCAACATTAATGAATTTAAACAGTAAAATAGAAAGAAAGAAATTCTAACAATATCTGAACTAACCATAAAACACATTAGCTAACATAATATAACTTTAAGTACAAACGAACACCAATCGCAAACCTTTTATTACATTAAGCATGAACAAACAAACAATGAATTCCACATAATAAACTGAAATGAAATAAAGCAACAGCAATATCAAGCGAGAAATGCCCCCCAAATATTGGCATAATAATGTATTAATCTGTACCCTAAAGAGGTACAGATTAATATATTATCAGTCAATGTGCCTTCCCCAAAAAAAATCAAAAAACACATCCAAAGAATAAACCTGTAAAAAGAGACATTTACAAACATTGAATATATTACTTACCATTAGAAGCGGTGTCCCTCCGACTCCCGGGGTAACAGGAAGCTAACGTACCTTGAAGCCCTCCAACAGCATCCGATGCCATCCGCCATGAAGATCCGGATCAGGTACCCCAATCTTCTTTTTTCTTTCTTTAATCACCTTCTTCTATCTTCATCTGTAACCATTTCTTGATCTTCTTTATCTTCTTTCTTCATCTGTCAATCCAAATTACCCCATGTTAAATCCCAATCGATGTTGTCTCGTCGGCTTCTTAGGCTCAAATGAGGCGTCATGACCTTAAATAGGGCTTGTGACGTCACATTTAGCCTCAAAATGGTTAACAGCCACCTGATTGGCTGTTAAAACCATGTTCCGACTTTAATGTTTTTTTTGACATGACGTCACTTAAATGGAATGATGCCAGCCAATCAGAATGGCTGTGCTTCATTTGCCTTTAAGATGACGTCACGAAGCCGGCGTCACATGGTATTTCAGCCAATCAGATCGTGGGAACCAATTCCACACTCTGATTGGCTGAAATACCTTGTGACACCGGCCATCTTGGATTTAGTGACGTCATCTTAAAGGCAAATGAAGCACAGCCATTTTGATTGGCTGGCATCATTCCCTTTAAGTGACGTCATGTCAACCAACAAGTGATAGTGACCAAACATATATACCCCTGTAGGCGGACGCTCACAGAGGTATGCAAGGGAGAATGATTATAGTGAAATTAAATAAGCCTTTTATTGCGCCTTTTCCTTAACATCAGGAAACCATCCAAACAAGGGGTAAACAAAGCTTCCATTCACTTGGGAGTATTTCTAGTGAAATACTATGCAGTTCACAGCTCCCTTAGATAAGCATGTCTCCCAGCCCCAAACATATAGCATGAAATGAACAGATATAAAAAGTCTTGTAAATAAAAGTCTTATCTGTTCCTTGTGGTTTGGAGGGAAAATCTTCTCTGTCCCTGGTTGCTACCTTTTCTTCAGGGTTTGTCAGCATTCAGGTTTAGAAGTTTCCCCTGTGTCTTGAAAGCAGCTCTGCTGTTTCTTCTGGCAGGGCTCAAGACAAGTGTCTCCAAGTTCAGCTCAGGTGTGAGCTAAGGAGTCTCTCTTCCTGTCTCAAAAGACAGGCTTTTCTAAGCAATCTAATCAGGCAGGTGGTGTTTGTTAATTGACTACCAGCAGTTAACCACCACACTGCTGTATTAGAGGCACATTAGCTGAACAGGGATAACTCCCCTGTTACAACCCCCTTGTACCAGTGTCGGGATGGTGGTCTTCGTTATCAGTGTCAGAGTTCAGCACTGCGCATGCGCAGGCTGCTTGCCGGTGTCTTACGTTGCCAGGGATACATTGTACGGCTCCTGTGTACCAGTGTAGTGCGCGGTGCCCTATCCCGATTGGTGTTCCGGCTCCCAGCGCTTGTATGCTTAATGTGCATGCCTGACATGTGACGCACTGCCTGCTCGACGCTGGGAACTTGGGCGCGAGTGTCTGAGTGGGCTACTCTGATTGTAGGATTGACTGCTTCCTGTTCGTGGTTGCAGACAGCACATTGCCTTACAGGTTTGGTTCATGTGGATTAGAGCACAGCTATGTTGAATGCCATTTTTGATTGTTTGTTTTGATTGTTTTTTTCTGTTGTGGTGCACTATGGGTGGGGGTATATATGTTTGGTCACTATCACTTGTTGGTTGCACGGCCCTGAAGAAGGTCTCCATGTGGGACTGAAATGTCGGCTTACGTGTATTTATGTTTTGAATACAACCCTTTTTTGGAATAACCCCGTGCAGTTTGCTGTCTCTTTACTGGTCCTTGGAGTGGTTCTCATGCTGTGTGTTACTTTATGGGACTAGCATCTGCCTTCTGCCTCACTACAGTGTGCTGACTGACCTCGTGTGGACTATATATATAGTCCTAGGTAAACTGACGGAAAGTGAAAAGGATAGCAGTGGATTATGATGAGAGGTGCTTTTGAACGACATTGCATTTTACCACTCAAAATGGCCTCCTTGATAATAAAGTACAAAAGTAGTCTGTTTTCAAAATAACAATAAATTAGATAAATAAGCACTGAATAGACCTCTCTATGTCAAATCACATTTCACCCAGGAAATAAATAAAAGTGAAAACATTATAATACGATATTGTTCTTGTTTCACGGAAATATTTTGTCCGAATGGAGCTCTAATCGCCAAAGGAATCTCTCAGAATATGCCATGAAAATTTTAAGAAAACTATCATTTTTACTGTTCAACCAAACACGCCAGTTTAGTCTTGATAGCTTTTACTTGAAAAAGATTGTTCTAGATAATATATTGATATACACTATACCCTTTGAAGTAAATATAATGTACTATTGGCAACCATCATTTCACCCATTCTAAGAATAAAGGAACAAGTAGTAAACATTCTTTAATATAATATAGAAGTGGTGATGGGGATACTTGTGTAATCTAACTAGAATCGTTCCTCCATCCAATTAACAGTGTCTAACAACTCTGACTGCTGATAATATTAGATATATTTTATTATGAGTTCTTCAGCATCTTTCATTTGACAATGTGTTGATATTATCTAATTCAAAAACATACAGTACAATAGTATGGCACTTTGTACATCATACATTTTTCACATGAATAAGTTATTCTGAGCAGTGGATTATAACACAGGATCAGTCCAATTTTTCAGCAAGTAATGTATAATTAGAAGATGCTGATGGAGAAAGCCGAGGGCAGAACTTCGAAGGCAAGTAACGGAGGTAGAGAACAGAGGTGCAGTGCACAACAAAGTCCCAATACTTCACATTGTTTAATTGATTCTAGTAAGCAACTTGAGTCATTCATTATAAATTTAACTTACCCAAAATATTTGGAGCACTCTGTTTTTGCCTGTCTCTATGCCATATAAAGAAACTAGCTAAACAAGCAGATTGGACCTGCTGTATATCTATAGTTAGAAGAGTTTACATAAAGTATGACTTGGTGGAAAATGTTGACACACATGTAACCCCCTGTGTGATGAGAGCCACACACTCATACTGCCCCCTGGCAGGTTCCTCTCTAATGTGCTATGGACATCTGACTGTTAATGGACATAATAGCAGCCAATGATAACGGCTTTGGAAGAGGTCATACTAAGAGGTAGAGGAACCTTCAAAACGGGGAGCGGCCATGTTGAGAGCTGAGTACTATCATGGTATTGACAAAAGGATTAATAATAAAGTAAGTGCAATCGCAGACTCCAATAGTAGAAATGAGATTTGAAGCTTGAACCAAGTTGAAATCCCAGTTTCACTTCTCCTTATGATCTTCAATAAGTCACTTTGGGCTATACTTATTTACTAAGTGTGCTAAGGCTACGTAGCATTACAGCCAGTGGCAGATTTCCCACTAGGCCTGTTAGGCCCGGGCGAGGGCGGCAAAAATGTCTGCACCCATATACATTCCCCGCATGCTCGGGCCTGATGGGAAGTCACTTACATATGCCGGGTGCCTCCTTGCTGTCTCCTTTCTGTCGCCCCACTCCTCCTTACGATTCGCAGCGTCAAATGACGCCATGGACGTCACCAACGTGGCATCTCAAGGCGTCGGTTTGCCATGGCAATGTGACGTTGCGGCGTCAAATGATGTCATGGCTTCGCATTAGCATGGCAATGAGAAGCAGTGTGACATCACTGTGGTGACATCTGTGGCGTTATTTGACACTGCAAATTGGAAGGAGGAGGGTGGCAGAAAGTAGGCGACCGGCATATGTAAGTGCTGTAAGTTTACATCCCTTCAAATGAATGAACCATATGGTCCGTCATCTTTGCAACAATGAGTTAATATGCCCCTTTATCTTCCTGTGCCTCAGGCACCAACATTTGGTTCAAGTTATTTGGGGCAGGGACTTGTTGTGCCTGCAAAATACTATCTACAGCAATGCACACAGGTACATCATCTTCAATATAAATGTAAAAATGTAATCAGTGCAATAATGAAAAAGGAACGACTTTTTGTACTTCGATGTTTCTTTTTATTTCATCAATCCACATTGATATACTATTGATATACTATTATATAAAAGTTATTTTTGTACCTCTAGTTGTGGGCGAAGACCACTATTGGTTCTGTATACATGCTCAATTTGGTTGTGCACAGTGCACAAAGTGAAACATTTTAGTGAAGGGTGTTTGTGACTTATGATGTTCATTGTCGCTGATTTACACTAATCTTTTTGGGACACTTACTGTATACTGTACAGTGTATTATCTCTGTGAGCTTTGTCTTCTATACATTGTTTTATGACTGCCTCTGTGAGCAATGTAGTAGTCCTAGATATATCTGTTTCTTTATTTTGCTGTTCATCTTTGTTTTTGAGGATAACTGCTTTTATTTAATCTACACAGAGTTTGTGTTTCTGCCTCTTTTGCTGTTTCATTGTTTTATTCTCTTTTAGTTTAAAAGTGTTTTTCTTCCATTTAAAAACTTTCTTTGACTACTTTTTAAATATCATGACTAACATATCCTTATCTTCAATTCTTTATTCCATCATCTTATTTTTTTTGCCCTGTCTTCACTTCTCTATCTCACTGTTCCTCTTTTCTCGCACTCCCTCTTATCTTTTGACCGCTCTCCCATTTTTCTCCCTCCATCTCTTCATGGCCACACCCCACAGCCCCCATCCTGTGCTGCAAGAAGGAAGCATCCAAGCACTGGTCGTCCAAACTCTGCTGTGATTCCTCCACGTGTACGCAGCTTCATGGTGTGGGTACTTTATGTGTATTACCTCAAGTTGGCCATTACTTCTGCCATGTATTGAATCTGAAGCTTCAGGATATTACACCTTTTCAGAGTTTAACTGGGTATAATACCCCGTTTTCTTTTTCTAGAAGAAGCAATTACAGAAACCCTCTTTTTAAAATGAATTAGAGTGACCATTTATATAATAATGCAATGGATTACAGGTTTAAATGAAGAACTGATATTTCTGTAAGCAGTATGAAGTTTACAATATTATATATAAATAGCATAATATGTATCCCACCAAAGAGGAAAATAAATGAACGCGGCTGCCATTACAATCAATTTAAAGTCAAATAAATATCAAGCAAGAGACCTATACTGTTATTTAATACTAGTGAACTTTTTATGTTTAGGTTGTCAGATCATGTTGTCCTACTTTTTTGTCTGTAGCGGAGGTGCCACAGTAAGTGGCACTCAACGGGACAGGCTTAATGTGTGGTCTTCACCAGTTTATACTGAAAGTGCAGAATCATTGCTCTGTGATGTTAAAAGTGAAAACCTGACACCTAACTTATAAGCATATACTAGGTCTAGTCTGTCACTGCGTTTCTCGATCCCCATTAAGAAGGTTTACTTGCCATTGTTGTCCATTGAAGTTTTCTATTCAGACCAGAGTTTCATAAGTTATCAGTCCGATTATCAGCGGCAACCCTTATAGGGTAATTCTATATTGTCCAATAGGCCACTCCACAGTATAAAGAATTACCCTTAATGTTACTTTTTAATGTTACCCTCTTCCTTAATGTTACTTTTATGTCTGAAGCACTTATTCCCATGACCTGTTATTTATATTATTTGTTATTTATATGATTACAACATGTATTACTACTGTGAAGCGCTACAGACAAGACCAGGAGTACTCTAAAGCTTGCCTTAAACTAGCCCGGTTACATTCTGGGTATGTGCTGGGTGTAACCTGGCTTGTTTAAGGCAAGTTTAAGGCATTTCTGCATTGACTATTGACCCATAGGATTAACACAGCAGGGGTCCCTGGCAGTCCCATTAAGTTTGAAAGGGACTGCCAGGGACCCCCGCTGTTAATCTGATGGGCCATTAATCAATGCAGAAATGCTGGGTCTAGTTTAAGGCAAGTTTAAGGCATGTATCCAGCATGTACCTGGGTCTTTTTGGCGATTGCCACTGGTTTGTGTTAGCATAGTCGCAGTCTCTGCTGTATGTACATTTATGTCGCTATATAAATAAAGACATACAATACAATACCCCGTTAGTTATAATTATTGTTAGGTTAATTGCTTAAATAAGTGTTAATTAGAGAAATCTTGAAACCCTGACATTTTAATGACTGAACTTGAGGAGCCCTGGGGTAAATGGTCATTGTTATTGAATCCCACAATGCCCTTATTCTCTTGTCCTACAAAAACAGTAAGAAATACTGCTCATCTTTTCCTGCCGTTTCACAGAAGTGAAAACTAACTGTTGCTAACATATGCTGTTTTCATAAATATTTGTCATCAATATTTCAGTATCTTTGACAGACACTGCAGAGAAAATGTCGTATTAAATCAAAGCTTAAACTATGATAAATAGACTACAATCACTGACACTAAACATATTCATATTCGTAGTGACTAACACTGTTTCAATCAGAAAAACCTTTAAAGGTACAGTCACACATTAAAATACATACACATGATTTGCTTGGTTTTGTTCACATAATTGTATCATTTTTCAATGACATTACGCTTTCTGTTTGTATTGAGAGAAATCTTCAAGAAAGCGCTACATTAGGTGAAGAGTTGTAAAATGTAAGCAGGGTAGATATGTTGTGTGAAAAAGCCCATCAAGTGCAATGTGAAATGGTCAAATGAACTGCAGCTATTGCTTCTGTAAATGTATTTTATAGGCTTGTAATGTACTGTACCTTCTTTCTGTGCCTCATGAAGCTTTTCTTTGTGTAGCAGGTTACCCTCCCTTGCCTACTCCCTGGCAGTGGTCCTGTAGTTTGGGAGGGTTTGTGTGAGTTGCATCAGCCATGTTGTGGTTGGCATAGCCATATACATATGGACTGTGTGTAAGGCAGAGGCCATCATGAGCTTGGCGCTGCAGGAAGAGGAAGTCCTGGCTGTTCAAGATTTCCTCTGAGGACTGTAGGCAGCGTACTCAGTCCTGAATAAGCCGGCTAAGGGAGAGGAAGTGTCCAGGGGGCTAGTCAAGCTCCCTGGACTAGGCCAGACCCATTCCCCCTTGGCCCCAGGTAGTTCCCCTACACCGTAGTGGAGTATTGTACGGCTGGCCACTAGTAAGGGACTTGCCCTTAGTGTGTGCCAGAGAGAAACAGAGAAACAGACGGAACAGCAGCGATGGATTCCCCAGGCTTGTGGAACTGCCGCGCAGTGCTACCGGAAGTAAGGAGAGAGGGGATTGTCTCGAAGGCCCTGCATCATGGCATCATGGGATCATGGATGCGGCCTATCTGAGACATATCCTGGCGTACATGAGTACCCAGGAAGGTATCCACGTGCACCAACTTTACAAACGGGAGGGTAGTGCTGCCCTCACACTTACATTGGGAGTGTGGGAGGGAGACAGAAGGGGGGTGAGTAAAAGAGAGAGACTGGGGAGGAGTGGGAAGAGAAGGTGAGGAGTGATAAAGGGGAGGGCTGAGAAGAAAATAGTGAGGAAACAAGAGGGAGGATGTTGAGGGAGAGGGAGGGAGAGAGGGGCAGAGTGAGTGAGTGCGAGGGAGAGAGTAAATGTGAGTGAGAGCGGGAGGTGACAGAGAGAGGGAGGAGTGAGAGGGAAGAGAGAGAGAGGGAGTGAAAGAAAGAGGGGAGTGAGAGAAAGAGGGGGGGAGTTAGAGAGACAAGGGAATGAGAGAGAGAGGGGGGAATGAGAAAATGGTGAATGATTGAGAGAGAGGGGGAGTAAGAGAGAGAGAGACAGAGGAGGGATTGCAAGAGAGAGGGTGACTCACAGGGCCACCAAGAGAGTTGTAAGAGGGAGTGGTGAGTGTGTGAGAGAGAGGAGGGAGTGTGTAATAAGGAGGCAGAGTGCGGGACAAAGTGTAAAAGGGACAAGGTGGAATGTGTGATAGAGAGGGTTGAAGAGTGTGAGAAAGAGGGGGAGGAGAAAAAGAGAGCGGGGAAGAAAGAGATTGAGACTCACAGGGCCACCAACAAGGAGGAGCGGACAACACACCCTCTTCAACAAACTGGGGGCCAAGGTGGAGACTCTACTCCTGTGCCCTGAGAAAGCTGTCAGTAACCCCGTCCATACTGTAATTGTACAGATGAAGTAAGAATAATGGTCACCAGAGCCGCGGTTGGAAAAGTAAAAATCAGCGGCTCCAGAGACAGTTTTTGCCATGGTCAATCTGCGGGGTGGGGGAGGGAGTTTAGGTGGGGGGGTCCATGTTCCGGTCCTGATCCCACGCAGCATGAATCCCCCATTGCCGGGGCTGCAGCTTACTAGTGCTGGAAACATTTAGCTTTCCTACATCTGTATATTCAGCATCATGAGATTATGTTATCAGGGCAATCTAGGATCATGTTTTAATGGTCTTTATCATCAGATTGAAATGCCTTAAATTATCTTTTATTAAAGCAATTCTGATTAATAATGAATTGATAATGATTCTCTACATAGAGTTCAGAGGATATCTATTATTAAACGTTAGGTTAATATGACTTAGTTAGTGTCAACTTTATATTGACAATAACGGACCAATGAGACTTTGATAAGTTCTGGGCAAAGAAATACGATAAGGTCCAAACTTTAGTTGCACTAAAATCTGTATCCAATACAAATTATATAAAGAAGTATCATTGTACAGAAAACAATTACTGATATACAATATGTAAGTGAAAACAAGGAGACATTTTTATTTTATTTCTGTGAAGAACACATAATATTTCAGAAATGAAAACTCTAAAAATAGTCATTTACAAAGCAAACTTTGTCAGTGCTGTTGGAAGGTTATTTTTTCTACAGTGTTATCTATTTGTCGGCATGAGAGCTTCTGTGGTTGTATAATATGTTCTTCTGCTACCATTGAACGCATGCTCTCCCCCATCATCCGTTACCCTCTGTGACGGTGCTCTTCTCAGAGCAGGAAACTGACCCGCAGGACTGGGGCAGAATATGGAGACTGACCACAGGCCTTAGGATTGAGTCCTGATAGAGTAAGCAAATCCAGGTTACAGGCCAAGGTCAGATCAGGGTGCAGAGACATAGTCCGGGTCCCAGGTCAAGGTTGGGGCAGAGTGCAGAGGCATATTCAATGTTATGGTCCAAGGTCAAGGTTGGTATAATACAAAGCAGAATCAAGGCAAAGAGTCAAGGCAAGCTGCATAAAGGACAAAGTCCAGGGCGATCCAAGGTCAAAACTCAAGCAGGAATAGAAAGCACACAAAGCCGAGGGAGCAGGCACCTAGCTCAGGCACTGGCTTGTTGTGAATGGATGATTTAAGAATGCCTAGGACAGGTGTAGCCAATATCAGTCTCCATGTTGGTTTAGAGCGGATGGAGGCCACTTCCCGGTTTTGACCAGCTTGGTAAAGGCGAGGAAACCTGAGATCTCATTATCTTGGTTGAGACAATGTTAGTATCACTGGGATCTGCTACTGCCGAAGAGAGCATGGCCTTGACAGTGGCTTCTGACACTGTCTACACATGCAACCATCATTCCCCACCACCCCATGCACTCCATCTATCATCTATTACCCTCTACACATCGCCCCATCATGCCCAATTACCCCATCACAATCCTCCATACACCATTGGCAATTTCCCCCCAACATCCACAGCACATGCCATATATATATATATATATATATATATATATATATACCGAATACTGAAGAACTCATTTATTCTGCACTATATATATATATATATATATATATATATATATATATATATATATATATATATATATATATATATATATATATATATATATATATATATATGTATATATATATATATAGTGCAGAATAAATGAGTTCTTCAGTATTCGGTATATATATATATATACATAGCAATATTGCTTGACCTGAAGAAGAGAGGAGAACTCTCGAAAGCTTGTCCTATGACATAAATTGTTAGTCCAATAAAAAAGGTATCACCTAATACTGAAGAACTCATTTATTCTGCACTATTGCAACTGGACTAACACGGCTATTTTCTGCTTTATATATATATATATAGTCATTTACAAAGCAAACTTTGTCAGTGCTGTTGGAAGGTTATTTTTTCTACAGTGTTATCTATTTGTCGGCATGAGAGCTTCTGTGGTTGTATAATATGTTCTTCTGCTACCATTGAACGCATGCTCTCCCCCATCATCCGTTACCCTCTGTGACGGTGCTCTTCTCAGAGCAGGAAACTGACCCGCAGGACTGGGGCAGAATATGGAGACTGACCACAGGCCTTAGGATTGAGTCCTGATAGAGTAAGCAAATCCAGGTTACAGGCCAAGGTCAGATCAGGGTGCAGAGACATAGTCCGGGTCCCAGGTCAAGGTTGGGGCAGAGTGCAGAGGCATATTCAATGTTATGGTCCAAGGTCAAGGTTGGTATAATACAAAGCAGAATCAAGGCAAAGAGTCAAGGCAAGCTGCATAAAGGACAAAGTCCAGGGCGATCCAAGGTCAAAACTCAAGCAGGAATAGAAAGCACACAAAGCCGAGGGAGCAGGCACCTAGCTCAGGCACTGGCTTGTTGTGAATGGATGATTTAAGAATGCCTAGGACAGGTGTAGCCAATATCAGTCTCCATGTTGGTTTAGAGCGGATGGAGGCCACTTCCCGGTTTTGACCAGCTTGGTAAAGGCGAGGAAACCTGAGATCTCATTATCTTGGTTGAGACAATGTTAGTATCACTGGGATCTGCTACTGCCGAAGAGAGCATGGCCTTGACAGTGGCTTCTGACACTGTCTACACATGCAACCATCATTCCCCACCACCCCATGCACTCCATCTATCATCTATTACCCTCTACACATCGCCCCATCATGCCCAATTACCCCATCACAATCCTCCATACACCATTGGCAATTTCCCCCCAACATCCACAGCACATGCCATATATATATATATATATATATATATATATATATACCGAATACTGAAGAACTCATTTATTCTGCACTATATATATATATATATATATATATATATATATATATATATATATATATATATATATATATATATATATATATATATATATATATATATAGTGCAGAATAAATGAGTTCTTCAGTATTCGGTATATATATATATATACATAGCAATATTGCTTGACCTGAAGAAGAGAGGAGAACTCTCGAAAGCTTGTCCTATGACATAAATTGTTAGTCCAATAAAAAAGGTATCACCTAATACTGAAGAACTCATTTATTCTGCACTATTGCAACTGGACTAACACGGCTATTTTCTGCTTTATATATATATATATATATGTATATATATATATATATATATATGTATATATATATATATATATATATATATATATATATATATATATATGTATATATATATATATATATATATATATATATATATATATATATATATATATATATATATATATATATATATCGTGTTTAGCCAAACTTAATAATCAAAAATGAATAGACGATACCGTTCTATGACTAACAAAATGCTTTTATTTGTGCGAGCTTTTGAGATAATTGGTGGTGTATGGGAGAATGAACCCCACGGTGTCCGGTGCTCCAAAAAAGCCCACAGGTTGAACCGGTTATGAGGGTGGAAACAGTCTCTGACGCATATATGAAGAGAAAACGGCAACTAAGCAGGCATAAGGATCCTGTGTGAAGGGAAACGGCAACAGGCTATGACGGGATAACCAAATGGAATAAAACCTGGGTGGGGGGCTAGTGCATAGTCTGAGACAGGAAAAGAGGCAACCATAAGCTACCCCTCTCGTGTACTCACGCTGATATCGCCTGCTGCCCTTACCCGACCCGGTGTCTTCACTGCCTGTGCCTGGCCGGTCCCAACTCCTCGGGCGTCGCGCTGGTTTGTGACGTCATCCCAGAGGGCCAACAGCTATGCTATAGATGAATGTAGCGTACGCTGCAGCTCAGCGCTCTTGGATATCCTTGGAGCGGGTACAAAGGGCAGATCCAGACGCACTCATCAGGAAGGGGAAATGAAGACCAGCTCCCAGCTCTGTATAATTGCCTGCGTGTTCCACACCAATAAATGATGTAGAGAAATAGGTGGTTTGTGGGTGGTCACTGCAACAGGAACTCAACCGAAAACGTAGATGAATAAAAACAGCTTTATTGCACTATAGTGCTGCACATCACAGAGAACACCTCTGACGCGTTTCGTTCCGTTGTGGAACTTTATCAAAGAGTACAAAGATCTCTCACACTGGAGTATTATATACACAAATCTTTTCTCATGATTGGTCAGTGCATAATTGCAAACAGAGAATGGCAATTAGCAATTAGTACTGATGAGTGTTGGAAGGATTAAACAAAGACTGCAGTGTTTAGAATAGAACAAACAACAATAATAATGATAAAGTGAACAATACAAAATTAAACATATAGGTTAAAATCAAGATCAGCGAATAGCAGCATCTATGATATCAATATATACCATATATAAAAATTGTGTTGGGGGACAAAAAATCAAGAAAACATATATGGAATTATGATCAAATGGAGAATTACCAAAAATTGATAGAATGTAATATGGCATAATGAGTGCCTTGATATTGTGGTGAGCAATATGCATAATTGCAACCATTGAATGTACATTGTAAAGGGAGAATATACATGACAATTCAAAGGAAGAGGGAGGAGGTAATAAATCAATTTTTTGACAGAAATTAACCCCTTGAGTGCATTGAGATACACACTCCCAAGACTCCCCATACAATCAACCCTGAAAGGAAATGTTTCAACTCCCAATCAACGTTGATTCCATGGGGATGGAGAGTGTTGAGAGTGTATATCCAATACATCTCTTGTTGATTGAGTACATTTTCCCTATTCCCACCTCTAGGGTGGCATGGTATGTGTTCTATGGCTTTAAAAGAGAAGTTATTAATACTGCCTACCGAACATGATGAAAAATGTCTGGGCACAGGGTGATTTACATCCCTCTTTTTAATCAACCGCACATGTTCCGCAATTCTGGTTTTAAGAGGTCTTGTAGTGCGGCCCATGTATTGGAGTCCACAGGCACACTTCAGGGCATAAATTACATGAGTAATATTACAGTTAAGGAATGTTTTGAGATAATATTTATTACGATCTTCATTGTATAAAATGTATCTAGTCTGGACTGCGTATCTGCACATAGAGCATTTGCCACATTGAAAGAATCCTTTTGGGATGCTCTTGATATTAGAAACATTAGACCCAGAATTAAACATACTAGAAGACAGGTGAGAAGCTAGTGTTTTTGCTTTGCGATATGAAAATTTGGGGCCACTCTCCACTATACCGCGAATATCCTTGTCAAGTAGCAACGTATGCCAGTGCTTGGCGATGATATTGCAAATTTGTTGTGACTGCGAATTAAATGTGCTGATGAACATAGGACTATTCGCACTATTTGAGAATGTGGACTGATCTCTCTCTTTTTTAGATAGAAAGTTTTTGTTTTTTTTACAGATAAGAGTGCTTCTGTCCATGGCATCCGCCTTATTGAATGCAGTGGTAATACAGTATCTTTGGCAGAATAACCTCTTTCTAGGAATCTGTTGGACATCTCCCTAGCCCGTAACAGAAAAACATCATTGTCCGAGCAAATTCTCTTCAACCTAACAAATTGAGCCCCTGGAATATTTTTGATCAGGGAGCGTGGATGACAACTTTGTGCGTTGAGAAGCGTGTTTCTGGAATTCTGGTTCCTATATATGTCTGTTTGTATATTCATTTCATTGTCAACATATAGGAGTAAATCAAGAAAATGAATGTGATTAATGTTATGTTGGTAAGTGAATTTAAGATTATAATTATTTGTGCTAAGGTGATCAATAAAAGAAAAAAGTGAATTTTCATCCCCATTCCAAATGAATATCAAGTCGTCAATATATCTCCCAAAATAAACAATATTTTGACGAAATGGATTGTGACTGTGATAAATAAATTGTGACTCCCAAAAACCCATAAATAAGTTCGCGTATGATGGTGCAAAACTCGTGCCCATAGCAGTGCCCAGTGTTTGTAAATAAAAGTGCTTGTCGAATAAAAATAATTGTGCGTGAGTAAAAACGATATAGACTCTAATAGAAAAGTGCAATGTGATATAGATAAAGTTGATAAATCAAGAAAGTGTTTAGTGGCAGCAAGGCCATGCTGGTGTTCAATGATGGAATACAGGGAGGTCAAATCCATGGTGACCCACCTGTATTCCTTGTGCCAAGTGAGCTCCTATATGTTGGCAATGAAGTCAGTTGTATCCCTTATGAAGGACGGTAACTGAAATACCAGGGTTTGTAAAAACCTGTCCACATACCGCGATAACCCATCTCCCAAAGATCCAATGCTCGCTATTATCGGACGACCAATATTGCTTGACCTGAAGAAGAGAGGAGAACTCTCGAAAGCTTGTCCTATGACATAAATTGTTAGTCCAATAAAAAAGGTATCACCTAATACTGAAGAACTCATTTATTCTGCACTATCGCAACTGGACTAACACGGCTATTTTCTGCTTTTTATATATATATATATATATTCTGTTCTGTTCCCCACTTCTTCTCGCCGGCTTCATACAGTTCCTTTGCGTCCTGCTTAGCGAGTGAATCGTCCACACTGCTCCCCTGGTCTGTCCCGACAGTTGACAAAGACACCAGAATTCTCTCGAACATACCAGATGTGTCGGAGCAAATAAATAAATAATAAGTTTTATAAATAAATATTAAGTTTAGCCAAACTTAATAATCAAAAATGAATAGACGATACCGTTCTATGACTAACAAAATGCTTTAATTTGTGCGAGCTTTTGAGATACACTGATCTCTTCTTCTGGCGATGTTACAATGGATAAAGCAAGACAGTATTTTTCTTAAAAACAGTGCATCTTGGAATGTATCTGTGACTGAAGCCTACAGGAGGAGGGATAGGCTTCAGTCACAGCTACATTCCAAGATGCACTGTTTTAAGTAAAACCCTTTCTTGCTTTATCCATTGATACATCGCCGGAAAAAGAGATCAGTGGATATTGAAAGCTCGCACAAATAAAGGCATTTAATTATCCATAGAACGGTATTGGCTATTCATTTTTTATTTTGTGTATTTATGTGTATATATATGTATATATTTGTGTGTGTGTATATATATATATATATATATATATATATGTGTGTGTGTATATATATATAATTTTTAATCCATTGTGCACAGTATATGTATCACTGTTCATAGATAGGATCTCTGATAATAGAGCTTCAAATGCATTATTATCTCCATTTGTGGGTTAAAGTTGGGATCTAAGATCTTTTATGTAAGAATTATTTGTATGTAACAGCTGTTCAATTATTAGTAACATATGTTCAGGTTAATTGAACAATTAGGCCAATTGTTGACACTATAAAAGACTTAGATTCTGGTGATCATATCTTTCTCCCTGATGAAGTGACACTGCCACGAAACACATAGGATAATAAAATTATTCATACAGTACTCTCTCTGTTTCAAGTCAGGATTGTTAATGTGCCAGTCTCATTATCTGAACACTACCATTACTACTAATACTTGGGGTTTGAGTGCTGATTATGCTGAAGTCCTTTTTCTCTTTGTGTTTTTGCTTTATCCAGCCACATCTCTCTGCACCTTACCCACTACAGTAGGTATCAGTATGCCACATTGTGCTCCTGCTGTAGCAGGCATTACCCTTCTCCCCTCTTGCCTCTATCCAAAAAACTACTCATGGAGACTGATCATGTATCTACATTGATGTACCTATAAGAGTGTACAGTGTTGTTTGTCACCATGGTTACCATATTTATTTTCATTTTTAACATTTAATTTCTGTGAAATGGTTCTAGCAAATTGTTTGAAAATGTAGTACAAGTAATGAAATAATATGTCATGTTTTGTAAGTGTTACTGTCCTTTCCCTTTGTTCCAGCTCTGCCCTTATGTCCTTATACCAGCCTCTCTGCTGCCCCCTTCAACCTCTGCCTGTGACCCCAATAATGCTTATTCACTGACTGCCTCTGTTTGTGACCCTACAACGCTACTCTACCACCTGCCCCGCACCCCGGCCTGTGATCCCATAGCGTCTTCACTTCTGCCTGCTGTTCCGGCCACTGAGGTCTATCCTGCACCTGACACCCATGTGTCTGTGATAGAAAACAGGCCACTCCTGGATGCCGCCGGAACAGACTCAGCAGCCCACATGCATTGACCTGAGGAAAACCCCTTGCTTTTTTTTTTTTGCTTCAATTTTTCTGCTTGTTCTGACTTTTTTGTTGTTGATTTTTTTCCCAGACAAAGCACTTTTTCCGTTTTGTGAGTATCCCCAGTTGAAATGGCTTTTCCGATTACAAGAAGCAAACCTTCCACGGCACCCACTGTAAGGACAGGTACACTTGTTTTGTTTAAGAACTCTATTGCTGATTGTAACAGGACTTATCCATGTTTAAATAAAGCAGCCTCAGAGCTCTGAGAATCCAGCAAAGAGATAGTTGATTGCAGACACTCAATTAACTAGTCTCCATCTGGACTAATGAGAGCTCAGTAAAAAGCCTCATGTGAGACACAGGAGAGAGATTCCTTAGCTCACGTTTGGGCTGACAGAAGGAGAGCAGAGAAGCCTGCACACAGACACTGTCTTGGGCACAAAGGCTGGGCTGAGATCAAGACACCCAGAGGACTATATTTTCTGGACACAGAGGACCCAGGAACCTGCCAGAGACTGGCATGGAGGGCAACCTGCTTAAGGTACTTCCTGAGACTTTGGGGTAAGAGGCAGGTAATGGGAATATCCCTCCAGTCCTGCACATAGGGTCTGGGGAAGTAAGTTAGCCCTTACAAAGGGGTTCATTATTTTGTTGTTTTTGTATGTTTTGCCTGGATAAAGGAACAGGCTAAATAAAGCCAAGATATAATTTCACCCTAATCGGTCTCCATTATATGAACCTCTGCACACATCTCTTACATATGGTGTCAGAAGTTGGGGTGAGAGGTGGTCCTATAATTTCAATGGGTCCCCAGAGACTGCCTGGGAATTTGTTGTACTTTTGCCTGCATACAGTTCCTGCAAACAGCCTGAGCAACAAAACAAAGAATCACTTTCAGAAGTGACCAGATTTAAAGCACTGCACATCCAGACAAGAAAACCAAATTGCACTGGAGAAAGCCACAATGCCACAGTTTGACTGGGAGGACTGTGACAGATGTTGACCCACACAAGGGACTGATGCTGTGACCAGAGTCTACCCCACCACTTGTGACAGAAAAGAAAAAAACACTGGGAATTTAAAATGGCCGCCAAACTAAAGTCAAATACAGACTATGCAAGAATGGGGAAGATAATGTGTTCCTGGTGTAAAGGCCACACGGAGCAGTGTCCCTTCAGGCCTTATTAGGATGATAAAGATGATCCCTATGTGGCCCCAGAAAAAGGGCAGCAGCCAGAAGAATATTTTTTTCAACATGCAAAGGAACTGGAGCAGCAAGCAATGCGCTGTGGTCATAAGGAAGGTAAAGAAGTTTTCTTAGCAAGTGCACATCCAGTATCACTAATGAGAAAGAATATGTGCACAGTACTACTGATGTTTCAGAACCTACCAAAGTAAAGAAGAACAAGAAAAAGCCTACAA
Source organism: Ascaphus truei (assembly GCF_040206685.1). Classification (NCBI taxonomy): domain Eukaryota; kingdom Metazoa; phylum Chordata; class Amphibia; order Anura; family Ascaphidae; genus Ascaphus; species Ascaphus truei. Next base: position 447,996,393 of record NC_134484.1, read on the forward strand.
AGACGCCTGTGAGAGCTACTAACTCTGCAAGCAAAGTCTGCCACCTGTAGAACTACCAGCTGGGGTTCTAGTGAATACAGTGAAAACAGCTGTAATTGCGCCTCCTGAGGTCAGGAAGAAAAATACACCTGATACCACCAAAATGGAGGACAAGATATGGCATTCCTGTAATGAATCCTACCCCATGGAAGAGTGGCCCTTCCGGTGCTATGAGGATACGGATAAGGAAGAAGATATCTCTTATGGAGAACCCAAACCGAGTCACACCCGCAAAACACCTCAAGGATGGTGGAGGTGCTTAAACTTGGTACGAAGTGAACAAACAGGTCTCTATGACCCCGAATATTCCTGCCAGCTAATGCAACTAGAAACCGGAGGGAGGCCTCTGCTCTGTTAATACAAAGTATTCTTTAAACCGAGGGGTGCTAGAGGGGTGCTCTAGGGAAGGGGCACTATGAGCATATACAAGAGAAAAGAATCCCTAATATGAGCACTCTGCCTCTACTAAAATCAATTATAATAATAAAGTTTATTGGTATCTAGTTGATCAAAAGAATGACAAACAGACATGAAATATACCTAGTTAAAACCTTCTTGACACTGTGTACCGGACAAATTCTGTCTTGAATAACATAATTCAAATATCTCAGAATTGTGTATGCCAATATTAATGATACACAAATGAATATATTTGTATCTATGCTGAAAAAGTTAGCTTGATAGATAGCTTATGTTTGACAAATAAAGTAGTCAAGGATATACAAATATGGTAGCAATAGAAGGGGAAAATGTAGTTAAACGCTCCCTTTTATGACATTTAGTGCTTACTAAATAGTACTGGCTTAATATGTATCTCACACAATGCATACAGTGCCAGCTACAGAAGAAATAATACTTGGTCAAATGTTGTTAGACATCCCCCTTGTATCATATATTCCGATCAGTGCTTCTTGTATAACACTGGCCTGATAGATATCACTGGCAATATTCAGGGTGCCAGTTATATAGGTAATACATGGTCCGAGTAGATAGCGAAGTACTCTGACTAGCACTAGTAGCTGCCTCAGAGGGCCCACAACTTAGTTTAGCTGACTAGAGTATGAGCTTAGTATTAGTGTGTCGAGCAAGAGAGACGCCAGTAGTTGCCAAAACCTCACGTTTCGGTCGCGTCTGAAGCATCACGATAATCGCGTCATCTACACATGACACGCGTTTAGTTACCATCGGAACTTCTTCGGGGGTGGACGTTGCCGAGATTCCTGCCGCCTTTTGTATACTCTATTATTATATTATATATATACTGAAATCTGTAGATACCCCGTGGTTGAGATAACCCTTTTTGATACTCCATCTATGTTCGAGCAATCTGCATCTAAGGCTACTCTTCGTTCTGCCTATGTACTATTTGTAAGAGGGTGGTTGGTGTAGATAGAGCACAGCTTCCAGACGCCCTGCCATGTGAAGCAGGGAAAACAAAACCAGGCCACTCTGCAGTAGTATCAAAATTGTATTAGCCAACTAACACATACAGGGAACAAAAATAGGACAAATAGAACGCACCTACGCGTTTCGTACACTGGCGACACACTTTATTCGAGCTCGGCTAGTCCCACGAATTCGGGTATACCCGGGTGTATTGAGGTTTGTGACTGTTTTCTGCCCGAGTGCATTGGGTTATTTTCCAGGCAGGGATTGAAGCATTTTATTCCCGCTGGCTGCAATACTGCACAGTATATATATATATATATATACTGCATTACAATTCATGAATTTATGCCATCTGGTAGACACGCGAAGCATTGCAGCCTATTAAATCCTAATCATTATCATTTAACAGATCAGCCGCCCGTCAGCCAGGCATGAACCCAGGCTGGGAAGGTAAACGCAACGGGGCTTGTCAGAGGTGAGGAGCGGCGCATTCCAGGTATCTGCCAGGTACATACTGGGTATTTGCTCGAATAAAGTGTGTCGGTGCAGTACAGAGGTACTTTATCATGTACTATTTGTAGCAGGGGCATTCCAGTGCATAGACCACAAAACACATATTGCAATGAATAACATTCTTAATGCAAAATGAAGCACCCGTTGTGCAAGAGAACATTTTATCGTTTATAGCAGGGGTGCGTAAACTTTTGGCCTCGTGCCCCTTTCCTGCTCAGCCCCCCTACCTGGTATCCAGCATCAAATGACGCCACGGGTCATTTGACGTCACGTGACATGACCCCAGAGCATCATTTGATGCCACGTTGCCATGGCGACACATCACCCAAGCCGTCGGAGAGAAGGTAAATGAGTTACAGAGGCCTCACACAATCCCCTGGCATTTAATTTAAATGCTTTGGGAAAGAGCGTGTGGCCTCTGTAACCGCCGTGCCCCCCAAAAAACTTATTGCGCACCCCTGGTTTACAGTCACTATAAAACCGTATTTAATGCAGCGATTACTACCACATTTAAAACAGCCAGATGGTTTGGTGATAAGCCATGTGTTATCTTTCAAGGTTTCTTCTTTTTATTATTTGATTTGAATTGGCTGGGGGCAAGAATGTTTTTGAGATTCCTCCCTCTTTTTTTTAAATTGTAACTTTTTGTATGTATTGTAATGTACAGTGTATGGTTTTTATTTCATCATCATGTTGTCCCCTCCTATTTAGATACACTTTGTCATATACTGTAGGTATTAAATAGTTACTGATTATAACATCATCGGGAAACGTAAGTCATTTGAGTACTTTAATTGACTTACATTTGACATCCACATGTTATATTTTTGTTAGTATTTACAAAACCTGGAGCAAAATATGTCTACAAATGCTCATTTTCCAACTTGGAATGGAATAAAAATCAAGCGACTTGAGACTTGTGAGAAATTGTCAGTTTATTTGCAAATATATTTTTGACTTTAGCAATGTTTCTAAGTAATATAGGAATTCTCTCAAGTAAATTTCTTATATGTTTGTTTTTCATATTTTCCACAGATTTTCCACATATCTGACAAATTCTGTAGTTGATGATAAATGTGAAATCTCTAAGTCCCAAAATATAAATGGGAACATATGCTCAATTAGAGCATTAGATAAGTATTAGTTCTAAACCTTTATATATAATTATGTAATTAATATTATGTCCCTATTCAGAGAATTAATAAGATGTTACTATTGGCATATGTCAATAATGCTTTTATGCAGCACAAAACTCTTTATTGAAACATTATTTAGACTTTTACTAACCATTGAAATGTTGGGTTTGTTATAATCCAACTATTGCAACATGGTTAACTTTAATGATGGATATGCATAACTTGTATCGTTATAAAGCTTTGTCATTTAATTCTCTTACAGACGTACTGTAGTTTTGTTCTGCAAGAAGAACCAAAATGATAATTTCCTTTTGATTTGTTGGGAATCTTGTGGAATCTGTTCTTCATATGATGTAATTAGATATTTTTATTCAAGGTGTTAAGGACCATTTAAAAGGATGAAAACAAACACAATTATGCTCCCTGTCTGCCACTGCAGTCCATAAGAAATGACATGAAGATATTTCTCTGGTTGACATTATCAGTATGCTCCTTTCTACACAACACTTTTTTTCTTGGTGTGTTGCAGCACTTTTTAGAGTCCCCTGTGACATCTTTTCTTTACACTTATAGCAGAAGTCCCAGTTACTTGTTTTTGTACCCTTTGTTTTTCTTGCAACATTGGAATTAGGGGCCCTCCAGATCTCAACCCCATTATTTTTAGCTCTGAAGACCCCCCTTGCTTTCTTAGTTAGTTAAATAAAAAAAATCTCCCTCTTGAGAATAAAAAATGTCCACCAAATATTGCAGGTCCCATTAGCAAATATGAAGTTGCTTCCTAATGGACTGTCCCAGTTGCAATGCTGTAACAAAAAACAAAAAAACACAAAAGAAAAACTTTTGGTAGGATTGGTGCTTTAAAAATGTCCAATTCAGAAACAGGGACACACACTGTGTTCCTCCTGATGGGCAATTAGTCTTGCTGCGGGGAAGCTGCGAGCAGGCAGTGGTCATGCAGTTTAGAACTGTGGTTTCCTGGCCGAATACTCCACAATAGGTCTGGCTGCCCTCAAATATGCCCTCTGGTAGGTCCTCAAATATCTGTCTTTTAAAGTCTGGCTTTTTGAGTCTATCTTGAGAGTTATCTAGAGAGTTGGCCAAAAGGTGTGCAGAAATTCGACATCTTAACAGAGCCACATAGTACTCCTTGGTGAGTCCAGCTTTAATGGTTTTGAAAGGGATACACACACACACACACACACACACACACACATCTCTTTGATAGTAATCTCACAATGGAAGAACAAAGCAAACAGACAGTCATGTTCTGCCTCTACCACCTCCTTTCCATCAAGAGACTCAAGACTCCTTAGGGAAGAAGACCTGCTATGGCAACACACCCTATCTTGGTTTGCCAAACAACATCAATTGTTTGCAGGCAATTCCAAACACTGCAGTTAGAACTATCAGGAACTCGCGCAAATACAACCACATCACTGGAACCCTGAGAGAACGTCACTGTCTACCAATGAGACAATTAAGTTCAAATTGCTCTCTACAATCTACAAGGTAACACATGGCCTAGCTCCAACATCCATCCCTGAGCTCATAACTCTTTATCAGCCAACCAGACTACTCAGATCAATCAACAACTCAATGCTCAGCATTTCTCTAATCAAATCTAGCAAGATTGGGGAAAAGATCATTTCTAGGAGAATTGCTTTGGAACAACCTGCCTATCAACATAAGGAAAGCTCCCACCCTCCAAGCTTTCAAGAAATGAAATAAACGGACAGGTTTTTTTTATAGCATCATTGTAATTAGCTTTCTTAGAAAGATCCAATAACCCTTAAAGTAACTGTCTTATTAATTTCAATCTTGTGAAAAATGAACATTAATCGGATTTTGTCGGCAACACTGAACCAAGCCTATCAGCAATTTATGTCTGTGTGTTTGACTAATGATGGCACCATACTCACTTTGTAAACAAAAGAACAAAGCTGAGCCAGCAATGTTAATTACTACTACAATGTCTTTTAATGATTAGATAATTTACCAAAATCGTAAAACCCTTTGTTTGTTACTATGAAAATGTTAAAAGTTTAAAACATGTTTTTAGATTCCTGTACATTTTTTTTAATGTGTCAACCAGATAAATTTAACAATTAACCTTCTTAACTTGCCTTCGGTCACTTTCATCCTAGGTTGAATTGCCCCCTTCAAGACCCATAATTTTAGTGAAGCATTTGGACAATTGGACACTAGACGAATTTGCCAACCATATTTATGCACAGTATGAAACCCTTGGGTAATCGGCGCAATAAAAAAACATTGATTTTTTTTATATTTTTTATTTAAATACAGTCACGTGTCAAACAAAATTAACAATGCAGTTTGGTGGTGCACACAAAATAATAATGGTTATACAGTATTGAGTATGCTACATACACACAGTAGTAAAAAATTACTGTTTATATGATACAGGCAGACCAGGCACACCAAAAGAAATTGTAAATTTAAACATACATCTTATATTTTATTTACATTTCCTTCCAATATGCTAATTGCACAGTCCTTATTATATCTCTTTATATAAAAACATCCAATCTTCCTATATTAAACATCATCTAAAAACTAGATATTGGGTGGAACAGTTAGATTTACACCCCGGAATCCAAAGTCGGATAAGGCACTAAAGAAATCCGAACTTATACCTCGACATCACCCATTGAATTTTGTCCAGAAATTATTTCCGGATTCTTAGAAGTAAGGAACTCATCAGTTTCTGAATCACTGAGCGTGTGAGAGAGACTAATTTGCTAGAATATCTAGTTGTATATATGTATATATGGGTTATCATCCCCGCACCCTTCCCATTCATTCTCCAGCAACAGGTGTTCCAGCGGCTGATACCAGGGCACAGAACTTACAGGACCTTTGGAAGGGCATTCAGGCAACCCTTCACTCAGCTATTGAGAGGCAAAAAAAAGTCTGCGGATAAACTTCAGAGGCTATCACAGCCATACTCCATCGGGGATAAAGTATGGCTCTCCACATGAAACATCCGTCAACCTTCTGATAAACTCGGACCGCGATTAATTGGTCCCTACAATATCATCCAGAAGATCAATGAGGTCACTTATCTACTGGAGCTCCCCTCTTCATTAAAAAAAATTCCCACCACGTTCCACGTATCCCTTCTGAAACCTGTGGTGAAAAATCGCTTTTCACAGGACACTCCTCCTCCTACTCCAGTAACCGTTGAATGTCAAATTGAATATGAGGTACAACAAATATTTGACTCTCGTATCTCCAGGGGATCCATTCAATATCTGGTGGATTGGAAGGGGTATGGTCCTGAGGAAAGGAGCTGGGTGAAATCTCAAGATCTTCATGCTTCAGCCCTAGTCAAGGTGTTCCACCATCGTCAGCCAGAAAAACCAGGACCTGGTCACCCCGGAGTTCGACCCTGAAGGGGGGGATACTATAAGGGATCTGTCCAAACATTCAGGATGAATGCTTACAGGAAGTGACATCACCTTCTCCGAAGCTACCATGGCCATCTTGCCTCCTGGCAATCCCTGCTCTCACAGGAAGTAAGCCTCATTTTGAACTTTCATTGCTAGCAGCTGCCTCTGGCCTTTAAGTAGCAGGCAGTTGCTATCCAACCTTGCTCGTACAAAGTACTTGTTACCTTGTCCTTTCTGAGCTCTGCCTTGCAATTGTTTTGCCTGCTTCCTATCTTGACCTCGGAACCAGACCTGACTACTCTTTGCCTGCCCCGACCTCGGAACCGGACCTGACTACCCTTTGCCTGCCGCCTACCTCGACTCCGGAACCGTACCTGACTACGACTGCATCTCAAGCCTCTGATCCAAGGGCCAAGGTTAGTGTATTACTCCCTACCTCTGCCCTACGGGTCCGTATCCTGTTCTGCAGTCAGCAACGTTACAAGCCTGCCTTCTACTGGACTCCTTGACCTCTACCGCTGGAGGCTGAGAGAGTGATAAAAGTGTTTGGTTGCCTGTTTCTTTGCCATGTTCTATAGGCGATAGCCTCTCTGAAATATTGCCTTGGTACTCTTGTTACTAGCTAGGCCACTTATTATCCCTAAAAATTGCCAATATAACATTGATGTTCCTTCAAATAACAGATTTCATTTAAATGGAAGATACAGAGCCTCATGACTACCAATGATTCTAGGGAAGCCAGAGGACCACCGAGATACCACCACTGCTTAACTTCTTCAGTGTCCTATGGATGTACTGTACAACGTACATCATGAAAAGCCTGCATGCTGGAGGCCCTTATGACTACGTTGTATGTCCTACACTTCACCCTCCCTTGCTCCTGTTTTTCTAAATGATTGGTCCCTGTTCCTCTTGTTATACTCTGATCTCCCCCCTGGCCATTACAATAATAATGTTTTTATTATTTTTATTATTTTTATTATTTTTATTATTATTATTATTATTATTATATAGCGCTGACAGTATACACAGTGCTGTACATATACATATTGCTGCATTGAGTCCTGTAGGGATTACAACCTGTTTTTGGGGCTTGAGGCATAGGGAGATAGAGTCTGTGCCTTTACTCACTGAGCCACACCTTCCGTTCATTATACTGTAAGAGCAGCAGTTGGAAAGCAGTACAGGCATACCCCGCATTAACATACGCATGTATGTAAAGCGAAAATGTACTTAAAGTGAAGCACTACCTTTTTCCCACTTATCAATGCATGTACTGTACTGCAATCGTCATATACGTGCATAACTGATGTAAATAACGCATGTGTAACAGGCTCTACTGTCTCCCCGCTTGCGCACAGCTTCGGTACAGGTAGGGAGACGGTATTGCTATTCAGGACGTGCTGACGGGCGCATGCGTGAGCTGCCGTTTGCCTATTGAGCAATATATACTTACTCGCGAGTGTACTTAAAGTGAGTGTCCTTAAACCGGGGTATGCCTGTACTATGGATATTGTAGCATTAAAGTTGGACTTTAAAGGAACTTTGATGGTACTTAGTTTATTTATTTTTTATTTATAAAATTGTTTTACCAGGAAGAAATACATTGAGAGATACCTCTCGTTTTCAAGTATGTCCTGGGCACAGAGTTATAAAAAATACATGGTTACATTAAAAGAACAGGGTTATACAGTGAATTCACAGACATTTCATGGACAGATAGAGTTGGAAAATTGGGTACAGGGGATAAAGGGCTAATGAATTTCAGATAGAAATAGAGCAGCTTTAACATCACTTTAACATCAACCAACATCAGCGAACAGCAGCAAACGGCTCACACCCTTTGGCTGCCCCTCAGCTGCACCAAAGGCTGTGCGCCTTTGGAGCAACGCAGATGTACACTGGGGTGGGTGAGATTGAATCTGATGCATCTGTGAACAAAAAGATCTTTTCTTTGTGTCCCCTTGGTTCATTAACATTCCAGTGGGTGGGGTTGCCGATTCCACAAAGAACAAGCACATGTTAACTCTTAGCACGCTGGTCCTGTGCAGAGAGGAGCAGTTCTTGGGGGGGGGGGGGGGGCACATAAGGCTGTGCGCCTTTGGGGCATCGCAGATGTACACTGGGGTGGGTGAGATTGAATCTGATGCATCTGTGAACAAAAAGATCACGTGTTCACAAGTTTACACATGTATTATAATAGATGGGCCTTCAAATATATCAGAAGAACAAAAACAGTACAGAAGAAACTCCACAAGCCTCGTGGTAGTAATTCTGAAGTTTCCTCTATTCCATACAGTTTATATTTTCAATAACCTAACATAATCCTGAAATGAACCTACTTAACATTGTCTTAAAATAGAGAGAACAAACATTAGGGATAACTATGATATTTAGCTTAATAACTGCATTATGTCCTTGACTCTATTGATTAGTGGTAGTATTTTCCAGCAATAAATTGGATAATATACACATCATTTAACTTAAGCTATTGCTTGATTTCAGCTTCATTTGAGTTGTTGCACATTACTTCAAACTGAAGTGAGACTGAAGAAAGAATGTAATTATAAATTGTGTTATTACATATCGGGATATTTAGAACCAAATTTCAAAGAAAAGAAATTAAGATTACAAATATGAATCATTTAAATGGCACGTTATCTTGGAGCAGAGAATGCATTGACCTTAAACTGATCTTGAACTAAAAATTAACTACTTTTACACTTGAGTTTTAAATAGCTCTTACTAGCTTTTTCAAAACTTTAAAATAAAAAATGCCTCTTGCATACTTTTTTCCTTATATTCTCCTGAAGACAATGTTCTATTATCCCTTATGAGAATTGAAAAAATAAAATCCTGTTGACACTTGAGCTGCGCTAACACCAAGGCCTGTATACGAATGTGAGACCATCTAATCCTGATGGGAAACTTGAAACAAATAAGCAGTTATCATTTATCAAAGCCTTTTGGCTGCAAAAATTGTCCTCCAATTTAGCCCCAGTTTTGCAGCCAGTTTTAATGAATAGATTCCCATAAACTATCATCAAATAGTCAATGTTATCATTACCTATTTAACATCAATAATGACTCTAATGTCCTATAGTTCAGCAACTGGTTCACATACTGTAACTCTAGCAAATAATGTGAATGATAATGATGACATCTTCTTTCAGGTCAGTTCCAAGTCTATTTAGCGGGCTAGTATCAGGAAGAGGTTAACCAGGTAACAGTGACATTTCACTGTCATACAGTTCAATGGCTGGTTTAGCTGGGTCGCCCCCCCTGGTCCCCCGTCTGCCCCTCACATCTGGCTGCAGCTGTGTCTGGTGGCGGAGGCGGGGGGAGCGTGGGGAGGTTGCGGCAGGCGACCCAGTCTACAAAGGCTTCTGGCGGCCCCTCATGCAGGGTGCCGCCATCTTGGCTGCGATCGCACATGCGCAAGATGTCGTGCATGCGCAGTGTAGGCACGCGAGGCGGTAGGTATAGGTTCCGCGAGGACTACAGCCTCCAGAAGGCGATGAGGCTGCTTCATCACATGGGCCTTCAGAGCCAATAAGGTGCCAGGATTCCCTGCTTCCACAAATAGATACGTTGCGCGCGCTAGGACCAAGCCAGTCGGAGCTCGGACGAGGAAGGGGTTGGGTGTGTAGATGCAGGGCGTCTGTGACCCTGGCACTAGGCCAGAGACCCTTTTAGGCCCCAGCTAGGCCCCGACTCCTCTCAGCTTGTGGTCGCTGCAGGAACAGGCCCAGTAGTTAGGAACACTGCCCCTGTAGCACCAGTGTGAGGGATACAGCCAGGACACGGCGACGAACTGATGATCTGGTGGTCTGGGACCAGATCACTCTACAGATCAGAGACTATCTTCAATGGTGATACCATCCACGCGGGAGGTCCCCCTATGTGGAGGTGGACATAGTCGCTGACAACCATCGCTGGATCAGTGGATCCTATCCTTCCGTTGTGGCACTACCGGGTGCTGGAAAACCCAGCAGATATCAACAAGTGCACCAACTTTACACATGATAGTTGTGGGCACTACTGTCTCACACATTTGGATGGGTTGCTGCTTGTGGACACCAGGGTGGTTGGGTGCCCAAGGGCCCTCAGTACTTTGGGGGATAATCTATCAGGTGTGGACATTGAGTTGGAGGACACTGTGAGGGTATGGGCGAGCGAGGCCTAGTTGGTGGGGACGGTATATTGTTATTATTCTTATGCATACATTAAACTGTTATTTTATTCACTGTGTGTATTATTGTATTGGATCCTGTGACGGGGTTATCCAACATAGTAGGATCCCATGCAGGTGGATGCGCTGTCACCAGAAGTATCAGACACATCCCAGGCTCCCAGCAGTGGAGGCTCGGACCTCCTTTGAGCCACAGGTAATGCACCACACACACCGTAGCCACCATATCTCCCAGGGGGTGGGGGAAAGTGTGCTGTACTAGAGTCAGTCATAGCAATGAAGAGCCATAAAGGCACCTAGTCACTAAAATACAAGTCTTCTGTCAGCAATGCAGTTTCCTCTAATTTTTGTGCACAAGTATCTATCCACGTATTGTATACAGGTGTGTTTGGGGCGGATATGAGTCACTGGCTACGGTAGTAAATATACTCTCTCTCTCTGGAGTAACAAAAAAACCTTAGGCTACAGCCCCAGTGCTCACTGCGGCATACGCGCCTGGCAGTGCGTGCACGGTCTATTGTGGAGCGATGAGATGCGTGGAGGGTGTGGCCAAGATGGGTGGGGCATGGCCAAGATGGTCTACAATACCTGCACTCCTGTTGGTCCACACTATCTGCCCTGCCATTGGCTGCCCGCACACCACGTGATCACATCGCGGCAAGGAAAGACAAAATTCTTGTTTTCCCTGCCAGCGGATGCGTCATCACGCTTTTCACGCCCACACAAACACGGCGACCAGGGCATTCCCCATAGAGGGCTGTGCCGTAGCGGGTGCAGTAGCGGCCACTACGGACATGGCCTTAGGTAGGACATAACTAATGTCTCGTTAATTCCCTACATTAACTATACCGGAGCTCTGTGGATAAGCATTGTGAGGAGGAACACCTCTTCTGCATATCATGATCACTAATGATTGTTACAGTTAACACAATGCCCTTTATGGAGGAAGACTGCACTTAACGCTACCTTAGTGAGCTTTGAAGATAACTTAGTTTAACACTTTGTTAAGTCAATAATGGATCTCTGTGAATCTAGAGCTAAGACTACGTAACAGTATGGATCACTGAATGATCAGATCTGATCTCTATATGCAACAGTTACTTTTACCAGGTAATTCAATAACATTTTATCGTATAAAATAACACATATTTTAAAATGAATGCCAAATTACTGATTCAGGTGCTATTCATTAAGCTCATACTTGCTACTGCCAAAAATAGCACACATTTTTTAGCACTTACCCCAGGCTTGGCCAATATATACATAGGCAAGATAAGACTAGCTAACCCACAAAAGGTGATAAAAATACATAATATTGTCAATGTAGAACTTATTAATACATTAAACACTTAGTAGCTCATGTGGCCCACTAGTATTGCTCAACTAATGACTAGCTGGGCACTTGGACTGTTAAAGTCTTAATATTTGCACATTTAGATGTATTTTATTTGTAGGGTGCTTATGCATATGTTAACCAAATTGTTTTATGCCTGAAAGCTATCCCAGTATAAATAGTACTTACAATTATTTTTTTATAATTTACTGGAGAGCTGTTGAGTTGTGAACCAAAAAAACTGAAAGCAAAAAACGCAAGATTAACCACGTTCACCACTCCATGAGGTCTATACCAATGTGTAAATATGCCATTTGGGTTGCACAGAGCCCTAGCAAATCTTAAAAGACTAACGGACAGGGCGATGTGTCCCCATGTGAACTATGCAGTGGCATATCTAGACAATATAATTATATTCAGCAAACACTGGGGAGCTCTTAAAAACTGACTTAAGGCGGTACTCAGGTCATTAAGGGAGGCGGTCCTTACCATAAACCCCCAAAAATGCGCCTTTGGAAAGGCATTAATGAAGTATCTTGGTTATGCCATGGGAGAGGGTAGAGTATGTTGCGGGTACCATGTTTTGGCTGAATTAAAGCCTTTACTTGTCTCACCAACTCCAAGTCATCTGGATTTACCTCTGCTTGCATCGCTTACACTCCCATCCTACCTTTGGTCATTATCTTGGTCTTTTAATTTCCCTTGTAAGCCGTCTTTGTCCAACAATAGCCTGCTGCAGGTCCAACTGCTTGCGATATGTCACCTCACTGCCATTTTAATTTATTCACTCTTGTGATTATGTTACCGACTTCTTCTTTTTGGTTTTGAACCTATTCATTCTTTTTCCTGTGTCTTTGGTCCATACCCAGCAAACATCTTTGCACACTTCTTTAAGTTGTGTGAAGCTTTTGAATTATCTATGGATTTAGGTACAAGTTTCCCATCCATGAGGCAGAATACACTGGTCAACAACTTTCCGCAGTGGAAGCTTTCCTTGAAAGATTGTCTTGTTTCTTCCAAATGCGCTCCATCCCTTCTTCAATCTCCTGATGAATTTATTTTGGTTCCATTCTATTGTTACTTGCTGTCCAAGGTACTGTATGCAGTACATAATCTTTGACTTCTTCTAGCTCTATTCCATTTATTTTGATCTTTGCAGAGATGACACATTTATTGAAATTCAGTGATGTAAGCTTCCGCCTGCTAAACTTGTCATTCGAACTGTCAATGTTACAAATTGACAAACGGGGTTCAGTTGATAATAAGTAGTTTATTTCAATACATAGTATAGTATGATCATACTCATTCAAAAGTCTACACGACTCTCCGTGCCAGGGAGTGTCCAGGAAGCCTCTCTATACATTATTGGTTCCTTTGTCTAAAACTGTTACTAGACAGATTACACTAACCACTCCTTAATTCTTAAACCAATCATATTACAGCTCATTAAACCTGGTTAAAACTAGCCTCAAAACAACTATAAATAGGTTCCTGGTACCAAGTCTCACTAGGAATGTGGGTGTTACTTTAGGCACATTCATAACTCAATTTAGGAGCGAAATCTTCCATTTACACCAGATACACATTCCTACACACAAAATGGAAACTGAAAACAACAAATTTCACAAAATGGAAACTGAACATAACTTTCAATCCTTCTCCAGAGACCCCACCCAGTCCATTTCAAAAATATATCAACAGTATCTTCATTTCAACAATATTATTTTGTCAGAACCCAGGATCCAGAAAATAGGCATGAAGAGGAGGCATTCAGACTTGGTACAAAAACTTGTTGAAGATGTATTTACATAATAGGTAGAGCATCTACAGGTACAGCAAAGAGTATCCGAACACTTGCCTTGGAAAATCTGGGGCAATACTCTGTGATATTTCTGCCGACAGACTAATGGCCCATCGGATTAACACAGGGTCCCTGGCAGTCCCATTCAAACTGACCAGGGATCCCTGCTGTGTTAATCCGATGGGCCATTAGTCTTTCTGCAGAAATGTCAGAGAAATGTTACAGCATTACTGGGAGATTGCCCCAGATTTTTCAAAGCCGTGTTAGAATACTGCATCTGTACCAAGGTAAATATTTTAGACAGGGGGCTATTTTCCACCGAATTAAGTACAGCTGAACCCTGTTATAACACGGTCCTCGGGGGCCACCCGATCTGACCGCGTTATAACCGGGGGTCGCGTTCATTTAAAAAAATGGCTGCCGCGCGCCCGATTGGAAGGAGGAGGGAGGAGGCAGGAGTGAGGCGCCGGCAGCCCCAGCACTTCCCCCAGCAGCCCGATCCCCACCACGATCCCCCCAGCAGCCCCAGTACTTCCCCTAGCAGCCCGATCCCCACCACGATCCCCCCAGCAGCCCCAGCACTTGCCCTAGCAGCCTGATCCCCACCACGATCCACCCAGCAGCCCCACACGATCCCCACGATGCCCCATCACTTCCCCCAGCAGCCCCACCACGATCCCCCAGCAGCCCCACCACGATCCCCAGGCATATTGGGTAGAGGGAGAAGGCAGAGTGAGGCACAAGCAGCCCCACAACGATAACCAGCACCATCAGAGGTAGGTAGGTGTGTGTGTATGTGTAAAGTTTGGCAAAACATAAATGGTTAAATATTCGGAGTCCACGCTCACACCGCGTTATAAGCAGATCCGCGTTAAAACGGATCGCACTATAACGGGGTTGAGCTGTATGTATGTACGATTTTGGACTATGCATCACACTGGGACCTCATGGAGCAACCCGATTCCAGGAGGCAGAAATTGGTTGGGGGTTTCATGGGTAGTGATACATTTATTCTTTACACTTTTTACTGTTTAGATGTGGCATTAAACATGGGGTGATCTGTGTTCATAGTTTATGACAAAGTTGCTGTGTCCCTGATATGTTAATGTAGATGTTCTACCTATTATGTAAATAAACCTTATTCAATTGTTTGCACCAATATCTGGATGCCTACATTTCATGATTTATCACCCTACATGATAATCCTCACACATCTATGATCAGGTCTTTTCAAAGTTAATATAGCAGGCTAATACCAGATGGAGGTTAATCATGGTAATCACTGTACTCTTTCCTAAATCGTCTCAGCGTCTCCCCTGTTGAAATCCCTCTCCTGGCTTCCTATCAAATCCTGTATCATACACTCACGTCTCCTCATCACTTTTAAAGCTTTACACTTTATCTCCTCCTTACATCTCAGCCCTAATTTCTTGCTATAAACCACCCGACTCTTGAGTTCTGCTCAAGGATGTCTTCTCTCAACCCCTTTGTATCCAAAGCCTTCTCCCACCTTAAACCTTTCTCACTGACTGCCCATCCCCTCTGGAATGCCCTTCTCCTCATTACCCGACTAGCATCCTCTCTATCCACCTTTAAGACCCACCTTAAACCACAACTGCTTAACGAAACATATGAATAGCTCCATGGGTGAGAATTTACTCCTCATACATAAACCTTGGGCCCTTGCAGACGCACGTAGCCGAGTGCCATCCTACTGTCTCTGTATGTCCTTCCTACCAAGAAATTAGATTGTAAGCTCTTCGGAGCAGGGACTCCTTTTCCTAAATGTTACTTTTATGTCTGAAGCACTTCTTCCCATTATGTGTTATTTGTATTATTTGTTATTTATATGATTGTCATGTGTATTACTGCTGTGAAGCGCTTTGTACATTAATGGCTCTATATTAATAAAGACATACATACATACATACATGGTAACACTAGAATGTGCACAGTTTCACTTGTAGATAGAAAATGTGAAGAGAGTAGGAAAAAGTAGGGTGATTTGTTTTCTAAATCCATAAGTAGGGACTGAGTAGGTTAAAATGTAGTTTCCATTACAAAAATCTATCAAATTGCTTTATCTTTTGCTGAAGTAAAGGTTTCCAGATTTTATGTTCTGTCCATCTGTGCTTTTACCTATAGATTTGGCCAATGTTAGTACTGGCCCTTGTGACTTCCAGGGGACATCATGGCAATGTTGCTCATTTAGGGTAGATCAAATTACCAAGACATTGGAGGAGGACCCACCTGTAAGGGTCTGGGAGTCACGCCACCCTCAGCGTGCTCCTCACTCACCGGCAGCTCCGACGGGTCCTCCCGCGGCACGCAGGCAGCCTCTCTCCGGAACGCCGATCACTACTCCACGTGGGCGCGCGCGTGCACACCAAAACTCCCCTTCTACTCTCGGTCCGGCGGCTACGCTCGGTCACGTGGCCGCAAGCACAGCTACACAGAGGCGCGGCCACACAGAGCCGCACCAACCCCTTAAAGGCACAGCACCTCAAACCATTGCTGCAATCCAATGCAGTCTGACTACTGGGCTTTATGGCTCCTCCCCTGGGACTCATGCTGGACCTATCCCTGCCGTAGCCTGGCCGTTCCACACACCCCCTCCTTGCTGCGCTGCCATTGGACCCGCTCTCCTATATATACCTGACAGTGTCACTGACTCGTTGGCTGATCATAGAACCAGTTGTTCTCATCACTCTCTGCCTCCCTAGTCCTGTCTTGTCCTGTTTTGTTTTTGCAGTCCTCCTCGTGTACCGAACCGGCTTCCGCTACGTCTACCCGCACCTGTGGCATCCCGAACTCGGCATACGGCAAAACGACTCTCCGCACCTCTGGAATCCCGATCCTGGCAAACGGTAAACGTTTACATCCTTATCTCTACCCCGGACTTTGCATACAGCACCTTCTACCATCCGTACCTCTCCTGCCCCGATCCGGACTCCCAGACTACTCTACTCTCAAGACGTGCCCTCATGGCTGTGGGTGGCGTTATATCCTATCCCACCTCAGCACCGCGGTCCCGTCTCGTTTGTGGTGAGCACGCCCTGACACCACCGCTTACATTTGCTCTGATGCTGCGAATATGGGATCACTATCCAAGTGATCACGTGTATGCAACTTTGCCAGAAAATCCATGGCACTTAGGGAAACGCAAAGCATACATGAAAGTTCCAACCTCCTCTGAAGAAGAAGTGTATAGCCGCTTAATGGGGAAGATTTATAAAAGCTGTGATGTGGAGTATCGCGTCTGGATCCAGTGTTAACTGCCACTGACTTCAATGGCAGCTAACACCAGATTTGGGTGTGATCCACCCCAATTTGTCAGTAATATAACAGTGAGCAGTTTCCCCCTGTTGAAACCCACAAGACTCACAAATGCAGCAATGCTGGCCAATTTGTTAGGGTTGTGCTTTGGGGTTCTGGGTCCCCTACAATATATTGTATTTTATTGCACCTAGATTGATGTTCTATTTCATCAAGTTTGGGGGTTGTAGATTGTAGATCATCCATGGATTGCTGGATGTCTACCAGGTCATTCTCCACTGTGCTAATTCTAGCCTCTACCTCCTGTTCCTTGGAAGTATCACTTCAGAGGTTTTTGGGTGCACCAATCCGTGTTCTTCTCCCACAAAATGTAGGATGTGCAATAAGTTCATTTTCAAATTGTATATTGATTTCTGTATTTTTTTCTGCATTCTGTTCTAGTTGTGGGAGAGGTTCTCTAGCCATGGCCTTGTCCTGATCTGGCCATGTTGTATATGGGTTAGTTTCTGCTACATTACCATCACTCTCCTTATCTAGAGCCTCGTGGCCATTGTTTATCTTGGAAGCCTCTATCCTCCTCTCCCCCTTCTCCAGCTGTTGCTGTTTTTGGAGCCAGTATAGTACAAATAGAGAAATATTTAGCCATAAACTAGCGATGCTTAGATGTATCTGCTAGTTGGTGTACTTTGGGGTTTAAGTTTTTGCCGGTAATCTGCTGATACTGAGGTTATCCCCTGGGAACGGGCGGATCTCCTTCTCACGTCTTTAATGCCCATGCGCCATACTGGAAGTCCATGATTTTTTAAATAAAAGACAAATAAATGATTGTACTTTATACTAAGATTGGGTCAATGTGCTAGAACTGATAGTAGAATGCTGTACTCACAGCTCGTTATCCCTACAAAACTCAAATGTGTCTGTTATAACTTCATCTAAAAAGACATTTTCCTCGAGGTGTGTCAACTGCCCCTTTACAAAGCACTAGTAAGACCACACCTTGAATATGGAGTACAATTTTGGGCACCAATCCTAAGAAAAGACATTATGGAACTAGAGAGAGTGCAGATAAGAGCCACCAAATTAATAAAGGGGATGGGCAATCTAACTTATGAGGAGAGGCTAGCTAAATTAGATTTATTTACATTAGAAAAGAGGCGTCTAAGAGGGGATATGATAACTATATACAAATATATTCGGGGACAATAAAAGCAGCTTTCAAAAGAACTATTATCCCACGGGCAGTACTAAGGACTCGGGGCCATCCCTTGAGGTTGGAAGAAAGGAAATTTCACCAGCAACAAAGGAAAGGGTTCCTTACAGTAAGGGCAGTTAAAATGTGGAATTCATTACCCATGGAGACTGTGATGGCAGATACAATAGATTTGTTCAAAAAAAAGTTGGACATCTTTTTAGATGGGAAAGGTATACAGGGATATACCAAATAAGTATACATGGGAGGGATGTTGATCCAGGGATTAATCCGATTGCCAATTCTTGGAGTCAGGAAGGAATTAATTTGTCCCCTTAATGGGTTTTTTTGTTTGCCTTCATCTGGATCAATAAGTATGTATAGATATAGGATAAAGTATATGTTGTCTAAATTTAGCATAGGTTGAACTTGATGGACCTACGTCTTTTTTCAACCTCATCTACTATGTAACTATGTAACTTTCCACCAGTACTAACCATATGCCAAACCATGGCCAGTGTTAAAAAGAGCTATAAAAACAGACAGAACAATCTGTGTCTACTGTGTCTGGTTCTGCAGAATAGCTTGGTCATAAAAATGTGTTATTTGAGTTTCTTACTTTTATTGCTCATTTCTTGAACATAAAATGTAAAGTCACCTCAGACATGCCAGATAAAAAAAACCCTTTCCATAAGCACACTGATACATTTGCATATACAAACTTGGAGAATGTGCCTTCTTTGTGAAATAAATAAACAAAAAGCAGCAAAGTTCATCCAAAAACATTTGCAGATGGTCACATGTCCAGTGTCATATTCACATTAGTAATGTGGCATCATTTTTTAAATGCAGTTATTTTTTTGTTAAATGGCCGGAAAGCTTTTTGGGGGGCATTTTTTTCCATAACCTCCCCCTTTCCCACCTGAGAAATTTTACAAAATTACTAAAACAAAATCCTGAAAAAATGTTGCAAACGGGAAAACAGCTACTTTGCATACACTGGCGACACACTTTATTCGAGCTTGGCTAGTCCCACGAATTCGGGTATACCCGGGTGTATTGAGGTTTGTGACTGTTTTCTGCCCGAGTGCATTGAGTTATTTTCCGGCAGGGATTGAAGCATTTTATTCCCGTTGGCTGCAATACTGCACAGTATATATATATATACTGCATTACAATTCATGAATTTATGCCATCTGGTAGACACGCGAAGCATTGCAGCCTATTAAATCCTAATCATTATCATTTAACAGATCAGCCGCCCATCAGCCAGGCATGAACCCAGGCTGGGAAGGCAAACGCAACGGGGCTTGTCAGAGGTGAGGAGCGGCGCATTCCAGGTATCTGCCAGGTACATACTGGGTATTTGCTCGAATAAAGTGTGTCGGTGCAGTATCTCTGCATCCCAATATAATATTTTGCTGAGTAAGGCCGCGTCCATGGATAGTGCTTGCGGGCGGAGGTGTGCTGAGGCGCGCTTCCGCTCGGCACTGAGCTCCTACAGCCACAATGAGAGCGGCTTCAGTAGGGGCTCGCCTACGCTTCCGTAAGCGCGCGGAAGCGTAGGTCTTAGAAAATGTTTACATTTTCCCGCTTGCCGGAGCGCAGGGCCGGTCACGTGAGCGGTTCGCCCAATGAGGGCGAACCAGCTCCGTGACGTCACTGGCCTGCCCGCCGACACGCCCACGGACGGCGCGCTGTCTAAGGCCAGGGAAAGCACCCGCTTTCCCTCATCCTCAGCGCGCCTCCGCCCGCCAGCAAAAACCATGGCCGAGGCCTAACTCCGACCCTGACTGCTCCAAAAACTGTTCCCCAGATTGCTCACTGAACGTAGAAGGGCAACTGATGCAAGGAAATTTGAAATACTTGCACAAATTAAAGCTAAATGTAACAACACCCAAGTGTGACTCTAAACGTAATATCAGTGAGGTACTTGATGCTTGTCTTTCAACAGACTGCATAAAGCTGATTTGGTAGCACACACAAGGCAAATCAGTATCTGTGCATGATAAAATCATTAGTACATTAGATATTTAAAAAGAACATAAGAGAGCAGCACAAACAAGTGAGAAATAATGAACACAAGAAATCTTGTGCAATGTTTCACTTTCAGGGGTACAGTCCTTTAAAGCAGCAAACCAATCTTGCCTTTGTTTGTTTTGTTTTTAGTTATAGGATTGAAGCAGAGGGTCTTAGGAGCTGAACCACATTCAATTCAGCTAAAGGGACTCCCTGCTCCCAGAAATACTTACCTCTGTAGGTGCTGCTGGTATCTCTTTGAAGTTTAAATGCCCAGGTCACGCTGGCCAATAGGAAGCCGAAACGGAGGATGTCACGGCTTCCTATTGGTCCGCGGGGCATTTAAACACTGCCATTCTATTAGGCACACAAGTTCCCTAGCTGCAGAGGTACCTGTAGCTTCTCGGAGGTAAGTATCTCTGGAAGCAGGAGCTCCCCAGACCTGAAATGAATGGGATTCCGCTCCAGAGACGCCCTTCTTCAATGCTATAACAACAACAAAAATAAACAAGCAATGCACCCTGGATTGCTGCCTTAATGCTCAGATGTCCCTCATTGAGCCCATAGTACAATCTGAGACAATGGAAAAACTTGAAGAAAACAACAAGGTTAGTGAGAAATTCGATTTTTAATAAAAAAAAACAATCATGCAAATATTACAGAAAAAGGATTGTTGTAAATTAATGTTAATTCATTATGTGTAACATACATTAACAGAGAAAATAAGTTTGCTACCTTTTTCGATACACGGGTTAAAAAAGGTTACATAGAGATGTGCAAAGCATTACTGCACTACTGTATTTAATTACTACTGCACAGTATAATGACAATTATCTAAATAATATCTTGGCTTAATTAGTTCATACAGATCAGTAATTTGCCTACCACACAGATTTTTATCTACAAAGTCAAACTTACGTGGATTCGGAAAGAGCACAAATTTTAGCCTTAGCAAACATGATGTTTTATTTACCTTGCAGATGTGCTGAAAATTATGCAGTAAACTGACATTGTCCATTTAATACAGTATGTAGCGCACTTTCCCCCACCCCCTGGGAGATACGGCAGCTTCTGTATTTGTCGTGCATTACCTGTGGCTCACAGGAGGTCTGAGCCTGGGATGTACCTGAACCGTCTGGTGAAAGCACCTCCACCTGTGCGGGATCCCTAACAGTGTTGGATAACCCTGTCACAGGACAATGTACCCAGTAACACACAACAGGATATGGTATAGCCATAACTAAGCACAGTTGATAATGCACATATATTACACAACCACACAGTATAATATGTATAGCAATAGTCCCATACAGTATAATACGTATAGCAATACTCCCACACAGTACGTGGGTGCAAGGGCACCAATGTCCTAGTGTCCGGCCTACAATAAGCACTCCCACCTCAAGGGTGTGTGACAGTGCTGCCCACAACTAACGTGTGTAGAGTTGGTGCACTTGTTGATACCTGCCGGGTACTCCAGCAACCGGTAGCACCGACTGAAGACAAAGAACCCGTCTGGTCCCACTCCATCGTCATCAGCGACGAGTCCACTTCCACGTGGGGTGGTGTCCAGCAGGAGTGTCCCACCATGAAGATAGTCTCTTATCTGTGGATGGTGAAATGGTCCCAGATCACCTGATGCCAAGTTGCAGCCGCGTCCTGGCTGTGTCCCTCACACTGGTACTACAGGGGCAGTGTCCCTATCTAATGGGCCTGTCCCTGCAGAAACCACAAACTGAGGGGAGTCGGGGACTAGCTGGGGCCTGAGGGGGTCTCTGGCCTAGTGCAGGGGTCACACACCCTGCATACACACCCTACCATCTTCTTGTCCCAGCTTCAACTGGCATGCTCGTAGCGCACAAAATGAATCTATTCCCTTCAGCAATTGGGATACGGGTGCCCTATTATCTGGGTAACGTCACATGGTTGGCTGCCCCTGTGCATTGTGGGGCTTGTAGTCCCTGCTTAGCCTTCTGCTGCAATGGCCGCCTTGCGTGCCTCACACTGCGCATGCGCGGCATCTCGCACATGCGTGATCATATCCAATATGGCGGCGCCCTACTACGGGAGCCGCCAATAGCCTCCAGCAACCATGTCGCCTGCCGCAACCTCCCTGCTTCAGCAGCTGCAACCCTACTCTCCCCACGCTCCCCCCAGCCTCCATTGACAGACGCAGCTGCAGCCAGAGGTAGGGGGCAAACGGGGGACCAGGGGGACTCAGACTAAAAATAAATCAGGCCCTTATTACTTGAGCAGGTCTCTATTGGGTTTAAACTTAACTGAAGACATTTACATACTATATGCTTAGTGTCTTCATTTATTATTTAGTATTAGACAAAGAGACTAAATGGGGGAAATACAAACAGATGAAGGTCAGCACCCCCAACGTCAAGACGTATGAATGAACTGAAGCATATGAGTTTAACATTGCTTCCTTGGGATGAAATGAAGTACATAACTGGGTGCCACTCCTTTATCTTATACTTCTATATTAGGAATCACCAAATAATGAATTAATTTGTTTGAAAAGGGAGAAAAGGATCTCTATGACTAATGATTTGTTGGCATTTCAAGATCCCTCAAAACAATGAAAAAGTATAATTTGTCTGCAAGTTTCAATAATTTGTTTCCTACAGTACTTGAGTTTTTCATTAGCAATTCTGTACTCAATGAGCAATTACAGTACTGATTGTATCACTGTTCCAGACAGTAGGTGGTTACAAATTACAGACAATGTATGTGTAATTTGCATTCCGAGTAAAACATTTAGTATTGCAGTGGAATGAATGAAAAGCATGAATGTTTGAATTGAGAAAATGGTGACAATGAGGTTCATGTACGTGATTTTTACTATTGTATCTCCAGATTCATTTGTGAAAGTAATGAATGTGTAAACATTTGGGGGGAAAATCCAATTGAAATCTGGTAGTTTTGTGGGAACATCGGTTCTCATTTGTGATTTGTATGTTTATTTAGACTGGCATTTAAAGCAATACTCCAAGTGAATGTTACAGGGTTAAATTTGGAAATGGGGAAAAAATTGAAATATAGACGTATTAGTCTGCTACCAAAAAAGCCTAATATAAGGATAGAGGACACCTCACAGCTGCGTTTCTTGTTAATTGTATAGACAACTATAGCTATGGAAAAACCAAAGGGGGAAATACTGAGAACAAAATAAGTAAGTTATTAAAGGAGTCCCCGAGTTCACTTTAAATGCACTCAAAAAGCTTTTAAGAATACAACTTAACTTTAAATAAATTATTTTAAAATAAAAGAAAGTATTAGGTAATAAACAAATATCCATTTACAATAAAATAAAAAGCTAGGAAAGGAATAGGATGGTGCTATACTAATTATAGTATTTCACTGTGCTCAGTATTGATATAAAATATACCCTTAGGAGACCCTGGCTGGGGGGGATATGGTAGATTCCATGTTTTTTTTTTACTGAGCACTCCTGTTACTCACCGAACTGGAACTCAATAAACGTGGTGTACCAAATGCTGTCTCTCTTGTGGATAGGTTACATGAGGGATGGAGGCCAATATCTAAGCGAATTATGTGAACGTGTGAGGGTTCTAATTGGCTGTTGGTGGCTGAGTGGAGGGCCTAAAGGAGACTTTTGCATCAGTCAGTTGGCGGGAGCAACTTGAGAAACAGCTTAAAGTTCAGTTGTACTTCAGCTTACTAGGCCAAGAGCCTGGAGATCCAGACCTGCAGAGAGGTTGAGCCCCAGCACTGATAGGGACTCCGCAGGGCGCAGAGCAGCAAGTGTAACCAGGCAACTGAGAATCGAAAAGACAAGAGTGAACGGCAGCAGAGTGGATGATGGTGCAGTGATACAGGCAGGCTGTGGCCGCGTTGTGAGTCAAGATGCCAGAATTACCAGGGAAGTGAATGCAGAGACCAGAAGTGGACGTGCAAGGGCTGGCTGGCAAATTTTAGCCAGGGAGCAAGCCCAACCAACTGGCCTCAGAATCGGGTGGCCCACACCCCATGCACAGACGCACACTACATACACCCAACACCCACGATACACAGACGTACGCATACCAGATACATGTGCCGTACCCAGACATACACCAGATATAATTTATGCTATCCTGTTTCAACTCTGCCCTCTCGCAAGCTAAACAAGCCTACTTTTCTTTGTGATGATACAATACAATACATGCGCCATTCACAGACGCGCACACACACATACATATACATATACATATACATATATATATATATATATATATATATATATATATATATATATATAACAACAGAGATAAGCCTGCAACTAACTAGAAAAGGTAAAATAATTGCTTAAATCAAAAGATAAGGTAACACTGATAAATAAATAACAGCCTAATGACAGTGCTGGGGACAGGTATAATATGGAAACCAAAAGAAAAAATAAGAAAGTGTCCCACTAAAAGCACTCAAGCAAAATGAAGTAATAAGTTAATTTATTCATGGAAAAACATGGATCACACAAAATAAAATAAAACAGTCCCCAAAGAACCCCTCAAGCACGTATTCTAACCCAAACATGAGAAAGAATGTACCAAGATATAATGTAAGCAGTCAAACGACACAAAAAAACATGTATAATAAAGAATACAGAGCAGAAAAAAGGTAAATAAATCTACTCCTGTGGTTTTAAGACCGGCCGGTCAAAGAGAATAATCTGAAAAGGACTGATAAGTACTAGAACCTAAATACAGCTAAATATTACACTAAATCTGTGCTAATGCAGCACCACTCTGATCACAAAAAATGAGGCCTTTAATATATATGTAGTAACCCAAGGGAAATGATATAAACTGTAATACAATAGACAGTAAACTCTCAGGTCACCAGTTGTGTTGCCAGCATGAAAGTCCTCTCTGGAACTTTTTGAGGACTTTCATGCTGGCAACACAACTGGTGACCTGAGAGTTTACTGTCAACTGTATTACAGTTTATATCATTTCTCTTGGGTTACTACATACAGTATATGTTATATGCCTCATGCGTTTCTAGTTAATTTAGTTTATTTGGTTGGTGTGGTTGATTTTAATTGATTTTCATTCACATTTTGTATAATCACTATTTAGTGTATTACTATTGGTAGGTACTGTATTAGCGCTTTTGGTGCACTAATTATTTATTTTGTGTGTACACATATACTTTAGATGTTTGTTTATTGCATTGTCTGTGCTCCACCTTTTTGTTACGGTTCATGGATCAAGCTGTGCATTGCCTCCGCAGTTTCTCCTTCCGCGATGCCTACAGTACTGTAACCTCTGCAGACTCTGCAAATAGCTTTATTGTTTTAAGACCAGCCGTAGGATCAATAAGACCATCCCTTGATGAAGCGTCATATGACGCGAAATGCGTAGAGGTGAAGTCATCACATAGCCACGTGACGATGGATGTCCTGTAGCTACCATCATCCCCCTGTCTCCACGAGGAAGTGAACTCCAACCATACCCACAGCTTTTAACATCTTGCAGTGAGAACCGGATCGGATACCAACTTGATTTTGTATTGTGGATTGTGGGACTTTATCATGTGTTCCTCGTGGCAGTTTCCTAATGGATGTGTGGATGATTGGATCTACATGATCCTATTTTATTATGTAAGTGTTATTTAGTCCTTTTTATACATTTTATTGAATTGAGACTTATTGTGTTTTTTCTTTTTGCGTCCATTTTTGTTGTATATTGTATGTTCCGGTCTAACCCCGCTGATCACGGGAGAATAGGAGCAGCAGAGGGATAACCACCAAATTCTGGAATTGAAGGGGACTATTTTGGGACAGCGCGCACTTTTCTTTTTACTGCAAATACCACGAATAGATCTATTCGTATCATTTCCTTAAGTGCAGCAGCAGCAGCAGCACCATCTATCCCTGCCTGTAAAGGCTAAGTATTCCTTTTTATTGTGTTTGGTCATATCCTTACTCAATTTTCTGGGCATTAGCCCACTGCAATTGTGTTTGTTTATCGTATTAAGCCTTCCAATCACTGTTTTATTTTACCTTTGCTTATGTTGGTTGTTTGTTTGCTAACTTATTGTTCACCTCATTTGTCCAACCGATATATTCCAAGGTTTTAGTGTTTGATGTAATCTTTTATGCAATCTATGTGACAATTATAGTCAGGTTTATTCTAGTATCCTGCACTATTCAGGCTGTGATTCATTTTGGCTAATATTTATAGTCTATTTAGTGGCTTTTATCTATTCCCATATACTGGTCCATTTAAATAGCACATTTTGGGTGTTTATTTCACTCATACACTATCATTATGGCTACACATTTGGTATTTGTTACAATCACCATTAGGAGTGGAATGGCAAATTAATTTTTTGGCGATTGTAACAGGGGACTTATCCCTGTTCAGAAAACTTGCCTCTAATCCAGCAGTGTGCTGGTTAATTGACCAGCACCTGGCTGATTGGAGGTTTGTTAGAGAAATGGCTCCTCCTGAGACAGGAAGGGGAGACTCCTGAGCTCACACGTGGGCTGAAACAGGAAGGGACAGAGAGGTCTTGAGCAGCTGTATACTGACAGCCAGACAACAAGACAACAAGGGGGAGAACACTTCTAAAACTTGAAAGCTGAATGTGCCTTAGGACAAAAAGGCTACACCAGGAGAGCAGAGAAGGATTCCCCCCTACAGCTACCAGAGAGACAGATAAGACTTTACTCTCTAAGACTGTTGTATATCTGCACATATCAAACTATATGTTTGGGGCTGGGAAACATGCTATATAAAGGGAGTTGTGGACTGCATATGTTTAACTAGAAATACTCCCAAAGTGGAACACAAGCTGTGTTTGACCCCTTATTTGCATACGTTGATGATTTTCTTGTGTTAAAAAGCAGGCGCAATAAAAGCCTTATTTAATTTCACCTTAAAACCAGTCTCTATTGCGTACCTCTGCACACGTCTCTTACATATGGTTACAGAAGTGGGATAAGAGGTGGCCCTTGAAGTTAAAAGGGGCCCCGGAAATTGCCTGTGAATTTTTATTGTGATTTTTGCCTGCATGCAGTCTTGCAAACAACCTGAGCAACAAAAATAAAGCTGCACCTGCCGCAGAGACCAGAATTATAGGGCTACACCGCACTAAACAAAGCCACAAAACCACAGATGGACTCTTTTCCCCGATCCCAAGAGGAGAGAGAGACTGTGCTGATGCAGGTAAACCTTACTTGCCTATCACAATAATGTGTAATATGGTTCTTGATAAAGGGGCTTTGCCTTCCAGCATAGTCAGGGTTCAAGAAGTGAGTTAGCGCTCCAGAGGAGCTAGGCTTTGTTTATTGTTTAAAAATTTTTTTTTGCTGAAGCAGGGGAACTTTCAGCAAGCAAGTGCTGAGTGTAAAATTGCCCTACTGGTTAAAAAGGGATTGCTGAACTGTGTAAAAGGTAACCCAAAGCCAATTGCTGAGTGTTAAGTCGCCCTGCCGGGAGTGAAAGAAAGTGGGAAAAAAAGAGAATATTTTTTTTTCTGCAAGTAAAGTCTGTCTATGTATCTTGGGAGTACAACATGCACCCAAAGTGTGAAGAGTGAATGCCATAATACCCAAAGATGAGACTGAAAATTACTGAACTCAAGCAGAAAACCAAATTCTTTTGCTGAAGCGGAGGGATTGCACATAGCAAGTAAATGGTGTAAAGCAAATGCCTTTGCTAAAGCAAGGAAATGGGCAGCTACACTAGCAAGCATTGTGTGAAAGAAATAGTGCCAAATCGGTCAAAG
Organism: Ascaphus truei; assembly: GCF_040206685.1. Lineage (NCBI taxonomy): Eukaryota > Metazoa > Chordata > Amphibia > Anura > Ascaphidae > Ascaphus > Ascaphus truei. The sequence goes on from NC_134484.1 coordinate 448,024,436, forward strand.
TGAAGAGTACACCTAAAAAAAAAAAAACCCTTGGAATTTGAAATAGCCGCCAAGATGAAGACAAATACAGACTCTGCAAGAATTGGGAGGAAAATATGTTCCTGGTGTAAAGAGCCCAGCCACACGGAGCAGTGACCCTTCAGGCCTTATTCAGATGACGAGAATGGCCCCTACGTGGCCCCAGAAAAAGGGCAGCAGCAAGAGGACTATGTTTTCCAATGAGCCAAGGAACTGCAGCAGCAAGCAATACGCTGTAGACCCAACGGAGGTACAGAAGTTTTACTTGGCAACTGTGCAGCCAGTATTGATGAGAGAGAATGCGTGCACAGGACTGCTGATATTGTAAAACTCACCAAAGGAAAGAAAAAGTCTACAGAGATGCCTGTGAGAGCTACGACCTCTACAATCAAACTATGCCCACCTGTAGGACTACCACAATTTGGGGTTCTAGCAAATACACTGAGGTCAGGAAGAAAAATACACCTGATAGCCCCAAAATGGAGGACAAGATGCGGCGTTCCTGTAATGAACACTATCCCACGAAAGAGTGGCCCTCCCGGTCCGAAAGGGAGGAAGACATCTCTTACGGGGAACCCGAACCGAGTCACACCCACAAAACACCCCAAGAATGGTGGGGGTGCCTGAACTCGGTATGTACTGAAAAGACCACTCTCTATAATGACGAATGTGATCGGCAAGAGCAGGAGCAGCAGATCTCTGAATATTTACGCCACCTAACACAACTGCAAGGAAAACATGGCGGATACAGTGAAGCTGCTGAAGTTTCAAATAAAGACGGAGGCCCCAGTATTCCTGATGGGACGGAGTCCTCCAAAACAAAAAGGCGGAAAAAGAAAAGCGGGTCTTCACTTACCGTGGAAGGAACAGACATGTCTGCAGATCCTGCGGAGGAAAACGGGGGCCGAGATGCTCTGCAGCCTAGAGAAAATGGAGGATTCGTCATGCGGATGACCGAATATCCAGAGGGCCCAAGGCAGAAGTCGTGTACCCCAAAGAAGTGTCTGTCCGGTGCTAATAGTGAGAAACCCTCAACCAACCATACCAGGGAAGCGGAGCCAGAACCAATGAGTGATGATCCCTTGACCAGCCCTGAAAATTGCCAGGCGTGACTGTGATCTGCTCCGGGAACAATTGAAACTGGAGAGGAAAGATAATGCTGAGCTACAGAAGACTGTTCTCGCAATGTACTCTGAATCTGGAACAGAATTGGACGATCTCAAGTCCGAGCTAAATGCTGCAAACACTAATAATGCCACCATGGTGGAAAAGCAGAGCCAAAATAATACAGAGACTGAAAAAAGAAAAAAATTAAGATTAAAAAAAGAAAATTCTGAGTTGACAGACAACGTCAATGGAAAGAATGAAAAGCTGCACGAGCTTGAGAAAATAAAGAAACGGTTGGAAGATGAAAAGTTTGAAGCAGAGCACCGACTGCAGAACCAACTGCAAGGTCTGCGTAAGCACCTCAAGAATGCCGAGAAGAAGCAGCGAACTATGCAGGAAGAAAATCTGCAGGCTGCTAAGGAAATACATGTGCTTCAGGAACGTCTGATTAGCCAGTGTGTCCTCGCAAAGCAGCAGGATAAACTGAAGACTACCCTGACCATCACCAAAGCATCACTAGAGGCTAAGTAGAGGCCAGGTGACTCGGTACAAGAGGGAGCGCAAAAAGGTCCCGAAACTGAGACGAGTATCTGTGGCCCAAGCGAAGAAGTTCACAGTGCTCCACAAAATAATGAATGATAGGTGGAAGCAAGCTCAGAGACAGCACAGGGAAGAAATAAAGACCCTGAAAGGAGATTGGCAGGATACACTCAAGAAACAGAGTGAGACTCTGCAGACCAGTAACTTACAGATTCCTCCAATACGGGAAAAGGTATTGGCTCTACCCAAGCATCGGTATTCCACAGTAACTAATGCCCGTGAAAACAAGGGTACAGTGAGAGCTGGGGACACCACTCACCTTCAAAACAAGATTACGAAGTTTGAGCCACCTAAGAAAGCACTAGCCAAACCTGCAGCCGCCCAACAGGCAACAAAACGAGGTAGGAGTGCAGAATCAAAGTCAGAAGAATCCTTAGATGAGGAAGCTGAAAAGATAGGACGTTCTCTGAAAATGGAGCTGGAATCACAACTCAATCCCAAAGAAGCTGAACTGGCAACTACATTGAATAGGAAAAGTGCAGGAAGACGGCTTCAAGAACTGAGGGCTCATGTGGCTGTTCTTGGGCGCTCTTGTGATGCCGTGAAGTGGACATTTAGTGCTAAAGTGGAGTACATGGGAAAGATGGCGAGAGAAAGCGATTTGCATAAATGCTCTGCAACTGTCGCCATACAGTCTGCCTACAAAAAGAGGAGCGTACGACACAGGGGAAAGCTCATGACCACATGGGCAGTAGAAAGACTGTACTTGGAAAAAGTTCTCCTTGAGTGACTGAGGACTGCTGATCTCAAGCACCTTCTGGAGGAGACACTACTAAACTGGAGGAAGGGCTCAAATCCCAGTGGGACTGAGGGTTCTCCTCCATCCACTCTCATTCAAGTCACTGAGAAATCTCGAATGAGAGTGGAAGGATGGGCTTTGGCCGTGGCAAGCCCGAGCTTCCCACAAACAGGGGAGGTATGTAACAGGGGACTTATCCCTGTTCAGAAAACTTGCCTTATATCCAGAGGTTTGTTAGAGAAATGGCTCCTCCTGAGACAGGAAGGGGAGACTCCTGAACTCACACGTGGGCTGAAACAGGAAGGGACAGAGAGGTCTTGAGCTGCTGTATACTGACAGCCAGACAACAAGACAACAAGGGGGAGAACACTTCTAAAACCTGAAAGCTGAATGTGCCTTAGGACAAAAAGGCTAAACCAGGAGAGCAGAGAAGGATTCCCCCCTACAGCTACCAGAGAGACAGATAAGTTTTACTTTCTAAGACTGTTGTATATCTGCACATATCAAAATATATGTTTGGGGCTGGGAAACATGCTAATCTAAAGGGAGTTGTGGACTGCATATGTTTAACTAGAAATACTCCCAAGTGGAACACAAGCTGTGTTTGACCCCTTATTTGCATACGTTGATGATTTTCTTGTGTTAAAGAAGCAGGCGCAATAAAAGCCTTATTTAATTTCACCTTAAAACCAGTCTCTATTGCGTACCTCTGCACTCGTCTCTTACAGCGATGATACTGAGTTTATCCCTCCCCTCCAGACCTTGACCTAGGTCGTTTATGTCAGAATCTGGCAGATTCTGGTGGGATAAATTTAGCTTGGAGCAATTATACAAAGCTAAAAGGATCCCGAAAGGGTTAAGGCTCTTGTAAATGCCAACCTATGTGTAACAGGGTATGTCCCATAGTACCTCTCTTTCCCTATAGTATATCTGTTATGTAAGTCCTGTTAGCTGCAGGCAGTAACAGGTTAAATTTATGGGTTCTTGACCCCCCCCTTTGTGCTCCTCCTTTGATGGACAGGAGTGCAGTGATGACTCATGGCCTGTGTGCAGCCTATCAGGGATAGGTAGAGTCCATGGGCCTGTCCCTGGTTCCTGAGGAAGAGGTAGAGCCAAAACGTAGTCAGTCCTGCTTTGAAGTTCAGTGTAAGCAGATGGGCTGTGAGTCTCTCCCATTGTGAGGAAGAGCGGGCCCACCCTGAGACGTAGGCCTGGGGGACCATCTTACTCAACACCCCATACTATCGGGTTAGCACCATCCAGATAGGACTTGAGAGGCACCGCTGTATGTAAAGCTGATGCAGTGGCTGCTACTCAATAAAGACCTTTGTTCACTCCCCTCCTGTCTGAGTGTCAGTCATTGGGCAGGAGGGATAAAGTATGCAGTGGTGGGGGCTGACATCCATACACCATGGAGCCCATCACAGCTGGAGGCGCACAGTACCAATTCAGAAGAAGAAGATCAAAAGCCTGTCCCGGTCTCAACGTAATGCAGATCGCTCCCAGTCTCCTGAACCAACAGGTAAAGCACCACAGATCAGCAGCAAGTAGATCTCCCAGAGGGAGGGGAAACAGTGCAACATATGGATTGGATAAAGTGGAGTTTATTGTCAAATGGCACAGAATTATGGATAATTGTTCCTTCCAAATAATGCAGTTGTTAATAGATGAACGGAACACTGCACCTCAAAATCAATCAATCAATCAAAAATAGCAGAATAACACTCCCCTCCTTTGAGAAAGAACAAAAAGAAAGATTAGAGGGATATGAGATAAGCCAAATAAATCTCAAAAACAAAAAATACATTAGAGACAAATATAGACTATGAGGGTAACAAACAATACAATTGGGCGAAACACCAAGAAACTGGTGATTGTGATAATGATAATTAACCTCAGACATCTGATCACTCTAATCTACATTCTAAAGGTAAACATTATATACCTAAAGAAAAAAGAGGAGAGAAAATAGATCAATCCTCTAAGTCTAAAGGTAATTCCCGCACTCAGGACCATAAAAACAAAGATGGAAAGAAAGTATATGCCCAGAAAATCTGGAATATAGACCTGGCAATAAGGATAAATATGGGAAAACGTTCCCTCAAGATAAAAGACGTGACGTAGAAAATATCAATACATCAAAGAAAAATCATACTAATGAGGGAGCCACTAACGTTTTACCTTTGACCAATTCTTTTCAGGTACTGACCGAATATTAAACATTAAACTAATAACTCAGCTCCTCCAATCCCCTCTATTGCATCTCACAAGGAGAAGGATTTTCACAGGATCATGGTAGCAGTACCGAAAAAGAAAGCACAAATCCCCCAATCCACTCCCTTGGTTAAGAGGAGGGACAAACAAGGGATCTTCAGGGGGAGTAGAGGTAAGTGTTCCAAAAGTGAACCATTCCCAGAAATCGAATTCTCGACAGAAAGATTAAAAGACTTCAGTATTTACAGTCTATCACAACATAGGTTGTCTACAGCACAGGTCAGTGTCCTTACTAAAGGCCTTACCTTTTCACCTGTTAATCAGCCCAACGAATTTAACCTATATGTTGATTTGCATAAGTTCCTTCAAAAATTAACATTGAAAAGGCATTTTGCCAAAATCCCCAGTGTGAATGAATTATGGACAGGAGGGCTGTAAAGAAGACAAAGGGTCTGGGGTTACTGGTCAGTCATCTTGTCTCCTCGTTTGTGTGTGCGTATGTCTGATAAGTGTTTATTAGTCATTCTGTGATCATGATGGAATGTGGCCGCCATTTTGGTTGTCGCGCATGCGCAGAAGGGTACAGACCGTCCGGTATCACCACAACACGTGCACCAACCAACAACTCAAATTAGTGGGCAGTGCTGTCTCACACTTGGGTGGGTGTGGGACTCTCTGGGACACGGTGTTGGGGAATATGGTGTGGGGTTATGGCCCTGCGAGGCCTAGTGTTATAGAGTGACGCTATTGTTATATTCGTTCTGCATATAGTAAACTGTTTTACCCGTAACCTTGTGTATTGGTTACCGTATGTGGGTCCTGTGTCAGGGGTTATTCTACACACTAGAACTCAGTACAGGTGGAGGCGCTATGAGCAGACATTCCAGGATTCACCCCAGGTTCCCATCAGTGGAGGCTCAGGCCTCCTGTGAGCCTACCAGATATTGCACCAGACACGGTAATACATGTAGATTCCCACACATGTTCCCTATCTGAGATTAGGGGGGGAGGGGCTTTTTACACACATGCTAGCCCTTGTCCTCATGAGTAACATGCAGTACACATTCAGCCTAGCCCTTGTCAGCATGTAACATGCAGTACAGTGAGTGTCACTCAACCTAGCCCTTGACAGCATGTAACATGCAGTAGCCCTTTTCATGTCAGCATTTTTTCCTACAGCTAGACAGGAGAGGACACAATAACTCATAGTTACATAGTTACATAGTTACATAGTTACATAGTAGATGAGGTTGAAAAAAGACGTACGTCCATCAAGTTCAACCTAAGCTAAATTTAGACAACAGATACTTTATTCTATATCTATACTTACTTATTGATCCAGAGGAAGGCAAACAAAAACCCCAGTGTCATATCATCCAATGATATCTCATAAGGGGAAAAATAAATTCCTTCCTGACTCCAAGTATTGGCAATCGGATTATTCCCTGGATCAACATCCTTCCCATGTATACTTTTTTTGAACAAATCTAATGTAACTCGCGATCACCGACTTGGGATTCTGGATGTTATTGCATATAATGCCACACATTTTCTGCCCGCCTTCAGGTCTCACTCCACCCAGGTTAAATCGCGGATAACTTGTGTACATTTCTTGGGAAATCTCACATAAGGGGTCAGGAAAACCCCGGATACAAACAGGCTACATCTGTATATATCTTTCACCCAGGATACACAAGATCATGCTAACTACTAAGCGATATAACTACAGTAACTACACATGGCTATAAGGGGTTACATCTGAACTTCCTCCCCTCCGGATACTTTAACCCATTTGGTGCTGGAGATACAGGGGCACCAGGGGGTTCTATTCGAGGAACTGTATTTCCAGCAATAATTTAATTGGCAATCCTGCCTTGGTTGTGCATCTGTTACGAATTTGAAATTTGATTATACAATCTTAATAATCTAAGAGTCGCTCTATTGAAAAATTGATTAGTTACAGTACTTTTACTTCTTTAATTGTGATTTCCTCCCATTTCACCCAAGTATATATTGTTTTATTTTTTAAACGTTGTATATTTTAGAAGTACTGTAGTATGATCAGAAGAACAAAGTAAGACGAGGATATTCCAATTGGGGAATTCTAGAAAATGCTTATTATCCTCTTTACATTTTTTTTTTAATGGTCTTGTTAAATTGATTAATTTCATAGAATATGATCTCAGTTATAAGCTGTTATAAATCAAATACATTCTTGTTTTATTACCCGTTTTCTTTTTTTTCTCCTAATACTCTTCGTCCCATACATTTGCTGGAATTTGATTTCTATAATCAAAAAGTATACCTTTAGCTTAATGATGTGCGAATCGTAAAGATTTTTATAGGAGGAGTTTCGTCAAATTGTGTATATTTTTTTTATATTATATTTAAATGCTGTCACACATTAAATAATTTATGATGGGTAAAAAAGTGACCAAAAACCCTCCACCATGTAGTGACCAGCAACAAAAAATATCAGGTGTGGCCACATTAACGTCTCAGACAGGTCTGCACCCTGATTTTCACCATTATGTCTTAGTATACAGTGCTTCCACTGCAGCCAGGGATTCTGGAAAATCAAATGCAAATGAGCCCACACTGTCACCTTTTCCTTCAAATCCATTGTAACATGAACCTTATGCTTTTTTTACCTCTAATTTATATGATACAGATGTAGCCTAGTGCCCCCGGCTATAGCCTTTCACTGGCCTCAACACTATAGGTCCTGATAGGAACAGACAGTGTTGGGGTTAAACTCCTGCGCAGGGCCTACCCTGCAGTTGCATCCTGGATGGGTACTATGTTGCTATATCCAGGGGTAGGCATAAACTGGCAGTTGGAGTGTCATACATGGGGAGGGTACTGACTGGGTTACATGTATATGGTGTGATGCCTGTCAGTACCTGGACCTGCCGTGTTATGGGGCAGGGTTACAAGCCCTTCCCCATGGTATTAAAGCTGACACTCTACCAAATTGAGAGGGTGGTTGATTGTTGTGTGTCTTCCCTCCCTCAGATGAGTGGGAGTGTTCCCCTCATCCCATCAGGGGGTGAGGGAGTCTAGGAGTGATGATTATGGCTTCAAACAATGCGTATCTGCTCCAGGGAAAATGGAGGATGCCATGCTGTGCACAGAATAAAGACTCATTTATAAAGACTCAGTTATACCAGCTTATATGTGGTCTTTGGAGGAGAGTTGCCTATGGGGACCATCCTGCCTATCAAGATCCTCATGGGATGGAGGCGCTGCATCCTAGGAGGAAAAGCCTGCCCTGTTGCTGCTCCCTCACAACACCAGCGGAGTCCTCAGGCCTTCTGTAACACACAGGTGAGCTCACAGCACCAGAGAAACACCCATGTAATGGCCAGATCTCCTGTGGGAGGGGGGAACAGGTGCTACACATATTATTAAAAATGTTTACTAATTTTCCTGAGCCACAGGAAAAAAAACCTTCTCCCGCGTCTCCGTTGTAGGTGAGGGCCGTGGGAGGCCGCAAAGGCTCAGGGTTTATTGCCAGCTCCTGGTGTTTTTGCCTGGTAACCTTGGCAGTCAGTTTCCCCTGGCATTTCATGGTTACAGTGGATACATTTTTAACCAAATTGTTTGCATTCAATTTTGCCCCTAATTTTGTGTTTACCTGTTAGTACTGCAGTAATGTTTAACATGCACTGTATTAAATGAATAAAAAGTAAATGTTTAAAAAATATATTTTTAAATGACCTCCAATGAATTCCCTTTCTTTTTGCTGGAAGCTCCAAGTCAGGTCTCCTAGTGCAGGACAAGTTCAGAAGGAACTTGTGCGGGCTGATAATTAACATCATTCGTTCACGGAGCAAGTCATAATTGTAAATCATTGGGAAGCAAGGTTAGCAGCTAGTTATTCTGAACAGCAAAAACTGGGATCAGAGGCAGCAAAAGCTAAGAAAAATAGGAGTCTGTAGCAGCGTAAGGTAAGGAAAGATCGGATTGTAGACACAAAACTTGAGTTAAACCAGGAAGCAACAATACTGCAGGTCCATCGTTCGCTGATCAGGTGTCATAATAACTGTTTGGGGTTTAAATGGAAAGATCTCTTTGACCTGAGGGCGATTAATCCAGTTCTGGTAGGCGAGCGGTTATCGCTGACCCCTGATTTACAGAAGTGGAGACCTAGGTTTGAGACACTGTGGCAGTGACCCACATGTCTTGCAGTTGCTTTACTCTAAAAGGGTTTTGGCACTCCTCTGACATGATGGGTAGCTTCCAGCCTTGGGTCTCGTTGAATGTCTCACCATCAACTTCCTGTCAAGCAATAAAAGACAAACCCTTACTCAGCTTGCAGTATATTGAAAATATTTACATAATAGAAAACATTAAAAAGACGATATTTCATTATTTTTGTCTTGTGTCTCCTAGACTCAGTACAGGCATACCCCGGTTTAAGGACACTCACTTTAAATGCACTCGCGAGTAAGGACATATCGCCCAATAGGCAAACGGGAGCTCACGCATGCGCCTGTCAGCACGTCCTGAACAGCAATACCGGCTCCCTACCTGTACCGAAGCGGTGCGCAAGCGCAGAGACTATAGAGACTGTTACAAATGCGTTATTTACATCAGTTATGCACGTATATGATGATTGCAGTACAGTACATGCATCAATAAGTGGGGAAAAGGGAGTGCTTCACTTTAAGTACATTTTCGCTTTACGTACATGCTCCGGTCCCAATGTGTACGTTAATGCGGGGTATGCCTGTATATCGTCGTACTTTGTTCCAAATTTGCATTGTGCCCATTCTCTAACGATGATATGTTAATAGGCTGATTTAGGGTGGAGTTATGTACTATATTTCATGGAATGTAAAAATACGGCATAATTTTTTGACCTTTAATCGTCAGGAAATTCCGCCCCAGGTGGAATGAACTGGCGCTTGCTATCAATTGGCCCAAATGTAATAAAGCTTTCTAATATTTGATACAGACATGACAGAAAAAAAATGGTAAGGAACTTAAAAATAAAATGATCTGTGCATTGATGCATCAGAGACATTGTCAGAATTGGTCTGCTGACGGCTTCATTGCATGTAGACAATAGAAATAAGTAATATTTTAAGGCATGTCGCATATATTACAGTTAATTCTCCTTGTATCTTTTTCCATTTGGTTGTTCTTTGCAAAGTCTAAACTGCATACAAATGCAAATCTCCTTACAAAACTGACTTACACTTTTATATTGTTAATTAAGCACTTAATAAAGCAATGCATCATGTAAGACAACATAAATCAAGTTAACTAACACAGTAAACAAAATCTATTTTTGTTTTGCACCTGTGTATTTAAGTATTTTTAGACTTTTTTTTTCTTGCTAGGCTCAGCTTGGTAATGTGTAGAAAGCCAATATGTGTATAGTGCATTCATGTAAAATACATGATACATTTGCAGGTGCACTGTTTTTTATCTACAGTATCTTGTACAAAACAAGTTGAAAATCTTTCAATTACTGCCAGTGATATAATGGTTTGAGGCAAAATATGTATGTATGTATCTGTGTATGCATGTATCCTTATCTCCCTGGAGAGTTCAACCATGCTATGAAAGCTGGAACAATATCCCTGGCTAAAGTGGGAAAGGTACTTGCTAACATGTAGTTGAGGCTAGAATGGCAAGTAAGGCACCAACCCACCAATAGGAAACATGGCCCTAATTCTCAAGTGACCTTCTTGTCCCAGGGCTCGACAGCTTTTACGAAGAAGGCATGAAGACGAAGTTTGCTAGGGATCACTGAAGATGAAACACCAGTTGTCATTCAAGCCTCAATATAGTGTAGCCCTGGTCTTATTTCGCCCCCAGAGACCCCCCTCCGTGAGTGCCGAGCGGTCGCGGGTGCCGCCGGAGAAGGTGGGGGCCGGAGCAGGGAGCCCTCCGAGGCTCTGTGGCGCACCCGGCTAGCGGGAGCCGCCATTGTGTCTGCTCACGGTTGTGCAGTGTAGTCGCGCACGCGCTGTACAGTGCCAGGAGTGCCGGCGGCAATGTTAAGGTTGGCGTGAGGTCGCACATGCGTAGAACCACCGCGGTAGCCATTACAGGATCGCGCAGGCGCAGTAAGGGTAGCGCACGCGGTCCCAATCCTAAAGAGGTCCTGAGTGGACTACAATTCCCAGCAGCCTCTGGGGATTGCCCTTTCACCCACATCACGTGCAGCCAACCAGCAAATAGGGTTTGCAGCTTCTCCTGTGGAGGAAGGCTACAATGTTGCGGGGACCACGTTTGGCAGTTGGAGCTGGGAGCAGGAAGGGGAAGGAAGGGTGTAGGGAGCGAGTGGCTCCTACACCAGGTAAGGTAGTTCCCCAGATCCCAGGCAGGCCCCAATCCCCACCAGGGTAGGGGGTAAGTACTGAGGGACGGCCCCTAGGTTAGGGACCCTGCCCTTAGGAGTGTGTGGAGTGTGTAGTCTTGTCAGTGTCACGGCTGTCAGTGCTGTGTGCGCTGACAAGTAGGCACAGTGTGTGTGTGCAGCACGGTAGCTGCAGGTAAGTGTGAGTGCAGTGTGTTTGCTGCAGGTGTTAGGTTGAGTTAGTCAGAGGGGATCCGGGAGGTGAAGGGAGAGGTAGAGTGGGTGCAGGGGGTCAGTGACCCACCTGCATAGGACAGGCTACCCCATAGGCCCCAAGGAGTGTTCCCTGAAGTCACCAAAGGTTGCGGTGCTGCAGGGACGCCCATAGGGGTAGCGAGCATCACCCTTCACTGTGTAGACAGCTAGGGACAAAGGGACAAGTGTGCGGAGCAGGCTTGCTGGTGAGTCGTCTGGGACCAGATGGCTGGACATTGAGACCCAGGAGGCAGACCGCTGATTCATCTGACCCTTTGCGAAGAGGTACCGGTCACCGCCATGACCGGAAGGTACTATAACAACAAGTGCAACAACACCGGTCAACAGGTGCTGATCCCGCCTTAGGCTAAACTCTTTAGGAACACTGAGTGAGTGGTTAAAGAACTGAGCCTATACCAACATTACCGAACACGGACATGGTGTGGAGCACACGGTAGCGGGACTGAGACAGTACTCATTAGGAGCGTGGGTGAGCCACGACCGTTATAAGAACGGTACCAGTTATTAGGATATGTGTTATTGCTAAGTTGCATTATAGAGTGATAAGGTTGCTGTGCATTATCATTATTACAGTAAAGTTGGTTGCATCACATGTGTGTGTATGTATTTCTTGCCCCGGGGAATCTCACATCACGGAGATCCTGGGTAAGTGGAGGCGTTGCGCTAGAATAGTTACCCCAGGCTCCCAGCTAGCGGAGGCTCAGATCTCCTGGAGCCGCAGGTGTTGTACAGTGACCAGTAGTTCCTTTGGGAGGGTTCAGAAAAAGGGCTACAATAGCTACCAACAACTGCCAAAAACTTCTCCTGAAAAGCAGCAACGCAAGAACTGGAAGACCAGTTTGAAAATATTTAATGGGATAGTGTTGGCCTTATTGCCATTAAAAGAAAAGATGAAGGCCTCATTGAGATTTAAATTGGGCACTTATTATATTACTGAGCTATAGAAAATGGAAGAATCAGTGGAGGAGGCTTCATTATTACCAAGAAATGGAAAAAACAACACACCATAGTGGAGTATGAATGTTTTTCAGAGCAGACAGACTCATCATTCAGTTTGTATTATTATAATCTTTTTATATATGACGCCAACATATTCCATAGCATGTGGTGATTCAAGATAAGATTACCTTTTAGGAGGCTTTTAGATTGTTAGGAGATGCAACATCTTATAGAATTTTAAACAATGATCCCAGACAAAATTTCCTACAGTAGGTGAATTAAAATCCCTATTGGAGGAAGTGTTTTTAAAAAAGATGATATCTAGTAAAGATATCACTAACCAAAGATACACAAATGCATGGTGGACCTTCCAGGAACACCGATTATTTTCTGGTATAAAACCTTTCCCATTATGTGGACTTTTTTTTACAGAAGTATGTAACACACATATGTTAAGATTTCTACTGCGGTTTTTAATTTGGTTAATAATATAGTTTGGGAAAAAACATTTTTTGAGGGCAACGTGTGATTTTTACTCGTACACTTGTATCGAGTACACAAAGGGTATTAGGCCACAAAGTATTTTCTTATAAAATTTGCAACTCTTTAATTTTAACATAATATTTTCATTTTGGGCCATATATTATTTTTTTCTGGAGCATAACTATTTTACATTTCTGGACAAATTTGACCTACAGATTTGTGGGACTGCAATTGGTACTAAGTTATCTCCTAGCGACACTAATTTATTTATGGTTAGCTGGGATACAAAACTATATTTGGAATAATAAATAACCCATTCAGTGATAGGATAATTGCAAGGAGACACTATATAGACAATGTTCTTATAGTCTGACAGGGGATAAAATATATATTTTTAAGTTTTATGAATTATATTAATTGTAATTTAAATATTTGCTTCATGGCAAAAGTTGTTTCTGAAAAAAATTGCATTTTAGATCTCTTTTTTGAGACCTTAGGGGATAATTGTATTACTTCAAAAGCGTTCCTGAAAAAGGTTGATTGTACAGTAATAGTTATCTACATGCTCATAGCATCCACAAGAAAATCTGGATTCCAAATATTCCTTTTAGCCTGTTTCAGAATGTCAGAAGAATGATAGCGCTCTCTGACTATGTTATAATGAACCTGCTACTTACCTTAAGTCTGCTATTTACTGTGGTCTCATGGAAATATTACTCTCTCTTTCCACTACAAACGCCTCCCTCCTGGCCACACCCAATATCATCATACACCCTGGACCTGGATCAAACTTCAGCTGATGTGACATGGATCTAATTGCATTGTGTCTTCACGGGTATGTTTTTAACCCACTGATTGATCTGCAACCCACTGTCTTAAAAGAATTTCCCAACCTGCCTTAATTTTTGATCTTGGTATGTTTGAATATCAAAAGGTGTATTTTATTTATTTATTTATTTTTAAGTGTGTGCTGCTACTTGTCTAACAGGCAGATTTATTGGGGGGAGGGTCAAGTGACTGCTTAGATGTATAAATGTAACACCAGTCTAAGGGACGCATTGGCACGGTAGCATTGGCATCTTAAGAGTGATGCATTTCAAGTGATCATTTTAAGTGAGAATATATAGTTAGACTATGGTTTTACTAGAGGAAGACTGGGGACTGGATCTACTGCAAACTCTTCTACATGCAACAAACTCTGTCTCTGCAAACTCAGCTACTCTGATCCCACTAGGATCTCATGCTTGTTAGCCTGCACAATTTACCCCCCCTCCCCCTTTACACCTTATTTTACTGAAGCCTCTCCCAACACTTGACACACAACTACCTCCCACACCCACTCAGCCCACTGCAAACCCTGAATAGACCATAGCATTGCAATGCAGAAAAACATTTGACAAGGAAAAGGCACACCCCTGCTGTTTTGTCTGCACATACTTGGCTCACAACAGCTTCATGCAACATTACCTACTTCTGGCATAATTAACCTGGTATATGCCTCAACTTTGTTCTTTTTCGTGGCCTCATGGAAATGCTACTCCCTCTATCCACTACAAACTCCTCCCTCCTGGCCCACACTCAATATCACCATACACCCTGGACTACTCAAAAGCCTTGCATTATCTACTGAATGTTGGTGGAGAACTCAGGAAAACAGTATACCAACCACTACTCACTCTTATGGCAAACATTGCAAATTTAAAACTTGCAAACAACTACTCAAATTTATATTTACACTGTTACTCTCTTTAGCAGGTGATATTGAACTTAACCCTTGCCCTCCCTTTTCAACTCTGTCCCATAACCCCAACAATACCCCTTTCAAATTCCAAAAAGGGCTATCTGTCGCCGCCACATAAATATCCATAGTCTGTTGCCTAAACTGGATGAACTAAGGGCATGGTGCCTTATGCATAAACCCAAAGCCATCGTTCTCACAGAAACATGGCTAACGTCTAAAACCCTCTATGCAAATATCGCCATTCAGGGATACTCCATTTCGAGGAAAGATAGGTCAAAGAGAGGAGATGGGGTGTTATTTTATATTGAAGACACCTTATAATTTATGTTGCTAAATTGCATCCCAAGACCAGCCTCTTTTGAAATCCTAGTTGGCAAAATATGCCTCCCCTTTTCTAAGATGAAAGATAGAAGACAGGGCACACAGATTTGAAAAATAACATATGAATTTATTAAGCAAACACTGTGTTCGCTTAATAAATTCATTTGTTATTTTTCAAATCCGTGTGCCCTGTCTTCCATATTTCCTCTCGTACTCTAGGATTGGATGCAGCCTTTCGTTCATTGATGGGAGAACCAGTAATTGTATCAAACTTTTTACCTTAATTTGGTGTGCAGCACTTATCCGTTTTCGTATTGGTTCCACTTTTCTAAGCCCATCTTGATTGCTGGCATATATTGCCCCCTCTAACAGCCCACTACAGTCCCTGACTGACATCACTCAATTTCTTGGATCAATTTCCTCTCTCAACGGGAAGTATGAGCTGTTAGTTCTTGGGATTTCAAGTACAACTGGCTTGACCCAAAAACAACAAAATCCAGACACAACTCAAGTCACTTAACCTACCCCAACTAATTTACCAACCCACACGAACAAACCTAAAATATCACGACCATTCCTTGCTAGACTGGATTCTATCCTCTAGTCCAGTGTTTCCCAACTGGACAGGTCTTAAGGATATCCCTGCTCCAGCACAGGTGGGTCAATCAGCGGCTCAGTCATTTTGACTTAGCCACCTGTGCCAGAGCAGGGATATCCTTAAGACCTGGCATGTTGGGGTTCCCTGAGGACTGGAGTTGGGAAACACTGCTCTAGTCCCAACAGAATCCAATCCTTTTGCATTCTGCAGTACTTAACATTTTCGATGACCATGCAATGCGATGACCTTACTCTGTAAGGAAAATAAGACTACCTCAATCAAGCCCTAAAGTTCTCCTCACTAGAACATTTAGAAACTTTTAACCACTGCAGTTTCTGGCTGATCTTATCAACTGAAAAATGTGGAGTTCAAGTGCACATACCGTAACATGAACAACAAGTGAAAAAACTTGTGACAACAAATGAAATAATATTACTTTGTGGGAGCAGTGCAGCTCCAGAAAAGGACTCAATCCAAAGTCCAAACAGGTAAACTGAAGCAGAGGATCAAGAGCACAAATACTCCCCAGATATAAAAGACAAGAAAAAACACACAATAGTGCAATTCTGTGCGAATAAATATGTGCAAAGTAGACTGAATAAGTATCTCGCTCACAACGGTGGAGTTGGCAAAGGCAGCGCGGTTATTCGGAGTCACCAACTCATGGAAGATTTCTTCAGATATACAATGGAGGGCATCACTCAGGAACAGGAACAGGATAAGTAGATAGGGAGATTCCCATATGTGAAGAACAGAACACAGATAGTATAGATTGTTTTTATAATAATACAAGTACACGAAACACAATTACATAAGTGCTAACGGTGCAGGCATGTGGACCACCCTGAGTCAGATTGTGGATTAGGTTCTTGTCACTCCTTCCTCATGATATTCCCTGTGGTGGACATCCTGTCAGGAATCCACTCCTGGCTTTGGCTGGAGCCCATCCACCCGGAGCTTTGCAGGTTCCAGACAATCTATTCCTTGCTTCTGCAATCACCTGCCTCCTGTGCAGCTCTGGCCTGATTGGCCTCCTGTGCTATTTAGTGCCTGCCCCACACTCAGGAAGTTGCTGGATATAGACTTTGCAATCCAAGTTGCAAGTGACTTTGCTTGTCACATACTCCCTGTTTGGCCTGCTAGGCCTCCTTGTGCCTGGTATCCTGCTTCCAGTCCCCTGCTTCACAAGGCCTTCTTGCTTAGCAGTCCCGGCGCTGCTTCCCTTGTTCCTGGCAAACTTTGCCGCCGCGCTGATTGGATAACGTTAATCCTACTTTCTCCAATCCTGACCTGGCTATGTCTGATTACAGAATCCGCACTCCGGACCAGGCTCTGTGGCTTAAGGTCGGTGCTTATACATCCCCACCTCAGCCCCGTGGTCCGGTACCAATTTGTGGCAAGTTTGTATGTTACACATCCACAGGGAATGATGTTCAGGTACAGGAAGGGGAAAACCAAGGAAATTGTTAATCTTTCCCCTGAAGAAGTTCCTTGAGTGAAATGTGTAGGGTGAGTGTGCAGACACTTTGGAGCCCCCTGAGTCTTATGGAGTATTATCCTGAAGATCCTGGACGCAGTCTTCCACGCTCGCATCTTTGTGCGGGAAGGCTGGAATTCATCCCGTGGTTTCAAATCGAGATTCCGATGTACATGATGCGTGAAGTGTTCGAATAACGGCCGCTGCATCAGTATGTATGTATATCTTAATTTCATATAGTGCCATCCAGGTACATAGCGTTTTACAATACACGTGACATAATATTATAACACAATGGGAATAAGCTCTTCAGACAAAAGAATAGGAAAAGGTGTTCCTGTCCCAAAGATCTTACGATCTAAGTGGTAAGTAGGGAGAACTTAAAGACAGTAAGAGGGAGTTCTGGTAAGTGTGGCTGCAAGTGGCCGAGATCAGTGCATATGAGAAGTATAGTATCAGCCAGCGGAGCTACCCATATGCTTCGTTAAAGAGGTGTGTTTTAAGAAAGGTCCTAAAGGTGGAAAGAGAGGGTGCTAGTGGGATATTTAAGGGAAGGGCATTCCAGAGGTGTGGGGCAGTCAGTGAGAAAGGTTTTATGTGAGAGAGGACTTTGGATACAAAAGGTTTTGACAGAAGACATCCTTGAGCGGAACACAAGAGTCGAGCAGGTGTATAGCGAGAAATTAGGGCTAAAATGTAAGGGAGGGAAGAATAATGTATAGCCTTGAAAGAGAGGAATGAGATTTAAGTATGTGATACATGATTTAATAGGAAGCCAAGTCAGGGATTTCAGCAGGAATGATGCTGAGACAGATTTAGGAGAGAGTAAAGTGATTCTAGCAGCAGCATTTAGTATAGATTGCATGGGAGATAGGGGAGAGGCATTACAATTTAGGAATAATTGTAGACAGCAGGCTTAGCAATAGTGCTCAATGTGAAAAGGTTGCTGAAAAAGCAAGAGTGAAAGGGAAAAAATCTGCGCTACTAATTATATATTATTTAAGTGAATAAAATTAACCTTCAACCATAACAGTTAAATTAACAAATAAGTGATAACTCAGTGTGTTATTTAATGTGATAATTACAGTGATATATCAGTGAATACTAAATATATAACCATAAAGTGAATGGTGATGAAAAATAAGGAAAAACCTTAATATTAATAATGGAGTCTGCTGCTGTGTTACTTCAGATGGCTCAACATCCGATGTAGCTAGTATAGGGAAAAAAGAACAAACAGCGGCCAACTCAAGGTGTAATCAATTCAAATTATATTGATAAAAAGTGAAGGTGGTGATGTATGCACATACAAAAAAATTATGTTAATAGGCAATACATGAATTATGTTACCAACTGGAATAAGCGTTCACAAGGGTTCCTCCTCCAAACGACAAACGGAATCAGAATCCACCGGTGATCAGGAGAACCCGTCAACCACAAGCACCGTCTCGGCTTCCCTACACCATCTATATTCTGGGTATATGTCCTAATTATGTATCAAATACACCACTCGGCAGCTGCTTTGGTTTAATACCCTCAGGACCTTTCTGTAAGGAATCGGGGAACACATCCCCTGCGACGCGCGCACGCACACGGAGGCTTTCTGCAAACACCACGGAGCTTGGTCCCCCCCCGCTCACGTCACGTGTCATGCACGCACGGCGCACTCACGCAACGTTCATGCACCACTCCCCAGCTGCGTGGCAACATTCCTATCACTGCTAACACTGCTCACCTGTCTCCTGCATCCTGTGTCCAATCCCTGCCCCCGCAGGGGCCGCGCCTCCGCTACGCCTCTCACACTGATTGCTCCAGCTTTGCTACTTAAACCCTGCATGCTAAGTCATTCTTTGCTGAGCATAAACTCTTGTAGCCTTGTGTTCCTGCGTTCCTGCTTTGCTGTGCCTTTGCCTTGTACCTAACCTATCTTGTCTCCTGTTGATCTTATGTGTACCGACCCGGCTTGACTATTGGACCCTCTCTGGATAACGACCCCGGCTTGCCTCTGACTACCCGCACTTCTCCATCCCTGAGCATGGCTATTGGACACTCAACTATCCTACCGGCTCCAACACCTGACCACGGCACAACGGATAACGACTACGCTGTTTTCTCCACCCCACGACCTCGGCAAGTATCTGGACTAACCCACTCTCTGCAACCCAGACCCGGCTATGTTGACAATCCACTTTCCAGGCGTGCCTCCGCTTGTTTGGGTGTGCAGTTCTGTACTTTCCCACCTCATTACCGGGGTCCCGCCTTGTTCGTGGTGAGCGCAAGCGTTACATTTTCACCCAAGTTCCGCACTGCTTACTCAATCCGGCAATGAGTCCTGCCCATAATTTCCTGTAGTCACCCTATAGACGTCACTCGACCCACGTCATGGAGGGATCGTCAGATGTATTCAGGGACGGAGCATATGGCAACAAAGGAACGCTGGCTCAAATAGCTTATTGAAGCTCAAATGTGCTCACATATAAGTTGAGGTGTTAACCCCATAAAAGACACATCCTATGCGTTTTGTTACAAACTTCTTCTGGGATACTTTCTGCTGAAAAGGCAAATGAGATTTATCTTGCATCCGGGTATGGATGGAAGGGAAGCAGCATAATTTTGCCACTGTATAAATCATTACTAAGACCACTATTTGTATATAGAGTAGAGTTTTGGGCACCATTCCATAAAAAAGACATTATGGAACTGTATAAGTAGAGAAGAGCCACCAAATGAATAAAGGGAATGGAAAATCTGACTTGAGAGACTAGCTAATTTAGATTTGTTTACATTAAAAAAGAGCCGTATAAGAGGGGATATGATAACTATTTACAAATATATTCAGGGTCAATACAAGGAACTTTCAAAATAACTATTCATTCCAAGGACAGTACAAATAATAAAGGGTCATCCCTTGAGGTTGGAGAAAAGGAGATTTCACCAGCAACAAAGGAAAGGGTTCTTTATAGTAAGGGCAGTTACAATTTAGAATTCATTACCTATGGAGGCTGTGATGGCAGATACAATAGATATATTCAAGAAAAGGTTGGGCATCTTTTTAGAAAGGAAAGGTATACAGGGATATACCAAATAGGTAAACATGGGCAGGATGTTGATCCAGCAAGAGATCTGATTGCCATTATTGGAGTCAGGAAGGAATTTATTTTTCCCCTTATGAGACATCATTAGACAATATTTCACTGGAGTTTTTTGTTTGCCTTCCTGTGGACCAATAATTTGTGAATACAAATATAGGAGAAGTATCTGTAATCTAAATTTAACATAGGTTCAACCCAATGGACGTATGTCTTTTTTCAACCTTGTGTAACGGGTGTATCCCTCTGGCCTGACCCACCCAATCTCACATTGGCCCGTGTGGTCTAACCGGTCCCCATTACAAGGTCGTGTGTGGTGGTGCACCTGCAAGTAACAGGACTCCTGAGTCTCCCGCTTGATGGTATTAGGGGATGTCATCAGGACAGGTAGCTGAGGTAGTGGGTGCGAGTCCAACTTACTTCATGTGCAGCACCTCCACCTCATCAGGATCTGTGCTTCCGCAGGGAGATGGTCCTGGCGAGGAACTCCTTCTTGGTGGTGCCATCCACTGCTGAGTAACTTCACACTCACCCAGTGGAGGTATCTTTAACAAGGGCATCTTTATTTGCATGGTATGGGCAAGCTGCCCCTCACAGATAGCAACTCATACGCTCATCTCTGTGCAGCACTCCATTAGGAAGGTCCCTTTTCCCTAATAGATCTGCTTTCCGCCTCTACTCTCAAAGAGATTCCCCAGCTTCTCTGGCTGCTGTAATCTCCTCTCCTGAGCTGCTTTGTCTCTCTCAGCTCCTCTAACTCTGCTCAATGTGCTGCGTATGTTCACTGACTCACAGCTAGCAGGAGACACCGCAACATTGTTGCAGACCTTCACGTGCCTCTCAGTGAACAGAGCAGCACAACAACAGGAAACTGACTTCTAACTTTAGGCAGTGCTGTGTCTTATATCACCCCCAGAGAACAAACCTGCTCTGTAGCATTAAGTGTGGGCACATTGCATGTTGTCACTTCCTTTGGGGATATATGACACCTCACCAGGGTTTGAGGGCAAACCTCCATTGATTGTTGCTGGCAATCCTGCATACTTACCAGGTTTACTGCCAGCATGAGAAAGAGATATGTACACCAATCTTACACATGGCTACACTTGCACACTATGTAACTATGTAATATCAGAGTCTGAAAGCTTAAATTGGAAAGGAAGGAGCAGGTATGTACTTTTCCAGAAGATGCATAGGCCAGCTCAATTACAAACATATCTTAATTTGCTACAGCCTCTATAATACTTCTTGTATCGTAACTGGCATACATTAAAGATGGCTGCTTCTAGTTTCTAGAGTTTAAAATGCCATAATATCCAGAAGACATGGCTGTTTGGTAAAAAGGTGTAGTGTCAGAACTTGGATATCCAAAAGAGAGAAAATATATATGGTCTTGTACA
Organism: Ascaphus truei; assembly: GCF_040206685.1. Classification (NCBI taxonomy): domain Eukaryota; kingdom Metazoa; phylum Chordata; class Amphibia; order Anura; family Ascaphidae; genus Ascaphus; species Ascaphus truei. Next base: position 448,045,751 of record NC_134484.1, read on the forward strand.
GTAGATACTGGGCTTCAATGAGACCTCTTTTAGATACACTGGGATTCCTCCTTCTTGTTGGTTCCTCTTTAGAGTCACTCATAAAAACTTCACCTCCTCATAAACAAGAGAAAAATGCAATCTACTGTACAGTATAAAACTAAGCTACATGATTAAGATGCAGCAGATTTGCAATGCATTTGAGAAGGAATAGGCTACAAGAAGTTACAACAAGAGATTTACTATGCTGTCCCAGGAAACAACATAAACTTTCTCTCTCCCAAAAATCAATGTTATATGGGGGCCAACACTATAAAATATGTATGGAGCATAGAGGTGGCATAGAAATGATATTGCAACACACAGATGTATTTGAGAATTAAATGGAGACATTTACAAGACATTTCTCCATTTACATTTTTGCCTGAATTTGCATGAAAAAGACCCCGGTATTAATCAATTTTTTTGCCTTACTACATAATAGAAATATCCCTCTGGATCGCTGTTTCTGGACAACCGAATTAAGGGGCGGCATGTACCTCTACTGCTAATATCAAGAACTGAAAATAAAGCGAGATAAAATAATAATATATTTTTGGACAAATCTGATCACTAAGATTAATGCTGTTTAGCAGTTGAGATGAAAAGATTTTCCCTTGGATGTTACATTTTGTCCTTAATTATATTTGGAATGATGCGACCTTTATATATGATTTTCAATATGTACAAGTTGCTTTCAAGGGAACAAGAGCAATGAGCTATGAAAATTGACATTTTGGACTATCAAGATCAAACTTCATTTTACCATGGAATTAAATAATGTCAGGGTTATGGATGAATGTTATCGGTTTCCCAAAACTTGCCTAGGAGTGTTTACATATAACAGTTTACAATTAATTTTTCCACACAACAATGAAAATAACTGGTCACATTTCTGTGTGCACAAAGATAGTTGAAGTACTGTAACTATGATAATATAACTACTTTTTAAAATGGATCATCGTTTAAATGGATAATCAAGCCCTGTGTTTCTCAATCAGTGATATACTGGTGTGTGACAACCCCAAACCAATTTACACAGCAAGAGTTAGAAGAATGAGCAAACACAAAAGCTTTAAACGTTAAAAAGAACAACAAAGTCAGCAAAATGATTATTTAGCATAGCTCTTGAGTGGAAAACCATGGCATAAAAAGAATAAGTATGTAATTTGAGGGTACTATCGCAGTTTCATGAATAACCCCCATTAATCTGTTGCTAGCATAGATGCTATAGATGTAGTTAACTACTGGGGCAGTGGGCATCACATGTAACTTTCCTTTGATGGCTTTTCCAACAAATTTGTATGCAGAGGATGAAATGCAAGATGTCTTTTCGGCTAATATTATTTTCTACTTTGTCATAGTAGAGTGTACTGTAGCATTTCAAAAACAGGAGAACCACATCAAGAGCTATAAAGAGGATGTAGATGTTCACTTTACTAGGATGCTGAAATTGACTGGATTGATGACAAAGATGATGAACCAGAATCTGCTTAATGTTGCTTGAGGACTCCTCAGCAACCATCCTTAGTAAATGTGGGAGCTTCCAAAGCAGGTGAATTTGCTGCAGGTGCTGTTCTAATGAGAATGTTGGAAGTGATCATTCAACATTCTTCTGAAAAAAAAACTATGCACTGCTATGATATATAAGCCCTTATTTAAAATGCTATAAAGCTGCTTCTATGTGCTGGAAAGCATTCAACTTAATTTTAGAATTGGCAAGAAGGAGGGCATTCGGGTCATGTGTCCCGGGGCCCAGCCAACCCCAACCCTTAAGCTCCAGCTTTCTGGAATCCACTACCCACTGCCATCACTGCAACCTTCCACTTCTCTGCCAATCTCCAAAACACTTTCCAGCCAAGTCCAGTTTCTTTGGATTAGCGTCCAACTTTTGTAGTGTTTCGCATTGGATTAGCTTCCCCATCTCCCTAAAGATGTAGCTTAACTACTGCATCTGTCTCCCTTTGCAGTGGCCAATCGCAGTTATTATACCACAGTGGTCTTGGCACCGGAGGATTAACACTGCAGGGGGGTCCCATTCGGAAGCATGGAGCCTCAACGAATTACCACGGCACACACCGCCTCTGGAACTTTAACTTTTTCGTTTACATCTCCTTAGACAGTAAGTCTGGCTACATCTGTAGATGGAATAGAAGGAGGTTGGAGACCGCACTACCAATGGTGATGCTAAACCATATATATAATTGGAGGGGTTCTGAGAATTAAGTCAGAGCAAATACATAAAGAGAAAGAATCCTCACACGAGCACTCTTCCTCCCCTAAATGAAAATAATAAATGTTTATTGTTTACTGAGAGGAAAAAGAGGTTAAAACCTATAGGTGCTGGGCACTACTGCCATTGATACTGTACCTAATATAATCGGAACAGTATCACACGTGTCTACTGTCATAGAGTGTGACAGAGTGCTAATATACTGTATAAATAATAGCTCCCAGTCAAACAAATATCCCCTCCAGTGAAGCTCCCACTTCATGTAATGGGTAGGAGTACTATACTAGGCTAATGGAGTTAATAACACCATATCCTAATCCACAGAGTAGCATAACCCTGTGATATGAGTATGAACCCACTGGGTAGTGGTGAGCTCAAATACCCACAATTACCTTCAGTTAAGCCCCCACTGAGTAGATGTAAGCCGTGGGTGGAAGGGAGGTTAGGGGCAGGGGACAGGTGAATGAGCCTGATAGGGAGGTAAGGACAGATGGGGCATATTTTAAAACATGATTTAATGCAAGGGTGGCCAACCACAAGTTGGGCATTTGAGCTGGCCCACGAGATCCTATGGGGATCAGCCTCTTCTTCGCTTGCCCATGCCTGAAATCGAGGCCACCTCCAAGAGGTCGAAGCTCCCCTCTGCAGCAGGACAGGAGGGGATCTGGGGCCTCATGGCATATGTGGAAGTTGGGTCCGACATCAGGGTTTGGTAGTCAGGCCGGTGTGAGAAGAGGCTGATCCCAAGAGGATCCAGTTCCACTGCACCCCAAGGTAAAATTGTGAGAGGAGGGGTACAATTGTGATTGAGGCAGCAGGCAGTAAAATTGTGAGTGAGTGGGGAAGGAGATCAAAATGTGAGGGAGTGGGTCAAATTGTGAAGGAGGGGTTCAAACTGTGATTGAGTGGAGGAAGGATGAAATTGTGGGTGAGGGGGAAACTGAGTGGTGGGGGGATGAATTGTGAGTGGATGGGGGAAGAAATTATGAGTAAGGGGGGGATGGATGAATTGTGGGTAAGGAGGAATTGTGAGTAAGGGGGGGATGGATGAATTGTGGGTAAGGAGGAATTGTGAGTAAGGGGGTGTACGCCCCTGTTATAGGGCCTTGGTTTGTTTCACATGTGTAGAATGTTCTATTTAAGTGTAGCCTGGAGCTCCCGTGGCTCCTGGAGACCCCCCTCCCCTTGTGCAGCGTGGTCACGGGTGCCGACGGGCCCGACGGCTGCTCCCAAGGGTGGGGGCTGGAGTAGGGAGCAACGCGGCTTACCCCACATGCGGCCGGTTGCCGGGGACGCGATCGGGCCGTTGCTAAGGCTGCGATCGTGTCTCTAAGGTCCCGGCGGCTGGCGGATAGGGCGCCGCCATTGCCCCTTAGGTTGCGCATGCGCAGGGGTCGCGCATGCGCAGTACAGCCGCCAGAGTCAGGACGGAGTTGCGCGAGGGCTAGGTTAGGCAGGGAGATGTTGAGGCAGCCCCATAAAGCTTGCGCAGGCGCAGGAGAGGGAGTAGAAAGCCCGCGAACCCCTAGCCTACCAGGGAAGCCTCTGAGCTGGGACTACATATCCCAAGAGCCTTTGCGCGCCCCACGTGACACCAGGGAGCCAATAGGGCTGAAGATCCACAGGCAGGCAAAGAGATACATTTGGCGGGCTTGGAGCACGCAGAGCAGTGAGAGACCGGAGCAGCCAAGGGAAGGAGGTAGGGTACAGGAGAGAGAGGCTCCCTGTACTAGGCCAGCACCCCCAGGGTCTGAGGTAGCTAATCACCCCAGAGAGAGTGTTGCCAGGGACTGCTCTAGAGAGAGGGACCCTGTCACTCAGGAGTTGCAGTTGGAGCAGGGGAACTGTGAGGGAAGGAAGGGCGCGAGGAGCGAGTGCAGCTCCTGCGGCCCTATAGGTACCCACACCCCAGGTAGGCCCCAAACCCCCACTAGGGTAGTGGGTTAATTGCTGAGGGAGGCCCAAGATAGGGACGCTGCCCTTAGCGTTAGAGTGCTGCCTTGTCAGAGTCACGGCGGTCAGTGCTGTGAGGTCTGACAGGCAGGCACCTTGTTGCGCAGCACGTTGGCTGGCAGCATTTAGAGAAGCTGTAAGGGACTTGGATAGTTAGGGGAGCGGGATAGGTCATTAACCCCTGTAGGCCCCGAGGAGTTGCCCAAGCCACTACAGGTTGCTGTACTACAGGGACAGGCCCTAGGTTAGGGTTCCTGTCACGTTAGTACCACTTAGATAAATAGGGACACAGCGGCTGCTGCTGTTCCTGTGGAAGCGGTTGGACCCACGTTGGGGTCCACAGAGACGATTCTCTGGGAGTGGGACCGCCCTGGCGGTCCGCACATGCCAGAGTTTGGTTGGAGGATCAGACGGATTCATCACACGTCTGACCCTTTGTGAAGATTGCTGACCCGAGCACCGGAGTGCTCGGCAGGTATCTAATACATAAGTGCACCACGGGCCCTTAGCGTAATTAGTGACTGCGCAGTCACCCATTGACTCTCTGTAGGAGTATGGGACAATGGGTGGGGTTCTTTGGACACTGGGTGGGATCACTTGGTGTTGGGGAATCGTCCTGCGAGACGTCACGGTTAGTGTCTCCTCGTGAGAGGGACACAGGTTATTCATACATGTGAGTAAAATCATTAGTTATTATACCTTGCTGTCTGTGTGATCATTATTGTTTGTCCTGCGAGGAACCACTCCCCCTTATGGTGGGAGCCATCACAGGTGGAGGCGCTGCATCGTAAGAGAATACCATAGTATAATTGCCCCAGGTTCCCCATGGCGGAAGCTCAGCCCTCCTGTGAGCCAGCAGGTAATGCACCACACCTGAGTAACAATATATGTTCCTGCACCTACACAGTATAATCTGCGATTGGGGGAGGGGGAAACCCATTACATTTGGAGGCGCTGCTGAGATAGACCTGGGGTGCCCTGTTTTCATTTTTTCCAAATTGTCCAATTCCAATTTTTGCTGTCCACCATGTTTGTGAAGTCCGGACGCGAGGTCCTTGCTTGGGCTTTGAGGCAAGATTTTAGCCCCCGCCGTGTGGTGGCCGTAGGAGGCCTTCCCGCACATCTATCAGATATAGAAGTCGGTAAGCATACTGCACCGACACACTTTATTCGAGCAAATACCCGGTATGTACCTGGCAGATACCTGGAATGCGCCACTCCTAACCTCTGACAAGCCCCGTTGCATTTGCCTTCCCAGCCTGGGTTCATGCCTGGCTGATGGGCGGCTGATCTGTTAAATGATAATGATTAGGATTTAATAGGCTGCAATGCTTCGCGTGTCTACCAGATGGCATAAATTCATGAATTGTAATGCAGTTTATATATATATACTGTGCAGTATTGCAGCCAGCGGGAATAAAATGCTTCAATCCCTGCTTGGAAAATACCTCAATGCACTCGGGCAGAAAACAGTCACAAACCTCAATACACCCGGGTATACCCGAATTCGTGGGACTAGCCAAGCTCGAATAAAGTGTGTCGCCAGTGTATGCGTAAAATCCCCGGGTGGCCATACGCATGTGACTTAGCTGCAGAACAAGATCTCACGTCCACCTGGAAAACCATACTTTTTGTGGCAGTTCCCTTTAAGGATATATGCCTGGCAGAGGCACCGTCCGTATTGTTTATGCCTGGGTGCCCCCCTGAGGGCTACCCTTTAGTATACGCTGACCCCGCGCCATGGCAACTTTCTCCAAGTTGGCAACATGCACGTGGTGCCGCGCTTAAGGCGCAGAATGACTTTGCAGAAAACCGTCCAGGGATGGCGGGAAAACCTAAGCTCCACCTCCGCCATGTGAGTGACACAGTGCAGAGCCCGTCTTGCTCGTTGATAGAAAGCGCCCCTCCTCTAGAATCCACCAGGGGGAGAGGATGCCTTGAACAGCTATCAGCCATAACTGATGTTTCCCTCAAAGAAAGTCCCGGATGCAGTATACCACACCCTCCGTGGTATGGTGAGTGGCGACTAAAAGGAATGAACACGATCGCTTTGGTGTGTCCTTGCTTCCAAGATGAATTGGGTATGCCGGCTGGCGCTGAATTGCATCCCCTTGCTTTACCAACCGAGGTTGTATCGATAGAAGTGGAAGGGAAGCCTTGTCTTAAATGCCCGTGTCCCGACTGTGATTTCCCAGGTTGTGAATGGAGCCGGGGACCCCGGTGTAGTGACTGCGGGGTACAATTCCTTCGACCCGAGTTGCCGCAGTCTACGGAACCATCGGTGGCGATGTGCCTACCAGCGAACCACCCCAGCGATGATACAGAGGAATCACAGGGTAAGGTGTATATACCCCCACCTTCTTTTAGTGAATCCAGTGACCAGTTACTTGTGGTGATGCGCCTGCCGGCGGACCACTTTAGTGACACCAATGAACACACTATCTCGGCGGATGCAGAGCCTGCTGTGGGCCCGTGTGCCCTAGAGGAAGTGTATCCCGATGTTGCGGACCCTGTATGGGCCCGTGTGCCCTACAATGGCCTGTCCGGCGTATTCCTATGGTACCATCGGTCCTAGAATGGGGACCAGTACCTACCGACGACAAGGGTGAGTTGACTGCCCCAGGGGTGTTGGGGGTGAGCCTCCAGGTGACCGCGGAGCACGATGGCTCCTTAAGTCTGGTCGCCCGGGCGAAGGGCGCCACTCTGCATCGCGTCCTGGCGGAGGTGTCCTCCTTTGAAGGTAGCTGTCCAGTGGTGCGAGTGGACCAGTGCCCACCGCCTATCGTGCCAGAAGAAGAGAAACCCATCGCAAGCCAGCCGAGTGGTAAGGAACCCCCTTGCTCCCCACAGGCTCCGATGGAGGTGGCCGTGAAGAAGGTCAGAGTTACGGCTCCTGAGCGGAGTGTGAGCCCATGCGCTCCGACCCAAATGGTCCCAGGACTGGGATCCAACGCTCCCGAGTTTCCAGCCAGTGAGTGGACTGTCCCAGAAGTGTTGTGGACAGGTCCCGATACAGCCGAGGTGGGAACTGACAGCGTCCCCGAGGACCTGTTGGCCACCGGGAATCACTGCAGTGGTAAGGTATCAACCCTTTACCCCCTGCTGGGTAAAACAGATACATTGTTCATTTCTCGCTTCCCAGTGGAAGCCTCACAAGTCAGTCGGGACAAGGACTGTGTAGAGAAAGATCCAGGGAGACTGGCCTCCTTTAAGCCCACAAAGGAGCGCCCCATTCACCAGGTAGTGGACCGCGGGAAAGGTCCTGGCCTCCTGGTCTACCGCATCCCTGCCGCGGATGACCGGGTAAAGGCCTGCTTCAGAGACATTGTGCTACTCCTTCCACCAGGGGGAGGAAGTAGCGAGGAACCAGTGACTGTTGCCATCCGGTGTGCCCTTCAGGAAATTTTTCTGGGGGAGGCTCACAGATGCAAAAGTGAGGTACCCCCACATGATCAGTTAGGGGCACCCCACAAATTGTCTCAGCTAGCCTCGGGTAGTATTGTGATGTGTTGTATATTCTCTGTACTGCATTTCTATTATGTAATGTTTGTGCATGATTACATCTGCTATCCAAGCGAGGACGTTGGAGTTCCACCAGGAGGAGAGTGTAGCCTGGAGCTCCCGTGGCTCCTGGAGACCCCCCTCCCCTTGTGCAGCGCGGTCACGGGTGCCAACGGGCCCGACGGCTGCTTCCAAGGGTGGGGGCTGGAGTAGGGAGCAGCGTTGCTTACCCCACATGCGGCCGGTTGCCGGGGACGCGATCGGGCTGTTGCTAAGGCTGCGATCGCATCTCTAAGGTCCCGGCAGCTGGCGGATAGGGTGCCGCCATTGCCCCTTAGGTTGCGCATGCGCAGGGGTCGCGCATGCGCAGTACAGCCGCCAGAGTCAGGACGGAGTTGCGCGAGGGCTAGGTTAGGCAGGGAGATGTTGAGGCAGCCCCATAAAGCTTGCGCAGGCGCAGGAGAGGGAGTAGAAAGCCCGCGAACCCCTAGCCTACCAGGGAAGCCTCTGAGCTGGGACTATATATCCCAAGAGCCTTTGCGCGCCCCACGTGACACCAGGGAGCCAATAGGGCTGAAGATCCACAGGCAAGCAAAGAGATACATTTGGCGGGCTTGGAGCATGCAGAGCAGTGAGAGACCGGAGCAGCCGAGGGAAGGAGGTAGGGTACAGGAGAGAGAGGCTCCCTGTACTAGGCCAGCACCCCCAGGGTCTGAGGTAGCTAATCACCCCAGAGAGAATGTTGCCAGGGACTGCTCTAGAGAGAGGGACCCTGTCACTCAGGAGTTGCAGTTGGAGCAGGGGAACTGTGAGGGAAGGAAGGGCGCGAGGAGCGAGTGCAGCTCCTGCGGCCCTATAGGTACCCACACCCCAGGTAGGCCCCAAACCCCCACTAGGGTAGTGGGTTAATTGCTGAGGGAGGCCCAAGATAGGGACGCTGCCCTTAGCGTTAGAGTGCTGCCTTGTCAGAGTCACGGCGGTCAGTGCTGTGAGGTCTGACAGGCAGGCACCTTGTTGCGCAGCACGTTGGCTGGCAGCATTTAGAGAAGCTGTAAGGGACTTGGATAGTTAGGGGAGCGGGATAGGTCATTAACCCCTGTAGGCCCCGAGGAGTTGCCCAAGCCACTACAGGTTGCTGTACTACAGGGACAGGCCCTAGGTTAGGGTTCCTGTCACGTTAGTACCACTTAGATAAATAGGGACACATCGGCTGCTGCTGTTCCTGTGGAAGCGGTTGGACCCACGTTGGGGTCCACAGAGACGATTCCAGAGTGGGACCGCCCTGGCGGTCCGCACGTGCCGGAGTTTGGTTGGAGGATCAGACGGATTCATCACACGTCTGACCCTTTGTGAAGATTGCTGACCCGAGCACCGGAGTGCTCGGCAGGTATCTAATACATACGTGTACGGGACATTGGGTGGGGTTCTTTGGACACTGGGTGGGATCACTTGGTGTTGGGGAATCGTCCTGCGAGACGTCACGGTTAGTGTCTCCTCGTGAGAGGGACACAGGTTATTCATACATGTGAGTAAAATCATTAGTTATTATACCTTGCTGTCTATGTGATCATTATTGTTTGTCCTGCGAGGAACCACTCCCCCTTATGGTGGGAGCCATCGCAGGTGGAGGCGCTGCATTGTAAGAGAATACCATAGTATAATTGCCCCAGGTTATCCATGGCGGAAGCTCAGCCCTCCTGTGAGCCAACAGGTAACGCACCACACCTGAGTAACAATATATGTTCCTGCACCCACACAATATAATCTGCGATTGGGGGGGGGGGGAAACCCGTTACATAAGATAATATTTATACTAGTCTATTTCACATTCACCTATACCACTGTCTTGATATAAGATCAGACCTTAAACGTGAATTTGATCTACATTACATTTATTAATAACCTACTCTAACACAGTATGGATGATCATTGAAAGAATTGAGGAACACATTTATGTCCCCTACAGATGTAGCCAAGATTATTGCAACCAAAAATGCACTATGATGTGCAAAAAAATGTTTAACCTGCTCCCCGACACATGGTAACGCTACATCTAATTGCCAAACGTTATTTACGTGCAATACCAGTGTTGGCCTCATAGTCACATTATGGTCTTGTGCCAAACCCCATGTTCTTCAATAAAATGCATATGCATTGCAGCGAGATACATACGTACTTTGTGTGCTGGATACTACAGGGAACTACTGTATACTGTAGCATTGATTCCACCACAACCACTTTCCTTAAAGAAATATGCCCCATTTCTAAATATAAACCATAGCAGCTGTTTAAAGTGGCTTTTCCTTTTTTTTCTTAAAGAAAATATTTCCCCCCTAAGGTAGGTCAGAAGCATATATCTCAATGCTGTTTAGAGCTCCCGCATAACGTGGGCCAATAGTAAGCCACAAGGGATGACACAGTGCAGGGGTTCTCAACTCCAGTCCTCAAGACAGGTGAGGTTTTCAGAATATTGCTGCTTCAGCATAGGTGGCTCAATCAGTGGCTCAGTGTTTGCACATCACATCCATTTTAATATCTCTGCCTTGGGCTTCCTGCTTTCTCTCTCTAACCTCTTCCTTTGGCCTTCAACCGTGGACTGCAGCCAACACCCACAAGGATAGCCACTATCTAGACCTAGTTTTCACAAAAAACTTTTCTCTCTCTGATTTCTCCATTTCCCCCTTTCCTCTCTCTGACAATCACCTCATCTCATTTTCTCTCTCTCGTTTCTCCCCTTCTCCATCTCCATCTACCCCACACTTCTGCAGAAACCTGCGCTCTATTAACCTACCAGCCTTTGATTCCGCTTTACGCTCCTCCTCTCCTCTCTCAGTTCTGCACCAGACCCTGACAACCTGGTCAGGAACTACAACTCTGCTTTATCCTCCTCTCTTGATATACATGCCCCGCTTTCTCTCGGATGCAATAGCCTTTCTAACCCCAGACCCTGGCTAAATTCCCACACGCGCATGCTGCGCTTCTCCACTCATTCCTCTTAACGCCTCTGGAGGAAATCTCACACTCTCGCAGACTTCCTTCACTACAAATTTATGCTATTCTGTTTCAACTCTGCCCTCTCTCAGGCTAAACAAACCTACTTTACTTCACTAATCAACACACACAAGTCTAACCCGCGCCGGCTCTTCTCTGTCTTTGACTCTCTATTCAAACCACCCCCAGCTGCCTCTTCTTCCTCCATTTCACCTCAGGACTTTGCTGACTATTTCAAGGAAAAGGTGGGATCCATTTGTCAGAACCTCCCCTGTTTCCCATCCTACACTGCTTCTTAATTCTCCTCCTGCCTTCCTTGACCCTTTTTCCGCTGTCACAGAGAAGGATGTATCACTACTGATCTCCTCTTCTCCCTCTACCACTTGCCCTCTTGAACCTATTCTCTCCCATCTCCTAAATCATCTTTTTCCTACTATAACCCCTATGCTCACACACATATTTAACACCTCCCTCTATTTTGGTACCTTTCCATCCTCCTTCAAACATGCAATCGTTATACCATTACTCAAAAACAGCAAGCTTGACTCTACTGTCTTTGTAACTATTAACCTGTCTCCCTCCTGCCTTTAGCCTCCAAACTCCTTGAATGTCTTGTTTTCTCTCGCTTGCTCCACTTTCTCAACACCCATTCTCTCCTAGACCCTCTACAATCTGGCTTCCGCACTGCTCACTCGACTGAAACAGCCCTCACTAAAATAACTAATGCCCTCCATGCTGCCAAAGACAGAGGTCATTACACTCTTCTCAAATTACTCGACCTCTCTGCAGCATTTGACACCTTGGACCACCCTCTTCTCCTCCACATTCTCCATACTCTTGGTATTCGTAACAAAGCTCTATCCTGGATCTCCTCTTACCTCTCCCATCTTACTTTCAGTGTTTCTTCTGCTAACACCTTCTCCTCCTCCATAGATCTCTCTGTGGGTGTAAGGAATTCACTAATGGCTTTGACTATAGCCTTGCAGACCTATGCAGTTGCAAGCTTCCTCTGGCAATCAATGGCACAGGTGCTGCCTCTCATTGCAGCTTCTGCCCTGTGCTCCATCATTGGAGGAATACTCACACACCCTCCTCCTGTGATTGGATCTCCGCCCTTTATATCCTGGGCGTTGGTACTGAACCAGTGCCGAGCATAACTCCTACCTTGGACGTTACCGTCTCTGCCACAAACCGTCCAGGCCTCTCTCCTAGTGTTCTAACCTTCCTAGTTCCTGAGTATCCAGAGGCCTGTTCCTGTCTCTTGTGCTGAAGCTTGTTAGCCAGCACTGGTAACTGCTGCATTCACTCCTAGCAGTGGTTACCCTTAATTTCCTGGTACCTGCTGCATTCACTCCTAGCAGTGGTTACCCTTAATTTCCTGCGGCCTGCTGCTATCTCCATGCAGTGGCCTGCCTTGGACTTCCGCGCTGAAGCGTTGGTTTCCCCGACGCTGCCCTGCAGTGTACTTCGGCCATACTGCTGTCTCCCCCTGCTGAGACTGGCGTCGTGGGCTGAGGCCGCTCCTCGCGCAGAGGCCACTCCCGCGCTCACTCTCCTAAGCTGAAGCGGGGAACTCCTGTCTGCCTGTTGCCGATTCCTTGCTACGACTACAACCACCCAGATGTCTTCTATCCTGACCCTGCTTTGGCCATCGATTGTCCTGTCTTCTCCTACCCCGACTTTGGCGTCAATAACGACGATGCTGCCTTCTCCAATCGTGACCCTGCGATGTACAACTACGAACTGCGCACTCCGGATCAGTCTGCGCGGACTAAGGTTGGTGATTATATAACCCCACCTCAGCCCCGCGGTCCGGTCCCGGTTTGTGGCGAGCATCGGCGTAACAGTGGGAGTACCGCAGGGTTCTGTCCTGGGACCTCGTCTCTTTTCTCTGTACACACTTTCTCTAGGTGACCTAATCACATCCCTTGGGTTTAAACATCACCTCTATGCTGACGACACACAAATTTACTTTTCAACCCTTGACCTTACACCTGCTGTACAGACCAAAGTTTCTGAATGTCTCTCTGCGATATCATCCTGGATGACCCTCCGCCGACTTAAACTTAACATGACAAAAACAGAACTCCTCATACTTCCTCCCAAACCTGGCCTTACTACCTCCTTCCACATTACTGTTGGAAGTACCATCATTCACCCAGTAGCTCAAGCACGCTGCCTAGGGGTCACACTCGACTCCACTCTCACATTCTCCTCTCACATTCAAAACGTCTCTAAAACCTGTCGCTTTTTCCTCCGCAATATTACAAAGATTCGCCCTTTCCTCTGTTGCTCGACTGCTAAAACTCTGACTCAGGCCCCCATTCTCTCCCGTCTCGACTACTGTAACCTCCTGCTGTCCGGCCTTCCTGCCTCTCACCTGTCTCCCCTACAATCTATCCTAAACGCTGCTGCCAGAATCACTCTACTCTTTCCTAAATCTGTCTCAGCGTCTCCCCTGCTGAAATCACTCTCCTGGCTTCCTATCAAATCCCGTATCACACATGCAATTCTCCTCCTCACTTTTAAAGCTTTACACTCTTCTGATCTTCCTTTCATCTCAACCCTAATTTCTCTCTATGTACCATCCCGACTCTTGCGTTCTGCTCAAGGATGTCTTCCCTCTACCCCTTTGTATCTAAAGCCCTCTCCTGCCTTAAACCTTTCTCACTGACTGCCCCACACCTCTGGAATGCCCTTCCCCTCGATACCCGACTAGCACCCTCTCTATCCACCTTTAAGACCCACATTAAGACACACTTGCTTAAAGAAGCATATGAGTAGCACTGTAGATATTACTAGACACATGATACATAAAGCTTGGCCCCCTGCAGAAGCACTTACCAAAAGGCCCTCCTACTGTTTCTCTACGTTCCTCCTGGGGACTCCTCTTCCTAAATGTTACATTTGTCTGAAGCACTTATTCCCATGATCTGTTATTTATATTTATTTATTATTTGTTATTTATATGATTATCACGTGTATTACTACTGTGAAGCGCTTGGTACATTAATGGCGCTATACAAATAAAGACATACAATATTAAAACATTTTCTTTCTTGATTTTTGGAGAGCAAAGTCATTGATGATGTCTTCAAATGATAAGCCACGAAGTTCGTCACTTTTAATGCACATGATGCTTAAGGCAGGTAGCTTTTCTTGTAGCATTGTTGTCCGAAGTTTATTCTTGATCAATCACGAATATGACCTGTCTCCTGAGCAGTTTGTTACCATTAGACTCAAAAATAGCAGCAATTTTTTTTCCAACATTAGGGAATGCCAACAGATCTTTAATGATGAGTTGATAAAGGTCCTAGTGGTTTAAATATCTTTATTTAGATTGATTTATTTTATTAATTTTTTCATGTCCGTCATATAAAATAAATAAATAAATAAATAAACCATTGGGGTGCATTGTGGGCATTGTGGGCATTGTGGGCATGAAAACATTATTGTACTGTAGTTTGTGCAAAACGGCTAAATAAAAGAAAAACGTCTGTGCATGTTAAATATCTTGGAAAGATTAACTTGACATCGTGTTTGGGGGAAGAGTGGATAGAGCTGCAGTACGTGTGACCAATTGATACGTATTCATTAGTAATCTCAGAGATAATGACACAGCAGGTGACTTTAACTCAAAATATTGAGTTAGTGAGTGGGGTGGTGGTGCAAACATAGAAAAAAAACATGAGGGCAAAGCACCATTACATTAACAAGATACTAACGAGACTCCTCACATCGTCTCTCCTCCCCCCGAGACGTTTGCTTTCATACAAGAAAAAAACATGACACTGTGGTAGTTGAAATATTTATTATTTATTATTTATTTTTATTTATTTTATTTATAAAATATTTTACCAGGAAGTAATACATTGAGAGTTACCTCTCGTTTTCAAGTATGTCCTGGGCACAGAGTAAAACAAATAATACATGGTTACAAATACAGTTACATAAATGAACAAGGTATACATTTATATACAAGACATTGCATGCACAGTTAAAGAAAATATATATTATGAGCGTATGAAACAGTTACAGACCAGATTAAAGTGTGAGACAGCCTTAGATTTGAAAGAACTTAAGCTGGTGGTGGATATGAGAGTCTCTGGTAGGTTGTTCCAGTTTTGGGGTGCACGGAAGGAGAAGGAGGAACGTCCGGATACTTTGTTGAGTCTTGGGACCATGAATAGTCTTTTGGAGTCTGATCTCAGGTGATAGGTACTGCATGTGGTAGGGGTGAGGAGCTTGTTCAGGTAGCTGGGTAGCTTGCCCAGAAAGTATTTGAGGGTGAGACAGGAAAGGTGAACTTTGCGCCTAGACTCTAGTGATGACCAATCTAGTTCTTTGAGCATTTCGCAGTGATGTGTGTTGTAGTTGCATTGGAGAACAAAACGACAAATTGAATTGTAGAGGGTGTCAAGTTTGCTAAGGTGGGTTTGAGGAGCCGAGCCATATACTATGTCTCCATAGTCAATAATTGGCATTAGCATCTGCTGTGCAATACGCTTTCTGACCAGGAGACTTAGGGAGGATTTGTTCCTGTAAAGTACCCCTAGTTTGGCATAGGTCTTGGTTGTCAGGGTATCAATGTGCATCCCGAATGTTAAGTGGGAGTCAAACCATAAGCCCAGGTATTTAAAACTAGTGACAGGTGTTAGGGTGGTTTTAGCGTTGGTTCTAATCAGGAGCTCAGTCACTGGAAGCTTTACAAATTTAGTCTTGGTCCCAAATACCATTGTTACAGTCTTGTCAGTGTTTAAAAACAGTTTGTTTTGGGAAATCCAGTTTTCGAGTCTCAAAAAGTCAGACTGAAGTATGTGTTGAAGGTCAGAGAGGCTATGGCTGTGTGCATACAGGATTGTGTCATCTGCATACATGTGTATTGAGGCTTCCTTACAAGCTGTGGGAAGATCATTAATGAACACTGAGAAGAGTAGGGGCCCCAGAACAGAGCCTTGCGGGACACCACAGGTGATATCCAGGGGGTTGGAGTTAGAGCCTGAGATGGACACATGTTGGGATCTTCCTGATAGGTAGGACTGAAACCAGTTTAAAGCATGTTTCCCTATTCCAGAGCTCTGGAGTTTGTTAAGCAGGATAGCATGATCAACTGTGTCAAAAGCCTTTGCAAAATCTAGGAATACTGCACCAGTGAGTTGTCCCCGTTCCATTCCACACTGGATTTCATTGCAAACTTTTAGCAGGGTAGTTACGGTGGAGTGTTTGGGACGAAACCCAGACTGGAATTGGCTAGGGAAATTTGTCTTGGTGTAGAACTCGCTTAATTGGGAGTGGACACATTTTTCCATAACTTTGGATAGAATTGGGAGAAGTGAGATTGGCCTGTAGTTTGAGACAGTGTTTTTGTCCCCACTTTTGAAGATTGGGACAACTCTGGCAGTTTTCCAGGTCTTAGGGATATGGCCTGCAGACAGGATAGAGTTGACTATGGACGCAATTGGTTTGGCAATGGCTGGGGCACCAAGTCGTAGGAACCTAGATTGTAGTAAGTCGGGTCCACATTGGCTGCTTAGTTTTAGTTTGAGGAGCGCTTGTGTAATCTCCTCTTCAGATACTGGGCTAAATTGAAAATTGTGGGCAGTGTTGGGAGGGGGTGGGACTATAGGGGTACTCCCAGGATGAGATTCAGGTTTGGGGTTTGTGCTGCGTTTCGCTAATAAGTTAGTGGCACACCCCACAAAGTAATCATTGAATGCATTTGCAATGTCAGTGGGGTTTGTCAGAGTAATATCCCCCTTAGTGATATTACTTGGTTGTTGATGGTTAGGAGGCTGGAATATATTGTTGATAACCTTCCAGAAATTAGCTGGGTTTGATGTATTCTGGAGGAGATTGTCAGAGTAATATTGTGCTTTTGCATGCCTTGTTTGCCTTGTGCACACGTTCCGCAGGCATCTGTAGTGATTGAGATCCTTGGTAGTGCCAGTTACTTTGTAGCTTTTCCACAAGGCATCCCTGAACTGGTAGAGTGCTATAAGGTCAGTTGTAACCCATGGAAGGTGGGCCCCCCGTACCCTTATTTTGCGTAGTGGAGCATGGGTATCGCAGAGTTTTAAGAACTCGGATTGGAAATAGTCTAGCGCAGAATCAGGGTCGGGAATTAAATCGATTCTGTGCCATGGGCAGTTGGTAAGGTCATCCAGAAACTGTTGTGGGTTAAAGTTTTTAAATGTTCTAGTGAGGAGAACTTTGGGGCTTGAATGGGGCGGTTTAATTTTCCTTACACAGTACACTATTGCATGGTCACTGAAAATGTCAGGAAGGATGCCAGAGGATTGGATTCTGCTGGGGTTTGAGGAGAGAATCCAGTCTAGCAAGGAATGGTTATGCGACTTCAGGTTTATTCGTGTCGGTTGGGAAATGAGTTGCGATAGGTTAAGTGACTTGAGTTGTATCTGGATTTTGTGGTTTTTAGGGTCAAGCCAATTGAAGTTGAAATCCCCAAGAACTAGCAGCTCACTCTTCTCATTCAGAGAGGAAATGGAGGCAAGAAATTGGGTGATATCAGTCAAGGATTGTAGAAGGGCTTTAGGGGGGCGGTAGATGCCAGCAAGCAAGATGGGCTTAGAAAAGGGGAGGCAGATTTTGCCAACTAGAGTTTCAAAAGAGGGTGGACTTGGTGGGCAATGTAGCAGTGTAAATTGTAAGGTGTCTGCAATATAAAATAACACCCCTCCTCCTCTCTTTGACCTATCTCTCCTAAAAATGGAGTATCCCTGAATGGCGATATTTGCATCAGGGGTTTTAGAGGATAGCCATGTTTCTGTAAGAACGATGGCTTTGGGTTTATGCATAAGGCACCATGCCCTTAGTTCGTCTAGTTTGGGCAGCAGGCTCCGGATGTTTATATGGGCAACAGATAGCCCTTTTTGGAATTTAAAGGTGGAATTCTCAGGGGCATGGGACAGAGCTGAAATGGGAGGACCTGGGTTAGTTTCAATATCACCTGCTAGAGAGAGTAATAGTATGAGAAGAAATTTGGGTAGTTGTTTGCAAGTTGTAAATTTGTGGTGTTTTCCATTAGAGTGAGCAGTGGTTGGTGTGCTGGTTTTTAGAGTTCTCCACCAACATTCAGTAGATAGTGCAAGGCTTTTGAGTAGTCCAGGGTGTATGGTGATGTTGGGTGTGGGCAAGGATGGAGGAGTTTGTAGTGGATAGAGGGAGTAACATCTCCATGAGGCCAGGAGAAAGAAAAAAGTTAGAAGACATAGCAGGTTCATGATGCCAGAGGTAGGCAGTGTTGCAAGGAGCTGTTATGAGCAGAGTGAGTGTGTGCAGACTAAACAGCAGGGGTGGGCCTGTACCTTGTCAAGTGTTTTGCTGCATTGCAATGCTAGGGGCAAATCAGGGTTTCAGTGTTTTGTGCAGTCAGTTTTGGGAGAGGCTGCAGTGAAAGAAGTTGTAAAGGGGTGGGGGGTTAAACTATGCAGGCTAACAAGCATGGGATCATAGTGTGATCTGAATAGCTTACCATTTGTTGTCTTGAGTAAAAGAGTGTGCAGTAGATGCAGTCCCCAGTCAAACTGTAGTCTAACTGTATCACTTAAAAACCTCACTTTAAATGCCTCACTGCCTAATGCAGTTCCTGCCAAATGCAGCTGAGCTGTTAGTATTATACACAAAAAAAAGGTCACATGACCCTCCCCCTCCCCAATCAGTCACCTTGTTCCATTTGTTCAATTAACAGCACAGAGTTAAGAGGAAAGGAAAAAATAAATAAATACTTTTTACATTCAAACATACTAACTTATATATCAATTCAACAAGGCCAGATTCAGTCTTATACAGAGAGTTTCAACATCAGGAACATACTTATATATCAATTCAACATACTTATATATCAAGTAACTGAGGTACTGTAATAAAGAATAACTTTATCTATAAACATCCTTGAGCATTAGCTGTAGCTTTGCAGGGAAGCAGGCAATACAATGAATGTTAATGCGGTTTGCAAAGAACCATAGCCAGGGGGAAGAGGTTGCACTACAGTCATGTCAGGAGAACAGTGTAAGACAACAAATGTAGCCCAAAGCACATTGTCGAGAGTTTTTTAAAAGGGGATGTTTGGAAATCCTGTATGTTCAGATGCACACTACTCTATAGAATACTTTAGGTCATGTGTATTGTGCATGCAAACAAACATACAGTCCATTAGCACAGAATGATGGATACAAAGATGGAGGCGAGAATGCTGGATAATTGCAGCTGAATGAGTGAGAAACATATACTGAACCTTTACATCTGATCACATCAAGCTTCATAAATCAAAACATATAAAACACACATGGAAGCAGGAAATTGCCTTTGCAGTTGTTGTTTTATTTTCTTTTAATTTATTAAAGCACGGCTTGTCATTTCTGTAAAATAAAATAATAAATATGTATAGTTAATGATCACAATATACAGTACAGCCTTTCATACAGTACACTACACATACAGTAGATTAGTTTGCATTACATGATAAGTATCGATTGTGCTGTAGACAGTTATTTTTACTGCACAGCTGGAAGAGTTTTCCATGATACAGTAGATGTCATGTTAAATAACATCAACAACGGACGAAAAAAGGAAGGAAAAAACGGAGCACTAAATCCAAAATTGGTTGAACCAAAATAAGATACAAGGATGCGTTCCCATAATAAAAATAGCTTGTTTAATGAATAAGAGCAAAAAACAACCACACCAACGCGTTTCGGACAAACAAAAGTCCTTTCTCAAGGTGAATAACCACTCACCCATATGGAGTGTTATTTA
The DNA here is from genome assembly GCF_040206685.1 of Ascaphus truei. Lineage (NCBI taxonomy): Eukaryota > Metazoa > Chordata > Amphibia > Anura > Ascaphidae > Ascaphus > Ascaphus truei. The sequence continues at coordinate 448,065,222 of NC_134484.1, forward strand.
TATAAAAATACTCACCCGCGCGCGCCAATCGCCACCATTTCCGCATACGTCACTAATTGGGACGTCATGCGTCATCACGTAAACATACGTCACTCTCCCGCGCGAAGCAAAACACCATGGCGCCTACTGAGGGGATCGGAAAGAGACTCACCGCCCCTTGAGGTCAATGGGCTCATCCGCATCCACCACAGGCTGCGACCCGTGCGTGACTACCGCGCGTATGGGGACGGGACGCACATATCACGTGGTGATCGGCGTGGGCGCGTCACTGGGCCTGTACAAAAAAATTACAAAAGATTACAACTTTATTAGTCAGAGACACTCCGAAATGGGGACAAACGTCAATAAAAAATACAGAATAACAGAAAAAATATATACAAGGCATACAAACAGACATATTAAAAAAAGGATAAACAATCCAATAAATGTTAATTAAACTTATCTTGACGTCGACCATGGGTATCTGAGTAGCAATGGTTATGCATAGGGTAATCTGATGGTGATCATATAACATGTTGATAAATTAATAAGTATCACTGTAGCATTTTTATAAAAACTGTTGTCACTCAAATGATCATACCCAAGGTAGCATAAAAAGGTTCTAGAGACTGATTATTTTAAACCGATAATATGTGCTTCCAAACAGACCAATTATAATGCTGAATGGTATATCAAAACAATATCTAATTGTGGCTCTAAATATATTATGAACAGTATATTATCGCATAAATTACTACAAATAACAGTGCGATTCTTTTAAGAATAAATTGTATACCACAATTGATAGTTTTCAGATATTCCGTATTAAGGACTAGTATCCTGTAGGGAACTAATGAAGTATGGCAATACTGTACAAAAAACTTTTAATGATTCATATCTAGTATCACAGAAATCGAAAAATGGGACCCACAATGAAACTTACATTGTTAGGTGTCAAAAAGTAATGGTCCTATGTCCCAATCAGAATTCAAACCATGAGGAGTACGTGTTTGCAACATAAAGATCCAAAATAATTCTCTTTTATTGAGAATATTCAGTCTGTTCCCTCCTCTAACTGGGCAAGGTATGTGTTCTATACCCTGAAATGTAAAATTATTAATGTTGCCCATGTTGCAGTTGGCAAAGTGTAGGGACACTGGATGGTTGGTATCCTTTTTGATAATGAGGCATAGGTGTTCAAAAATGCGAACCTTCATGCACCTGATGGTTCGACCAATGTATTGTTTACCGCAGCCACATTTTAACAGATAGACCACAAAAGTGGTATCACAATTGATAAAAGAAGTAACCCGAAATTTGTTACCCGTTCTATGTGAACAAAACTCGGAACCTTGTTCCATATATTTACACGCCTTGCATTTGGAGCAGATAAAACTGCCCCTGGGTAATTTATTGGGTGAATTTCTTTCTGTAGAAAACATGCTCGCGGAGATATGGTTGGCAATCGTTTTTGCCCTTCTGTAAACGAACCTCGGACCCTCTTCATGAATGGACTGTAAGACCGGATCAGCAGCTAACACTGCCCAATGTTTTTTTACTATGTTTTTGATAATCATAGCCTGATTGCTATGTTGTATAATAAAATAAGGTGATTGTGAATTACTTGCTTGTCTTTTCCCTGACCTAGCCAATAGAGTACTTCGGTCTATCGTTTGTACCTCCTGAAAGGCTTTATCCAAGTCTTTTTTGGAATAGCCTCTGGCCTTGAACCGCTCAATCAGCTTCTCAGATTCAATGATAAAGTCCTCGTTGTTAGTGCAAATTCTTTTTAGTCTAATCATTTGGCCTTTTGGTATCCCTTTTATAAGTGATCTTGGGTGGCAGCTGTCAGCCCGCAGAAATGTATTGCGGGAATTAATTTTACGAAACACCGTGGCGGTGATGTTTTTGTGCATATCAATTGATAATAATAAATCTAAATAGTGAATGTGGTGAAAATCATAACTGGCCGTGAATTTTAGGTTTAATTCATTGTTGTTAAGGTGCTCAATAAACAATAATAGTGAGTGCTCATCCCCATTCCAAATGAAAATCAGGTCATCAATAAACCGTTTGTAGAAAGTGATAAAGTGTCTAAAGGGATTTCTATCTCCAAACACGTGGATAGACTCCCACCAACCTAAAAAAAGGTTGGCATAGGAGGGGGCAAAGCTTGTGCCCATGGCGGTACCACGTGTCTGGAGATAGAAATCGCCGTCAAACATAAAATAGTTGTGAGTTAACAAAAATTGTATTGCAGTAAGAATAAACGTGCTCTGTGCTGGTGATAAATCAGAATGTTGTAAATAAAATCTGACAGCTGCCAACCCCTGATCATGTACTATTACCGTGTACAATGACGTGATGTCTAAAGTGAGCCAAATGAAATTACTTTCCCAGCTGATAGAGTTTAATTGAGTCTGGAGATCGCCACTGTCCTTGATATATGAAGGTAACAACTGCACCAACTCCTGCAGGAAATGATCAACATATTTCGAAACACCATCTCCCAAATATCCAATGCTGGAGACAATTGGCCTCCCAGGTGGGGAGACCAATGTCTTATGGACCTTTGGGAGATGGTGAAAAATAGGTATAATAGGATAAGGACGGAATAGAAATTCCAGCTCCTTGGCATCTATGGCGCCCAGTATGGAGCCGTCATCCAAAAGTGTTCTGAGTTCCCCAACAAAAGTAGTAGTTGGGTCCCCTCTTAATGGAACATATGAATTTATATCATGTAATTGTCGGAGTGCCTCCGCTTTGTAATCAATTTTATTTAGGACGACTATTGCCCCTCCCTTGTCGGCGCCCTTGATAACCAGGGAGCTGTTGGCCTTAAGTTTGTAAAGTGCCGATCTCTCAGATGGTGTAAGGTTATCTATTTTTTGATGTAAGGGTGAAACAGAAAATATGTAACCTCTAGACAAAATGGTTAGGTCACGTTCCACAAGTTGCTCAAAGGTGGCTAAACAATTACCCTTCATGTGTGTAGGATAGAAAACCGACTTGTTTCTGAAACCAGAACTTCTTCTACCTAAAAAAGATGAAGGAATATCAACATCGTCAATATTTTGAATCATTAGATCTTTCATATCCTGAGCACAACAGTGTTCACTAAAACTAAATTGTTTAACCTCTAGAATTTTCTCATCAACCATGGGGACGGTAGCAATAGTAGAGACAGATTGATTAGTGCAAGTAGCTGCTGATTGGTTAACATTTTCTTTGTTATAAAACTTTATTTATTCCAGTTTGTCCATTATATTGGATTTCAGTTATAACAATTTGATGTTTACAATACTGGTCACCAGCAGGTGTTAACATTACTGTATCCTTACCTCAGTGCTACGTGGGATCACAGTTTACCAGTCTACATCTTTTGGAATCATTTGTTATCTTCACTTATTGGGTTAATTCCGTTTTTCAATATTCATTTTGTTTTTTTTGCTGTTTTTCATTGAGCACCATACAACATATTTTTCATAACATCAACAACGGCCTTCGTTGTGGAAATCCAATAGTATAGGTACCTGGCAAGGAATTCCCCTAAAATAAAATATTACAAATACAGTAGGTCATATTTTGGGTACATGCCCATACTTTCGTGTAAACCCTGCACATACTTTAGTGTAAACCCTGCACACAGTTCAGTACTGTACATACAGTACATTTACTCACCTGCAAAACGGGAGTTACTGGACAGAAACACAGGCACTCTGTATAAGGACAACCCCTTTTTCATTAGGAGTCTGGAGGACAGAAAAATACATTTTATGAAACAGATAGACAATGTAGCATAATTTGTGCGTTGTGTCGTTGAACAGTAATTCAGTTAGCAGTTACATACAGTAGAGGTGCTATATTTTCTTCAAAAGTCCAACTGTGGTTATAACCGCAAGAGCTGCATCCATTGGGTGTGTTGGTGAACGTATACTTCTTCCAAGCCAACCTCACCAACCTGGGTCAACCTATACAAATAGGAAGTGAGTACCTAGGAATCCCATCTGGGGGATGTAGGCCAAAAGTTAGGCAAACATGCCAGTCTCCAATCTGAAAAAAAAAAAAACCAGGAGTCTATATTAAAAACAAGGCAAATAGGCCCCAATATAACTTAATGTGCTATTGAGAGCTCCATGCCATGACCATTACAGTACTATAGATAATCAACAATTGCTTTTAAAGCTTTTTATGTAAATTTTCTTGCCATTGGAAGGCCTGACCGTCCTTAAACAGCTCACGCTCCACCAAACCCAGACAGTGCTGACAACAGGATGGAATTAGTGTAGAAAAAGCCATCTTGGATGCTCACATCCACCCTATTATTCAACTCTCTTCATTCTTTCTCTTCTCCCATGAGACGTCAGTCCTTGTTGGCATATTACAGTTACACAGGGGGGTTCAATAAAGTTTTTATGTGCACGCATTCCATGGAACTCATTTAGTGCTTCTTAAAGAAATAAACAACTGAACACTTAGCTCGATTACCGAACATAGCAACGTTAAGTTTATGTCATAGATTATAGAATTAATACGGCTTCTCACGTGTACTGTATCCCACCACATCCCATATATAGTACATTAATTGCATGGGAAATGTATGATGCTGTATGATGCATTACACGTTAACTATGACTTAATTGAAATGACTCACACCAGACACAATTATAAGGTGGTGGTAAGGCCGCAACAAACTTTACTAAACCATCATAAATATATATCCATTAACCATTACCTAATGAATGAACCTCTCGTCTCCCAGTCAGAGAAAACTACTTCATAAATAACAATGGACAATTGCTATAAGCAATACGGTGGAGGTTTTTTGTCATCTTTTTCACCCACCATAACTTATATAAAGTATGGTATATATATAAATACATACACATATAAAACACAGACACAAATACTGCTTCAGATGTATTCATCTGCGTTATCCATCTATTTATACCCCAAATTTGAGCCGTTCTACATTCTCACTCCCTCCGCCAATTTTTTTGATTGTGCCCTTGTCATGGTAGACCAGGTCTTTTAACACATTTATATTTAAGGGATCAGTTACAAGGCAAAAGAAGGCAGTGAAATAAAATGAGGTTTATTTGGATAAAACCTCGGAAACTCACAGAAATACAAAACACAGAGAATATATACACTTACTGGTGTCTGTGGGTTGAGATCTAGCCCTTTCCTAGTTGCAAGGCTACCCTGATCGCTCCGGTTGATTCCAGCCTGCTGGCTGGGCCTTGCCATGCTTCTGTATTGGTGTTATAGCTCTTTTCACCCAGAAGCACCTTTGAGAAGCCTGCCAGCAACTGCTTGTCTCTTCAAATCTCCAACAAAAAAGAGAGTTATCTGCTACTGCTCTCCCTTATATAGGGCTTGCTGCCCATCTAATACACTGAGAGGGCTGGCAGCCAATTAGAGCATGAATTGTGGTTGTACATTCAATGATAGGAGGGGAAAATTCAAAACTTGCCAATGGAAATCGTGTCTATGAGTTTGACATCCAGCAACCGTTTTCCTGGCTAGCCCCATACCCCCCATGTTCCTGGCTCCCCTGTGTCTAGGTGAAACAAAGGCTTTCTACTCCAGATATCCTGTTCACAGCCCTTCCCCCTCACCATGTGCCACAAACCTGCAAGTCTTTTGCTATGCTAATCTACTTCTGGCTGCCTTTTGTTCTATATGCAGTTCAGCTCACAGCACAAACACAAAATGCACTGTAGTTTTAAAACACAGCAAAACTAAAATTTGATCCCTAGAGCTTGCACTTTACAATTTGGACCTAAAACGTGGGGTCTGTGAACTGGGATCTAAAACCTGTTCAAGGACATCAGCCCCTACACCCAGTACAGTAACAGAAACATTTGATCCCTAGAGCTGACACTCTAAAACTGAGATCTGCGAGTAGGGGTACTAAAACCTGCATTACAAACCTTGTAAACCCAGCTCTAATACCTTGCTGACAGGCTGTTTGACCCCAAATATTGCCCTTTCTCCTCATGTTCCAGAAGTCTCTGCCCTGCAGCTATTTCTCATAAGGGGTCACCCATACAAGGCAACCCACTTATTACAGGGCAACACAGTAAAGTACAATATTAGACCCAAGAGCTGACACTGTCAGCCCTTGCCATACAGTTTCAGGCACAGCCAGCCAGGCTCCACCTTTATTAATGAGGGCCGGCTACCCCTTACCATCACAGCCCTTTGTCTAGAAGCATACTGTACCTTCAGCCAATCCCTAAACACCTTACCTATTTCTACCTATTTGTCCTGCCAATAAACCATCCTACACACATAATGTGGCACTATCGCGGACCATACTAAAATTTATCTTTGGGGAGGGCAACAGAAAATTAAACCAAATTCCTTTTCATTTTATAAATTAAATCCAAAAGTCTGGACATTCCCAATATCATTGCCCCAGCATGAATGGATATAACATGCCGCAACCTCAACCTATTTTTATTAAACAATTACTCTGCTAAAACTTGTTTTCATTTAGACCCCTATGCCCTAACCCAGGGGAGTGCAAACTTTCCCCCCTGCGCCTCCTGCCTGCACTCACCCCCTGCCTGTGCCCATTTCTTTGCCTTGCCTACGGCATCAAATGACCCTGTGGCGTCACGTGGCCAAGGTAAGGGACGTTGCAGAAACCTCGCACGATCCCCACATATAAATGCCATGGGGAAGAGTGCGGGGCCCCTGTAACTGCCTCACCCCCCCTGAAATATCGTGCACCCCCCAGTTTGTGCACCCCTGCCCTAACCAATTCATTGAATATTTTTCAGCTGTCATACCCAGATTGACACCATATGATGCTGTCTCACTCTCATAGTTGCCCAATAGAGAAAAGAATGTCCTTGTATCAAAATCATCTTCCTGCCAACCATGAAAAACACAAACTATATGTTATTCCTGCACCAAGTTAGGCGTTACATACAACCTGAAGCGCTCTGACTCTCAACTACCAATTATTTTAATTATTGCATTATTAAAACCCAGATGTGCTGCTTCTGTTGCTGCACCTATACAAATTAATGCAAACAAAATTCATGCATCAGTAATTCTCAACATCCTTTACAAGCCCTCAACACATAAATAAATTGAAACTTAGTCAACCATGCTCCATTTTCCTGTACAAAAAAAGGGCCCTGAACCTTAGGCCTGATCTTTACAAATGATTGCATGTTTACTATTGAACAGATAGAACTACTGTACCTGGAAATATACTTAGTTGCAAACCCACTGCTCTACATGACTGATCTGTTTTTGATTGCATGATAAAAAAAAAAAACATGCAGCGCATTATCTGTGACGTTTACATCCGAAATGAACAGAACCCCAGGGCGATTTTAACTTGCTGAGACCAACTCACTGATCTCAGAGCAGCAAAGCACACCATTGCAAAAACTGCTTTAAACAGAATTCACTCAAAGATTGAAAAACAATCACCATTCAGGTTTTAAAAATATTAAGCAACAAACCTTGTGTGACCAGCCTTCTTTTGTCTCCCACCAACCTGCATTTTGTGCAACCTTTTAAAAGCAGCTTAATTAAAATCTACTTTGTCCAAACCTTTTGACCTGCCAATTTAAAGAAGCAATATCCATCAATTTTTTAGAAATGGCCGCAACCGATAGCCCTCTTTGTACTCGGTTCAGTATGAATCGTACAAAATGCCTTGCAACATGTCACCGTCCATTTCTAGAAATTGGCTTTTTTTTGTGTAACTTACTGTTCATTTTTATTTCCAGTTTGTACAGACAAAATGCAATTCCAATACAATACATGCAGCAAGCTGACATAAAATATATAATGTCTAGGAAATGTAAAACAAAGGTATACATAACTTGGGCGTGTGGGCGAGGGACAGGGAAAAGGCAACCTTCACTCCAGATACTACTCATTTACGGTTTGAAATCTTGTTCTCTTATATCTCCATGCAGCCCCAAGCCAATCAGCCCACAACCCGTGTCATTCTAAAGGTTATTATTAATAATACTGCCTCTTATCTTCTGCCGGACGAGAACGCACCTATATCTATCATAGCAAGATTGTGGTCATGCTCACCCATAGTATGTCCGATTGAGCTAGCCATGGCAGACAGATTTTTTTGGCATTTTATGCCTGTATCATAATAATAATAATAATAATAATAATAATATTAATAATATTAATAATAATAATAGCATGTTCTTGTATAGCGCTGCTAGCTTTACACAGCGCTTTACAGAGACATTTTGCAGGCACGGGAGCTTACAATCTATTTGTTGGTGCCTGAGGAACAGGGAGATAAAGTGACTTGCCCAAGGTCACAAGGAGCTGAAACCAGGAATTGAACCAGGCTCCACTGCTTCAAACTCTCAGGGCCAGTCAGTGTCTTTACTCACTGAGCCACTCCCTCTCCCTATTCACTATTCATTCACTAGGCTTGTAAGTTTCTCCATCTGGCAGACAACCCATATTTTGTTCCTCATTTTTTAAATTACTGGAGAATCCTTTTGTTTCCATAATGCTGCGATCTCGCACCTTGTCGCAGTTGCAAAATGTGCAATGAGTATATTATCCTTTCTGGACAAGTCCTCTGCTGGTTTGTTTAAAAGGAACAGCCAGAGATCTAGTGGAATCTCGAGGTCCACAATCCTCTTTAGCCAATTTTGTATCTTCTGCCAGAGGGACGCAATACGAGGGCAAGACCACAGCATATGCAACAAATCTGCCTGCTCTCCACACTGTTTAGGACACAATGGACCTGTTATAAATTTTGATTGTTTTAGCGGGATGAGATACCATCTCATAAAAACTGTATATGCTTTCTCCTTCAGCGAAGTGCAGATTGAGCTCTTAGCTGCTGCCAAAAATATTTCATCCCACTCTTCTGCTTCTAAGGTTTCCCCTAAGTCAGACTCCCACTGTGATACAAATTGCAATGTTTGAGTATATTCTGAGCCAGAACAGACCACTTCCCTATACAATTGAGATGTAAGTCCAGATGTGTCTGTTTTCAAACTACAGAGCTTTTCAAAATGTGTTGATGGGGGGGGAAAGGTGACATTTTCAAATAAAATGCTCTGATTTTGGAGGTATCGAAAACCTTTTTTTTCTGCCTTCAAATCTTTAAGTCTAAGGATTCCTTTTTTTTCCAGATTGCTACATCTCTACTATTCAGGCCTGGAGCAAAGTTTATATTATCAAATAGTGGGGTCATCAGCGTACCCTCAGAGGTTAAACCACATCTGAATTTAGTGATTTCCCAAACCTCTAGAGAATTGGACGTTGGGGAAAGCGGCCCTCCGATGGATTTAATCGTTGTTTTTTGGGACCAGATTAAATTATATAATTATTATGGAGCGCATACCTCCCCTTCTAAGTCCACTCATCGTTTCCGGCTGGGATCCGTGTGCCATTATGATATCTGGCATAATTAAGCTGCTCTGTAATACCGCTAATCCCACTGCCAATGTTGGTCTTTTAAGTATCCTTACCCTAATTCTTGTTTTTTTTTTACGTTCCAAATTAATTTGGTGATAATGGACGGTAGAGAAAGGATATCTTTTAACTGTATCGGCACTGGCAAGAGTCTGGAAAAGATAAAGTATACGGGGGAGTAGATTCATTTTGATGCAGTGTATTTTGCCTATCCAAGAGATGTTATATGTAGACCAAATTCTGATATCTTCTTTTAGAGTCTGAATAAATTTAGGATAATTTGCCTGATGCAATGATTTGTAGTTATTAGTGAGAGATACTTCCAGATATTTAATAGCATGTGGTTGCCATTTAAAGTTAAAGTTAATTGCTATCAACTTCTCTTGATCCTTCGGTAGACTTATATTTTGTGCCTCTGATTTAGCATTATTTAGCTTAAAACCTGACATTTTATTGAAGGAACCCAAGAGACCAAGTAGATTGGGTAAGGAGGTGGGAGGCCACGACAAGGTAAAAAAAAACATCATCCGCATAGAGAGCAACTTTGTCTGTCTGATTGTTCATTTGGATCCCCGTGCTATCTGGATTCTTACATATACGGGCAGCCAAGGGTTTCATACACATATCAAAAAGTAGGGGGGAAAGAGGAAAACCCTGTCTAGTACCACTTTTGATCTTAAACAGATCCAATGGAAACCCTTGATGAGTTACTTTGGCCGCTGGATTGGGAAAAAATGCAGAGATAGCATTTAAATTTCTATTCCCAAACCCAAAAGCCCCAAGCATGGCATTGAGATACGGCCAATCTATCCTATCAAACGCTTTTTCTGCATCCAGGCTTAATACCATAATCGGGAACTTTTTTAAATTCTCCAATTCAATCAAATCAACTATGCGCCTTGTATTATCCACCGCTTGTCTGCCTGATAAGAAACCCACGTGATCTGGGTGGACCAGTCTGGGTAGAACCTGACTTATTCTATTGGCTAACATTTTTTAATAGATTTTAATATCCAAAATTATTAAAGATATTGGCCGGTAACTCTTGCAATTAGTCGGATTCTTCCCTTGCTTAAATATTAGGGAGATTGAAGCTTGGAGCATCTGTTTTGGGAATGAAGCCCCTCAATATAAAGCACCCACACAAATCCTCTATTCACACCCTCTTTCTACTCCTTCCTGCTGCTAGTGATATCTCTCCGAATACTGGACCCAGCCATATACACGATAGAAAAAAATGTGCAGAAATGCACACAGCAGCGCACTGCCAAAATTAAGGAACACAGGTGATAAAATAAAATAAGGATTTATTGCCCAATGAGATTGACAAACAGGGGGTAAGGACCCCAGCCATATACTGTACACACCTGCTCTCATCCTCGCCTCTCTGCCACCTCTTCCCTTGCTAATGATGTTAACCTATCTGATTGATTTAATACTGACAACCCTTAAAACATACCTTACAAATCACACATCCCAAAAGACTGCACTCATGGTTATGGTCCCACAGTCACTCAGGCAAAGCACTGCCAGCCACTGCACTTATTCCCTCACCTGCTGTATCTGTAAGTCTCCCAACACTTAGATTGTAAGCTCTTAGGGGAAGGGATTTCCTTGCCTTTCCTATTGTCTGATTTTGCTGCCCTTATTGTATTATTATAATTCCCTGTAATGTATTCTTTGTGAAGCGCTGAGTACACATTTGACGCCATATAAATAAAGATATACATACATAAAATCATATCTAGGATTGCATTATACATCTGAAGTAAATGTGGGGCTAATAAATAGGCACATTTTTATAATACAGATGAGAGAAGCCATCGGGAACCGAGCCTTGGAGGGCTTTAACTGTTTAATCACTTGTATTACTTCTTCTAGCGTGAACTCCTTTGCTAGCGATTCCTCCTCCTCCACGCTCAATCTGGGTAGCCCGGCCTCTGCAAGGAAAGTCTCTAGGGCCATTTTTGTATTAGCATTATGAGACCCTTTCCCCATCGTACAGCTGTTCATAATAGTTTTTATTCCCCTAATATCAATTTAGGATTAGAGGTCAGTCCTCCCGTTTTGCGTCTAATAGATTGTATGTTAAAATGTGACTGTTTGTTCCTTAGTTTTGATGCTAGCAAGGTATCTGGCTTGTTTTCCTTTTCATAACATATCCTCTTTGACCAACTCAATGCATTTTCTGCCTGGGAGCTTAGGAGCAAATTTAATTCAATTCTAGTATCCTTCAATTTTGTTAACGTTTCCGCCTTATTGTTATTTTTATGCTCACCTGATAGTCTCGCCATATTTGCATGTAACTCTGAGATTTTTCTGTTTTTGTCTCCCAGATGCAATGCTTATAAGTGAACCTCTAAGGGTTGCATTGTGTGCTTCTCACAGAGTTGTATAAGAACTCACACTTCCCTTGTTAATTTTAAAGAATTGATAAATCTCTTTATTTACTGTCTATATTACCTCTGGTATTTTTAGGAGGACTTCATTAAACTTCCAGTTTGCTCCTGGTCTGTCCAAACGGAGATCCACGCACCTTAATTCGATTTGTGCGTGGTCAGACCATGAAATGTCATGGATCTTGGTCTCTGTGACATTTGGGACCAACCTGATTGAAATAAAGAAGTAATCTATCCTACTATAGCTCAGGTGTGGGTTAGAGAATAAAGTATATCCCCTTTCGTTTGGGTGTAGCTCCCTCCATAGGTCGGACAACTGAATATCTTTTAATCCTTTTAGGAGCATATTTGTTTCCTCTCTTCTTACATGGCTAGGCCGTGCAGACCTATACATGTCTGGGTCTAATAATGTGTTAAAGTCCCCTACAAATATTGTGTACCCCCTCCAGGTTTCTCCCAACACATCAAAAAAAGAGGCAAAAAATAGTGGATCGTTTTCACATGGAGCATAAACATTAGCAATTGTTATAGACTGGTCCTGTAACGTTCCCATCAATATCAGAAACCTGCCCTTTTTGTCCTTCCGGACCTGTTCCACCCTTAGGGGGAATCTATTGTTAATGACAAATGACACTCCCCTCTTCTTGGTCTGTGCCGAGAGGAAAAATGGTCTTTAATTTTTATCAAAATATTTAATAGAGCTTCCATTACTGAAATTAGTATCTTGTAACATTAGTAGATCTGCATTCTTTCTCTTATAATCTGAGATAGCTAAGCGTCTCTGGGCTGGGCTGTTAAAACCTTTCACGTTGTGTGACAATATTGTTACTGACATTTTCTTTATTTTCTTTCCCTGCATTTCCCAGTTTTTATTTCTTCCCTCCCTCTCACTCTTCCCCATCCTTTGGTTGCTTATTGTCACTTTTTTTCCATTGATACATATTGTTTTTATTAATTTGATACAATTCGTTTTTTATATATGTAACATAGTGTCATTAATGTGAGTCCAGGTATCAAAAGGATTCTACAATTGTTTTTTATTTGCTGTATATTTAATGTACTGTATTTTTCCCCATAGATACTGGTTACCCTTAATTATTGGATAGGTTTCCACCTGTTGTTGAGAAGGTTCAATTGGAGACAGGAACACAGCCAAGATCTATGTAAAAAAATTAAAAATTCCAGGGCAACTCCGAATTTCAATGATAAATTTATTCCAAATTAGCTCACAATGGAGGTGAAGAAACGCACCTACGCATTTCGTCCAAAAGGACTTTATCAAGGTGTATTTTTACACCTGTTGAGCCTCTTTCAGGACCTGTGACTGTGACTGTGACATCATGAAATGCGTAGGTCGCCTGCTTATAATTCTCCCTTCGGAGATCCATTGCCAAAATTGAATGCCGGTTCCCCCTCACTGTCAGGCAAACTGGTGATGCCAGTCGATTGGTGCAGAGCACTGTAAATCTTTTGAGACATTGGGGGTCATGCAGTAAGCGGCGGAAAATTGCATTCACCAGGGGTTTGAATTCGCCATGTTTTTGGCGTGTTGCCCTAGCTGTATGCAGGAAGGGCTGAATCCCTGGCGAATCACAGCAAGAGAAACATTGCCAAACATGACGAGTAACCAGTGGTGAGACAGTCTGCCTGGCGAGAAGCTGCCGAGAAACCGTCCCCTGCCGAGATGTGTCTGCAGCAAAGAGAGATCTGCCGCTCTCTCGGCGCAAACATCGGCACATTAAAAAATCTTTTAAATACAATTTTATTCATAGTGTACATGTGCAGGGGGTCTCTGGAGCTGAACCGCATTGGTTTCAGGTCCAGGGATCCCCTGCTTCCCGAGATACAGGCCCCGTTATGAGGGGCCGGTATCCCTCTGCATTTAAATGTCCCGATCATGTGACCGCGGAATGTACAGTAAACAAAGCATAGGGATACCGGCACCCCATAAAGGGGCCTGTATCTCACGAAGTAGGGGGTCCCCGGACCTAAAACCAAAGCGGTTCAGCTCCGGAGACCCTCTGCACATCTACACTACACATATAAAATATTACAGAAAACAGTTAAAGTAAAAAAAAAAACATTTCTTTTGTTAACTTACCATTAGCTGTCCCACTCTCCGACTCCTGTTGAACACTAAGCTCTTGAACAAATCCACACACAGCAACAGGAACCCATAAAATAAAAAAAACATAAAATAATAAACCATAAAATAATAAACGAAGCTTGTCTTTTATTTGTAATCCATTCCGTCACCATCTTCATCTGTGTTCTTCCGTCTTCTTCTGGGGGTCTTCTGGGGGTCTTCTTACTGTCTGCTGCCACGCCCTCTTCTCTTCTTTCTTCCGGAGGTCCGTCCTCCTCGGCGTCTGCCTTCAAAATGAGACGACATAGGCTTTTATAGGCCTATGACGTCACATTATCGTCATATAGTTCCCACGGCCCTGATTGGGCCGTGAAAGCCATGTGATTTTGGGGGGGGGAAATCAATTTTGATGACATCATTTAAAGGCAGTGATGCCAGCCAATCAGAATGGCTGTGCTTCAATTGCCTTTAAGATGACGTCGTGAAAAGAAAGATGGCCGGCCTCACACGGTACGGTAGCCTATCAGAGCGTGGGAAATACATCCCAAATCTGGTTGGCTCTAGTACCATGTGACAGGCTTTAAATTACGTCATATCCATTCTCCCCAAACCCTCTGTCAAATGGTTTACTAGAGCCAGAGTAGGGATGTAGAATCTTAACCCTGGTTGTGCTCAAAGCTGTGACCATGCAGCAAGCTTAAGCCTATAGAGTACCATGTATAAAATGGTTTTTTAAACAAAAAGTGGCACTGTGTGCTCATTTGCATGTCATTTCCAAGAATCCCTTGCTGCAGTGGAAGTGCTGTGTGCTGGGTGATAATGGTGAAAGGCTGGGTTGCAGACCTGCCTAAGACATGCAAATGAGCATACAGTATATTTGCATTTGCTATATGCTTTGCTTTGGAGGGTTTTTGTCACTTTTTTACTCACCATAACTTAACTCAGTATGGTAAACCCCATCCTTACGCTTCATTGCATAGCCAGTTAACCAATCCCACACTGATGAGACCCATTAAGGTAGAAACAGCTGTCTGTGGGTGAGAAGGATGGCAACAGCGGCCCCCCAGACCGGAAGGGAGAGGATGGAGGTCGCCACGGAGCCCACCGGGACCACCCTGCGCAAGGAGAAGAAGAAGAAGACGAAGAAGGTGAAGCACACGGCACCCCCGGAGACGGTCCCCAGCAGCCAGGAGACGGACGGAGGGGGCCCAGCGGCTACCAGCTCCAGTGGCTCAGGCAACGCTGCCCCCCCCAGCGGCCTCACCCCCACTGCCAGCACCAGCAGCGGCGGTCCCAACCCTGGAGCTGGGAGCAGCAGCAACAGGAGGATCCCCCGCCTGGAACCCTGGATGAGGCAGACGGTGGTGATGCAGCTGAGGGAGGTCGACGGACAGCGCCCTCTATTGGACACTGAGACCTTCGCCAAGGAGCTGGTTAGCAAAGCAGGCTTTACTCCGGACGAGATCCTGAGCATCCAGGACCTAAGGGGTGGCCTGTTTTTTGTCACCTTCACCACGGCGGGAGCCTGCAGGAGGTACTGGGAGGCTTTCCAGACCCTGAAACAAGAGGTCCCCTTCTCCCAGTTCGACGTGAATTGCCCTATCCAGAGGGACGAGAAGAGGATCACTGTGACGGTGAGGAACCCCCATATCCCTGGAAGGGATATCGCTACCTTTCTGCGGCGCTCTTGCACCGTGGTGAGGGAGCCAAGCAGGATCAAGGACAAGTTGGGGTACTGGGTGGGAAAGTGGAGCATGGTCATTCGCTTGTGGCCAGATCCAGAAGCGATGGACCGGCTACACCACCTCCCTCCCAGTTTTTCACTTGCGGGCAGCCCAGGGAGGATCTTTTACCCTGACCAGCCCCAGACCTGCGGTAATTGCGGGAACCTGGAGCATCAGTGGAAACAGTGCACCCTGAAAGCCTGCAGAAACTGCAAAAACACCGGACACGAAACAAAGGATTGTCCCCGCCAGAAAACCTGCGATCTGTGCGGACAGACAACCCACATGTTCCGGGACTGCCAGCTGAGGGTCAGGAGCTACGCAGAGGCCGCAGCGAAAGGCGCGACACCGGGCGCTCCCCTGACAGCAACCAAGAAGGCACCCAAGAAGCCCCCTGTAAACCAACCCGTAAAGGCAAAAGGTGGTAAGTATCAGGAGCAAGGGCAAAAGGAGGCCACCCAAGCAGTGCCCGCTGCGGCTCCTGAGCCCGCTGTCCCTTCAGTAGCAGCCCCCACACCACCCCTTCCCACCCTCACCCCTGCAGCAACACTCCCTCCCACACCCACTGCTGCTGCAACCCCCACCTCCCCTTCCCCCACAACCTCCCCCCCCACACCCACCACCCCTTGCCCCCTCCTCCCAATCCCCCACTGCAGCCCCCCCACCCTCCATGAGGCTGCAGCCCCTCCCCCTGTAACACCTCTCCCCAGCCCCGAGACTGTTGCACCCCCTCCCTCTTCCCCCTTGCTGCAGATACTGCCCCCAGAGCCCAGACCGGAATGGAGAAGCAGGGAATTAAGAGGAGAGCCCCTGAGACGGAAAGCCCGCACCAGGGGCTGGAGCAGAAGAGGGCCCAAATGCAAATCGGCTACTCACCAACTTCCAGCGACGCTGACAGCGACCTTGAAAGCGACCTGGAGGAGGAGGAGGGGGAAGCGGAGATGCAGGAGGCAGCCATTGCAGAGGAGCAGACGGCCATTTTTGAACAGCCACCTAGCGAGACACAGGTGACCGTGGAAGAGCTCATAAGAGAGGGGCGAGAGGCAGCAGAGACCCTCCTCCTCGATGACAACCTTTTGCAAACCATGGATCTGCTGGCCCAGCTGTGCGAGGAGATCAGCAAGACCACCCACGCCAGCGAGGATGGTAACTAGTATCACTGCATGTCTGTCTAACCCTTTATTCCCAAACTAATGGCGTCTTTTAACATTTTCTCCATTAACGTAAGGAGCATAGGAGAGCGGATGAGACGTGCCAGAGTACTAACATTCCTTTCTTTACAGAAATGTGATGTGTATATGATACAGGAATGTGCCTTACCTTTTTCTCGGTCCTACGGACACCTGAGCGGGCAGTGGTCTCACGGCCCCTCCTACTGGTCTGGGGGGAACGGGTGCAGGAACGCGGGTGTAGCCATTTTGATCCGGGGGGGAATGTTTCACTGTTGATTCTGTCCATGAACTCGTCTGCGGCAGACTACTGGTTGTAGACGATTCGTGGGCAGGGGAGACGATTAGGCTCATCAATGTGTACGCCGCCCCCCGGAAAAATGAGCGCTTGGAACTTTTCCAGCACCTTTGCCATTGGCTCGCAACCTCCAGGGCAGTGGTGATGGGTGGGGATTTCAACTGCACGATTGAGATGGGGGGGCGCGTGCCCCCCAGCAAATCAGCAAAGATAGATGTGACGTCCAGGCTACTCATGGCGATGATTGGGGAGGCATCCCTGAAGGACGTGGTGGGATCTATGGGAGCAGGTGCCGCAAACTACTCTTGGTGCCACCCAAATGGTTCCGTGCGTTCTCGGATTGACTTCCTGTTCACCACCAAGCAGGTACAGCCCAGACAGCACTCCATGGTCACAGTACATTTCTCTGACCACAGAGCCATTCATCTCCTGGGGTGCCTGGGAGGAGGTTTTCCCCCCCCGGGCCAGGATCCTGGAAGCTGAACTGCGCACTGCTGGAAAGGGAGGAGATCATGGAGGAGCTGAGAACAGCATACACAGCATGGAAAGAAGAAAAGGCCTGTTTCCCCAGCACTGCAGAGTGGTGGGAATTCACGAAGATAAGGATCCGCTGCTTCCTGCAGGCAAAGGGCAGACGCCTGGCGTGTGAGAGGAAGGGGGAGTTTGAGGGCCTGCAGCGCAAGCTGCAATCCCTGCATGACCTCAAATGCTGCGGATGGAACGTGGATGACGACCTGGAGGAAACCAAGGAGAGCCTGCAAAAGCACTTTGAGGAGGAATCCAGACGAATCATCTTCCGTTCCAAGGTGGAGAACCTTGAGAGGGGGGAGAAATGCAATGCCTTCTTCTTCAAGAAACTCCACTCCGCCCACATGCCCCTGAGGGAGCTGCGAGACAAAGATGGCAACATGCAGCAGGGGAAGGAGGAAGTCATGGGAGTCGTGAAAGATTTCTATGAAGACCTCTACTCCCCAAAAGCATCAGACCGAGACCAGGCTGACCAATTCCTGTCAGGGATTACAAACACCATCGACCCGGCAGGAAAAGCAGCCATGAACCCCCCCTGACGCTGGAGGAGCTCCACGCTGCAACCAAATCCTTTAAGATGGGTAGGACGCCGGGTGGAGATGGTATCCCAGCTTAGTTATACACGAAGCTGTGGGACCTGATCGGCCCGGACCTACTCGAGCTTTACAGGGAAATGGAAGCAGAAGGTAGGATGCCCCCAACGCTGAGGGAAGGAATGCTGACGCTCTTGTACAAACGGAAGGGGGAGAGGTGCGACCTCAAGAACTGGCGTCCCATCTCGCTCCTGAACGCGGACTACAAGATCCTAGCAAAATTCCTAGCTAACAGACTGAAGAAGGTCATCAGCCAGATCATCCACCCAGACCAGACGTGCGGCATCCCCGGACGCAGGATCGCAGACAGCCTCGCCCTAATCAGAGACGCAGTCCACTACATCAAAGACCGCCGTGTACACGCGGCCCTGGTCATCCTTGATCAGGAGAAGACCTTTGACCGTGTCTCCCATGATTTCATGGGCAGGGTGCTGCGTGAGTATGGGATGGGGGAGATGTTCTGTTCTTATGTTAACCTGATGTACCTTGACATTTGCAGTGTGGCGATCGTGAACGGATGGAAGACTAACCCCTTCCCTGTCCTCTCAGGGGTTAGGCATGGCTGCCCTCTTTCACCTCTCCTTTTTGTCTGTTGTATAGAGCTCTTCACCCAGTGCATCAGACGAGACGCAGAGATCAGAGGGATCGTCGTGCCAGGACCCCAGAGACGCGAAGTGAAGTGCTCGCTTTACATGGATGACATCACCATCTTCTGCGCAGATAGCCGGTCGGTGAAGACGCTGGTCCAGACGTGCGAGGATTTCGGGAAAGCTTCAGGAGCAAAAGTCAACTGCGGGAAATCAGAGACCAAGCTATTTGGGCTTTGGAACCTGGCTGCCGACCCCCTCCCCTTCCCCATCAGAGCAGGCCTCATCCAAATCCTATGCGTCTGGTTTGGTGTGGGGAGCGAGGGCGCTGCCCTGAAGAGCTGGAACAAGAGGCTAAACAAGGTGAAGCAGAAGATCGGATTGTGGCGCCTCAGACCCCTCACCATTGAGGGGAAAAAGCTGGTGCTGCTGAACGAGATCCTTCCTGTCCTGCAGTACGTAGCCCAGGCATACCCGCCTTCGGCCAGAACCTGCCGGGGAATCTCCATGGCAGTGTTCCGCTTTGTCTGGGGAGCCAAGCTTGAGAGGGGCAAGCACGAGGTGATGTACAAGGAGCCGCACAAGGGGGGCAGAGGAATCCCCGACATCCCCACTATGCTGCGCGCCTTCTTTGTAAGCAACTGCGTGCGGATCACCCTGAGAGACTGCGACAAAGACACCTCTGGCTACTCCATGTCCCGCCTCCTACTCCTGCCGCTCTGGAGAGCACTGGGGTGGGACAAGTGGGACAGCTCCATCCCTTACAGCTGGCGCACGCCCTGGTTCTACAAGGACGTGAAGAAGTTTGGGAGGCAGAACAATCTGGAGGGAGTAAAACCAGACCTGTGGAAGCCCAAAGTCATCTACAAAATGATCAGGGCTAAAGACATCATGGAATCGGTCCCAGGTCTCCACCCCAACACCTTTGGAACGGTGGAGGAATGTGGCATCGAAAAGACTAATGAAAAAACACAAAGACATTGCTTGGCAGGCCATACACGGGGGACTCCCTGTGAATGCGGAAAAGTACCAGAGTAAACTCAGCCTCGTGAGGCACTGCCCCAGGTGCAACCCAGTGGAGGAAAGCATCATGCACCTCTTCTGGAACTGCCCCTTTGCGCAGGCCTTGCTGCGCGCGCTGGACACTGACTTAAAGGATTGTATACCGAGGAAGTGCGTCACGTACTACTCGGTGTTCCACTGACTTTTCACAGGAACACACACAGAGGACGCAATCGAAGCCGGTTGGCGTCTAATGTGCTGTTTCAAAGACGTTTTAATATTCGCCAGGGAACGTTTGACCAAGGGGAAGAAGAGGATGTCGGTACAGGACTGTCACAGGCTGCTCCACAGCCTGCTCAAGGACTATTCCATCTTTGACGGTCCTGAGGATGAGGACTAAACACCCTCCTCCCCACCCCCTCCCCCCCTACTCCCCCATCCCAAAAGTTTTTCTGAGCAATAAAGTTAGAGATAATGTTTGTATATGTCATGTCTGTGGTGCGGTGCATATGTATGAATGCACTTCACCGCCGTGTTCATCACAGTTTTTTTACTTTTGGGGAAACCATTAATAAAAATGTATGTGAGTTGTGTGGGATATGCACTGCGCCGTTGTTTGATTTATGTACTGTTATAATCTTGTTGTAAAGATTTGCTGCATAATAAAAGAATTTTCAAAACAAAAAGCTGTTTGTGGGTGGGTTTTCTGGCTATGCATCTTTACCCTGGCTGTGCTCAAAGCTGTCACCATGCAGCAAGCTTAAGCCTATAGGGAACCATGTATAAAATGGTTTTTGAAGCAAAAACTGGCACTGTGTGCTCATTTGCATGTAATTTCCCAGAATCCCTTGCTGGAGTGGAAGTGCTGTGTGCTGGGTGATAATGGTGAAAGGCGGGGTTGCAGACCTGCCTAAGACATGCAAATGAGCATACAGTATATTTTCATTTGCTATATATACATATATATATTTAGTGTGGGGCTGTTGTGTGTGTATTTTTTTTATTGTGGGTAGCGGGGGTGGCCGAAATGGGTATTAGCCTCAACGGTGGTTTGTTTAGGGCTTGCGGGTGGGTAGCGGGAGGGCTTAACCCCTTCGGCATTAACCGCTACGGTCATGAAGGGGTTAAGTGCACCCGCAACCCCCCCCCCCCCCGCAAGCCCTCAACAAACACCAAAGGCCAAATACCCCCTTCACCCACCCCCGCTACCCACAATACACCTGGCACGGCTTGTTAACCCCTTCATTGCCTTAGCGGTTAGCCGCTAAGGTAATGAAGTGGCCTTTAAATGCATTTTTC
Source organism: Ascaphus truei (assembly GCF_040206685.1). NCBI lineage: Eukaryota > Metazoa > Chordata > Amphibia > Anura > Ascaphidae > Ascaphus > Ascaphus truei. The sequence continues at coordinate 448,086,318 of NC_134484.1, forward strand.
CTGCCTCTGATGCATGCCGGGGGGCTCCGGTGCTGGTATTAATGGTATCAGCACCGGAGACCTCTGGCATCAAAACCAGGAAGGAAAAAGGCCTGATTTTTTTCTAAGTGCCGTTCCGCCTCTCATCCGCAGCCTCTCCCCAGCAACTTGCCAACTTTTTGGGGCGAGACGGATTGCCGTGAAAATCTCAATTCTAGAGTGGCGAATAGCGGCGCAAAGCTACTCACCAATGCTAGAATTTAGCGGGTTTCAAAACATGGCTAGTTGCAGCGCAAAGTGCCTTTTCGGCCCTTACTGAATCGGGGTATGCATTTTTGGCGCAAAACGGTTGAAAAGTGACTTTGCGCTGCTTACTGCATGAGGCCCATTGTCTGGTGTGCTTTTATGCTTATGTGGCTGCCTTGTGTTTGTCCTGAGAGTTCCCCTCATATTGCAAGATTCAGGGTGATCAGAGTGGTGGGACTATGCGAAAAGCTGATCCAGCCGGCATACTACCTAACTCCGAGCCCATGCCGACCATCGACTCATAACTCACGGAGCACAGGAGGCAGGCATTCAAGAGGACACGGCTTTCACAAACAGCTGATCCAGCTACCTAACTCTGAGTGCCACGCTTACTATCGGCTCGTGATTCACTAAGCATAGGAGGGAGGCACTCTAGGGGACACGGCTCTCAAAATAACTGTACAGATAAACATTCATATACAGTACCTCCTATTGAGTATATTTATTTTCAATGTTTGCCTGTTCATAGTAATAAATGCTGTTCTATATGAGGCAAACCTCTGCTGTGCTTGTTTTAGACACAGTTCTCAAAATGTATCATCTCAGTATGAGATGCCCAGCTCTCTCTCTTAGGTTCCTAATCATAATGTAGCTCTTCTTTTATTTGTAATATTATTCATATTAATTGCTGTAAATTGCTGAAAATCTTTTCCCATCTGATTCACTAGAAGAATTTATGAATTTACATCATTCTTTATCCTTTATAATCAAATTACCAAAAAGGGAGCCACATAACATATGGGGAAAAAAAGAAGAAACCTATTCTTAAAGAAAATATCACTTGTGAGCACATTCACATGTCTCAGACAGGTCTGCAACTCTGCTTTTGACCATTATTTATTAGCATACAGTGTTTTCACTGCAGCCAGGGATTCTGGGTAATGATATGCAAATGAGAACACAGAGTTACCTTCTTATCCATTCAGGCTTCGGCTGAACCACTGACTGAGTAACTTGTGTTGAAGCTGGGATATCCTGAAAACCTGACCTGTTGGGGGGTCTTGAGGACCGGAGTTCAGTTAACCTGACCTAGAGCACCACTCAGGCCTCCGCCATATGTAGTTGTGCTTGCTATCTCAACTGGGACTATAGTGGGGTGCTTCACAGAGTATGTGAGGTCACAATCAGCCAGGCAAGAGTTGGATCAGGTTTTACAGAGAAAGGGAAACTGCAAGAAAAAAGTATCAACAATACAGATGTAACAGTGTTTCTCCCACCCAGTGGGAGATTTGGCCATTACTGGTCGTATGGTGCATGGTACCTGCTGGTAATAGGAGGGCTGAGTCGTCCATAGGTGGTAGTGGGGACACAGGACTAGGCTTCTGGGGTCCATACCCCACACATCTCTTCAGCAGTGCAGCGCCTCTATCTGCCGTAGGCTCCAGGAACTGAAGGTGATCTCCCACGGTAGAACTATTACCTCTCCCAACAGTAAGGTCACGCACCAGGCAAGAGGTATATGCAAACAGGAATGGTTTATTACTCTTCTTTACGGTACAGGAACAACGGCAGACATCTGTCCGATACAGTCTCACAGCTCCCACTGAAGGATGGTCCCTGGACCGTTACTACAGGCCAAGGGTACCCGCAGCCGTCCTAGCTCTTCCCTGCCTCCCTAGCAGAGACAGAGGTATGGTCCATACTCACTCTCCCCCGAAGGGAAGAGGACTGGAGAAGGCCCAATACTCAGCCTCTCTAATGTGTGACCTGATTTGGGGCGGTACTACTCTTAAGTACAGCCAGGAGGAGGGCACCAGGTCTGGCTCATGATTGGTCATGCCCAGGCCTGTCACTGCCACTCGCTGTCACTCAAGTGCAGCTCCTCAAAGGGGAAAATCCCAATATAAACTACTGGCAACCTGATTGTACCAGGGTTTACTTCCAGCACAAGGGCAGAATAGTAGCCATCAGGTGACCTGGCTACTCAGACAACAGCAGTAAATAAAAAAGGATATAACAAGAAGACAAAATCTTTCAAGTGACTGGACGCACTACGCTTGGTGATGGTGAGGGGAACCACAGATTGGACAAAAACCATTATTGGTAAGTTCCCCAGGCCTCCTTTCATAACACCTTCCTTAAAAATAAAAAACAGGCTTCAACAGAAAAGGGTCCTTTCCTCTATAGACTTTCAGAACAAAACTCCTCTGGAGTATTTCCTACATTTTTCCATGTTGGAAACTAATCAGGCATTCAGTTTTAAAACAAACAAACCCTACACTGGTTATTCCCCTGACCCCAATTATTGAATACAGCTGTGCATCTTTTATACCTACAGGAAAACAGCTGGTATTGCTTAAGCAAATTAGAGAAGGGTGAAGAATATAGGTAGGCAAAAGAAGAAAAATAATGGACCATATCTGGCTATGTGTTTTTTTTTCTACTTTTCATCTTCTTTTTCTGAACTTTGTGAGAGGCAATTAATCATTTAAGGTAATAACATACATAATTGGTATAGGTGATTGTGGGTGTTTCAAATAATTACAAAAGAAGGAAATAATTGAAATGGTAAATAGCTACAAATGCCATATTAACCAAAAATCTCAGTCTCCTTGTGTCTACTCTGTAAGTAGAATCGATTGCTATTGTTAATATATATATTTTGGCTATGTCATGCCTATTTCTTGCAGACCCATACAAGTACAGTATGCGGGTATCATTGTCTAATGATTATCATTACTAGGCACTAAAGGGAAGGTTGAAAAGGAATAATGTTTAATATGAAAAATAACAAACACCATGAATAACATTATTAATATTTATTCTTTCATTTCGGATATTGTTTCTTATCCTGTTTTTATTTTTTACCATAGTAGCCACCTTAAATGTATCTACTCTTCACAGATCAGCAGTATTATACTCACACACATTGAGGGCTATGTATAAAGGGATGCACTTAATAATAATAATAGTTTGTTCTTGTATAGCGCTGCTAGTTATACGTAGCACTTTACAGAGACATTTTGCAGCCACAGGCCCTGCCCCGTGGAGCTTACAATCTATGTTTTTGGTGCCTGAGGCACAGGGAGATAAAGGGACTTGCATGAGGTTACAAGGAGCCGACACTGGGAATTGAACCAGGTTCCCCTGCTTCAAACTCAGTGTCAGTCAGTATCTTTACTCACTGAGCCACTCCTTCTCAATTAGAGATACGATATTCTTCGTAATGGCTCAATTGCATTCTGTAGTTCTTAGTTCTTTTGTCATTGAGAGAGGGGGGGTTTGTGTAAATGAAAGACTGCTACAATATACTGTACACACAGTACCAAACTTTCACACATGACCCCCCTCCCCCTTTCTTTTTTTAGTGCAGCAGCCAGCTCTGAAAAGAAAAGAAAAAAATAGTGCATTAAGGGCATTTACTGTAAGGCATTGCGTATATCACTATATTGGAGCCCAATGTCTTGGGGGGAGGGTGGGGGGGGGGTTCCTGCACTTTATCTTCGCCCAACTCCAGACATGCACATACAAAACAGAAATAGAAATAAATGATTATGCATGCATACCAAGCATTAAAAACATGAAACAATGAAACAATTTAAAATAATCAACTTTTTGTTTTTGAGTAAAAACATTTTTCGATAACTTTTGAACTACAGCACAGTGCAATCAAACAGCAAAGATGTTCCCAAACGGGTTGGCCTTCCAGGGATGAGCCCGTATACTGTATGCCTCAAAAGGCCATTGATGGTGTCTCTCACGGTTCTCATAACATGATCGCTAACAACAAAATAACGCTGCACTTCCTCCAAAATAGTTTTTCTTAAATATTCAGGCAGAGCCTTCTTGATTTTATTCCCTTCATAATTTACGTTGTTGGTCCACCTGCTGTACATCTTAAAACTGATGTGGTGTTTAAAGATGGACAGGGCATATTTCTGGGCAACACCACCACTTCCGATCTTGTATTTGTCCCGGACATGCAGGGACAGGTCGCTCAAGATGATCTCTGGCAGCGTTACAATGGGAGCGGGTATGCTTCTGGGAGCAGGTGTGCTTCTGGCAGCGGGCGAGGGTAGGTGCTCTGGGAGTATGCTTTCCTCCTGTCTTGGCCTTATCGGGGTTGTCATCTCTTGTCGTGGCCTTATCGGGGTTGTCATCTCTTGTTGTGGCCTTATCGGGTTTGTCATCTCATCCTCTTCAAGGGCACACAGGTACACGTATTCTGCAGACGGAGGAGGTGAGCGTTGGGGGGGACAAATCCTGCTCCTGCGTCGTACATACAGGTACAGGGTCAGGGACTCCAAGCAAGAATAGATCCCCGTGATGTTCCTCTCCATCTTCTCCATTCGCCTATCCATGTTCAACATGGTCTCCAAAAGAAGATCAATCTTTTGCACCGTAGAGTTGTCAGGGATTTCGACACAACAAACCATTCAGCATGCGGGCGAACTAGCTGGAACTTGTGCGAGGAGTGCTGTTACATCTGCGTGGATGGGTGCAGGAGCAGGTGACCTGGGGGTTCCCAGGAGAGCAGCTTTGTGGATGGGTGCAGGAATAGGTGACCTGGGGGTTCCCAGGAGAGCAGCTTCGTAAATGGGTGAGGGAGCAGGTGACTGGGGGTTCCCTGTAGAGCAGCTTCGTAAATGGGTGAGGGAGCAGGTGACTGGGGGTTCCCTGTAGAGCAGCATCATGGATGGGTGCTGGAACAAGTGAGCTGGGGGTTCCCAGGAGAGCAGCGTCTTGGATGGGTGGCTCCCATTTGTTTTGCTTTGTGTGCACGCCAGCGAATTTCTACTTGACATAAAAAGGCCCAGGCTTGTTAGCCTTTGGAGTCTTAAGAACGTTTTCTTTATTCTCCTTTGTCTTTGGCTTGGAAACAGATACCTCCTTTTGCTTTGTCGTGGTCGGCACGGCAGAAACAAGCAGGTTCCTGCGTCCGTAGAATCGGGGGTGATCCATGGAAGCAGATGGAATAATGCACAATGCAGTATCTGGACAAGGGCAAGTTCAGATAGAGATCAGCGTTAGGTAGGCTATGCAATTTGTGTCACCTTTTATGCACTGTGTCCCTATTTTAATTTTTTTTTCCGCGGGCATGGACACAAGGTGCAGGTGTTAAAAGTGGGCATACTGTGTACTAAACCTGTCAAGTGATGTTGAGACCCATTAAAGTATAAATAAAACATAAATTTTGTTGATTCAATGCACATTGAATACACAGAGTACACATCGAATATACATTCTTGTGCTTGTATTTTTTTCTAAACGCAGCGATGCCGAAGAAAACGATTTCAAAGGATCTCAGCTTGAGAATACAGGATATGTACAAGAGAGGACACCGAATTTCACAGATATAACGCTGGTTAAATACTTCGGGCCTCGTTTTAGCAGCACTATCAGCTATCATGCTCATGGTAAGGCCAGAAGTGCCAAGCGTAACCCCACAGTCACTACCAAGTAAGTATTTTTGTTTTCTTTACTGTACTTTTACTGATGAAATGCATTAGTGCATGCCTGCACAACTCCAGTCCTCGAGGGCCGCAAACAGGTCAAGTTTTCAGGATATCTCTAAATCGGCACAGCTGTGATGAAGTAGGGATATCCTAAAAACCTGGCCTGTTTGCGGTCCTCGAGGACTGGAGTTGTGCAGGCTTGCATTAGTGTTTTTAACAGTACCTTTTTCCTAGCAATTATTGTCCTCTACGTATGAATAATAATGTCTTATTTGCATGTTTTTCAGATTTGATCAAGATTTAATTTCGACTGTGTACAGTAAATATCTTAAACACACACCCATCACACCCATTGTACAGTATTTCAAAGTGACTTGCACCTCCCACTTAATTATCACTCACTTCATTATTACTCACTCACCCTCACTCTCCTATCCCTCCATCAAGTCAATTACCCCAATTACCCCACGCAATATTATATTTACAGTATACTGTATAGCGCCATATATCCTCCATACACTACAGTATACACAGTACACTTTTGGCACTATATAAATATAACATTGTAATAAAAAATGTCAAATAGGGACACAGTGTATAAAAGGTGTGTGTCATATACAATATATATATATATATATACTGTATATGACACACACACCTTTTATACACTGTGTCCCTATTTGACATCCCTATTAATGTCCCTATTTCACATCCTTTTTGATGTCCCTATTAAACTGCTATTATTATAATTCCCTGTACTGTATTCTTTGTGAAGCGCTGAGTACACTTTGGGCACTATATAAATATAACATTATAATAAAAAATGTCAAATAGGGACACAGTGTATAAAAGGTGTGTGTGTCATATGTCATATATACAGGTGTGTCATGTGTCATATATATATATATATATATATATATATATATTTAAAAAAAAAAATATATATATATATATATATATACAGTGTGTGTGTGTGTGTGTGTGTGTGTGTGTGTGTGTGTGTGTGTGTGTGTGTGTGTGTGTGTGTGTGTGTGTGTGTGTGTGTATATATATACTGTTTAATATTTACAGTTGCTTTATGCTTTACTGTGGAGGGTTTTTGTCACTTTTTTTACCCACAATAACCTTAATAATTGTGGTATACATATATATATGTATATATATTTTATATATATACAGTATATATAAAATAGAAGAAAAAAGCGCCCAATCCTTGTGCATTACTGTGCAAAAAATGGTTTCATTCCCAATAAAAGGCTCGTAAAATGAACTCACAAACATAAAGCATAAAAAAGCATTGTATGAGTAATACTCATGCTCCAAAGGATCTGTAAGCGCTGCTGCTCTGCTATTCTGCTCCGTGACACCACCGCATCCAGTACAGCCCTCGTGTATCTCTGCCAGCAGGAACTCACGTCATCAGGCTCCTCACAGTATTCTTTCCCCGGGAACACACCTCCAGATAGTTTAGGTTCCCACCGGGGACAATGTTTGCGGCGGAACGAACAGATCTGAAATCAACTGAGTGAAAAGTGAAAAAAACCATTGTAATGTTATCAATAATTAGCTGTTCACTCAGTTGATTTCAGATATTTATTATATATAGATATTTTATAATCTGTTTACCTCAGAAATATTTTGACAATTGCAAGCGTAGTAATTTTATGTATTATACATTATTTACAAGTTTATTCTGTGTAAGATTAAGATTGTTATGGTTTAAATCTATAGCTGCATATGTTTTTCTTATGTGGGGGTATCAGATTCATTCTCATTATGCTAATTGTTTACACCTGATTTTTTAATCTATCTTTGCATAGCTAATTGGATGTGTGGGTGTATATATATGTGTCTAGCACACCCATAGTTCATCCCCTGATGAAAACAGTTTAGCTGTTGAAACGCGTAGGGCCAGGTGTGCTGTGGATTCCTGCAGCGTTGATTTATGCGTTCTGCCTGACATTCTCCTGCTTGCCATCTCCGTGCACGGCGTGACGTCATCTGTTCGTTCCGCCGCAAACATTGTCCCCGGTGTGAAACTAAACTATATTGAGGTGTGTTCCCAGGGAATGAATACTGTGAGGAGCCTGATGACGTGAGTTCCTGCTGGCAGAGATACACGAGGGCTGTACTGGATGTGGTGGTGTCACGGAGCAGAGTAGCAGAGCAGCAGCGCTTACAGATCCTTTGGAGCATGAGTATTACTCATACAATGCTTTTTTATCCTTTATGTTTGTGAGTTCATTTTATGAGCCTTTTATTGGGAATGAAACCATTTTTTGCACAGTAATGCACAAGGATTGGGCGCTTTTTTCTTCTATTTTCTATGCAGGTGGAGAGGGAGGTCGTTGTGCCCTTTAAAGAAGCAGCCTTTTTCCTGTCAGTGCTTTTCTGTTTCTTGCATTTTTTGGACTTCATTTGGACTTCAAAGGATTTGTGACAAAAGTTTGTTATTGGGTCCACAGCACATCTTTTTGTAACTATATATGCATTTGGTGAACGTATTGATTGCACAGTTAAATATTATTATTGTCATTTAGGTTTTATATATATATTTATACATTATCTGATCATTTATTATTATACTATTGCTGTCACACCATACCCAAGCGCAGTGCTTATATATATATATATATATATATATATATATATATATATATATATATATATATATATGCAAATATAGCTGTATGCTCATCTGCATGTCTTAGGCAGGTCTGCAACAGATGAGCATACAGCTATATTTGCATATTTGCTTTCCAGTGGAGGGTTTTTGTCACTTTTTTTACTCACCATAACTTAACTCAGTATTATGGTTTATATATATATATATATATATATATATATATATATATATATATATATATATATATATATATATATATATATATATATATATATATATTCTGTATATGACACACACACGTTTTATACACTGTGTCCCTTTGACATTTTTTATTATAATGTTATATTTATATAGTGCCAAAAGTGTACTCAGCGCTTCACAAAGAATACAGTACAGGGAATTATAATAATATCAGTTTAATAAACTGTTTATTTTAGAGAAATGTTGTGGCCTACTGTAACAAATTGTTTTGTTTTCCTTTACACTGTAGGGCGACACCGCCTCTGGTTGACCAAATAAGTTAAGAGAATGATGAATGGTGTGCCACAAGGGTCAAGAACGCTATTGAGAAAATTCACAATACAGTATAACCGCATCTGAGACCAGCATCAGGCAGATGAGACGCAGATTGGGATGGAAATATGGACGTGTAAGGTTAATACTGGACAGTACAGTAGGCAAAAGTGTGGTTTAACTGTACAGTACCTCTAAAATTATTCCTTGTCATTACAGAGCATATCCTATGATAAGGGAAGCCAACAAGATCAAAAGAGTGGACCAGGCACGGGCATGGATCGAAAGTGGCGAGACTTTTCAGGATGTCATCTTTACTGACGAGTCAACGGTATCGCTTGAAAGATTTGCCACTTTTGCATTCCACATAAAAGAACACATATCTCTGAAGCCGCGTCCCAAGCACCCAGTGAAGCTGCATGTGTGCGGTGTGATCTCTAGACGTGGACCAGGATGCATCATCATCTTTGACAGTAAAATAATGCAGAAAGTCACATTCTGTGGCCTTAAGCACTGTATAAGTGTACAGTATTTGGAGCACTTTTCTTTTCTTGTTACAGGAATCATGAATAAAGTATTTTCCAAGAGCAAATAGTGCCCAAGATTGTCGAATACATTAGATAGTGAATTCCCAGCTGGTCACCGTTTCTTCCAGGACAATGACCCAAAACACACCACGTCTACTATGCATATTCTTGCCAGCGGTATCAACTGGGTTAAGACGCCACTGCAGTAAGTAAGGTAACGGTTTCTCATTGTTTTACACTGTTTACAGTATATCTTTTTAACTAATTCACCTTCTTTCCCCCCTCCAATTCCAGATCGCCAGATTTGAATACCATCGAATTGGTATGGCATCAGCTCAAGGATCATATCAAATAAGTGGTGAAACTGTCAAAAAAGGATGAATTGGCAAAAGGCATACGGAGTTTTTGGAACAACATACTCACCGTAGAGAGATGTAATAAATATATAGATCATATTGCGACCATGTTGCCCATTCTTTTACAACGTAATGGTCAGGCAACAGGAAGGTAGTAAGGTACTGTAGTATGGTAAGTACAGGTATAGCAAGTATGATACAGGTAAGTATGGCACTCAAAATAACCATTTTAACCTTTTTATGTCAGCCCTTTCTCTCCACTTTCTACTGTACAGTATTAAATCCTGTACAGGATGTGTCTAACCTACAGTAGTAAATGTTTTTACTCCAAAAAAATAAAGATTGTTTTAAATTGTTTCAACTTGTTAACTATTGTTTCAATAGTTATAAAGTAGTTCTAATGTTGTATAGAGTTACAATATATACTGTACAGTATATAGTTTGACAGTAGCAGACGATTCCTCAAGGGAAAAACAGAGCACAGCAGTGAAGGAAGGGGGTTAGACACCGATGAATAAAAATCCTTTAATCCATGGTAGACATCATGGCATGGGATAAGTAAAAACTCTTACGCGTTTCGTAAGACAAATAGACAAATAGATACATGAAAAAATACAGAGATATATCATCCACTGATAAATATTAGATAAAATTGGGGAACTCATATGGGAAGAAAGACAGGGAGGGTAATGGGAGGGGGGAGGGGGGAGGGGGAGGGGGAGGGAGGGGAGGAGGAAAGGAAAGACAGGGGGGGTGGGAGAGAGGGAAAGGGGGGGAAAAGGAGGAAAAGGAAGAGTTGAAGGGGAAAAAGGAAAATTAACAGAGAAATTGGAATATAGAAAAAGGTAGAAATAAAGATAAATGTAAAGACCCCATCACAGTCATAAGATAATATAAATAGTCATAAAACAATTATCATGCTTATGTAATGTAAATCTAGTAATATTCTACCTTTGTAACATTCCATTTAATTTCATATTCATTTAAGGAAATGCTTTAATTCCCAGTCGATATTCATACCCTTGGGTATCAAAGTCCAAAGGGTATAAATCCAAGACACTAGGCACTTATCTCTCGCCGAGTATGTATAGAACCAAAAATACTACTATAACTAGAGTTCCTAATGGGTTCTATAAATGTGGATCCTGTAAATTTTGCAAACATGCTCTACCTATTAAATCAATAAAAAGTGTACACACTGGCCAAAAATGTAGGATTAATTCCTTTTTGACCTGTAATACAAAATATGTTGTGTAAATTTTAAGGTGTGCATGTGGTTGCAGTTATATTGGAAGAACCATTAGACCTTTGAAAATAAGAATTAGTGAGCATATCAGAACCATTAAGAACAAGGATGATAAATTTCCAGTCGCTAGACATTTTTACCACTGTTCAATGGGTTCAATAGACCGACTTACATTTAGTGCCATTGAACACATAGCAAACCATCCGAGAGGAGGAGATAGAGAATCTCTTCTTAATTGTCATGAAATGCATTGGATTTATACCCCTGGGACTTTGATGCCCAAGGGTATGAATATCGACTGGGAATTAAAGCATTTCCTTAAATGAATATGAAATGAAATGGAATGTTACAAAGGTAGAATATAACTAGATTTACATTACATAAGCATGATAATTGTTTTATGACTATTTATATTATCTTATGACTGTGATGGGGTCTTTACATTTATCTTTATTTCTACCTTTTTCTATATTCCAATTTATCTGTTAATTTTCCTTTTTCCCCTCCAACTCTTCCTTTTCCTCCTTTTTCCCCCATTTCCCCTTTCCCTCCCCCCCCCCCTTGTCTATCATACCCTAAGATAAAGTACTATAGACATATTGCCATTGATGTACATATTTAGTTTAATTGAAAATAACTTTGCCATATAGGCTATGGGAATGTACATTTTATAATTTCCCCCGTCTTCTGTACAAACGTGTATCTTTGGTTATAACTTTATTTATATTTATATGTACTATGATTCATTGATATCCTCTTCCGTACCAGATCAGCTTATAAGATTGTTTTTATTGTGTTTATATGTTTGTTTTTAATATTTAATTATTTCTTCTCGTGTGTGCTGTTTTGTTACAGCATACACTTGCTGCGCATCTGATGTATGACGCCCCCGACTCGAGCGTGTAGTTACCAGTTCATTCATCCCATTGGTTCAGGGCTTGAGCCAATCGGATTGTACTCTGACGATTTCGCGCCATGAGTTGTACACGTCATTGATCAGCTGGGGGCGGGGGAACTCCTATATCAGCTGCTGCAGACGCAGTCTGTAAAATATTCTCTTTGAAAAAGGGCGACGGCCCGAAACGCGTAAGAGTTTTTACTTATCCCATGCCATGATGTCTACTATGGATTAAATGACTTTTATTCATCTGTGTCTAGCCCCCTTCCTTCACTGCTGTGCTCCGTTTTTCCCTTGAGGAATTGTCTGCTGCATTACTATTTACGTGGCGCACACTTCAGGAATCGCCTTACAGAACTCTCAATCGTGAGTACCCCAGTCCGTTCACTACGAACTGGGTGTCATAAATTATTAGTGTCTTTCTCCAGGGGGACGTGTCATACTGTGTTACTGGGAGGTCAGAGATGTATTACTGACCTTCACCTAGCTACACAGGTTCCCCACATGTTAGGAGACAAATATTGAGACACGGATTATATATGTTAAAAGTGTGGTGTTTCCTTTTTTCTGTGGTTATATATCAGATTACAATACACTCATATAGAGGCACCCCACAGCTAAGCACGGAATTTAGGAACCCTTTTTCCTAGTACTTGCTATAGTTTGACATTAGTTACTGTATAGTCCAATATAGTGATATATGCAATGCCTTAAATGCACTTTACTGCACTCATTTTTTCTTTTCTTTTCAGAGCTGCTGCACTAAAAAAGGAAGGGGGGAGGTGGGATCATGTGTAAAATTAGTGAACTGTGTATATTGTAGTAACAGTCATAATTTACACACACCCCCTCTCTCAATGACAATGCCGCCAATACGAAGAAGAAAAAGACAAGATTGTACATTTGTATTATTCATGATTACAGTATTTGTCATTTTTCAATGATTATCCAGATTAAATAAAAAAAAATCTTCTTTAAAAACATGATTCGTATTATGGTTTATTTTAATCAGTCCTTCAAAAAAGGATGTCTCGTTTATTTTTATATATATATATATATATACTTGAAATTCACTTTGAATGTGTGGTGGATTCTCCAAGGAGGGCTTATCACAGATGAATTGCTTTGGGGAAGGTGTGGATAAGGATTTCCACTTCCCTCAGCGTCACTTTTGGGAGCTCCGCATGAGCCAGGATAGTGGAAAAGGGATCTACCGTCCATAGGTAGAAGCTCCCACACTGTGGACACCTCGCATGGGTGCTGGGCTCAGGTCCAGGCAATCTGTACTGCAGACACAGACATTTTAGGTATTCTTTGCCTCCCACCTCCACCACCAGGAAGACTCCTGGGAGTTGATAGGCATTCACACGGCAAAGAGGCTTACCGTTAGCGGCTGACACAGTAGATAACATTGTAGCTCGACAAGGGGTTTTTCTCACTCGCCAGCCACACTAGAATGAAGGCGAGGAAGCTCACATCCGGCTCCTCCTTCCTTCTGCTCAGGACTCTTATTTATTTATAATTTTAGTTATTTATAAAATATATTACCAGGAAGTAATACATTGAGAGTTACCTCTCGTTTTCAAGTATGTCCTGGGCACAGAGTTAAGACAAATAATACATGGTTACAAATACAGTTACATAAATGAACAGGGTATACATTATATACAATACATTGCATGCACAGTAAGAGATAATATATGTTATAGGCGTATGTAACAGTTACAGACCAGATTAAAATGTGAGACAGCCTTAGATTTAAAAGAACTTAAACTGGTGCAAAAGTCGATTGACCTAGAACGTGATGGCATCGTGCAAACCGCCATCACGGAAGCTGAGAATAAGAGAAAAGACCTCTTGCAGGAGACCGCATCGCAGCATTCCAGCACACCCAGGCACTCGTCACGGTCAGCAAGATTAGCGCAATCTCACGTGTCCAGCGCAAGCGCAAACGCCACCAGGGCGCGAGCCAACGCAGAGGCCGCACGTGCCAGGGCCGCATACACTCAGAAAGAGGCAGCCATGAAACTAGGAAGGGCCCACATAGAAGAGGAGGAGTAGACAGCCGCTGCCACCGCCACTGCAGCCACTGCCACTGCTGCTGCCACCGCCGCTGCAGCCACTGCCACCGCTGCACGGAAAAAGACAGAGGTGGACGTTAACCTAGAGGCCCTAAATCAAGAAACGGAAGCTGCTGCCACCATAGCCCAAGCCAAAGGATTAGAAGCAGCCGCGCAACAGGATGGCGGGAGCAACCGTACAGACGGATAGCCTCAGAGGATCCAGACCAACGCACTGAAGACTACGTAAGGAGCCTCTTCAGTGTAAACACCAGCGCACCATCTCAACACGACAGGAGCGATTCCACAAACACCGAAGACTTGCTAGGTCCACGTGGAGAGGTGAAGGTCATCAGGAAGCGCAAGGTCATGTAAAAACAGAAGAAAATTCCCTGATGGTGCAGTATTGTGATTGATATGTGATTAATATCAAGATGCAGTGTGCTAAATACTCACAAGTGTAGAGTGAGCAATGTTCCCATAAAGGTTTCTTTATGTGTGGCAGCCCGTTGGACCGTCAGACAGGTAAGTGGAATGGTAAGTGCTGGAGACCTTAAGTGAATAATAAAGCGGACATAGTGCAGACTGTACAAAATCTCTTTAAAAGTAAGTATATGTGCAATACACTCACATGGTTTAAAAAGGTAATAAGCGTTTAGATCACACAAGTTGGATCTCAGCAATGAATGAGCTGCTCTCTCAGTCCCCCCTCTGCCTCGGCGGGCGTGCGTGTCACCGGTGCGTCTCACCCAAACCGGAAACCGGAAGTGACGTCATCTGCTCTGGGGGACTCCAATCCTGTGGGAGTTTTCTCATCAGCCTCACTCTACGCGTTTCTCCGTATTGCGGTTTCTTCAGGAGTGTATGGCTGACATGTTCTAAGAGGATTATATACGCTACGCTCAGATCCCATTGGTTTACAATTAAGTATGGTGATCGTTATGCGTAATTAAAACAGAGATTACAGGTGTGAACAGGCCATAATTATAAGACTCATATCATACATATATGAGTGTAAACAGACAATAATTATAAGACTCATATCATACATATATGAGTCCTCCAAAACTGATTTTAATAAAATAAACTTTAAATTAACGATATACACACAATAAAAATAGTTAAAATAGTTAAAATAATTAAAATAAATTAAATTAACCGTTACAACAAGATTAACCCCTAAATAAACGGAGCTAGTCATATATCTTAGCAGACATAGTAATGCAGTTTATCTGGTGGAGAAAAGAGAGGCATGTTAGAATCATTCACAAAAAAGGTTTTATGTCGAACTCAAGATTTAAACCTTGGGGGGAAACGGTTTTAAGCTCGAACAGCCAGAATGATTCCCTCTTAATTAGATTCAAGTCTCTATTGCCCCCCCTCCAATGGGGCAAAACCTGCTCTATGGCTTTGAATGAGAAGCTAGCAGGATTAGAGCTATGTGTCAATAAAAAGTGATTTGAAACACTGTGGGTTGTGAGTTTACGTTTTATATTACCCAGATGTTCTAGTATGCGCGTTCTAAGCGGGCGTATGGTCTTACCAATGTATTGTAAGCCACACTCACATTCCGCAAGGTATATGACATAACTGGATCTACAGTTCAAGTGCTGTTTAATGTTATAAGATTTTTGTGTCACATTAGATTTGAAACTGTATACTTCTTTGGAACTATGCTGGCAGGCAGTGCACATTTTACATTCATAAAATCCTTTGGGGGGATCTAGCCAAGTGTGCTTCTTGGCTTTGGTTATTCTTAGAGCACTCGGGGACAGGAAATTTTTAATATTAGGTGCTCTCCTATAAACCATTTTTACTCTGTCCGCCAAATGTTCCCCCAAAATAGGATCATTTCTGAGTACCGGCCAGTGGTTATTAAGGATTCTATTAATCTTACTGGCATCTTTATTATATTGCGTAATGAAAGGCACTTGTATAGTGTCCATCTCTACAGGTTTTTTTGGGGCAGGTATGAGCATGGATTCTCTGAGGGTGTTCTTAGTTCTAGCTAGTGCTCGATCTACTACATCCCTCTTATAATTTCTCTCTCTAAACCTTTTAGTTAGAACTGTGGATTGCTCCTCAAATACATGATTATCTGTGCAGTTACGCTTTAATCTGCGATACTGCCCGTATGGGATGTTTCCAATACACTTATTGAGGTGGCAGCTTGATTGTAAGATGTAGTTATTTGCGTCCACCTCTTTAAAATAATTTTTGGTCTTAATGAGACCATTTTCTAAATAAATACAGAGGTCTAGAAAGTTGACGGAGGTGCTACTGATTGTAGATGTGAATCTCAGATTGTACTCATTGTCATCTAAATATAAGAGGAACACATCCAAATCTTTTACAGTACCCTTCCATACAAAGATGATATCATCTATGTACCTCCGCCATGTGACCAAATTTGCGTCCAGCCCAGGCCAAGACCATATGGACTGATCCTCCCACATGGCCATCAATAGATTGGCATAGCTGGGCGCAAATTTGGTCCCCATGGCGGTCCCACAGAGTTGCAAATAAAAAACCTCATTGAACCAAAAGAAGTTCTTACTTAGGACAAACTTTATGCAATCCACCAAAAAATCTACTTGTATTGTGGGAAATACCCCTTCCTTTTCCAAAAAATGTCTGGCGGCTCTACACCCATCAACATGTCTAATAGATGTGTACAGAGCCGTCACATCTGCTGTCACCAATAAGAAGTTATTCTGCCATTCTATCTCTCTCAGCATCAGAATTACATCGTTCGTATCTTTCAAATAAGATTTTTGTTTTTTGACTATTCCCTGTAAATAGCTATCCACAAACTCTGACAGGTTGGCCGTCAGTGACCCAATGCCAGATATTATAGGCCATCCTGGGGGGGTGTGCGATTTTTATGTATCTTTGGTAGGAAGTAGAAAACGGGGAATATTGGATCCTCTACGTTTAGGAACTTTAGTTCATGTTCCTCCAATATTCCCCGTTCTCTTCCATTCCCCAAAAGAGTTTGTAGTTCTTTTTTATACAGGGCAGAAGGGTTAGATGCAAGTTTCTGGTATGTATTGGTGTCACCCAGTATCCTATTCGCTTCAGACATATAGTAATCGTGATCTAGTATCACTACTCCCCCTCCCTTGTCCGCTGGCTTTATTACAATAGTTTTGTCTGCTGAAAGTTCCTCTAGTGCCAATTTTTCAGGTTTTCTTAGATTAGAATGGTACTTCTTCTTGTTATTATTAGATAGGGCTTCTAAATCCTTGGTGATTAATTGGAAAAATACTTCCAAATGATTGCCTTTTGCAAATTTTGGGAAAAAATGACTTTTGGGTTTAAATTTAGAATGGACACAATCCACTGTATCAGTGTCCAATGTGGATACATCTGCAACTTTATTTATTTTGGTGTCTGTCCAGTTTTTAGTTTCAACATCCTTATTTAAGTAGAACCTCTTAAGGGTTAGTGACCTTAAAAATCTGTGGGCATCCAAGTATAGACCAAATTTATTTGGTCCAACAGTTGGTGCAAAAGTAAGGCCTTTGCTAATTACTCCTCTCTGGGATTCTGTAAGAGTTTTACGACTAAGGTTAAAAATATTTTTAGAATCTAATTTAACTTTCTTGTTTTTCCGTGCTCTGCCCCCTCGTCTCCCTCTGACATGCGTCTTTTTTTTTTTGGGCTTGCCAGAGGTGCTTGGCGTTACCAGGGGGTGAAATGGGTTCCTGGTTTCCCATGAACTCATACACCCCCTGTGCTCCAAAAAAGAAGAAGAGGGCAATTCCCTCAGACTTTCTTTGGGTTTTGCCTCATCATTGATTGTCAGCTTTCCCTTTTGTGAAGTGTCCATAATGTCACTAATTTCTATGTGTTTGGTTTTTGAAGTGAAACTTCCTTAGTGGCACCTCATTCGTGATGGGGCAAAAAAGAATTGTGGAGACAGAAATGAAACGGATGTGACGTCAGTGCTGGCAGTTGAGGCCGGGCTGTGTTCTAGCTCAGCCCGACCCCAACACTGACATCACACCCGCTCCACAAATCAGATGCGGCGGCGATAGCCGCCGGCGCGGCTCCTAATCACCCCCCCCCCCGAGCCCCACACCCCCCCCCCGAGCCCCACCCCCCCACACACCGTGACATATGCGGCGGCATTAGCCGCCGCTCCTAACGGCCGCTGCCATGCCGCGCAGCCTCTCTCCTCCCTACCTCCGCTTTCCTGCTGACATGCAGCGGCGGCTGTCACGTAAGGTGTGTTAAGGGGTATTTAATTCCCCTCATCCGGCACGGGCTCTGTGGTGCTGCCCGCCGTGGAGTACGCTGCTCCGTGGTGGGATAGCTGAGGCCGAGGCTCCACCCCCTGCCCTGTCACTCCTGCTTTGGTAACGGGAGGAGGGGGGTAACAGGACCACGTGTCGCCGGGGGGGCTGGGAGTCCGCAGCTCCGTGTCCGAAGATCAGCCTGGGGTAGTGGGAGTCGGGAGGAGGGGGGTAGTGGGAGTCGGGAGGAGGGGGGGTAGTGGGAGTCGGGAGGAGGGGGGTAACTGGACCACGTGTCGCCGGGGGGGGGGGCTGGGAGTCCGCAGCTCCGCCTGGGGTAGTGAGAGGCGGGAGGAGGGGGGTAACGGGACCACGTGTCGCGGGGGGGGGGGCGGCTGGGAGTCCGCAGCTCCGCCTGGGGTAGTGGGAGGGGGGGAGGAGGAGGGGTGGGGGGCACAACACAGAGAGACATTCACACAACACAGAGAGAGAGACACACACTGACTGACACACACACACACTGACTGACTGACTGACACTGACTGACACTGACTGACACACACACACACACACTGACTGACACACTCACACACTGACTCACACTCACACACTGACTCACACTCACACACTGACTCACACTCACACACTGACTCACACACGCGCACACACACACTGACTGACACACGCGCACACACACTGACTGACACACATGCGCACACACACTGACTGACTGACACACGCGCACACACTGACTGACTGACACACGCGCACACACACACACTGACTGACACACGCGCACACACACTGACTGACACACGTGCACACACACACACTGACTGACACGCACACACACACACACACACTGACTGGCACACACGCTGACTGACACGCGCACAAACGCTGACTGACACACATGCACACACTGACTGACACACATGCACACACTGACTGACACACACGCACATACATACTCACTGACTGACACACATACACACACTGAGTGACACACACGCACATACATACTCACTGACTGACACATACACTGACTGACACGTGTGCCGAGCACGCGCGTTATAAGTCAATTTCTGCGACAAAAGTCAAAGAAGTTTCACTTACTATGCGCGTGCACAGCACACACAGCTTTTTTTCTTTGACTTTGCCTCCTACATTAGTTATTTTAGTGTCTGGTTTTTTTCTGTCTTTTTTACCAACACCTGAGGAAGAAATCCTGCATGATGTTTGGGGTAATTGTCTGCAAATTTGCCTCTAAATGAGGTGTCCATATTAGATGTGGACACTGGGCTCTGTTCAGAAGGATCAGGGTTAGACTGTGCTTTTTGGCCTTTTTTGGAATTTTTGTTCCACGTTCTTTCTATGCCTTTAGCATAGTCGTCCTGATAATATCTGGCATTGGGTCACTGACGGCCAACCTGTCAGAGTTTGTGGACAGCTATTTACAGGGAATAGTCAAAAAACAAAAATCTTATTTGAAAGATACGAACAATGTAATTCTGATGCTGAGAGAGATAGAATGGCAGGATAACTTCTTATTGGTGACAGCAGATGTGACGGCTCTGTACACATCTATTAGACATGTTGATGGGTGTAGAGCCGCCAGACATTTTTTGGAAAAGGAAGGGGTATTTCCCACAATACAAGTAGATTTTTTGGTAGATTGCATAAAGTTTGTCCTAAGTAAGAACTTCTTTTGGTTCAATGTTTTTTATTTGCAACTCTGTGGGACCGCCATGGGGACCAAATTTGCGCCCAGCTATGCCAATCTATTGATGGCCATGTGGGAGGATCAGTCCATATGGTCTTGGCCTGGGCTGGACGCAAATTTGGTCACATGGCGGAGGTACATAGATGATATCATCTTTGTATGGAAGGGTACTGTAAAAGATTTGGATGTGTTCCTCTTATATTTAGATGACAATGAGTACAATCTGAGATTCACATCTACAATCAGTAGCACCTCCGTCAACTTTCTAGACCTCTGTATTTATTTAGAAAATGGTCTCATTAAGACCAAAAATTATTTTAAAGAGGTGGACGCAAATAACTACATCTTACAATCAAGCTGCCACCTCAATAAGTGTATTGGAAACATCCCATACGGGCAGTATCGCAGATTAAAGCGTAACTGCACAGATAATCATGTATTTGAGGAGCAATCCACAGTTCTAACTAAAAGGTTTAGAGAGAGAAATTATAAGAGGGATGTAGTAGATCGAGCACTAGCTAGAACTAAGAACACCCTCAGAGAATCCATGCTCATACCTGCCCCAAAAAAACCTGTAGAGATGGACACTATACAAGTGCCTTTCATTACGCAATATAATAAAGATGCCAGTAAGATTAATAGAATCCTTAATAACCACTGGCCGGTACTCAGAAATGATCCTATTTTGGGGGAACATTTGGCGGACAGAGTAAAAATGGTTTATAGGAGAGCACCTAATATTAAAAATTTCCTGTCCCCGAGCGCTCTAAGAATAACCAAAGCCAAGAAGCATACTTGGCTAGATCCCCCCAAAGGATTTTATGAATGTAAAATGTGCACTGCCTGCCAGCATAGTTCCAAAGAAGTATACAGTTTCAAATCTAATGTGACACAAAAATCTTATAACATTAAACAGCACTTGAACTGTAGATCCAGTTATGTCATATACCTTGCGGAATGTGAGTGTGGCTTACAATACATTGGTAAGACCATACGCCCGCTTAGAACGCGCATACTAGAACATCTGGGTAATATAAAACGTAAACTCACAACCCACAGTGTTTCAAATCACTTTTTATTGACACATAGCTCTAATCCTGCTAGCTTCTCATTCAAAGCCATAGAGCAGGTTTTGCCCCATTGGAGGGGGGGCAATAGAGACTTGAATCTAATTAAGAGGGAATCATTCTGGCTGTTCGAGCTTAAAACCGTTTCCCCCCAAGGTTTAAATCTTGAGTTCGACATAAAACCTTTTTTGTGAATGATTCTAACATGCCTCTCTTTTCTCCACCAGATAAACTGCATTACTATGTCTGCTAAGATATATGACTAGCTCCGTTTATTTAGGGGTTAATCTTGTTGTAACGGTTAATTTAATTTATTTTAATTATTTTAACTATTTTAACTATTTTTATTGTGTGTATATCGTTAATTTAAAGTTTATTTTATTAAAATCAGTTTTGGAGGACTCATATATGTATGATATGAGTCTTATAATTATTGTCTGTTTACACTCATATATGTATGATATGAGTCTTATAATTATGGCCTGTTCACACCTGTAATCTCTGTTTTAATTACGCATCACGATCACCATACTTAATTGTAAACCAATGGGATCTGAGCGGTCCTGCTTGAACATATGAACCACAGGGCACTTAGGAATGATAGTTAATGGTATGTTACCATCCAATAATTGTGGTAGTGCAGCTGGTAATGTGGTACAGTAATAGAGAAAAATAGTTCACACCATAGTGAAGCTGGTACTCACAGCATATTACCCGTGAGTTACTCAGCAACAAGCTACAAGTGGACACGTCATATAAAGCAGGAAAACTAACTCACTGACTGTTGGTAAAATAACCAATATTGGGTCTACATAGATAGAGCCAGGAGACTACAGAGCACTACATAAAAACAGCTCCAAGTAGGAGACTGACAACATTGCGCGTCCATTACACGCAATGTTGTCAGTCTCCTACTTGGAGCTGTTTTTATGTAGTGCTCTGTAGTCTCCTGGCTCTATCTATGTAGACCCAATATTGGTTATTTTACCAACAGTCAGTGAGTTAGTTTTCCTGCTTTATATGACGTGTCCACTTGTAGCTTGTTGCTGAGTAACTCACTGGTAATATGCTGTGAGTACCAGCTTCACTATGGTGTGAACTATTTTTCGCTATTACCACATTACCAGCTGCACTACCACAATTATTGGATGGTAACTATCATTAACTATCATTCCTAAGTGCCCTGTGGTTCATATGTTCAAGCAGGACTGCTGAATGCTTATTATGTAATTACTCACTGAGTGTTTACATTTATATATATTTACTTTGGTCTCATAGGTGCTTCAGAGGGGTGTATACCCTGACTATTAGCATCCTCTGTCTTCCAATCTCAACCACAATAAGTTGCTTGGGACTATTCCAACATATATTCATTGACACGGATGCTTAGTATTGTTAATTTAATTTATTTTTAATTCACATTACACGACGTTTTGGTAACATATGTTTTAAGGAAATTTATTAAAAGTTAAATTTTACACAATGTAGGAGTGCAGTATAGTGAATTCTTTTAGGAGGCACATTCATTTTGTACTCTCCTTCCCCCCCCCCCCTTTTCTGATTCACTTTTCAGTTCACAGTTTGCACCCACATTTTCGATTACCATAATTATTCACTTATTACTTTTTTCAATTGGTGTGGTTTTGTGATCACTCCCTAACCTTCGCATTTTCTCTAAGAGCAGGAGTTTGCAAGAAAAGACCATTCCTTAACAGGTCTCAACATCCTAGACTCAGCTCGTGGAGTGAGACTCATCTTGGAGAAGCTACCCTTCAAACTCCAAGAAAGGTGGATTTCACAAGGCTCCAAATACAAAAGGGAGAAGCAAGTCGCCTTCCCCCCATTGTCATTCTTCTTGAGCTTAATCCGCGAAGTGGCAAGGACAAGGAACGATCCCAGTTTTATCTTGGGTGCGCAAACCACACACAGTGCATGCAGCCTGATGAATGAGAGACCAGTGGCGAGATATGGTAACACTCAAACACCCATCTCCCGTCCACAGGATGGACGTGTCCCCCACGATCCAAACTACTCCCGATCAGTCGGTCACCGGAGACAAGAAACTAAGGGACCCAAACAGGGAATGTCCCATACACAAGAAGCCACACCCACTTAACAGGTGCTTTGGGTTCAGGATGAAGTCCCTAGAGGAACGCAAGAAGTTACTCGGAGAATTCGGAGTTTGCTTCAGGTGCAGCGATTCCACAACTCACCTAGCCAGAGACTGTAAAGAAGATATCAAATGTGCAGTGTGCAAAAGTGACAAGCACGTAACATCTCTACATCCAGAGGCGCTGACACTCCATCAACTCAACAACTCATCCTCCGTAGCGGAGCATGGCGGGGAGGAAGGAGAAGGAGAGACAACAACTGTCACGTCTCAGCGCACCGAGGTTTGAGGAAAAGGAAGTGACAAAATGTCCTGCTCCAAAATATGCCTTGTCGCAGTGCACCCCCAGGGACAACCTGAGAAAGCTATTCGGATGTATGCAATCCTCGACGACCAAAGCAACCGATCATTGGCGAAGACGGAATTCTTCAACTTATTCAACTCACAAGACAATGCCTCACCCTACACCTTCAGAACCTGTGCAGGATCAACTGAGACAACAGGGAGAAGAGCAAGCCGTTACGTCATATGTTCAGTGGATAGCAGAGTGAAGATAGCTCTCCCCACACTCATCGAGTGCAACCACATGGCCGCAAACAGGGACAAGATTCCCACACCAGACATGGCACGCCATCACCCGCACCTCAGAGGAATAGCCAACTACATCCCGCCGGTAGAACAAGGCGCCAAGATCTTGCTGCTGCTCGGTAGGGACATCTTGAGGGTGCACAAAGTCCGTAAACAGTGTAACGGACCCCACAACACACCATACGCCCAAAGACTTGACCTAGGATGGGTGATAGTGGGCAATATGTGCACCGACAAAGGGCACGGACCAGACTATGTTGACGCCCGCAGAACGGTGATAACAGAATGTGGACACACATCCCTCTCTGAACCATGTCTTGGCCATCTCCAAGTGACAGGAGGGCCATGTGAAGAGAAGAGAAAAGGCCATACCCCTGAGATCAACAAAAACATCCTTACATCAGAGGGATGTGACAATGACCTAGGATGCTTAGTGATTCAGACAACTAAGGATGACGAGTCGACTCCACCGAAGGAAGAAATTAACTTTGAAGGTGACCGACAAAAGGATCTCCCAAAGGAAAAGAAACAATCAGACAGTCCTCCTGAGAGCAATGACACAGCTGAGACGTACAGCCATTCCTCTCCACAGAATATCAAGCGACAAAGCAGCCAGCTGCCAAGGCTGGAATAGCCGCAAAGGATTGTACCCTGCAGGTGAAATCACAGGGACAAAAAACTGTCTTTTCACACACGTAAGAGGAGACAGTTGCAGAGACATTTCACAAATGGATTTACAAGGACAAAAGAGACTGTTCTTCGTCATGTCCAGGGAGAAAACAACCTCCTGAGGGCAGTCAACAAAGTGACACAAAGGCATATCACCAAAATACGTGGAGACGTTCTCGTGCAAGAGGAATGCACCGATGACATAGGGTACATAGCGTTCCAGACCACAAGGGACGACGACAAGCAAAAACCATCGATGAAAGATAGAGGATTCCTGAGGTTAACGGTCAAGGAGCTCGTCAAAGATGGACCGGGCAGTTGGGTGAACCCGCTACCATTCCGTTCACCAAGAAGGCGCCTCCCCAACAATGGAGAACATGCCATCTCTAGGTTCACTTCGCACCGCTGCGACCTACAAAGGAAACCGGAGACCAAAAACAACTTTGCGGTCTTCAACCAGAAGATATTCCTTACCGGCCACGCAAGGCTAGCACCTCTAATAAAGGAAGGTGAAGAATGCTGGTACCTCCAATCATCTGGGGTCTACCACCCTCAGGAACCCAATCAAATCCGGGTACTGTTCAGCCCCAGCGCTCAGCTCCAGGGAGTCTCCCTGAATGACGCCCTCTTTACTGGACTAGACCCGACAACCAGGAGTGTTGTTCCGCTTCCTCTAGGAACCAAAAGCCATCTCTTTCTGCCAAACGCCAGGTGATAGAGTGACAGGCTACCACGACTGGCATGAACTGGTGATAGTATGAGTGCAATATAGCGCTCGTGTGACAAAAGAAATCAAATTAATACATGTGACAATTAAAAACCTGTGATACAAAAGTCCAAAAGATAGTCCTGGAGCTGCCCAAAAGGTTGTTCTGGTCTCTCCTGTATCTCACTGCTATGGTGTCCCTGCGATGGCATCCTATTTTTGGCATCACAGGGACACCATTGCAGTGAGATACAGGAGGTGACGTCAGCGGAGGAGCCGATCGACCAGACTCTGGCAGCAGCTGACTCCGAGTATTGAAGGCGATTTTCCCTCAGCGTCTGGCTTAATTCACCCCACGGCGAGCGGTACTGTATAGCTGGCGAGAAATACCTTAAAACAAATGTGCATGTCCTAGTCACCTTTCGTGAGTAGGATTTCAATTTCTATCAAGGCGGAGCAAGTTCTTTCTTCACAGTGCAGCAGCACATGAAAGATTTTTATATTGATATCTATTGACATTATGTTTGTTATTTTATTATGTTTTGTTTAATTGTTTTATATTAAATTGCTCTATTCAATTTATCCATTTTGTCCCTGGGTAATGCACTATTGCAGTGTTTTTTGCATGTTTTGTCTTCTTTTCTTGAGGTAATTGTCTAAGAAAAGAACTTCATCCACGACCACATCCATAGCCTTGCCTCAGCGCCACAGGAGTTTTTTTCCATTCATATACCACAACTGGCATACCTAAAAGGGGATGCACTCTGTAGGTAAAACTACAGAGACAAAAGGACTGTTCTCTCACAAAGCTAAAAGAAAACAGTGCCAGAGACTTTTACACAAAGACATTGTGGTGCAACCAGCTAACCTGGAGCTGTGCATCCACCCTGCATCCTTTACCAAAGAACCTTGGCCAAGAGACTTTGAAACCAGTGATACTGGCCGGTGTCACATCGCTATGTGGACATGGACTCTTGCATTGTTTGAGAATGTGATGTTACCTTTGTTATGCATTGCAAATATGTTCCACATTTTTCAGTTATATAGTGGTATCTCCAGATACCAGACAGGGCGTATCATGGAACAAGAATCACATTTCTGCCTGACCCCCCCCTTCTGCTTGTCAGCTCCTTAAGTTCAGCTGCATGCATTTGTTCCACATACACACACCGTGCCTGTGTGATGTATCAATATGTTGCCCTTTCTGCCTATGAGCAGGTAGCCAGTGAGTTGCTACAGCAACCTCTGAGATTCTTCTCAGAATGGGCAATTCTGCCCTCCCCTCTTGTTTGTTTCCAGATAGACTGTCCCTAGACTATTCCTGCTATCCAGAATTCCCTCACACTTCCTTTAACTTCCAACATTGGCTGAGTGAGTACGTTCTGTTACTTCTCTACTGACAAGGCCTTATCCTTTTCACCTTTCCCTACTATCAAGCACACTAACCATAGAGACATTCTCTCATAACACCATCATCCACAAGTGCCTTTGTGAATCTATGCTTTCCCCAATAAAGTGAAGAGAAGACAAAGTACTTGTTGTGCTTGTAAGAGGAACGAGTTGAAGCTATCTGGGCTATTCATACCAAACGTGACTCTGGCCTCAGAATAGTGAAAAGGAGGACCGTGTGCCTTAAAGACACATACAGAAGCTGCTACTCAAAGACTTTATGCTAACACAGAGCAGTCTCTGCAGACTGACAAGCAGCAGCCTTACTAACAGCAAGCAGCTTACACTGCACACAGCCTGCAGCAGTACAGCAAGCAGCTTACACTGCACACAGCCTGCGGCAGTACAGCAATCAGGTTACACTTCACACAGCCTGTGGCAGTACAGCAATCAGCTTACACTGCACACAGCCTCAGAATAGCCACCATCCTGTATAATTTTTGCTAATTTAACAGGGAACATTTTAGCTGCCTTCTCATCAGCACTAGCAGGTTCACCGGTCACTTTAATGGTATGCAAGTTTGCCCTGTCTTTAAAACGCATAAATCAGCCCATACTTGCAGTGAACGTTTCATCCGTGGACCCTTCTTCATGCTGGTGCTTAATGTGCTCAAAAAGACTCAAAGCCTTGGCCTGAATTAAGGCTAAACTAATGGGCACATGACGCTGGGATTGATCTTCCAGCCATATGATGAGGAGTTTTTTCATCTCAGTGTAGGAGGACATGTGCAGAGGTACACAATGGAGACTGTTTTAAGGTGAAATTAAAACAAGGCTTTATTGTGCCTGTCGCTTTAAACACAGCAAAAATATATGAAAATAAGCCAAACAGAAAAAACCTATCTCTGCTTTGGAGACTATCTACACATGTAGCTCAGCCCTCTCTGACTGGGTTGGTTAGCCAAGCTATTTACCAACCCCAAAATATAAACATATATACAGATATTTTACAGTTCCAAAAGAAAGTCCTCTCTGCTCTCCTGGGTAAGCACCTTTGTGTGCTACAGCAATGTCTGTCCAGGTTTTGAGGTCTGGTCCCCTTGTCTTGCAATCAGAATACAGTCCAGTCCTTCTGCAGCTCAAGACAGCAGTTCCTCTGGTCAGTCTCCCCAATTGTGCGACTCAGGAATCTCTGCTCTGTCTCCTAGTTCAGCTCAGGTGTGAGCTAAGGAGTCTCACTTCCTGTCTCAAAGGCAGGCTTTTTCTAACACCTCTAATCAGCTAGGTGCTGGTCAATTAACGAGCCCACTGCTGGATTAGAGGCAATTTTTCTGAACAGGGTAAGTCCCCTGTTACATACCTCCCCTGTTTGTGGGAAGCTCGGGCTTGCCATGGCCAAAGCCCATCCTTCCACTCTCACTCGAGATATCTATGTGACTTGAATGAGAGTGGGTGGAGGAGAACCCTCAGTCCTGCCTGGATTGGAGCCCTTCCTCCAGTTTAGTAGTGTCTCCTCCAGAAGGTGTTTGAATTCAGCAGTCCTCAGTCGCTCAAGGAGAACTTTTCCCAAGTACAGTCTTTCTACTGACCATGTGGTCCTGAGCTTTCCCCTGTGTCGGGCACTCCTTTATTTGTAGGCAGACTGTATGGCGACAGTCGCAGAGCACCTATGCAAATCGCTCTCTCTCGCCATCCTTCCCATGTGCTCCACTTTAGCACAAAATGTCAATTTCCTGGTATCACAAGAATGCCCAATAACAGCCATTTGAGCCCTCAGTTCTTGAAGCTGTCTTCCTGCACTTTTCCCATTCAACGTTGTCGCCATTTCAGCTTCTTTGGGATTGAGTTGCGATTCCAGCTCTATTTCCAGAGAATGTCCTATCTTTTCAGCTTCCTCAGCTAAGGATTCTTCTGGCTTTGATTCTGCACTCCTACCTCTGTTTTTTGCCTGTTGGGCGATTGCAGGTTTGGCTAGTGCTTTCTTAGGTGGCTCAAACTTCGTAACCTTGTTTTGAAGGTGAGTTGTGTCCCCAGCTCTCACTGTACACTTGTCCTCACGGGCCTTAGTTATGGTGGGACACCGATGCTTGGACAGAGCCAATACCTTTTCTTGTATTGGAGGCATCTGTAAGTTAGTGGACTGCAGAGTCTCACTCTGTTTCTTGAGTGTTTCCTGCCATTCTCCTTTCAGGGTCTTTATTTCTTCCCTGTGCTTTCTCTGAGCTTGCTTCCACCTATCATTCTTTATTTTGTGGAGCACTGTGAACTTCTTCGCTTGGGCCGCAGATACTCGTCTCAGTTTCTGGATCTTTTTGCGCTCCCTCTTGTACCGAGTCACCTGGTCTCTAAGCTTAGCCTCTAGCGATGCTTTGGTGATGGCCAGGGTAGCCTTCAGTTTATCCTTTTGCTTTGCGAGGACGCACTGGGTAATCAGACGTTACTGCAGCACTAGTATTTCCTTAGCAGCCTGCAGATTTTCTTCCTGCAGAGTTTGACATTCTTGAGGTGTCTTGCAGTTGGTTCTGCAGTCGGTGCTCTGCTTCAAATTTCTCATTTTCCAACCGTTTCTTTATTTTTTCAAGCTCGTGCAGATTATCATTCTTTCCATTGACGTGGTTTATCAACTCCGAATTTTCTTTTTTTAATCTTAAATTTTCTCATTTTTCAGTCTCTGTACTATTCAGGGCCTCCTTGCAGTCCACCTTCAATTTTTTGCACATCTGCTTGGAGGCGGGCTGTCTCCTGGCGTGAGACTTCCATCTCCAGGTTTAGGTTCTGAAGCTCCTTCTGAGAGACTTTGAGATCTAAGTTAAGATGTAGGATAGATTTCTTTGAAATGTCCAGCTCCTCAGTGACACTGTGAAGTTCCTTTCTGGAGACTTCCAGTTCTGTGCGGCAGCTGTTGATCTCATGATGTGAGGCATCCAGTGCTCTGCGGGAATCTATGAACCTCCTTCTGAGATACGTCTACGTCTGTCCGGACACTGTTGACCTCCTGTTGTGAGGTATTCAGCTCTATGTGCAGAGTGTGAACATCTTGCTGGAAGACTGTCATCTGCTTCAGTGCCTCCTCATACTTCCGCTTCAGCTTAGCCATCATTTTATCAGATTGGCTCTGCTTTTCATCCATGGCGGAAATAGTAGCGTTTGCAGTATCTAGCTCAGTCTTGAGATTGTCCAATTCTGTCCTGGCCGAAGAGTACATTGCGAGCACATGTTCCTGTAGGTTCACGTTATTTTCCCGGAGCCGATCACAGTCACGCCTGGCAACCTTCAGTGCATCCCCATGGCTGGTCAAGGGATCGTCACTCACCGGTTCCGGCTCCGCTTCCCTTGGATGGTTGGTTGAGGGGTTCTCACTATTAGCACCGGACAGACACTTCTTTGGGGTACACGACTTCTGCCTTGGGCCCTCTGGATATTCGGTCATCCGCGGGATGACTTCTCCATTTTCTCTAGGCTGCAGGGCATTTCGGACCCCCTTTTCCTCCGCAACATCTGCAGATGTGTCTGTTCCTTCCACGGTAAGTGAAGAACCACTTTTCTTTTTTCGTCTTTTTGTTTTGGATGACACCGTCCCCTCAGGGATACTGGGGTCTCTATCTTCATTTGAAATTTTAGCAGCGTCACTGGATCCACCTGGCTTTTCTTGCCACTGTAACAGCTGACGGAAATATTCGGTGATCCACTGCTCCCGCTCTTTCTCCCGCCGATCATATTCGTCATCATAGGGAGCGGTCTTTTTGGTTCGTACCGAGTTCAGGCACCCCCACCTTCTTGGGGTGTTTTGTGGGTGTGACTCGGTTTGGGTTCCCCATAAGAGATGTCTTCCTCCTCATCGGACTGGAAGGGCCACTCTTCCGTGGGGTAGGGTTCATTACAGGAACGCTGCATCTTGTCCTCCATTTTGGGGCTATCAGGTGTATTTTTCTTCCTGACCTCAGGAGGTGCTATTGCAGCTCTTGCCACTGTATTTTCTAGAACCCCAAATGGTTGTAGTCCTACAGGTGGGCATATTTTGCTTGTAGAGGTCGTAGCTCTCACAGGCCTCTCTGTAGACTTTTTCTTCCCTTGGGTAAGTTTTACAATATTAGCATTACTGTGCATGCATTCACTCTCGTCGTCTGAATAAGGCCCGGGACACTGCTCCGTGTGGTGGGGTTCTATACACCAGGAACACATTTTCTTCCCTATTTTTACAGAGTCTGTATTTGACTTCAGCTGGGTGTCCATTTTAAATTCCCAGGGTTCTATTTCTTGAAATACAGTGCTTGCTAGCTGCCCATTTTCTGGCTTCAGCAAAGGCATTTGCTTTTCACTATTTACTTGCTATGTGCTTCAGCAACAGAATTTGGTTTTCTGCTTTAGTTCAGTAATTTTCAGTCTCATCTTTGAGTATTATGGCATTCACTCTTCACACTTTGGGTGCCTGTTTTACTCCCAAGATACATAGGCAGACTTTTTTACTTGCATAAAAAAACATTCTTTGATGTGGAATATTTCTTTCACTCCTGGCAGGGTGACTCAACACTCAGCAATTGGCTTTGGAATACCTTTTACACAGTTCAGCAATCCCTTTTTCCCCGGTAGGGCAATTTTACACTCAGCATTTGTTTCTTTGGACTCCTTTTTCTTTCGCCTTTTTCTCTTATCTCTTTTTCTCCTGTCGCTTTTTCTTTTGTCGCTTTTTTCTTTTATTTCTTTCTCCTTTTTTTTTACTCATTTTTCTTTCTTTTCTTTTGCCTTTTTCTGTCTTTAATTTCTTTCGTCTCTCATTTACTTTTGCTTCTTTCTCCTTTTCTCTTTCGCCTTTTTCTTTCACCTCCTTTTCTCCTGTCGCCTTTTTATTTCGACGCTTTTTCTTTTGTTTATTTCCCCTCTTTTCCTTTCGCCTCTTTTTGTTGTTTCTTTTGCCTTTGTTTCTTATTGCCTCTTTTTTTATTACCTCTTTTTTTCTATCGACTTTTTTCTTTCCTTGCCTCTTATTTTCTTTTGTTTCTTTCTTTTTTTTGTCGCCTCTTTTTTTCAGTCTGCCTCTATTTCTTTCGCCTCTTTCTTTTTTCTTTTCCCTGCTTTTCTTTCACCGCCTTTTCTTTCACCTTTTTTACTCGTTTTTTTCTCTCGCTTTTTCTTTCCTTTTTCCTCTTTTTGTCGGTTTGCCTCCTTTTCCTTTCGCCTTTTTTTTCTGTTTCTTTTGCCTCTTTTATCTTTCGCCTCTTTTTCTTTCGCATTTTTTTCTCTTTTTCTCTCGTTTCTTTTTCTTTCTTTTCTTTCGCCTCTTTATTTTGGTTTGCCTTTTTTCCTTTAGCTTCCTTTTCTTTCGCCTTTTTTTATTTTGCCTTTTTTTTCTATTGTTCCATTCACCTCTTTTCCTTTCGCCTCTTTCGCCTTATTTTTTCTTTCGCCTCTTTTTCTTTCTTTTGCCTTTTTCTTTCTTTCATTTCTTTCGTCTCTCATTTACTTTTGCTTCTTTCTCCTTTTCTCTTTTGCCTTTTTCTTTCACCTCCTTTTCTTCCGCCTTTTTTTCTTTAACCTTTTTTTTTCTATCGTTCCTTTCGCCTCCTTTTTTTTTTGTTTCTTTTGCCTCTTTTCCTTATTGCCTCTTTTATCTTTCACTTCTTTTTATTTGTCGCCTCTTTTCTTTTCTTTCTTTCGCCTCTTATTTTCTTTTGTTTCTTTCTTTTTTCTTTCGCTTTTTCTTTCACCTCTTATTCTCCTGTCGCCTTTTTCTTTTGCCGCTTTTTTATTTTGTTTCTTTCGCCTTTTGTTACTCGTTTTTTTCTCTCGCTTTTTCTTTCCTTTTTCACCTCCTTTTTCACCTCTTTTTTTCGGTTTGCCTCCTTTTCCTTTCGCCTCTTTTTTTTCTGTTTCTTTGGCCTCTTTTATCTTTGGCCTCTTTTTCTTTCGCCTTTTTTTTTCTCTTTTTCTCTCGTTTTTTTTTCTTTCTTTTCTTTCGTCTCTTTATTTTGGTTTGCCTTTTATTCTTTAGCTTCCTTTTCTTTCGCCTTTTTTTTCTTTTACCTTTTTTTTTGTTTCTGTTGCCTCCATTTTCTTTCACCTCTTTTTCTCCTGTCGCTGTTTTCTTTCTATGCTTTTTTCTTTTGTTTCTTTCGCCTTTTTTTTTGTCTCTTTTTTTAGTCTCTTCTTTTTCTTTCTTCCACCTCTTTTTTTCAGTTTGCCTCTTCTTCTTTCGCCTCTTTCTTTTTTGCCTCTTTTTTTAATCGCTTCTTTTTCTTTCTTCCATCTCTTTTTTTCAGTTTGCCTCTTCTTCTTTCGCCTCTTTCTTTTGCCTGCTTTTCTTTCACCTCCTTTTCTTTCGCTTTTTTTCTATTGCCTTTTTTCCCCTTCATTTCTTTCGTCTCTTTTCTTTCGTTTCTTTTGCTTTTTTTCTTTTGCTTCTTTTCTTCTTTCGTTTCTTTGGACTCCTTTTTCTTTCGCCTTTTTCTTTCACCTCTTTTTCTCCTGTCGCTTTTTTTTTTGTCGCTTTTTTCTTTTATTTCTTTCGCCTTTTTTTTAAAACTCTTTTTTCTTTCTTTTCTTTTGCCTTTTTCTTTCTTTAATTTCTTGTCTCTCATTTACTTTTGCTTCCTTCTCCTTTTTCTTTCGCCTTTTTCTTTCACCTCCTTTTCTCCTGTCGCCTTTTTATTTCGACGCTTTTTTCTTTTGTTTATTTCCACTCTTTTCCTTTCGCCTCTTTTTGTTGTTTCTTTTGCCTTTTTTTCTTATTGCCTCTTTTTTTATTACCTTTTTTTTTCTATCGACTTTTTTCTTTTCTTTCTTTTGCCTCTTATTTTCTTTTGTTTCTATCTTTTTTTTCACCTCTTTTTTTCAGTCTGCCTCTATTTCTTTTGCCTCTTTCTTTTTTCTTTTGCCTGCTTTTCTTTCACCGCCTTTTCTTTCACCTTTTATACTCGGTTTTTTTTCTCGCTTTTTCTTTCCTTTTTCACCTCTTTTTTTCGGTTTGCCTCCTTTTCCTTTCGCCTTTTTTTTTTCTGTTTCTTTGGCCTCTTTTATCTTTCGCCTCTTTTTCTTTCGCCTTTTTTTTCTCTTTTTCTCATTTCTTTTTCTTTCTTTTCTTTTGTCTCTTTATTTTGGTTTGCCTTTTATTCTTTAGCTTCCTTTTCTTTCGCCTTTTTTTTCTTTCGCCTCTTTCTCTTTCACTTTATTTTTTACTCTTTTTCTTTCGCTTCTTTTTCTTTCTTTTCTTTCGTTTCTTTATTTCGGTGCGCATTTTTTTCTTCCACCTTTTTTTTTCCTTTAATTTCTTTCGTCTCTCATTTTCTTTTTTTTCTTTCGCCTCTTTCGCGTTTTTTTCTTTTGCCTTATTTTTTTCTTTCGTTCCTTTCGCCACTTTTCCTTTTGCTTCTTTTGCCTCTTTTTTTCCGTTTCTTTTGCCTCTTTCTTTTGCCTCTTTTTTAATGTAGCCTCTGTTTTTTTCTATTGCCTCTTTTCCTAATTGCCTCTTTTTTTTCATCTCTTTTTTTCTGTCGCCTCTTATTCTAATCGTCTTTTTTTTTTTGCCTCTTTTTCTTTCATTTATTTCGTAATTTATTTTCTTTTGTTTCGTCTCATTCTCCTTTCTTCTTTTGCCTTTTTCTCTCACCTCTTTTTCTCCTGTCGTCTTTTTCTTTGGACGCTTTTTTCTTTTATTTCTTTCGCCTCTATCTTTTGTCTTTTTTTGCTTCTTTTTTTATTGCTTCTTTTTCTTTCACCTCTTTTTTTCGGTTTGACTCTTTTTCTTTCACCTCTTTTTTTTGCCTGATTTTCTTTCACCATTTTTTCTTTGCTTTTTTTCTATTGCCTTTTTTACCCCTTCATTTCTTTTGCCTCTTTTCTTCTTTCTTTTCTTTGGCCACATTTTTTCTTTCGCCTTTTTCTTTCACCTCCTTTTCTCCTTGTCACCTTTTTATTTTGCCGCTTTTTTCTTTTGTTTCTTTCGCCTCTTTTTTTGCCTTTTACTCTTTCGCCTCTTCCTTTCTATTGCCTTTCAATTTTGTTTCTTTCACCTCTTATTTTCTTTTGATTCTTTATATTTTTTCTTTCGCCTTTTTCTTTTTCACATTTTTTTCTTTTGCCTCTTTCTTTCGTCTTTTTCGCTTCTTTTTTATTTTGCCTCTTTTTAACTTTAATTTCTTTCGCCTCTTATTTTCTTTTGTTTCCTTCTCTTTTTTTCTTTTGCCTCTTTTTTGTTTTGCCTCTTTTTTCTTACGTTTCTTTCACCTCTTTTTTCTTTCGCCTCTTTTTCTCCTACCGCCTTTTCTTTCGCCACTTTTTTCTTTTGTTTCTTTTGCCTCTTTCTTTCGTCTCATTTTCTTTCGTCTCCTTTTCTTTCGCCTCCTTTTCTTTTGCCTCTTTTATTCTATCGCTTCTTTTTCTTTCACCTCTTTTTTTTCGGTTTGCCTCTTTTTCTTTCGCCTCTTTCTTTTGCCTGCTTTTCTTTTGCCTCCTTTTCTATTGCCTTTTTTTTTCTTTAGTTTTTTTGGCTTCCTCTTTTCTTTTACCTCTTTTTCTCCTGTAGCCTTTTCTTTCGCTGCTTTTTTCATTTGTTTCTTTCGCCTTTTTATTTGCCTCTTTTTTTCTCTCGCTTCTTTTTCTTTCTTTTCTTTCGCCCCCCCCCCCCCCTTTTTTTTGGTTTGCCTTTTTCTATCACCATTTTTTCTTTCGCCTTTTTTTTCTTTCGTTCCTTTCGCCTCTTTTTTTTCGTTTCATTCGCCTCTTTTTCTTTCGACTCTTCTTCTTTCGCCTTTTTTTCCCTGTCTCCTCTTTTTATAATTGTCTCTTTTTTTAAATTTCTTTCGCCTATTATTTTCTTTTGTTTCTTTCTCTTTTTTTCTTTGGTCTTTTTTTCTGTCGCCTCTTTCTTTTGCCTCTTTTCTTCTTTCGTTTTTTGGCCTCCTTTTTTTCGCCGCATTTTTCTTTTGTTTCTTTCACCTCTTTCTTTCGTCTTTTTTCTTTCATTTCATTCGCCTCTTTTTCTTTTGCCTCTTTTCTTCTTTCATTCTTTCGCCTATTTTTTTTTTTTCACCTTTTTCTTTACCTATTTTTTTCTGTAGCCTCTTTATTTTTATTTTCCTAATTGCCTCATTTTTTTCACCTCTTTTTTTTCTGTTGCCTCTTATTCTAATTGTCTCTTTTTTTCTTTCGCCTCTTATTTTCTTTTTGTTTATTTTTCCATTTTTCTTTCACCTTTTTCTTCCACCCTTTTTTCTCCTGTCGCCCTTTTCTTTCTACGCTTTTTTCTTTTGTTTCTTTCACCTCTTTCTTTTTTTGCCTCTTTTTTATCGCTTCTTTTTCTTTCTTTCACCACTTTTTTTTCTCCTCTTTCTTTTGCTTGCTTTTCTTTCACCTCCTTCTCCTTTTCTCTCGCTCTTTTTTTTCCTGTCGTCTTTATTTCTGTCGCTTCTTTTTCTAATTGCCTCTTTCTTTTCTTTTACCTCTTTTTTTCTTTGACCTCTTTTTTCTTTAATTTCTTTCGCCTTTTATTTTCTTTTGTTTCTTTTTAAAAATGTTGCCTTTTTTTCTTTCGTTACCTTCGCCTCTTTCGTCTCTTTTTATTTTGCCTCTTTCTTTCGCCCCTTTCTTTTGCCGCTTTTTTCTTTTGTTTCTTTCACCTCTTTCTTGCGCCTTTTTTTCCCTCCTTTTTTTTGCCTCTTTTTTATCGCTTCTTTTTCTTTCTTTCACCTCTTTTTTTCGGTTTGCCACTTTTTCTTTCGCCTCTTTCTTTTGCCCGCTTTCTTTCTCCTCCTTTTCTCTCTTTTCTTTCACCTCTTTTTTTTTCCTGTCACTTTTATTTTCTGTTGCTTCTTTTTCTAATTGCCTCTTTCTTTTCTTTCACCACTTTTTTTCCTTTTATCTATTTTTTCTTTAATTTCTTTTGCCTTTTATTTTCTTTTGCTTCTTTCTCTCTTTTTTTTGCCTTTTTTCCTTTCGGCTCTTTTTTTGCTTCTTTCTTCTTTCGTTTCTTTGGTCTCTTTTTCTTTCGCCACTTTTTCTTTTTTTTCTTTTGCCTCTTTCTTTCGCCTCCTTTTTTTTCGCTGTTTTTCTTTTGCCTCTTTTTTTCCTGCCGCCTTTTTTTTCTGTTGCCTCTTTTTTCCTTTTCACCTCTTTTTTCTTTAATTTCTTTCACCTCTTATTTTTTTTGTTTCTTTCTCTTTTTTTCTTACACTTTTTTTTGCCACTTTCTCTTTCGCCCTTTTTTTATTTACTTTTTTTCTTTTGTTACGTTCACCTCTTTTTTTTTGTCTCTTTTCCTTTCGCCTCTTTTCATTTTGCCTCTTTTTTCGCCTCTTTCTTTCGTTTTTCTTTCGCCTCTTTCTTTTGCCTCTTTTTTCTTTTGTTTCTTTCGCCTCCTTCCCTTCTGCCTCTTTTTCTCCTGTTGCCTTTTTATTTTGTCACTTTTTTCTTTTGCCTTGTTTTTTGCCTCTTTATTTCTTTCGCCTCTCTTTTTCTCTTTTTCTTTAGCTTCTGTTGCCTCTTTTTCTGTGGTCTCTTTCACCTCTTTTTTCTTTCGCCTCTTTCTTTTGTTCCTGTTGCCTCTTTTTCTTCTGTCTCATTTTTTTCCTTTCACTTTTTCTATTGCCTCTTTTTTTTCTTTTGTTTCTTTCGCCTCTTTTCCTTTCACCTCTTTCTTATGCCTTTTTTTCTTTCGCCTCTTTCTTCTGTCGCCTATTTTTTGAAGTTTTTTTCGCCTCCTTTTTTCTTTCTTCTTTTTCTTTCGCCTCCTTCTCCTGTCGCCTTTTTCTTTCACCGCTTTTTTCTTTTGTTTCTTTTGCCTCTTTTTCTGGGGCCTCTTTTTTTTTTAGTTTTTTGGCCTCTTTCTTTAGCTTATTTTTCATTCTCAACTTTTCTATTGCCTCTTTTCCACTTTCGCATTGTTTTCTTTTTCCCTTTTTTCTGTCGCCTCTTTTTTTTCCTTATTCCTCTTTTTCTTAATTTTTTTTCGCCTCTTATTTTCTTTTGTTTCTTTATCTTTTTTTCTTTTGTCCTTTTTTTGCCTTTTTTATTTGGTTTCTTTCGCCTCTTATTTTCGCCTGTTTCGCCTTTTTTTTCTATTGCTTTTTTTTCATTCGTTACCTTTTTCTTTCTTTTTTCTTTTGTCTCTTTTTTCATTTCGCCTCTTTTCATTTTGCCTCTTACGCCTCTTTCTTTCGCCTCTTTCTTTCGTCTCTTTCTTTCGCCTCCTTTCCTTCTGCCTCTTTTTTTTCTATAGCTTATCTTTCATTTTTTGGCCACTTTTTCTTTCTCCTCTTTTTCTCCTGTTGCCTTTTTATTTTGTGTGGGTTTTTTTTGTTTCTTTTGCTTTTTTTTGCCTCTTTTTCCTCTCATCTCTTTTTCTTTAGCTTCTGTCGCCTCTTTTTCTGTGGCCTCATTCACCTCTTTTTTTTTCTTTTAACTTTTCTTTCACCTCTTTCTATTGTTCCTGTCGCCTCTTTTTCTTCTGTCTCCTTTTTTTCTTTCACCTTTTCTATTGCCTCTTTTTTTCTTTTGTTTCTTCCGCCTCTTTTCCTTTTGCCTCCATCTTATGCCTTTTTTCTTTTTATCTTTCGCCGTTTTCTTTTGTTCCTTTTTTTTGCCCCCTTTTCTTTCTTCTGTCGCCTCTATTTTTTTAGTTTCTATCACCTCCTTTTTTCTTTCTCCTTTTTCTTTCGCGTCTTTCTTTCGCCGCTTTTTTCTTTTGTTTCTTTAGCCTATTTTTCTAATTGCCTCTTTTTTCTCGCCTCTTTTTTTCTTTTGCTTCCATTTTTTAGTTTGCGTATCTTTCTTTCGCCTCTTTCTTTTGCCTCCTTTTCTTTCGCCTTCTTTTTTTCTATTGCCTCCTTTTTTCGTTCATTTCTTTTGCCTCTTTTTTTTCTTTCACCTCTTTCTAATTGCCTTTTTTTCCTTTCGCTTCTTTCTTTCGCCTATTTTTCTATTGCCTCCTTTTTCTTTTGCCTCTTTCTTTTGCCTTTTTCTTTCACCGAATTTTTATTCTTTCGACTCCTTTTCTTTCGTTTCTTTTGGTTCTTTCGTCTATTTTTCTTTTGCCCTTTTTTCTATTGCTCTTTTTTCTTTCGTTTCTTTTCACCTCTTTTTTTCCTATTGCCTATTTTCTTCTCTTCTTCTATTGTTCTATTGTGTGAGGATTGCACTTCGGTCACGCCTCCGTGACGCGTCCCGTGTCAAGTCAGGTGACGCACCTCGCACTGAGGTTGCGTACAGGAATCGTGCCATGCACGAAGATCATGCACAATCGCCGCATTTTCCAGGATTGGGTTTAGTCCCCTCGCAACGCGGACCGTGATGTCACGGTGGACGTTCTTAGCACTGATAGGACTACACACCGGCACCGCATTAACACAGGCATGCAAGGGGTTACTAGTATCAGCTACTCCACACGTGCGAAACACCCTTCCCCTGCCTATCAGTGGACAGCCTATGTCTAACGACTCATTGCTCACAGCTGTTTGCCGCTCTATCATTGGCTATCTGATCCTTATATGCTCAGCTTTGCCTCAAGAAAATTGGCTGAGCATAAACTTCTGTTTGTGTATCGTGTG
Source organism: Ascaphus truei (assembly GCF_040206685.1). Classification (NCBI taxonomy): domain Eukaryota; kingdom Metazoa; phylum Chordata; class Amphibia; order Anura; family Ascaphidae; genus Ascaphus; species Ascaphus truei. Next base: position 448,125,251 of record NC_134484.1, read on the forward strand.
CTTGCCTCAAGCTGCTCTGCTGTATTCTTGACTTGCTTCTTTGTGCCTTGACCCCAGCTTTCACTTGGACTCCTGCCTTCTCTGAGCCCTAGACCTCGGCCTGCTTTCAGACTCCCGGCATCTCTCCTCCTTGACCACGGCTATGGATAACGACGATTCTACCTTCTCCAATCCAAGACCATGGCGAGTATCACAACCATCCTGACCTCTCCTATCCTGACCCGGCTACATGACTCATACCCTGCACTTCAGGCGTGGTTATGCGGTTGTAGGTCGGTGGTCACTAACATCCCCACCTCAGCCTCTCGGTCCCGTCCAGTTGGTGATGGGCACCCGTTACAGTATGCTCAGCCGCACAAACATGGAACCCGCTAAGGTGGGTCAAGTTTTTAACGTGAGCGCCAACCTATTTGATAAACTGAAGAAATACCTGGCGCAAAATGACCTACATATGGACTTACTCCAACGCTCGGTGCAAGCTATCTCCAACCAGACCCAGCATGACCCCTCTCACTCTGTCTCCTCAGTGGCGCCTGTCCCAGCACCCATTCCTGTTTCTGCAGCTTCCGAGCCACGTCTACCTACTCCCAACCCTTTGGTTGTCATGTTTTTTTGAACCAGTGTTCTATTCAGTTTGAACTGATGCCATCCTGCTTTCTGTCCCAGTGCTCTAAAATGGCTTACATTGTATCCTTGCTTCTTGCAAACTGATGACGCTTTGGCCTGGGCTTCACCCATCTGGGAGCAAAGACCGGACCTCACCAGTGACATTGCAAGCTTCACTAAAGAATTCCGTAAAGTATTCGACACCCCCAGATGCAAGGTAACCGCTGCCTCTTCTCTCTTGAATATTTCCCAAGGTAGCCGCCCCATGGCTTCGTACGCGGTCGAATTTCGGACCGGCTGAAATGATGCGGCATTGACAGCAGCCTTCTGCAAGGCTTGTCCAAAAAAAAAAAGGATGAACTTGCGGCACAGAAGCGCCCCACGGATCTGTAAGTGCTACTCGCACTTTGCATCAAGATGGATCAACGGCTATTGGAGAGGAGAACCGAGAGAGAGAGTTCGGCGCAAGCAAGGTATGCAGCCTCACCACAGTCAATACACAGGGACCATTAATCTCCCTCCTCCGGACCTGGAAGAATCCATGCAGCTAGGAGGTAACAGACTATCATCAGAGCAAAGCAACACAGATGTAACGCCGGGCTCTGTCCCTCTGCGGTAACACTGGACACCAGGTGCTTGCTTGTTATCTTTAATAGGGAAATGCCAAATCCCAGTGTGAGCCGGGAGGATCACACTGGAAACTGTATCCCCTCCACCTCCTTCTCCCAAACTGCCAACCAGGCTCCTAATTCCCATCACACTAGTTGGTGACACCTTCAAGGCCACCACATGGGCCTTTCTGGACGCTGGGTCAGGTGGGAATTTTATTGACCAGGGGTTTGCAGAGAGAAATAAAATTCCCTTGATACGTAAGAATTACCCAATAGGGCTGGAGGCTATTGATGATTGACCCTTACCACCTGCTTTTATCTCTCTTCAAACCATTCCTTTTCAGCTACAGATTGGAAAAGTTCACACCGAGATTGGATTGGATGCCTGTGTCTTGAAAGCAGCTCTGATGTTTCTTCCGGCAGGGCTCAAGACTGTTTGTCTCCAAGTTCAGCTCAGGTGTGAGCTAAGGAGTCTCACTTCCTGTCTCAAAAGACAGGCTTTTCTAAGCCATCTAATCAGGCAGGTGGTGTTTGTTAATTGACTACCAGCAGTTAACCACCACACTGCTGGATTAGAGGCACATTACCTGAACAGGGATAACTCCCCTGTTACATACCTCCCCTGTTTTTTCCTTTTATCTATTTTTTCTTTAATTTCTTTTGCCTTTTATTTTCTTTTGCTTCTTTCTCTCTTTTTTTTGCCTTTTTTCCTTTCGGCTCTTTTTTTGCTTCTTTCTTCTTTCGTTTCTTTGGTCTCTTTTTCTTTCGCCACTTTTTCTTTTTTTTCTTTTGCCTCTTTCTTTCGCCTCCTTTTTTTTCGCTGTTTTTCTTTTGCCTCTTTTTTTCCTGCCGCCTTTTTTTTCTGTTGCCTCTTTTTTCCTTTTCACCTCTTTTTTCTTTAATTTCTTTCACCTCTTATTTTTTTTGTTTCTTTCTCTTTTTTTCTTACACTTTTTTTTGCCACTTTCTCTTTCGCCCTTTTTTTATTTACTTTTTTTCTTTTGTTACGTTCACCTCTTTTTTTTTGTCTCTTTTCCTTTCGCCTCTTTTCATTTTGCCTCTTTTTTCGCCTCTTTCTTTCGTTTTTCTTTCGCCTCTTTCTTTTGCCTCTTTTTTCTTTTGTTTCTTTCGCCTCCTTCCCTTCTGCCTCTTTTTCTCCTGTTGCCTTTTTATTTTGTCACTTTTTTCTTTTGCCTTGTTTTTTGCCTCTTTATTTCTTTCGCCTCTCTTTTTCTCTTTTTCTTTAGCTTCTGTTGCCTCTTTTTCTGTGGTCTCTTTCACCTCTTTTTTCTTTCGCCTCTTTCTTTTGTTCCTGTTGCCTCTTTTTCTTCTGTCTCATTCTGTCTCATTCTGCCCAGACTGTTTGTAGGCAAAAAGCATAAAAAAAATTCACAGAACAAATCTCCGGTCCTTTCTAACTTCAAAGACCACCTCTCGTCCCACTTCGGACACCATATGTAGGCAGACGCTCACAGAGGTATGCAAGGGAGACTGATTATAGTGAAATTAAATAAGCCTTTTATTGCGCCTGTTTCCTTAACATCAGGAAACCATCCAAACAAGGGGTAAACAAAGCTTCTATTCACTTGGGAGTATCTCTAGTGAAATACTATGCAGTTCACAACTCCCTTAGATAAGCATGTCTCCCAGCCGCAAACATATAGCATGAAATAAGCAGATATAGAAAGTCTCATAAATGAAAGTCTTATCTGTTCCTTGTGGTTTGGAGGGAAAATCTTCTCTGTCCCTGGTTCAGCTCCCTTTTCCTCAGGGTGTGTCAGCATTCAGGTTTAGAAGTTTCCCGTGTGTCTTGAAAGCAGCTCTGCTGTTTCTTCCGGCAGGGCTCAAGACTGTTTGTCTCCAAGTTCAGCTCAGGTGTGAGCTAAGGAGTCTCACTTCCTGTCTGAAAAGACAGGCTTTTCTAAGCCATCTAATCAGGCAGGTGGTGTTTGTTAATTGACTACCAGCAGTTAACCACCACACTGCTGGATTAGAGGCACATTACCTGAACAGGGATAACTCCCCTGTTACAATGCCATTCATACACTTCAACTGCAAAACCCCTGTATAGACTGGACAGAGTCACAGCCCATCCAGTGGAGCCCTCACTGCTTTAAGAATTGCTCTGTTCCTTCCAAGAAACTATATGGGATATCAGTGCTGGAACAGGTGAGCATCCAGACATCTTCGCTGATTGAGATGTATTCGACAAGGCCCAAGCCAAGGAGCTATCACCTCACCGGTCATTCAACTGTCCCATTGACCTTCTGCCCGTCGCTATTCCCCCGCGTGGTTGTTCCTACCCGTTGTCACCTCCAGAGACCAAGGCTGTGAAGGAATACATTCAGTAGAACTTACAGAGGGGATTTATCCAGAATTCCTCTTGTCCCGCAGGTGTGGGTGTTTTCTTTGTGAAGAAAAAGGATGGATCTCTCAGACTGCATATTGATTACAAGGGACTCAAAGTCACGATCAAGAATCGGTATCCTCTACCTTTAATTTCCGAACTCTTCAACAGACTACAGGGGTCCACCATTTTCACCAAGTTAGATCTACGAGGAGCTTACAACCTGGTAAGAATTCAACAAGGGGATCAGTGGAAGACTGCTTTTAACACTCGGGATGCTCATTATGAGTACCTGGTGATGCCTTTCGGACTTTGCAATGCCCCCGCAGTGTTCCAAGACTTTGTGAACAAAGTTTTTTGAGATCTCCTCGACCGATACGTTATTGTCTAGTGGATGACATACTGATCTTCTCCAAGACCGTACGTGAACATTCAGGACATGTTAACAGGTCCTCCAAGGACTGCAGGTGAATCACCTATTCGCCAAATTGGAGGCGTGTCAGTTCCTTGACGTCCTTTCTGGGATACATCATCTCCTACACTGGCCTTGCCATGGACCCAGCCAAAGTGAAGGCGGTTGTGGATTGGCCTCGTCCCACGACTCTGAAAGCCGTACAACGGTTCATAGACAAAAAATGTGATGGCAGACACCCTCTCCCGTTAATTTCTGATAGACGACAAGGCTGAGGACCGAGAGGAGACCATTCTTCCCCCATCACGTCTAATCAACGCCAATACATTTGATTCATTTGAAGCAAGGTCAGTCTGATACTCCGGTGGGTCTCAATGTTCCAGAGGGATGCCGGTTCACCACACAACCATACAACCATATCATAGAAAGGTACTGGAATGGGGTAATTTCTTTCAAAACTCCAGTCATCCCGGTACTAGGAGAACTATTGATCTGCTGGAACAGACTTTTTGGTGGCCAGGGATGTGTAAAGACATAAAGGAATTTGTCACTGCATGTTCTACATATGCCCAGAACAAGACTCCCCCATGTACCCATCTTTCCATGGATTTTATCATGGAACTACCCGTATCCAAGAGTAGGAACACAATTCTGGTGGTCATCGACTGTTTTTCTAAGCAGGCTCATTTATTCCCCTCAAGGGTCTACCCAATGCCCTCAAATTGTCTGCGGTATTCATCAAGGAGGTGTTTCGTCTTCATGGGGCTCCCCAAATTATTGTGTCGGATCGAGGTTCACAATTTGTCTCTAAGTTTTGCAAACAACTAGGGATTTCTCTTCATTTTTCTTCCGGCTATCATCCTCAGACTAATGGTCAAACGGAACGCACGAATCAGTCTCTGGAACAATTAATCTATTGTTTCATTTCTGTCAATCAGGACAACTGGTTAGATCTCTTGCCTTGGGCTGAGTTTTCTCACAAAAATCTAAGTAATGAGTCGACACAGGACTCACCGTTCTTTATCAATTTCTGCTGCCATCCCTCAGCTCTCCCTACTGCAGGACCCAGATCCGGGGTACCATCAGCGGATAACAGAATCCTACATCTACAAGAGCCATGGGGAAAGATTCAGATGAACCTCAGGAAGGAAGTCTCTATGCAGAAAAAGCAAGCTGATCAACATTATCGTGAAACACCATCATACAATCCGGGTCAAAAGGTATGGCTGTCCACTAAGAATATCCGGCTGAAGGTTCCTTCTGCAAAATGGGCACCAAGATATATTGGCCCATTTCCTGTCATTGAGAAAGTCAATCCGGTGGACACCCGGCTACGGTTGCCAGCATTCATATGGATCCTGTCAGTTTTCCACACTTCACTACTCAAACCGTTCATACAAGATCCCCAGTCTCCTACTTCGGTGTCTCCTCCTGAACCTCTCTTGGTTGAAGAACAGCAAGAATTTGAAGTTCAAACGATCCTTAATTCCAGAATAACCAGAGGGAGGCTTCAATACTTGGTTCATTGGAGGGGCTTCGATCCCGAGGAGTGCTCTTGGATCCCTAGGGACAAACAACACGTCCCTAGGCTTGTTCGGGCTTTTCACCTGAGGTTTTCCTCCAAGCTATTCTGAGGATTGGACTTCGGTCACGCCTCCGTAATGTGTCCCATGACAAGTCAGGTCAGGCTGCCAGGCCATGCACAGAGATCATGCGCAAGTGCCGGGCCGCACACACCAGGATCGGATTGCGGACCTGCCCCCGCAACGCGGACCATAACATCACGGTGGACGTTCTTAACACTGATAGGACTACACACTGGCGCCGCACTAACACAGGAAAGCAAGGGGTTAATACTATCAGCTACTCCACACCTGCAATATATTCCACCACTGCCGGCTACACGACCCATACCATGCACTCCGGACGCGGTTGTAGGTCGGTGGTCACTAACATCCCCACCTCAGCCTCGCTGTCCCATCCAGTTTGTGGTGACCCCCCGTTAGATATTGCCTCTTTTTTTCTTTTGTTTCTTTCGCCTTTTTCTTTCGCCTGTTTTCCTGACGCCTCTTTTCCTTTTGCATCTTTAACCTCTTTTTCTTTTGTTGTTTCACCTCTTTTCTTTTGCCTCTTTTTTTTCTTTTGCCTCTCTTTTTTCTTTCGCTTATTTTGCCTCTTTTTTTTCTTTCATATAATTTTTTCTTTTGTTTCTTACTCCTCTTTTTTTCTGTTGCCTCTTTTTCTAATTACCTCTTTTTTTTCACCTCTTTCTTCTTTTGCCTCTTTTTTTATTGCCTCTTTTTATCTTTTGTTTCTTTCCCCTCTATCCTTTGCCTCTTTTTCTTCTGTTGCCTCTTTATCTATTGCCTCTTTTTTTCTTTTGCCTGTTTTTCTTTCTTTTCTTTCGCCTTTTTTTCGGTTTTGTTTTTCACCTCCTTTTTCCACTTCTTTTTTTTCGTTCGCCTCTTTTTTCTTTTGTTTCTGTCGCCTGTTTTTTTCCTGTTACTGCTTTTTTTTTTTTGCTGAAACTTCTTTGCTGATACCTACAAAAATTTTGCTTGGAAAAATCTGCTTCATTGTGACGGAAGTGTGTTTAAGGAAGTGACGTCTTCCTGCCTGCACAGAAGTTGGTAGCACCTTCCTCTAATTAACAAGTTTCTTCCCTGCGCATGTGCAGAAGCGGCAATCACCGCGCGCATGCGCAGAGGTGTCTGGCACCTCCAGTGCAGAGGCATCTGGCTTTGCCAGCGCATGTGCAGGGGCGGCCCAAACCTAAAGCGTATACTCATAGGTGGCCAATACCCACAGCGCATGCGCATATGTGGCGCGCATGCACAGAGGCAGCAATCTCCTCCTGCACATGCGCAGGGACGAATAAAACTGCTGGCGCATGTGCAGAGGTATGAAAACACATACACACACACAGAGCTGTGGTCTGCGTACACAAGCACAAACTCACAAAAGGAATAAATAGAGAAGTGAAAATAGCAAAAATCTTAGAAATCTATATTTTATCATAAAAACCCCAGAAGTTGAAAAAATGCAAGGTGTTAAAACATATAGCACATGAATTGTACATACATTAATATAATATAGTAACTGTAATGATTATCTAAAAAAATAAAACAGCGCATTGTAAGTCAAATCTCTGCGTTTTGTCACAAACTGTGTTTTTATTTTTATGATTTACATTGAATTAAAGACTTTTGAGAGTAACAGCAATTAGATACTGTACAATCCAAAATATATGTATCTTACTTTTGTTATCATAAGTTAATTATATCATGTTTTCCAAGTGATAGTATGGAAATTTTGACACAAAAATAAATAAAATAAATTATACTTGCGAATCTCTTTCATTGAATTCAAAACATCATCTTCACAAATACAATTTATGTGACAAAACACTGACAAAAGAAAAAGAAGTTTCACTTAAAGCGGCATTTTTTTTTCTGTCGCCTCTTTTTTTCTGTATTGTATTGTATTGTATGTCTTTATTTATATAGCGCCATTAATGTACATAGCGCTTCACAGTAGTAATACACGTGGTAATCAAATAAATAACAGATAATATAATTAACAGATCATTGGAATAAGTGCTTTAGACATAAAAGTAACATTAAGGAAGAGGAGTCCCTGCCCCGAGGAGCTTACAGTCTAATTGGTACTGTAGGTAGGGAGAACGTACAGAGACAGTAGGAGGGCGTTCTGGTAAGTGCGTCTGCAGGGGGCCAAGCTTTATGTATCATGTGTTCAGAATATCCACAGTGCTATTCATACTGTATGCTTCTTTAAGCAAGTGTGTCTTAAGTTGGGTCTTAAAGGTGGATAGAGAGGGTGCTAGTCAGGTACTGAGGGATAGGGCATTCCAGAGGTGTGGGGCAATCTGTGAAAAAGGTTTAAGCCGGGAGACGGCTTAAGATACAAAGGGGGTATCTGTCACCTCTTGTATTTTTCTGCTGCCTTTTTATCGCCTCTTTCTTTCTTTTCTATCGCCTCGTTTTCAGTTTGCTTAATTTTTATTCGCCTCTTTCTTTCTTTTCTATCGCCTCTTGTTTTCAGTTTGCTTCATTTTCATTCGCCTCTACAACAGCAATTACATGACAAAGAAGGGTGTGTGAAAACATTCAGGGAATCAACTGACCCAGGTCCCACCTTCCCAGGTTTCACTTCTGCTGCAAAGGGGATACATTGTTGCATGCTGGAGTCAGAAAGTCAGTCAAAGCTGGGAGCAGGTTAGGGAAAGGTGTGTGCAGGGAGCAGTAGCCCGGCACTAGGCCAGGTTACCCCCTTAGGCCTCAGATAGGCCCTGAGCCATACCATAGATTGTGATTGCTACAGGGACAGGCCCATTAGTTAGTTGCTGAGTTCAGGGACACAGTTCACCTGCTGTGTGGCCCTGATCATCGTGTCTGGACTCAGACCATTACTCAAGATAGAGACTATCTTCATGGTGGGACTGTCTGCCGGGACACCACCCCACGAAGCGGAGACAGCGTTGTGGATCACGCTTTCGGATCCATCATCCAAGTCCAGCATATGCACGCCCGGGTGTGGACACACCCAACAGTTACCGTCAAGTCACCAAGTGCACCAACTATACACTTCATCTTAGTGGGCAGCGCTGTTCCACACTTGGGTGGGGTTGTGGGACTCTTGGGTGGATGGTGGTGGGTTTATGGCCCTATGAGGCCCATGTTACAGGGGGACACTTTTGCATATGGTTATTGTTATATTGTGTAGTGTTGCATATTAAACTGTTTTATCCATACTCTGTAAGTGGTTACTGTATGTGGTTCATGTGTCGGGTTATTCTATACACTAGAATCCCTGCACAGGTGGAGGCGCTGTAAGCATCGTTTTCAGGAAACACCCCAGGCTCCCAGTGGCAGAGGTTCAGGCCTCCTGTCAGGTATTGCACCATACACGGTAACACAGGTATATTCCCGCACATGATCCCTATCTGCGATTGGTGGGGGGAGTGTATTACACTAGTATAGATCTGACTTTTCCTCAGATAACATGTTCCAATAAACCAAGTTATTTTGAACAAAATTTTGGTCACCCTCTTCTAATTAAATTTAGCGAATGGTGGTGCGTCGCTACATCTCTACAATTTGCCAGATTTGTATACAGACTCCACCCACTCCATTAAAAATGCTGCTACAGAACCAAGTAAGAGGGGTGTCAAATCAACAATATGCCCATTGGCTTACAAAGCTACAGGATAAAATTATGAAAGTAGATTATAATGCTAAATATATTCTACCTCAGCTCATTTAATATGAGGGCACCATACATGATTGTTACCTCCAGCTATTACAGGAAAAGGCCTCTCCTTTTTGAAAAGAAATGAACAAGGAGGCTCCTGTAGTATTTGGAGATGGAGCTCGATACTGGGAGGATGGGAATTTCTGGACAGGGTTTGCAGAAGTTGACCCAGAGGGAAAAAAAAGATTTTCACATTTCAGCTGCCATCCTCCTATTCAGCACAATGAGCAGAACTTGAAGCTGTTAAATGGGTTATTGAAAATGTTGAAGGAAAAATAAACATTTAGAGCAACAGTTCCTACGTGGTGCGAGCATGAACTCTTATGGTGCAAACGTGGTTTGGTTGATGCTGCTGGCAAAGGGTAACAACATACCGTCATTTTAGAAAAGGAAAATACTCCAACGCACAGCCCTAAACAAAGTGGGTCCCACTTTGTTCAGGGCTGTGCGTTGGAGTATTTTCCCTGGGATCTCTCTGCATTCTCCTGGCTGCACGCCCACCAAGATCTACAGGACTGGGGCAATACAAATTGTGAGTAGTTATTCCTCTTTCTACCTACCTCTGGACTCCCCCAATGAGGCTGTAGGTCTGATTTTCTTTATATTTCAGCCTTCAGCCTTCAGGGCTAGAGTTCTTGTTAATGGTATATGCTATATTATGAATACATACCTCACTAGCCCCAGTACCTATTTTTCTACATTATTACTCAAAGGATTTACACCAGGATTGGACTTTTATGTTGGAGCGCATATCACTAATTGACTGTACGTAATTTTAGAAAAACCTTACCAGGATGGTCTAGCCACTTCTGACAGAGTAGCAATGCTTTGTGAGGACTCAGGGGTCACGTCGATCGCAGCATGACCTCCCCTCACCTCTGTCCACTCCCGTGGCTGTGCGGCTCCCTCCTCGCCCGGCCTCCCTGCTGAGGGGACTCCCCTGTCCTCCCCTTCGGGCTGCTGCTGCCCCACGCAGGGCTAGTGCTCGGCTCCCTGCCGTTGCTTCTGCGCGCGCATCCCTTGCTGTTAAGGAACACATTCCAGCAATAGCTAATTTATTTACTGCTCTTGCAGTGAAGCCACACCTCCCTCCCACACGCTGGTTACTAGTTAACCCTAAACCTTATCACCTGGCAGCCTATTATGGAAACCAATCCTGGACTGCTCCTAGGGCTCCTCCAGGCCTGCCTCCGTTAACCATTGGTCAGCCACAGTACTTAATGCCTGTTCTGCCTCTCTCACATCGCTCGACATAGTCTCTGCTACAGACGTCTATTCTGGCATTCCCTTTGTCTTTGTGCATTCAGGTTTCAACCCGGCTTGGCGGACGAACATACCTGGCTCTGGATCCCGGCTCCCTCTTGACCCTTCAGCTTCTTCCATCCCTCGACCTCAGCTTGGAACTTGACCTTCCGGATCTCTCTCTCCCCGACTTTTGGCTAACGGCAAACACTTCGCTTCTTCAGTACCGGTACCGGCAATTATTGCTACACCTGTTCACACCTGGCCTGGCAACGCCAAAACACCACACTCAGGACATGCTCCTTCTGCTGCGGTGCGTGCACATATACGTCCCCACCTCAGTATAAGGGACGATTCTGGTCTGCGGGCAGCACCGGCGTAACATTATGTCGAGCACACAAGACGCAGACCAGACTGACATGGCCTCCATGATGACGGCCATGTATCAACAAGTCCAGGCCCTAACTGACCAAATGGATCTCCTCACTCAACAGGTACAGGATGTTTCTTTTCAGGCACCACCTGGGACCGCACCGCCACTGTCGCCAGAACCGTGAACTGCCGCGACTTCCAGCCCAAAGATCCCGGCACCTAAACCGTATGCAGGGGATCCACACGCCTGTCGCGGTTTTCTCAATCAGTGCGAGATTCAGTTTGAGATGGCTCCGCAGCAGTACTCCACTGGTCGCAAGAAAGTGGCATATGTGTACAGCCTGCTTACAGGGAAAGCACTGGCATGGGCCTCCCCAATTTGGGAACTCCGTCCCGATATCACCCGTGATTACGCAGCCTTTAGACGAGACTTTCGACAGGTCTTCGATACCCCCGCACGCCAAGAAACTGCCTCTGACTCTTTGCTTGAACTTTCCCAGGGACGTCGTTCCATGGCCCAGTACGCCTTGGAGTTCAGGACCATATCAGCTGAGACACGATGGGGCCAGGAGGCTTTAGTTTCAGTCTTCTGGCGAGGCTTAACGGATTCCGTCAAGGACAAGCTCGCCTCACAACCCAGGCCAGGGCTTCTGGAGGAACTCATCTCCCAGGCCAATCGAGTGGATCAGCGCCTTCAGGTACGTCGCCTCCAACGCCAGCTTCCCCGATTTACACCCTTCCGTGCTCCTTTTCCGAGATTCTCTCCAACCACAGGACCTGCCGTCACCCCACTACCTGCTTTGGAGGCTCCGAAGCCGATGCAACTTGGAGTCCAGCGTTCCCGGACACCAATACAGCAAGCTCGCCAAGTCGGTGGATTATGTTATTACTGCGGATCCTCCGAGCATCTGATCCATGAATGTCCACTACGCCCGGGAAACGACCAAACCCAGCGAGTACAAAGGGGCTCTCCCTGGGTGCTAAATCTCTTTGTCCCCTTTCCAGGAAGGAACTTCCCAATAAATTGACCATTCCTGTCTCTCTCTCGGGTCCTACCTTCCGTACCTCCACTGCGGCATTTATCGATTCCGGCGTGGGAGGAAATTTCCTGGACCAAGCTTTCTCTGAAAAGAACCAGATTACACTCGTAAGGAAGAAGTCTCCCGAAGCCTTGGTCGGAATTGACAAGCGTCCGCTCACCCCGGCATATATTTCCTTGGAGACTTGCCCCATCAACCTTTCCTCTCATTCACACGAGGAGACCTTAGCCTTTGATGTAATCCACACCCCTGGTACTCCGGTCACTCTCGGCTTACCCTGGTTACAGAAGCACAATCCTCTCATCAACTGGACATCCCAAGATCCTATTGCTTGGAGGTCGAGGTCGGAGGAGCTGTTTCCACCAGCCGTACTTCCGCCTCGACTACTGGCCAATGCATCCAACCCTACGGGAGGATTGCCCGCTCCGTATGCTGCTTTTCTGGATGTCTTCTGCAAAACCCAATCCGAACTACTACCTCCTCACAGATCTTACGATTGTCCTATAGACTTGATACCTGGATACACATTGCCCAAATCTAAATCCTACCCCCCCTCTCTTCCTGAGACGGAAGCCATGAACGAATATATCCGTGAGAACCTTAAACGGGGCTTTATTCGGCACTCCAATTCACCCGCAGGAGCTGGATTCTTCTTCGTCAAGAAAAAGGACGGTACTCTCAGACCGTGTATTGATTACCGGGGACTGAACCGCATCACGGTGAAGAACCGTTACCCACTTCCTCTCATTTCTGAATTATTTGACAGACTTCAAGGTGCTAACGTGTTCTCCAAGCTTGACCTTCGCGGGGCGTATAATCTCATTCGCATCCGGGAGGGCGACGAATGGAAGACTGCCTTCAACACCCGTAGCAGCCACTACGAGTATCTCGTGATGCCTTTCGGATTATGCAACGCTCCGGCGGTTTTTCAGGACTTTATCAACGACGTCTTTCGGGATGTTCTTAATCAGTTTGTAATTGTTTATTTGGATGACATCCTTATCTTTTCCAAGAATCTACAGGACCATATCATCCATACCAAGTTTGTGCTCTCCCGTCTCCGAGAGAACCGTTTGTTTGCCAAGATGGAGAAATGTCTCTTTCACCAGTCTACCACCTCTTTTCTGGGATATATTATTTCCAACGCGGGATTGCCCATGGATCCTGAGAAACTTAAAGCCGTAAACGATTGGCCGCAACCTAACTCCCTCAAGTCTATTCAGTGGTTCCTAGGCTTTTCCAATTATTACCGGAAGTTTATTCGTAACTTCTCCACAATCATCGCCCCGATCACAGCACTGACCCAGAAAGGAGCTGATCCTTCGTCTTGGTCTCCTGAGGCAGTCATAGCTTTTGAAACACTAAAACAAGCTTTTGTCTCAGCTCCCATTCTTCAACACCCGGACACCAATTTTTCTTTCACCCTAGAGGTAGACGCTTCAGACTGCGGGGCCGGCGCTGTCCTATCCCAAAAGTTTTCGCCCCAGGATAAATTTCACCCTTGCGGTTTTTTCTCGAAGAAGTTTTCCCCAGCTGAGAGGAACAATGATGTGGGCAATAGAGAACTTTTGCCCGTCAAGTTGGCACTTCAGGAATGGAGACATCTGTTGGAGGGGTCAAAAGAGCTGTTCACTATTCTCACGGACCACAAAAATCTTTTATACATCGAGAATGCCCGTTGCTTAGGCCCCCGCCAAGCCCGCTGGTCGTTATTATTCTCCAGGTTTAATTTTATTTTGTCTTACATTCCCGGCACTAAAAACGTCAAGGTGGATGCTCTCTCTAGACAATATTCTTCTGGTCAGAGACCAGAGAAAACATCAGAGTCTATCCTTCCCAAACAAAAAATCCTCGTGGTCGCTAGAAAGTGGCATATGTGTACAGCCTGCTTACAGGGAAAGCACTGGCATGGGCCTCCCCAATTTGGGATCTCCGTCCCGATATCACCCGTGATTATGCAGCTTTTAGACGAGACTTTCGACAGGTCTTTGATACCCCCGCACGCCAAGAAACTGGCTCTGACTCTTTGCTTGAACTTTCCCAGGGACGTCGTTCCGTGGCCCAGTACGCCTTGGAGTTCAGGACCATAGCAGCTGAGACACGATGGGGCCAGGAGGCTTTAGTTTCAGTCTTCTGGCGAGGCTTAACAGATTCCGTCAAGGACGAGCTCGCCTCACAACCCAGGCCAGGGCTTCTGGAGGAACTCATCTCCCAGGCCAATCGAGTGGATCAGCGCCTTCAGGTATGTCGCCTCCAACGCCAGCTTCCCCGATTTACACCCTTCCGTGCTCCTTTTCCGAGATTCTCTCCAACCACAGGACCTGCCGTCACCCCACTACCTGCTTTGGAGGCTCCGGAGCCGATGCAACTTGGAGTCCAGCGTTCCCGGACACCAATACAGCAAGCTCGCCAAATCGGTGGATTATGTTATTACTGCGGATCCTCCGAGCATCTGATCCGTGAATGTCCACTACGCCCGGGAAACGACCAAACCCAGTGAGTACAAAGGGGCTCTTCCTGGGTGCTAAATCTCTTTGTCCCCTTTCCAGGAAGGAACTTCCCAAAAAATTGACCATTCCTGTCTCTCTCTCGGGTCCTACCTTCCGTACCTCCACTGCGGCATTTATCAATTCCGGCGCGGGAGGAAATTTCATGGACCAAGCTTTCTCTGAAAAGAACCAGATTCCACCCGTTAGGAAGAAGTCTCCCGTAGCCTTGGTCGGGATTGACGAGCGTCCGCTCACCCCGGCATATATTTCCTTGGAGACTTGCCCCATCAACCTTTCCTCTCATTCACACAAGGAGACCTTGGCCTTTGATGTAATCCACGCCCCTGGTACTCCGGTCACTCTCGGCTTACCCTGGTTACAGAAGCACAATCCTCTCATCAACTGGACATCCCAAGATCCTATTGCTTGGAGGTCGAGGTCGGAGGAGCTGTTTCCACCAGCCGTACTTCCGCCTCGACTACTGGCCAATGCATCCAACCCTACGGGAGGATTGCCCGCTCCGTATGCTGCTTTTCTGGATGTCTTCTGCAAAACCCAATCCGAACTACTACCTCCTCACAGATCTTACGATTGTCCTATAGACTTGGTACCTGGATACACATTGCCCAAATCCAAATCCTACCCCCTCTCTCTTCCTGAGACGGAAGCCATGAACGAATATATCCGTGAGAACCTTAAACAGGGCTTTATTCGGTACTCCAATTCACCCGCAGGAGCTGGATTCTTCTTCGTCAAGAAACAGGACGGTACTCTCAGACCGTGTATTGATTACCGGGGACTGAACCGCATCACGGTGAAGAACCGTTACCCACTTCCTCTCATTTCTGAATTATTTGACAGACTTCAAGGTGCTAACGTATTCTCCAAGCTTGACCTTCGCGGGGCGTATAATCTCATTCGCATCCGGGAGGGCGACGAATGGAAGACTGCCTTCAACACCCGTAGCGGCCACTACGAGTATCTCGTGATGCCTTTCGGATTATGCAACGCTCTGGCGGTTTTTCAGGACTTTATCAACGACGTCTTTCGTGATGTCCTTAATCAGTTTGTAATTGTTTATTTGGATGACATCCTTATCTTTTCCAAGAATCTACAGGACCATATCATCCATACCAAGTTTGTGCTCTCCCGTCTCCGAGAGAACCGTTTGTTTTCCAAGATGGAGGAATGTCTCTTTCACCAGTCTACCACCTCTTTTCTGGGATATATTATTTCCAACACGGGATTGGCCATGGATCCTGAGAAACTTAAAGCCATAATCGATTTGCCGCAACCTAACTCCCTTAAGTCTATTCAGCGGTTCCTAGGCTTTTCCAATTATTACCGGAAATTTATTCGTAACTTCTCCACAATCATCGCCCCGATCACAGCACTGACCCAGAAAGGAGCTGATCCTTCGTCTTGGTCTCCTGAGGCAGTCATAGCTTTTGAAACACTAAAATAAGCTTTTGTCTCAGCTCCCATTCTGCGACACCCGGACACCAATTTTTTTTTCACCCTAGAGGTAGACGCTTCAGACTGCGGGGCCGGTGCTGTCCTATCCCAAATGTTTTCTCCCCAGGATAAATTTCACCCTTGCGTTTTTTTCTCGAAGAAGTTTTCCCCAGCTGAGAGGAACTATGATGTGGGCAATAGAGAACTTTTGGCCGTCAAGTTGGCACTTCAGGAATGGAGACATCTGTTGGAGGGGTCTAAAGAGCCGTTCACTATTCTCACGGACCACAAAAATCTTTTATACATCGAGAATGCCCATCGCTTAGGCCCCCGCCAAGCCCGCTGGTCGTTATTTTTCTCCAGGTTTAATTTTATTTTGTCTTACATTCCCGGCACTAAAAACATCAAGGCGGATGCTCTCTCTAGACAATATTCTTCTGATGAGAGACCAGAGAAAACATCAGAGTCTATCCTTCCCAAACAAAAAATCCTCGCGGTCGCTACATTCAAAAATCTTGAGAGGATCATCAAGTCTCAAAGCCACCTTCCTAGCGATCTTGAGATCCCGAAGGATACCTTATACGTGGAGGCCAAGTTTATTCCGGAGATTCTGGAATGGGGACATGCTTCCCGTTCAGCAGGACACCCAGGCTACAAGAAGACTTTGGATCTCATCCGTCGTAACTTTTGGTGGCCCAATATGGCCAAATCCATTCTTGAGTTTACCCGGGCCTGTCCGGTATGTGCACGCAACAAGATTCCTCGCCAGAGACCCCATGGTCTTCTTTTGCCCTTATCCATCCCGGAACGCCCGTGGTCCCACATATACATGGATTTTATTGTCGAATTGCCTAGGTCGAATGGCATGAACACTATTCTAGTAGTCGTGGATCGGTTTTCCAAGATGGCACACTTTATTCCTCTCAAAGGATTACCCTCCTCACCCGCCCTAGCCGATATTTTCTCCAAAGAAATTTTCCGGATCCATGGCATACCCACGTCCATAGTATCGGACCGTGGCTCTCAATTTGTTTCCAGATTCTGGAGATCCTTCACAAGAAGACTGGGCATTGCTTCCTCCTTCTCTTCGGGTTATCACCCTCAGTCTAATGGACAGACCGAGAGGGTCAATCAATCTGTCAAGAAGTATTTAAGGTGCTTTGTCTCTGACTCCCAGGATGATTGGACGGAATTGCTTTCCTGGGCTTAGTATGCCTTTAATTCCACCAGGAATGGATCCACTGGGGAGACACCTTTCTTCATTAATTACGGCTATCACCCGGCTTGCCTACCTATTTCCAAGATCTCCTCTGGAGTTCCAGCTGTGGATGAACACATCTCCCTCCTACAGGACTCTTGGGCCAGAATTCAATCTGCACTTCAAAGGGCCTCCCTGTCTTCTAAAGTACAGGCTGATCGCTGTCGCCGACCTGCACCCAACTACAAACCAGGGGACACGGTTTGGTTGTCTACTAGAAATATCCGCCTCAAAACCCCTTCCTCCAAATTGGCTCCTAGGTTTCTGGGGCCATTTCCTATCATGGAGCAGATCAACCCGGTGGCTTTCCGTCTTCAACTACCCCCAAGCATGCAAATTCCTAATGTTTTCCATACATCACTTCTCAAACCGTTCATCTCTAGCCCTCTGTTCCTGGACCACACTCTTAAACCAGATCCTGTGATCATACAGGGCAACGAAGAGTACGAGGTCCAGAACATACTAGATTCCCGTTTCTCCAGAGGGAAAGTCCATTTCTTGGTTCATTGGAAGGGTTTCGGACCCGAGGAGAGGTCTTGGGTACCTCTTAGTGACATCCACGCACCAGGACTTCTTAAAAGCTTCCGGAAGAAGTTTCCATCCAAGCCATGGAAGGATCATCCTGAGGCCGACCCTGAAGGGGGGGGTACTGTGAGGACTCAGGGTCCCAGTTTGTTCAGGGCTGTGCGTTGGAGTATTTTCCCTTGGATCTCTCTGCATTCTCCTGGCTGCACGCCCACCAAGATCTACAGGACTGGGGCAATACAAATTGTGAGTAGTTATTCCTCTTTCTACCTACCTCTGGACTCCCCCAATGAGGCTGTAGGTCTAATTTTCTTTATATTTCAGCCTTCAGCCTTCAGGGCTAGAGTTCTTGTTAATGGTATATGCTATATTATGAATACATACCTCACTAGCCCCAGTATCCTATTTTTCTACATTATTACTCAAATGATTTACACCAGGATTGGACTTTTATGTTGGAGCGCATATCACTAATTGACTGTACGTCATTTTAGAAAAACCTTACCAGGATGGTCTAGCCACTTCTGACAGAGTAGCAGTGCTTTGTGAGGACTCAGGGGTCACGTCGGTCGCAGCGTGACCTCCCCTCACCTCTGTCCACTCCGGTGGCTTTGCGGCTGCCTCCTCGCCCGGCCTCCCTGCTGAGGGGACTCCCCCGTCCTCCCCGTCGGGCTGCTGCTGCCCCACGCAGGGCTAGTGCTCGGCTGCCTGCCGTTGCTTCTGCGCGTGCATCCCTTGCTGTTACGGAACACATTCCAGCACCAGCTAATTTATTCACTGCTCTTGCAGTGAAGCCACACCTCCCTCCCACACGCTGGTTACTAGTTAACCCTAAACCTTATCACCTGGCAGCCTATTATGGAAACCAATCCTGGACTGCTCCTAGGGCTCCTCCACGCCTGCCTCCGTTAACCACTGGTCAGCCACAGTACTTAATGCCTGTTCTGCCTCTCTCACATCGCTCGACATAGTCTCTGCTACAGACGTCTATTCTGGCATTCCTTTGTCTTTTTGCATTCAGGTTTCGACCCGGCTTGGCGGACGAACTTACCTGGCTCTGGATCCCGGCTCCCTCTTGACCCTGCAGCTTCTTTCATCCCTCGACCTCAGCTTGGACCTCGACCTTCTGGATCTCTCTCTCCCCGACTTTTGGCTAACGGCAAACACTTCGCTTCTTCATTACCGGTACCGGCATGTATTGCTACACCTGTTCATACCTGGCCTGGCAACGCCAAAACACCACACTCCGGACACGCTCCTTCTGCTGCGGGTGCGTGCACATATACGTCCCCACCTCAGTATAAGGGACGAGTCTGGTCTGCGGGCAGCACCGGCGTAACATTATGTCGAGCCAACAAGACGCAGACCAGACTGACATGGCCTCCATGATGACGGCCATGTATCAACAAGTCCAGGCCCTAACTGACCAAATGGCTCTCTTCACTCAAAAGGTACAGGACGTTTCTTTTCAGGCACCACCTGGGACCGCACCGCCACTGTTGCCAGAACCGGGTACTGCCGTGACTTCCGGCCCGAAGATCCCGGCACCTAAACCGTATGCAGGGGATCCACACGTCTGTCGCGGTTTTCTCAATCAGTGCGAGATCCAGTTTGAGATGGCTCCACAGCAGTACTCCACTGGTCGCAAGAAAGTGGCATATGTGTACAGCCTGCTTACAGGGAAAGCACTGGCATGGGCCTCCCCAATTTGGGAACTCCGTCCCGATATCACCCGTGATTACGCAGCCTTTAGACGAGACTTTCGACAGGTCTTCGATACCCCCGCACGCCAAGAAACTGCCTCTGACTCTTTGCTTGAACTTTCCCAGGGACGACGTTCCATGGCCCAGTATGCCTTGGAGTTCAGGACCATAGCAGCTGAGACACGATGGGGCCAGGAGGCTTTAGTTTCAGTCTTCTGGCGAGGCTTAACGGATTCCATCAAGGACGAGCTCGCCTCACAACCCAGGCCAGGGCTTCTGGAGGAACTCATCTCCCAGGCCAATCGAGTGGATCAGCGCCTTCAGGTACGTCGCCTCCAACGCCATCTTCCCCTATTTACACCCTTCCGTGCTCCTTTTCCGAGATTCTCTCCAACCACAGGACCTGCCTTCACCCCACTACCTGCTTTGGAGGCTCCGGAGCCGATGCAACTTGGAGTCCAGCGTTCCCGGACACTAATATAGCAAGCTCGCCAAGTCGGTGGATTATGTTATTACTGCGGATCCTCCGAGCATCTGATCCGTGAATGTCCACTACGCCCGGGAGACGACCAAACCCAGTGAGTACAAAGAGGCTCTCCCTGGGTGCTAAATCTCTTTGTCCCCTTTCCAGGAAGGAACTTCCCAAAAAATTGACCATTCCTGTCTCTCTCTCGGGTCCTACCTTCCGCACCTCCACTGCGGCATTTAGCGATTCCGGCGCGGGAGGAAATTTCATGGACCAAGCTTTCTCTGAAAAGAACCAGATTCCACCAGTTAGGAAGAAGTCTCCCGTAGCCTTGGTCGGGATTGACGATCATCCGCTCACCCCGGCATATATTTCCTTGGAGACTTGCCCCATCAACCTTTCCTCTCATTCACATAAGGAGACCTTGGCCTTTGATGTAATCCACGCCCCTGGTACTCCGGTCACTCTCGGCTTACCCTGGTTACAGAAGCACAATCCTCTCATCAACTGGACATCCCAAGATCCTATTGCTTGGAGGTCGAGGTCGGAGGAGCCGTTTCCACCAGCCGTACTTCCGCCTCGACTGCTGGCCAATGTATCCAACCCTAGGGGAGGATTGTCCGCTCCGTATGCTGCTTTTCTGGATGTCTTCTGCAAAACACAATCCGAACTACTACCTCCTCACAGATCTTACGATTGTCCTATAGACTTGGTACCTGGATACACATTGCCCAAATCCAAATCCTACCCCCTCTCTCTTCCTGAGACGGAAGCCATGAACGAATATATCCGTGAGAACCTTAAACGGGGCTTTATTCGGCACTCCAATTCACCCGCAGGAGCTGGATTCTTCTTCGTCAAGAAAAAGGACGGTACTCTCAGACCGTGTATTGATTACCGGGGACTGAACCGCATCACGGTGAAGAACCGTTACCCACTTCCTCTCATTTCTGAATTATTTGACAGACTTCAAGGTGCTAACGTGTTCTCCAAACTTGACCTTCGCGGGGCGTATAATCTCATTCGCATCCGGGAGGGCGACGAATGGAAGACTGCCTTCAACACCCGTAGCGGCCACTACGAGTATCTCGTGATGCCTTTCGGATTATGCAACGCTCCAGCGGTTTTTCAGGACTTTATCAACGACGTCTTTCGGGATGTCCTTAATCAGTTTGTAATTGTTTATTCAGAATGTAGGGAAGCAAGGAGCACAGCTGAAGTAGAAATCTGCAGGGAGAGTCCTGTAGAAAAAATGAATAAGGGGCACAACTCCGTGCTAAAACTGAGGGTGGTTTATTGGATAATTGCACAGGGACAGAAACACAGCCCACACACCGACATGTTTCGTCCCACGGGACTTTATCAAGGTGTACCACATCACTATACCTCCTTACCTTTAATACACCCATTTCGCGCCAAAATCGCCCAACCGAGTACACTGCGCATGCGCGCCGGCGACGCGTCGCATCTCCGTGACATCGCCTCCCCTCTGGCACTAGTCCTGGAGTCAGAGACCACGTCACTGGGATGCGTCCGTTTCCACCCTGGAACGCATGCCAGCTGTGCTCCTATTGGGCGGAGGCGGAAGAGGGATGAAAATTACATTTTTTAACATTTTTTATTTTTTTATTTTTTTTTACACTCAACAACTTTATTAGTATAAAAAAAGACAAACATATTTTGCCCATAGCTAAACTTTGCAAACAGACACATTGCTAGTTTAGTTTAGGGTTACATTAAAAACAAATGCTGATCACATTGAATAACCTTTGATAAAAATAAAAAGAGAGAAGATATTTTAAACAGTCACAAAACTCCATTTAGACTACAATCATTTTAGAAGATTATATTCTAATCTAAGTAGATACTATAATATGAATATTTGTATCAAGCACTAACTTTATCCATACACTTGAATTATGTAGTCAGAGTATAGACTGAATCTATGTGATTGGCTGTATCATTGGATTTTACATGGGGGAATAGAAACACTTTATCATTAAAAGAGTTGATTATTGAGAATTTTTTCAGATGTGTATATATTGATTTTCTCTTATTCATAACCCATATATTGATGGCACAGAAGGACATAGAACAATTTTATTGTCAAAAAGTATACTTATATTCTAATATTCTAAACAATTAATAAATGAATAGTGGCATCATAAAGGACCCTCCTCCACTATAGAAAGTGGGAAAGGTCCCAATCGATATTCATACCGTGAGGCACCCTGGTTCTTGATGTCAAGATCCAGAATGCCTCACGTTGATCGAGTTTTTTGACTCTATCACCCCCTCTGGGTGACATCTGGATGGACTCAATACCTTGAAATTTAAAGTTTTTTAGTCCACCTTTGCTGCAGTTGGTGAAGTGTTTAGGGACAGGATGGTCCAAGTTCCCTTTGGAAATCAATCGGATATGCTCCATTATTCGCACTTTAAGTGGGTCCTTTATGATGCCACTATTCATTTATTAATTGTTTAGAATATTAGAATCTAAAAATTGACCATTCCTGTCTCTCTCTCGGGTCCTACCTTCCGTACCTCCACTGCGGCATTTATCGATTCCGGCGCGGGAGGAAATTTCATGGACCAAGCTTTCTCTGAAAAGAACCAGATTCCACCCGTTAGGAAGAAGTCTCCCGTAGCCTTGGTCGGGATTGACGAGCGTCCGCTCACCCCGGCATATATTTCCTTGGAGACTTGCCCCATCAACCTTTCCTCTCATTCACACAAGGAGACCTTGGCCTTTGATGTAATCCACGCCCCTGGTACTCCGGTCACTCTCGGCTTACCCTGGTTACAGAAGCACAATCCTCTCATCAACTGGACATCCCAAGATCCTATTGCTTGGAGGTCGAGGTCGGAGGAGCCGTTTCCACCAGCCGTACTTCCGCCTCGACTGCTGGCCAATGTATCCAACCCTAGGGGAGGATTGTCCGCTCCGTATGCTGCTTTTCTGGATGTCTTCTGCAAAACACAATCCGAACTACTACCTCCTCACAGATCTTACGATTGTCCTATAGACTTGGTACCTGGATACACATTGCCCAAATCCAAATCCTACCCCCTCTCTCTTCCTGAGACGGAAGCCATGAACGAATATATCCGTGAGAACCTTAAACGGGGCTTTATTCGGCACTCCAATTCACCCGCAGGAGCTGGATTCTTCTTCGTCAAGAAAAAGGACACTACTCTCAGACCGTGTATTGATTACCGGGGACTGAACCGCATCAAGGTGAAGAACCGTTACCCACTTCCTCTCATTTCTGAATTATTTGACAGACTTCAAGGTGCTAACGTGTTCTCCAAGTTTGACTTTCGCGGGGCGTATAATCTCATTCGCATCCGGGAGGGCGACGAATAGAAGACTGCCTTCAACACCTGTAGCGGCCACTACGAGTATCTCGTGATGCCTTTCGGATTATGCAACGCTCCGGCGGTTTTTCAGGACTTTATCAACGACGTATTTCGGGATGTCCTTAATCAGTTTGTAATTGTTTATTTGGATGACATCCTTATCTTTTCCAAGAATCTACAGGACCATATCATCCATACCAAGTTTGTGCTCTCCCGTCTCCGAGAGAACCGTTTGTTTGCCAAGATGGAGAAATGTCTCTTTCACCAGTCTACCACCTCTTTTCTGGGATATATTATTTCCAACGCGGGATTGCCCATGGATCCTGAGAAACTTAAAGCCGTAATCGATTGGCCGCAACCTAACTCCCTCAAGTCTATTCAGCGGTTCCTAGGCTTTTCCAATTATTACCGGAAGTTTATTCGTAACTTCTCCACAATCATCGCCCCGATCACAGCACTGACCCAGAAAGGAGCTGATCCTTCGTCTTGGTCTCCTGAGGCAGTCATAGATTTTGAAACACTAAAACAAGCTTTTGTCTCAGCTCCCATTCTTCGACACCCGGACAACAATTTTTCTTTCACCCTAGAGGTAGACGCTTCAGACTGCGGGGCCGGTGCTGTCCTATCCCAAATGTTTTCTCCCCAGGATAAATTGCACCCTTGCGTTTTTTTCTCAAATAAGTTTTCCCCAGCTGAGAGGAACTATGATGTGGGCAATAGAGAACTTTTGGCCGTCAAGTTGGCACTTCAGGAATGGAGACATCTGTTGGAGGGGTCAAAAGAGCCGTTCACTATTCTCACGGACCACAAAAATCTTTTATACATCGAGAATGCCCGTCGCTTAGGCCCCCACCAAGCCCGCTGGTCGTTATTTTTCTCCAGGTTTAATTTTATTTTGTCTTACATTCCCGGCACTAAAAACGTCAAGGCGGATGCTCTCTCTAGACAATATTCTTCTGATGAGAGACCAGAGAAAACATCAGAGTCTATCCTTCCCAAACAAAAAATCCTCGCGGTCGCTACATTCAAAAATCTTGAGAGGATCATCAAGTCTCAAAGCCACCTTCCTAGCGATCTTGAGATCCCGAAGGATACCTTATACGTGGAGGCCAACTTTATTCCGGAGATTCTGGAATGGGGATATGCTTCCCGTTCGGCAGGACACCCAGGCTACAAGAAGACTTTGGATCTCATCCGTCGTACCTTTTGGTGGCCCAATATGGCCAAATCCATTCTTGAGTTTACCCGGGCCTGTCCGGTATGTGCATGCAACAAGATTCCTCGCCAGAGACCCCATGGTCTTCTTTTGCCCTTATCCATCCCGGAACGCCCGTGGTCCCACATATCCATGGATTTTATTGTCGAATTGCCTAGGTCGAATGGCATGAACACTATTCTAGTAGTCGTGGATCGGTTTCCAAGATGGCACACTTTATTCCTCTCAAAGGATTACCCTCCTCACCCGCCCTAGCCGATATTTTCTCCAAAGAAATTTTCCGGATCCATGGCATACCCACGTCCATCGTATCGGATCGTGGCTCTCAATTTGTTTCCAGATTCTGGAGATCCTTCACAAGAAGACTGGGCATTGCTTCCTCCTTCTCTTCGGGTTATCACCCTCAGTCTAATGGACAGACCGAGAGGGTCAATCAATCTCTCGAGAAGTATTTAAGGTGCTTCGTCTCTGACTCCCAGGATGATTGGACGGAATTGCTTTCCTGGGCTGAGTATGCCTTTAATTCCACCAGGAATGGATCCACTGGGGAGACACCTTTCTTCATTAATTACGGCTATCACCCAGCTTGCCTACCTATTTCCAAGATCTCCTCTGGAGTTCCAGCTGTGGATGAACACATCTCCCTCCTACAGGACTCTTGGGCCAGAATTCAATCTGCACTTCAAAGGGCCTCCCTGTCTTCTAAAGTCCAGGCTGACCGCCGTCGCCGACCTGCACCCAACTACAAACCAGGGGACACGGTTTGGTTGTCTACTAGAAATATCCACCTCAAAACCCCTTCCTCCAAATTGGCTCCTAGGTTTCTGGGGCCATTTCCTATCATGGAGCAGATCAACCCGGTGGCTTTCCGTCTTCAACTACCCCCAAGCATGCAAATTCCTAATGTTTTCCATACATCACTTCTCAAACCGTTCATCTCTAGCCCTCTGTTCCCGGACCACACTCTTAAGCCAGATCCTGTGATCATACAGGGCAACGAAGTGTATGAGGTTCAGAACATACACTGGCGACACACTTTATTCGAGCTCGGCTAGTCCCACGAATTCGGGTATACCCGGGTGTATTGAGGTTTGTGACTGTTTTCTGCCCGAGTGCATTGAGTTATTTTCCAAGCAGGGATTGAAGCATTTTATTCCCGCTGGCTGCAATACTGCACAGTATATATATATATTCTGCATTACAATTCATGAATTTATGCCATCTGGTAGACACGCGAAGCATTGCAGCCTATTAAATCCTAATCATTATCATTTAACAGATCAGCCGCCCATCAGCCAGGCATGAACCCAGGCTGGGAAGGCAAATGCAACGGGGCTTGTCAGAGGTGAGGAGTGGCGCATTCCAGGTATCTGCCAGGTACATACCGGGTATTTGCTCGAATAAAGTGTGTCGGTGCAGTACTAGATTCTCGTTTCTCCAGAGGGAAAGTCCATTTCTTGGTTCATTGGAAGGATTTCAGACCCGAGGAGAGGTCTTGGGTACCTCTTAGTGACATCCACGCACCAGGACTTCTTAAAAGCTTCCGGAAGAAGTTTCCATCCAAGCCATGGAAGGATCGTCCTGAGGCCGACCCTGAAGGGGGGGTACTGTGAGGACTCAGGGTCCCACTTTGTTCAGGGCTGTGCGTTGGAGTATTTTCCCTTGGATCTCTCTGCATTCTCCTGGCTGCATGCCCACCAAGATCTACAGGACTGGGGCAATACAAATTGTGAGTAGTTATTCCTCTTTCTACCTACCTCTGGACTCCCCCAATGAGGCTGTAGGTCTAATTTTCTTTATATTTCAGCCTTCAGCCTTCAGGGCTAGAGTTCTTGTTAATGGTATATGCTATATTATGAATACATACCTCATTAGCCCCAGTATCCTATTTTTCTACATTATTACTCAAAGGATTTACACCAGGATTGGACTTTTATGTTGGAGCGCATATCACTAATTGACTGTACGTCATTTTAGAAAAACCTTACCAGGATGGTCTAGCCACTTCTGACAGAGTAGCAGTGCTTTGTGAGGACTCAGGGGTCACGTCGGTCGCAGCGTGATCTCCCCTCACCTCTGTCCACTCCGGTGGCTGTGCGGCTCCCTCCTCGCCCGGCCTCCCTGCTGAGGGGACTCCCCCGTCCTCCCCGTCGGGCTGCTGCTGCCCCACGCAGGGCTAGTGCTCGGCTGCCTGCCGTTGCTTCTGCGCGCGCATCCCTTGCTGTTACGGAACACATTCCAGCACCAGCTAATTTATTCACTGCTCTTGCAGTGAAGCCACACCTCCCTCCCACACGCTGGTTACTAGTTAACCCTAAACCTTATCACCTGGCAGCCTATTATGGAAACCAATCCTGGACTGCTCCTAGGGCTCCTCCGCGCCTGCCTCCGTTAACCATTGGTCAGCCACAGTACTTAATGCCTGTTCTGCCTCTCTCACATCGCTCGACATAGTCTCTGCTACAGACGTCTATTCTGGCATTCCCTTTGTCTTTGTGCATTCAGGTTTCGACCCGGCTTGGCGGACGAACTTACCTGGCTCTGGATCCCGGCTCCCTCTTGACCCTGCAGCTTCATCCATCCATCGACCTCAGCTTGGACCTCGACCTTCTGGATCTCTCTCTCCCCGACTTTTGGCTAACGGCAAACACTTCGCTTCTTCATTACCGGTACCGGCAAGTATTGCTACACCTGTTCACACCTGGCCTGGCAACGCCAAAACACCACACTCCAGACACGCTCCTTCTGCTGCGGGTGCGTGCACATATACGTCCCCACCTCAGTATAAGGGACGAGTCTGGTCTGCGGGCAGCACCGGCGTAACATTATGTCGCCAGAACCGGGTACTGCCGCGACTTCCGGCCCGAAGATCCCGGCACCTAAACCGTATGCAGGGGATCCACACGCCTGTCGTGGTTTTCTCAATCAGTACGAGATCCAGTTTGAGATGGCTCCGCAGCAGTACTCCACTGGTCGCAAGAAAGTGGCATATGTGTACAGCCTGCTTACAGGGAAAGCACTGGCATGGGCCTCCCCAATTTGGGAACTCCGTCCTGATATCACCCGTGATTACGCAGCCTTTAGACGATACTTTCGACAGGTCTTCGATACCCCCGCACGCCAAGAAACTGCCTCTGACTCTGACTCTTTGCTTGAACTTTCCCAGGGACGTCGTTCCGTGGCCCAGTACGCCTTGGAGTTCAGGACCATAGCAGCTGAGACACGATGGGGCCAGGAGGCTTTAGTTTCAGTCTTCTGGCGAGGCTTAACGGATTCCGTCAAGGACGAGCTAGCCTCACAACCCAGGCCAGGGCTTCTGGAGGAACTCATCTCCCAGGCCAATCGAGTGGATCAGCGCCTTCAGGTACGTCGCCTCCAACGCCAGCTTCCCCGATTTACACCCTTCCGTGCTCCTTTTCCGAGATTCTCTCCAACCACAGGACCTGCCTTCACCCCACTACCTGCTTTGGAGGCTCCGGAGCCGATGCAACTTGAAGTCCAGCGTTCCCGGACACCAATACAGCAAGCTCGCCAAGTCGGTGGATTATGTTATTACTGCGGATCCTCCGAGCATCTGATCCGTGAATGTCCACTACGCCCGGGAAACGACCAAACCCAGTGAGTACAAAGGGGCTCTCCCTGGGTGCTAAATCTCTTTGTCCCCTTTCCAGGAAGGAACTTCCCAAAAAATTGACCATTCCTGTCTCTCTCTCGGGTCCTACCTTCCGTACCTCCACTGCGGCATTTATCGATTCCGGCGCAGGAGGAAATTTCATGGACCAAGCTTTCTCTGAAAAGAACCAGATTACACTCTTTAGGAAGAAGTCTCCCGTTGCCTTGGTCGGGATTGACGAGCGTCCGCTCACCCCGGCATATATTTCCTTGGAGACTTGCCCCATCAACCTTTCCTCTCATTCACACAAGGAGACCTTGGCCTTTGATGTAATCCACGCCCCTGGTACTCCGGTCACTCTCGGCTTACCTTGGTTACAGAAGCACAATCCTCTCATCAACTGGACATCCCAAGATCCTATTGCTTGGAGGTCGAGGTCGGAGGAGCCGTTTCCACCAGCCGTACTTCCGCCTCGACTGCTGGCCAATGCATCCAACCCTAGGGGAGGATTACCCACTCCGTATGCTGCTTTTCTGGATGTCTTCTGCAAAACCCAATCCGAACTACTACCTCCTCACAGATCTTACGATTGTCCTATAGACTTGATACCTGGATACACATTGCCCAAATCCAAATCCAAATCCTACCCCCTCTCTCTTCCTGAGACGGAAGCCATGAACGAATATATCCGTGAGAACCTTAAACGGGGCTTTATTCGGCACTCCAATTCACCCGCAGGAGCTGGATTCTTCTTCGTCAAGAAAAAGGACGGTACTCTCAGACCGTGTATTGATTACCGGGGACTGAACCGCATCACGGTGAAGAACCGTTACCCACTTCCTCTCATTTCTGAATTATTTGACAGACTTCAAGGTGCTAACATGTTCTCCAAGCTTGACCTTCGCGGGGCGTATAATCTCATTCGCATCCGGGAGGGCGACGAATGGAAGACTGCCTTCAACACCCGTAGCGGCCACTACGAGTATCTCGTGATGCCTTTCGGATTATGCAACGCTCCGGCGGTTTTTCAGGACTTTATCAACGACGTCTTTCGGGATGTCCTTAATCAGTTTGTAATTGTTTATTTGGATGACATCCTTATCTTTTCCAAGAATCTACAGGACCATATCATCCATACCAAGTTTGTACTCTCCCGTCTCCGAGAGAACCGTTTGTTTGCCAAGATGGAGAAATGTCTCTTTCACCAGTCTACCACCTCTTTTCTGGGATATATTATTTCCAACACGGGATTGGCCATGGATCCTGAGAAACTTAGAGCCGTAATCGATTGGCCGCAACCTTACTCCCTCAAGTCTATACAGCAGTTCCTAGGCTTTTCCAATTATTACCGGAAGTTTATTCGTAACTTCTCCACAATCATCGCCCCGATCACAGCACTGACCCAGAAAGGAGCTGATCCTTCGTATTGGTCTCCTGAGGCAGTCATAGATTTTGAAACACTAAAACAAGCTTTTGTCTCAGCTCCCATTCTTCGACACCCGGACACCAATTTTTTTTTTCACCCTAGAGGTAGACGCTTCAGACTGCGGGGCCGGCGCTGTCCTATCCCAAAAGTTTTCTCCCCAAGATAAATTTCACCCTTGCGTTTTTTTCTCGAAGAAGTTTTCCCCAGCTGAGAGGAACTATGATGTGGGCAATAGAGAACTTTTGGCCGTCAAGTTGGCACTTCAGGAATGGAGACATCTGTTGGAGGGGTCAAAAGAGCCGTTCACTATTCTCACGGACCACAAAAATCTTTTATACATCGAGAATGCCCGTCGCTTAGGCCCCCGCCAAGCCCGCTGGTCGTTATTTTTCTCCAGGTTTAATTTTATTTTGTCTTACATTCCCGGCACTAAAAACGTCAAGGCGGATGCTCTCTCTAGACAATATTCTTCTGGTGAGAGACCAGAGAAAACATCAGAGTCTATCCTTCCCAAACAAAAAATCCTCGCGGTCGCTACATTCAAAAATCTTGAGAGGATCATCAAGTCTCAAAGCCACCTTCCTAGCGATCTTGAGATCCCGAAGGATACCTTATACGTGGAGGCCAAGTTTATTCCGGAAATTCTGGAATGGGGACATGCTTCCCGTTCGGCAGGACACCCAGGCTACAAGAAGACTTTGGATCTCATCCGTCGTACCTTTTGGTGGCCCAATATGGCCAAATCCATTCTTGAGTTTACCTGGGCCTGTCTGGTATGTGCACGCAACAAGATTCCTCGCCAGAGACCCCATGGTCTTCTTTTGCCCTTATACATCCCGGAACGCCCGTGGTCCCACATATCCATGGATTTTATTGTCGAATTGCCTAGGTCGAATGGCATGAAAACTATTCTAGTAGTCGTGGATCGGTTTTCCAAGATGGCACACTTTATTCCTCTCAAAGGATTACCCTCCTCACCTGCCCTAGCCGATATTTTCTCCAAAGAAATTTTTCGGATCCATGGCATACCCACGCCCATCGTATCGGATCGTGGCTCTCAATTTGTTTCCAGATTCTGGAGATCCTTCACAAGAAGACTGGGCATTGCTTCCTCCTTCTCTTCGGGTTATCACCCTCAGTCTAATGGACAGACCGAGAGGGTCAATCAATCTCTCGAGAAGTATTTAAGGTGCTTCGTCTCTGACTCCCAGGATAATTGGACGGAATTGCTTTCCTGGGCTGAGTATGCCTTTAATTCCACCAGGAATGGATCCACTGGGGAGACACCTTTCTTCATTAATTACGACTATCACCCGGCTTGCCTACCTATTTCCAAGATCTCCTCTGGAGTTCCAGCTGTGGATGAACACATCTCCCTCCTACAGGACTCTTGGGCCAGAATTCAATCTGCACTTCAAAGGGCCTCCCTGTCTTCTAAAGTCCAGGCTGACCGCCGTCGCCGACCTGCACCCAACTACAAACCAGATGACAAGGTTTGGTTGTCTACTAGAAATATCCGCCTCAAAACCCCTTCCTCCAAATTGGCTCCTAGGTTTCTGGGGCCATTTCCTATCATGGAGCAGATCAACCCGGTGGCTTTCCGTCTTCAACTACCCCCAAGCATGCAAATTCCTAATGTTTTCCATACATCACTTCTCAAACCGTTCATCTCTAACCCTCTGTTCCCGGACCACACTCTTAAACCAGATCCTGTGATCATACAGGGCAACGAAGGTTACGAGGTCCAGACCAATTCTAGATTCCCGTTTCTCCAGAGGAAAAGTCCATTTCTTGGTTCATTGGAAGGGTTTCGGACCCGAGGAGAGGTCTTGGGTACCTCTTAGTGACATCCACGCACCAGGACTTCTTAAAAGCTTCCGGAAGAAGTTTCCATCCAAGCCATGGAAGGATCGTCCTGAGGCCGACCCTGAAGGGGGGGTACTGTGAGGACTCAGGGTCCCACTTTGTTCAGGGCTGTGCGTTGGAGTATTTTTCCTTGGATCTCTCTGCATTCTCCTGGCTGCACGTCCACCAAGATCTACAGGACTGTGGCAATACAAATTGTGAGTAGTTATTCCTCATTCTACCTACCTCTGGACTCCCCCAATGAGGCTGTAGGTCTAATTTTCTTTATATTTCAGCCTTCAGCCTTCAGGGCTAGAGTTCTTGTTAATGGTATATGCTATATTATGAATACATACCTCACTAGCCCCAGTATCCTATTTTTCTACATTATTACTCAAAGGATTTACACCAGGATTGGACTTTTATGTTGGAGCGCATATCACTAATTGACTGTACGTCATTTTAGAAAAACCTTACCAGGATGGTCTAGCCACTTCTGACAGAGTAGCAGTGCTTTGTGAGGACTCAGGGGTCACATCGGTCGCAGCGTAACCTCCCCTCACCTCTGTCCACTCCCGTGGCTGTGCGGCTCCCTCCTCGCCCGGCCTCCCTGCTGAGGGGACTCCCCCGTCCTCCCCGTCGGGCTGCTGCTGCCCCACGCAGGGCTAGTGCTCGGCTGCCTGCCGTTGCTTCTGCGCGCGCATCCCTTGCTGTTACGGAACACATTCCAGCACCAGCTAATTCACCTGGCAGCCTATTATGGAAACCAATCCTGGACTGCTCCTAGGGCTCCTCCGCGCCTGCCTCCGTTAACCATTGGTCAGCCACAGTACTTAATGCCTGTTCTGCCTCTCTCACATCGCTCGACATAGTCTCTGCTACAGATGTCTATTCTGGCATTCCCTTTGTCTTTGTGCATTCAGGTTTCGACCCAGCTTGGCGGACGAACTTACCTGGCTCTGGATCCCGGCTCCCTCTTGACCCTGCAGCTTCTTCCATCCCTCAACCTTAGCTTGGACCTCGACCTTCCGGATCTCTCTCTCCCCGACTTTTGGCTAACGGCAAACACTTCGCTTCTTCATTACCGGTACCGGCAAGTATTGCTACACCTGTTCACACCTGGCCTGGCAACGCCAAAACACCACACTCCGGACACGCTCCTTCTGCTGCGGGTGCGTGCACATATACGTCCCCACCTCAGTATAAGGGACGAGTCTGGTCTGCGGGCAGCACCGGCGTAACATGCTTAAAGTAAAGGCGCATCAGGGAATTTCAGAAGGCCCCATATAATTGGGTAACTTTAAGGCAGATCTAGCTGCAAAAGAGGCAGCAACACAGGGACAGGTTTTATACACTTCAGAAAGATTGCAGGATATCAGTGCAGTAAGCACAGTCTCATTTTAAACAGAACAATCAGAGGATCCAATCCTGAAACAGTTAAAGGATACAATGGCTACAGATTCCTCATTATTAGACCAGGAAGGAATTTTGTGCAAAATTACTAAAAAGGGTTATCTGGTACCTATTTTTCCTGCGCAGTTGGAACCCCAATTGGTTTAATATCATCATGATACTATGGTCATATTGGGACAGACTTGCTTATAAAGGTAAATATTCCAGCTGTACTTTTAAGTATAAGAGATACTCCATCTCAGGCAACTCAGGTTTCACCATTTGAACTTATTATGACTGTAAGGAAAATGCCTATTTGGTTCCCTAATGAACCTACTTTATCTGGTCCAATGATCGCAGCGTCTGCTCGATATGAATGGTTAAAAGATTTGCAGACAATATTACAAATATCTCATTTGCGGGCTATAAATTGGCTAAACCAACAGCCACTACGGCTAATGGTATTGACCAATTTGTCAAAGGGGGGATGGTATGGTAAAAACCTGTCGTAAACCAGACCCCTGGGAGGCTGATTAGGAAAGTCCTTACACAATTCTTCACAGATTGGGCTCTACAGTGATACAAGTGGAGAAATTGCTGCAAAAACACATCAAGGGCTACAGGCCATATAAAAGGTGCCACCATGTGGGTGTACATTCATCAATGCACATTGTATGAAGGCAGGTCTCTGCCCCCTCAAATTGTCACTGATAAGGAATGATACTGTGCTTGCTTTGTTTTTCAGATCATGGTTGTGGGAATTCGGAGACTATTAGGATTTCCTCGACACATGGTACCAAACCAAGGACAATCTTCTGAAATATATACTGTACATCTTCTTCAAGAATTATAACATCAGCAGATCCATGGTATCGACGACGTTTTGGAATATCACCTATTCCAAATCTGAAGCACAAAGACTACATCCTGAACCTGAACCAGAGATGACAACCCAAACCGGAGGCAAGACAAAGAAACTTCAAAAGAAAGATGCTCACCATTGTGCAAACACTATTTTACACCATGTTTTATATACTTTTATGTGGACATACTGCGGGACAAAAACTAAGTGACAGAGACATATGTGAAAATCAAGAAAGTGGTAATTATTGTCACACTATACATTGTTACCCGCCATATTTAAATGACACCAGTGAAGTTGTATGGACAGTAACAATCACTGAGGGAGATCAACTATGCATACAAACGTCAGGAAGTGGAAGGGTGGTAATTTGGGCTAATATGACTGCAAATGTTGGGAGAATAGAAAGTGTAACATGACAAGTATAGTGTATGCTCACATTATTATAACAGTAAATTACACTATTCAATTACATATTGCAGGAATGTGCCAGCCAGTGAAGCCTATATACCCTCACAATACCTCAAGAGAACCAGACAGATAAGAAAAGAAGGTACAGTACACACGACTGATAGGGAAGAAGACAGAACATGGTGCTCAATACCAAAAAATGTATGGCCTTTTAATATCCAAGGAAGAGGTTATGATAGATTTATGAGACCATGGGACATTTCTGTAGGAAGGTTTATTCACAAAACATCATGTTGGTGTGGACGGATCTTACGAATAGAATATAATTCACATGCATGGACCTATGTAACTAATGGTTCTGCAATGTGTCTTAAGAATGTACAAATCAATCAGACTGACAATCCCATTCAGATACATGCAGACAGCCAAGGCACATTGGCTATGGAGTGAGATTTGGACCCCATGCCTGGCATGTGAATATGTCTGACTGGGACATCACTAAACATGACAAACAGTGCAGTCCATATGTCAGAACAGCTCAGTATAATTCTAGTCAATGGTTAGATTCTCATACCACAGGATTCACCAGAAAGAAAAGAGAATGGTTTGATACTGTCTTCGGTGGAATGGGAACAGTAACAGGTATTTTAAATGGTATTGATATTGAAACCATGTCAAGCAGACTGACACATACAGTATGGCAAAATTTGGGAGTAACATGCTGATCTAGATGTGTACACTTCAGGAGTTCAGCAAAATATTATACATTCCAAGCT
This sequence comes from Ascaphus truei, assembly GCF_040206685.1. Classification (NCBI taxonomy): domain Eukaryota; kingdom Metazoa; phylum Chordata; class Amphibia; order Anura; family Ascaphidae; genus Ascaphus; species Ascaphus truei. The sequence continues at coordinate 448,159,949 of NC_134484.1, forward strand.
AAAATACAGATTGCTATATATAGGCCTAGAGCGGCAGGGTTTCTAAATATAACACATAGTATCTAGATTAGCAAATGATACAGGAAAGAAAATAATGTGTGTAGCCCTGTGTAAAATTGGGTTACATGCCTTTCTCATTCTGTGCAGTAATTCCTGTTAAGAGGGCAGGTTTGCCAGAAGTCATCATGGAGGTTTGCCCTCAACCCCTGTGATGTGTGACATGTAGCAAAGGAAGTGACAGCATGCTCTGTGTCCACTATTAGTGACACAGGGGTGGGTCTTCTGCAAGCTGCCTATTACGCATCACGTCAAAAAGTTAGGGTGTTATGTCTGGGTCAAGTGTCTGCTGCAAGAGCTGTGAGTCCCGGCAGCTCAAGTGTCAGTAGTTGCAGAGTGACAAGCTGACCCTACACTGTGTCCAGGGCTCTGGCACAGATGGTAGCCTCCCTTAGGGGAGAGGTGGCAGAAATATCCCTGGCTCTATTACACAGTCAGGAGGGAACTTCCTTATGATGTGCAGCTATATGATGTGCGGCTAAGTACCGGCCGCTATGATGGGCAGTCTGCCATGCATGATGCAAATAAAGACGCCCTTGATTCAAAGACCCTTCTTGCCTGTGACTGGAGTTAGTCAGGAAGAAGATGCACCCAGGAGTTCTCTTCCAGAGACTCCTCCCTGCTATCATGGGGATCTGGAAGGGATGGAGGCCTGTACCAACTGTGAGTAGAACTCAGCACTACCTCATATGCCTGTCATGATGAAATCCCCACTAACAATCAGCGGGAGACTCAGGAGTCCTGTGAGCCAGCAGGTGCACCACACTACACTGACATGTAACTTGGGGGCAGATTCAGACCATAGGGGCCCATATGAGATTGGGTAGGGGTCGAACTGTTACATGTGTATTCAGTTACAATAAGAAATGTATACACTAATGCAAAAATAATGCTCCAGTCATTATTGTTAGGACATTGGCCATGGGGAATAGCAACAGAACATTCACAGAAAAGTATCAATGCCAGGCAACATCTCAAGTGGTGGAAGGTAGCATGGATGGGATGTAATGCTAAAAACAAGCAAAAGAAGTTTGAAGGAACACAGAGCAGAGCACTATAAAGCTCATCCAGTTCTAACACACTCCCTAACGATCTGGGATAAAAACTGTAAATATAAGAAGATCTCATCTATCCCTTCGCCCCTAACCCCGATCAGGTTTAAACAGAGTTCCCCCCATCACTCCACTCAAATGTTTTTAAAAAATGGGAAGAAAAAGGGCTATCCACCATTGGAAAATGTTAAGGGGAAATAGGATTAAGTAATTTATTGAAATAACAGAGGAATATGGGGTTCCAAACTCGCAGATATTTCAGTATATGCAACTCAAACACTATGTTCTATCTATACAACCAAAGGATAATTGGATCAGACCCCTAACCACTTTTGAGAGCTTGTATCAGCGAGGCGAATACCATAAAGGCTCAATTTTATCAAGTTCTAATATGCCAGTTTAATGACCAAACTCATAAAAATGTCTCAGAATGGGAAAAAGATCTAGGTAAATTTTTAGATGAAGAGGATTGGGAGGAAATTTACGACAGAATAGCTAGAGCTTCCAGATGCTCAGCAGTTAGAGAAACAGATCTGAAAATTCTCCATAGATGGTACTACACGCCTGCACGCCTCCACTCTTTTTTTCCACTAACCTCCCCAATGTGCTGGCATAACTGCGGACAACTAGGTACGTTCAAACATGTCTGGTGGGCATGCCCCAAGATTATTCTATACTGGGGAAGAAATAGAAGATTTATAAATGGGGGTGTAGATCTAGATCTGAGTTGGGACATGGAAACTGTGCTTTTACTAAAACCTATAGAAGGTCTTGAAAGGAAAGTAGACTTCTTAATAACTAAAATTCTCTCGGCAGCAAAAGCAATGTGTCAGGAATCGGCGTTCTCCTCGCTTCCCACACAAAGCACTCCCTCTCCGCAGGGAGTCCCTGAACACACAAAACAATCCTGCCTTACCGTCGCGGGATCACTCCCCTCGGCGATTCCTACACGCACGCCAGCCTCAGACGTTATGTGCATGCATTCTCAGCTTACAGAGCACACGCCTAACAGAGCACTTTTAACCTCTGCTTCTGCAGTGAGGCGTCGTCCTCAAGCATCACACAGTTCAATGCAAAGCAATGATTACACTCAGCTGGGCTGTAACACCTCTCTCCTATCAGGGAGAACTCCTTGCAGTCCTCCAAGCTGCCCCCTTTTCCCATTGGCCTGCCCAGCTTTATTATGCCTGTGCTTCCCACCACTCACATGACTATTCTCTCAGTGACTCCTCAGGTATTGACGCGGATTGGACGACTACCCTCTCTGGTTCTCGACTTTGGCTCTACTTGGACTTCGTGACTTCTGGCATCCCTGACCTTGGCAACGGCAATTACCACTCCTTCTCTACTACCGGTACCGGCAAGTATTGTCTTCACTACTATACCTGGCCTGGCAACAATAACACCACACTCCGGACACGCTCCCTTTGCTGCGGGTGCGTGTATCCCTACGTCCCACCTCAGCACAGGGGACGGGTCTGGTCTGCGGGCAGCACCGGCGTAACATTATGTCGAGCACACAAGACGCAGACCAGACCGAACTACAGCAGTTTCTCTCTAATCTGCTTCAGCAAAACCAGGCCATGGCGGATCAAATTGTGGCACTTATACGCCATGTCGCAGTACTCTCAGACAGGGTACCGACCGCGACCCCACCAGATGTAAGCCCCCACTCCGCAAGCGCAGTTAGCAGCTCAGATGTAAGGATTCCTCCTCCCAAGCCTTATGCAGGTGAACCGCAAGATTGTAGGGGTTTCCTAAACCAGTGTGAGGTGCAGTTTGAAATGGCCCCCCATTTCTACAATACTGATCGCAAGAAGGTAGCCTACATTTATAACCTCCTCACTGGCAGCGCCCTGGCTTGGGCTTCCCCGGTTTGGGAGCGACGTTCTGACCTTACCCAAGATTACCCAGCATTTAAGGCCGAGTTTCAACGGGTATTCAATTCCCCCGCTCGTCGGGAGATGGCATCTGTTTCTCTCCTCCAGATCACGCAGGGACGACGAACGGTGACACAGTATGCTGTGGAATTCCGGACTCTAGCAGCCGAGACTAACTGGGGACAAGAGGCTCTCGTCTCCGTATTCTGGCAAGGCCTGGCAGATCCCATCAAGGACGAACTCTCTCGCCAATCCAGGCCGGATCAACTGGAGGTCCTGATTGATTTGGCCGACCGAGTGGATCAACGCATCCAGGTACGCCGTTCAGAGCGTCAGCGCGCTCGCTTCCATAACTTTCAAGTTCCGTTCTCCAGTACTCTCAGCAGCACTCCTGCTCCCTCAAGTTCTACCGCACCTCTTCGTCCTGCACTGGAGTTGCCAGAGCCAATGCAATTGGGGGTACAACGCATCCGCACACCTATACGGCAGTTCCGCCATGCCGGGGGATTGTGTTTCTACTGCGGATCCATGGAACATCGGGTTCGGGAGTGTCCATTGTGTCCGGGAAACGGGAACACCCAGTGAGTACAGAGGGGCTCTCTCTGGGTGTAATGTCTCCACTTCCCCTTCTTAAAGGTGAACACCCTAAGAAACTTACATTTCCAGTCTTCCTTTCAGGCGATAAGTTCAAGACGTCTACCGCCGCTTTCATTGACTCAGGAGCTGGAGGAAACTTCGTGGCTCTAGAATTCGCCAGGGTTAACCGCATACCACTAGTGAGGAAGAAGGTTCCCATCGCACTCGTCGGTATCGATGGACGTCCTCTTACTCCGGGCCACATCTCCTTAGAGACGGCTCCCTTGCTTCTGTCTTCACATCTACACAAGGAGACCTTAGTTCTCGATGCCATTCATGCTCCTGGGATACCCATCACCCTTGGTCTTCATTGGCTACAGCTTAACAATCCTCTCATTGACTGGACTTCCTCCGCTCCCATTTCCTGGAGGCCGAGGTCAGGCGAGACTCATCAACTGCTGGCTAATACCTCTGTTCCCGAAGTTATTCTACCTTCCGTTTACCATCAATTCCGGGACGTTTTCAATAAGGTACAGTCAGACCTCTTGCCGCCACACAGGACTTACGATTGTCCAATCGATCTAGTTCCTGGTTACTCCCTACCCAAGTCCAAGACCTACCCCTTGTCATTACCAGAATCTCACGCTTTGGATGAATATATCCAGGAGAATCTCAAGAAAGGCTTTATTCGTCACTCCAATTCCCCAGCAGGGGCTAGGTTTTTCTTCGTCAAGAAAAAGGATGGGTCGTTGAGGCCTTGCATCGACTACAGGGGTTTAAACCACATCACTATTAAAAATCTTTACCCCCTTCCCCTTATTACCGAACTGTTCGATAAATTACAGGGGGCCAAGATTTTTTCCAAGTTGGATCTACGTGGTGCCTATAACCTGGTGCGCATCAGGAAGGGGGATGAATGGAAGATGGCCTTCAACACGCGTAGTGGACACTACGAATATCTGGTAATGCCTTTCGGCTTATGTAATGCTCCCGCTGTTTACAGGATTTCATCAACGACGTCTTTCGTAAGGTACTCAATATTTTTGTTATTGTATACTTGGATGATATGCTGATTTTTTCCAAAGATCTCCAGGACCATATACGCCACACCTCCTACCTCCTTTCCCGTCTCCGTGAACACCATTTGTACGCCAAACTGGAGAAGTGCACCTTTCATACGACCTTTACTCCGTTCCTGGGGTATATCATTTCCGATGAGGGGTTTATGATGGACTCCGGTAAACTTCAAGCGGTCACAGAATGGCCAAGACCCAATTCACTCAAGGCCATACGTTTTTTAGGCTTCGCTAATTATTATCGTAAGTTTATACAGAGTTTTTCCACCATTGTGGCCCCCCTTACTGCGCTCACCAAAAAAGGAGCTGATCCTTCTGCTTGGTCATCCGAGGCCATCTCCGCCTTCGAGACACTCAAGAAAGCCTTTATATCCGCACCTATTCTCCGTCATCCCGACATTGAACTTCCCTTCGTCCTGGAGGTCGACGCTTCTGATTGCGGCGCTGGTGCCGTTCTGTCTCAGAGACCCACGTCCCAAGATAAGTTACATCCCTGTGCATATTTTTCCAAGAAATTCTCGTCTGCCGAGAGGAACTATGACGTGGGTAACAGGGAACTTCTGGCCGTGAAGATGGCTCTTCAAGAGTGGAGACACCTGCTGGAGGGGTCGAAAGAGCCGTTTACTATTCTTACGGACCACAAGAACCTTCTTTACATAGAGAACGCTCGACGCCTTGGTCCACGACAGGCTCGTTGGGCTCTTTTTTTTCTCGATTCGATTTTCACCTGTCCTATATCCCCGGGACCAAGAACGTAAAGGCAGACGCACTCTCCCGAATACATTCTTCTGAAGAGAGGCCAGAGGAATCGTTGGAGACTATCCTCCCACATGAGAGGATTCTCGCCACGTCTACCTTCAAGAATCTTGACAAGATTTTGCACTCCCAGAGACGCATTCCCAAGGACTTGGTCGTTCCCGACAACAATCTCTTTGTACCATCCAAATTTGTTCCAGAGGTCCTGTCTTGGGGTCACTCCTCTAAATCTGCAGGTCATCCAGGTTTTAAGAAGACTACTGATCTCATTCGTCGGAATTTCTGGTGGCCAAGGATGTCTCAAGATATTCTGGAGTTTACCCGCGCATGCCCCACGTGCGCTCAAAGCAAGACTCTCTGTCAAAAGCCTCAGGGTTTTCTGTTACCCCTTCCAGTTCCCGACCGCCCCTGGTCCCACTTTTCTATGGACTTCATCGTGGAGTTGCCCAGGTCCAGAGGAATGAACACTATCTTGGTGGTCGTGGCCAGGTACTCGAAGATGTCCCATTTCATTCCACTTAAAGGATTTACCACCTCCCCCGCCCTTGCTGATATCTTTACAGAGCAGATTTTCCGGATTCATGGGATCCCTTCGTCCATTGTTTCTGACAGAGGTTCTCAGTTCGTATCCAAATTTTGGAGAGCTTTCACGAAGAGATTGGGCATCTCTTCTTCCTTCTCTTCCGCCTATCATCCTCAGTCCAATGGACAAACGGAGAGAATCAATCAATCCCTGGAAAAGTACCTGAGATGTTTTATATCCGATTTCCAGGATGATTGAGCTAAACTCCTCTCTATGCTGTCAATTCTGCAAAAAACGAGTCTACCAGGGAGTCTCCCTTCTTTATAAATTATGGGTTCCACCCTTCCTGTCTTCCCATCCCCAACATTCCTTCTGGAGTACCAGCCGTAGATGAACGCATTTCTTCACTCCAAACCACATGGTCCAGGATTCAGTCTACCCTTCTCAACTCCTCCCACAGATCGAAACTACAGGCCGATCGACGTCGTCGTTCGGCACCCAGTTACAAACCAGGGGATTTGGTATGGCTCTCCTCTAGGAATATCCACCTCAAGGTACCATCTTCTAAACTGGCACCTAAGTTCCTGGGTCCCTTCCCTATTTGTGAACAAATCAATCCTGTGGCATTCCGGCTCCAACTACCACCCAGTATGAAGATTCCCAATGTCTTCCATGTGTCCCTCTTAAAACCATTTATCTCCAATCAATTCTTTCCGGATCAGACTCGTAAACCGGATCCCATTACTGTACAAAATAACGAGGAATACGAAGTTCACTCTCTTTTGGATTCTCGCCTATCCAGGGGTCAGCTTCAGTTCTTGGTGCAGTGGAAGGGCTTTGGCCCTGAAGAGAGATCCTGGGTACCTTCAAAGGACATTCATGCCCCGGCCCTTCTTAAGTCCTTCAGGAAAAAGTTTCCAGAGAATCCGTTCTTGGACCGTCCTGAGGCCGTTCCTGAAGAGGGGGGTACTGTCAGGAATCGGCGTTCTCCTCGCTTCCCACACAAAGCACTCCCTCTCCGCAGGGAGTCCCTGGACACACAAAACAATCCTGCCTTACCGACCTCCACGGCTTCTCACCCCTGCCACCGTCGCTGGATCACTCCCCTCGGCGATTCCTCTGCTCAGCGCCGGGCGTGTCCACGCCTTCCTACACGCACGCCAGCCTCAGACGTTATGTGCATGCATTCTCAGCTTACAGAGCACACGCCTAACAGAGCACTTTTAACTTCTGCTTCTGCAGTGAGGCGTCGCCCACAAGCATCATACAGTTCAATGCAAAGCAATGATTACACTCAGCTGGGCTGTAACACCTCTCTCCTATCAGGGAGGACTCCTTGCAGTCCTCCAGGCCTGCCCCCTTTTCCCATTGGCCTGCCCAGCTTTATTATGCCTGTGCTTCCCATCACTCGTCGCTCGACATAGTTCTGTATGGAAGCATTTGACTATTCTCTCAGTGACTCCTCAGGTATTGACGCGGATTGGACGACTACCCTCTCTGGCTCTCGACTTTGGCTCTACTTGGACTTCGTGACTTCTGGCATCCCTGACCTTGGCAACGGCAATAACCACTCCTTCTCTACTACCGCTACCGGCAAGTATTGTCTTCACTACTATACCTGGCCAGGCAATAATAACACCACACTCCGGACACGCTCCCTTTGCTGCGGGTGCGTGTATCCCTACGTCCCACCTCAGCACAGGGGACGGGTCTGGTCCGCGGGCAGCACCGGCGTAACACAATGATCACAAAATATTGGAAGCAGAACGACTCAGGCTGCTCAGATACAAAGAAAAGAGAGTGATCTGCGCTCATATAATCGTGAATATTGTGCTCAAGTGATAATATATAGTGATAAATATAACAAATATAAACCTGTTACAGAAATATATGGATTATGCTGCTGTGCTCGTGGTATGGCTCCACAAACCGAACTAGTGCAAAAACAAAAAGAGAGACAGTGCAAAAACCCACATTGTGTAGTGTATAAACAATATTGTATTAGTAATCAGGTAAGTATCGCACGTACATCAATTAACTGAAAAATAGGCAAGACATGTTAGGGACATGTTACCACTCTGTGCTCTGCAATCGTGGATGTTTGTAGTGGGTGACCTGGATCAGCTCTCCTCCCGCAAGCTCCGTAGAACCAAATGCAGACCTCTGCTTATTCCATCCAGGACCTCTGGTAGCAGGGTGTAAACGCAGTGGATGCCGCCACGAAACGGGAGACCTCTCCGGTTGTTTACCGCCACGAAGGGGAAAAAACTCTCTGCTGGTTCCTCTATCCTCTAGCCTATTTGCCTTATTATATATCACTATGTGGTTCGGGACATTATTTAGGACACCTTCCAAATGGTGACTCATATAGACGCGACTCGCGTCTCTGACTGGCGCCGCCTGATGACGTCACTGGCGTGCGTCTTGTGATCGAGGATCGAGGATAGAGGAACCGGCAGAGAGTTTTTTCCCCTTCATGGCGGTAAACAACCGGAGAGGTCTCCCCTTTCGTGGCGGCATCCACTGCGTTTGCACTCTGCTACCAGAGGTCCTGGATGGAATAAGCAGAGGTCTGCATTTGGCTCTACGGAGCTTGCGGGAGAAGAGCTGATCCTGGTGACCCACTACAAACATCCACGATTGCAGAGCACAGAGTGGTAACATGTCTTGCCTATTTTTCAGTTAATTGATATACGTGCGATACTTACCTGATTACTAATACAATATTGTTTATACACTACACAATGTTGTTTTTTGTGCTGTCTCTCTTTTTGTTTTTGCACTAGTTCGGTTTGTGGAGCCATACCACGAGCACAGCAGCATAATCCATATATTTCTGTAACAGGTTTATATTTGTTATATTTATCACTATATATTATCACTTGAGCACAATATTTACGATTATATGAGCGCAGATCACTCTCTTTTCTTTATCACTTATCGTTTTTAGCTCACGACTGCGGCACATTGATTGTATTATTGTTGTATTGCACTATAGCTTTCAACCATGGCATGGACTTTGTCCAGTTACAGGGAAAAAAGAGCGGCTCTCTTTTAACTCTATGCTTAAAGATGAAAACAATGTTTTTGATGATGAAAACACATCTGAAGTATCTATTGAGGCACACTTTAACCAATTAGAGAATTTGTTGTTGGTTGAAAGCAAATTATGGTTGGAACGTAACACTCTTCATAGATATTTGGATTGTGATAGGGCCCCACGTGGGTTACGTTTCCAAAAAAATCCCACTTTTGGGAGAGACAATGTTCACTTCATGAAAGAGTGGGACAGGATTCTAGAGGAATGCTCTAGAGAACTGATGAGGTTAATTAGATACGAGCGTAGTAAATCTATTGCCGAATTAGAAAAAGATATAGGCAAAGTTTTTGTAATTTTAGAACCATTGATAATTAATAATGATTGTTCTAAATTAGAATGCGAACTCAAAATGAACTTAGAATCAGTTACGGAGGAAATTATGTTAAATAAACAAAAGAAATTCTATCGTGACAAATATGATTACGATAACGGTAGACAAAAAGATTGGAATAGATTTGAAAAAGAAAAAGATATCACCAATACTGGTCAAAAACCCCCTCAAAAAAATCAGAATGGACACCATAAAGGTATGGTAGTTACCGTACTGAAGGGAATAAAGATCAGGGTGAGCGACATAAGGAATATCAAAAACCTTTTAAACATTATCCTAAAAAAAACCAGGATAAACATTATAAGAATAAAAGGAGGGATAGCTCTAATAATAGAACAGAACATCCCCATAAAGAGACTCAATATAGAGATTCTCATTATAGAGAGAAACATCAGGAGCGTTATGAAAGAGCAAATACACCCCTTAGAATGGATTCTGAACGCCAATCTCCACAACGTTCCCTTTTTCTGGAGGCACGCAAGTCGCGTTATTTGGGTCCAGCGGAAAAGGGAAAACCAGAGAGAGAAAAAGAAAAAAGGCGTCAAGAGACACCAAAATCACAAAAAAGACACTATTCACCCGAAGAGGGACAAGGGGAGGGTGTAAATCCCAAACAAAGAAGGGAATCAAATTAGTTTCTAGCAATGAAGGAATGGATGGCATTTTTAATCTATCCTCACTCACATTATCCTCTTGTCAAAAACAAGTCCTGAATAAAGGTCTAAAATTTTCTAAATCAAGCGGTCTGAATGGCTTTCAGCTGTTCTCCGATTTGCATAAATTTACGAGAAATCTCACTTTAAAAAGTCACTTTCTTAAGAAAGAAACAGGCATAGATCAGCCTATAATTGAGACGGATCAGGATCTTGTGGATGAGGAGGTTAATGACTTCGCGTGCTCCCTGGATTCGTTCCCCAGGAACTTGAATAGCAGGTTGAACTCTTCCCTTGCTGAGAAGTCCAAGCTGTTGATTGCGTCTTTGAACGTGAACTTCCACGTCCCAAACTACTCTCGATCAGTCGGTCGCCAGAGACAAGGAACAAGGGACCTTAACAAAGAATGCCCTATACATAAAAGGCCGCATCCGCTTAACGAGTGTATCGGATTCAGAATGAAACCCATAGAGGAGTGAAATAACTTACTCAGGGAATGGGGAGCTTGTTTCAAATGTTGTTCTTCCTCAACTCATTTATTCAAAGACTGTAAAGAAGAAATCAAATGTACAGTGTGCGAAAGTGACAAGCACGTGATATCATTACAGCCAGAGGCGCTGACACTCCATCAACTCAACAACCCATCCTCCATAGCGGAGCATGGCGGGGAGGAAGGAGAAGGAGAGCCAACATCCGTCACATCTCAGCGCACCGAGGTTTGCGGAAAAGAAAGCGTCAAAATGTCCTGCTCCAAAATATGACTTGTCGCAGTGCACCCCCCGGGACAACCTGAGAAGGCTATTCGGATGTATGCAATCCTCGACGACCAAAGCAACCGATCATTGGCAAAGATGGAGTTCTTCAACTTGTTCAACTTACAAGACAATGCCTCACCCTACACCCTCAGAACCTGTGCAGGGTCAACTGAGTCAACAGGGAAAAGAGCAAGTGGTTACGTCATATGTTCAGTGGATAACAGAGTGAAGATAGCTCTCCCCACACTCATCGAGTGCAACCACATGGCAACAAACAGGGACGAGATTCCCACACCAGACGTGGCACGCCATTACCCGCACCTCAGAGGAATAGCCAACTACATCCTGCCGGTAGAACAAGGCGCCAAGATCTTGCTGCTGCTTGGTAGGGACATCATGAGGGTACATAAAGTCCGTAAACAGCATAACGGACCCCACAACGCGCCATACGCCCAAAGACTTGACCTAGGATGGGTGATTGTGGGCAACACGTGCACTGACAAAGAGCACGGGCAAGACTATGTTGACGCCCGCAGAACGGTGGTAACAGAATGTGGACACACATCTCTCTCTGAACCATGTCTTGGCCATCTCCAAGTGACAGAAGGGCCAAGTGAAGAAAAAAGACATGGTCATACCCCTGAGATCAACAAAAACATCCTCACATCGGGGGGATGTGACAATGGCCTAGGATGCTTAGCGGTTCAGATAACCAAGGGTGACGAGTCGACTCCACTGAAGGAAGAAAGTAACCTCCCAAAGGTGACCGACAAAGGGATCGTCCAAAAGACAATAAAGAATCGGACGATCCTCTCGCGAGCAATGGCACGGCTAAGACATACAGTCGTTCCTCTCCACAGAGTATCCAGCGATAAAGCAGCCAGCTGTCACGGCTGGCATAACCGCAAAAGATTGGCCCCACAGGTGAAGCCACAGTGTCAAAAGGACTGTTCGTTCACACACGTAAGAGGAGACAGTTGCAGAGACATTTCCCAAAAGGATTTACAAGGACAAAAGAGACTGCTCTTCGTCATGTCCAGGGAGAGAACAACCTCCTGAGGGCAGTCAACAAAGAGACACAAAAGCATTTCATCAAATTACGTGGAGATGTTCTCGTGCAAGAGAAACGCACCGATGACCTATGGTGCACAGCGTTGCAGACAACAAGGGACGACGACAAGCAAACCGCCATCACGGAAACTGAGAATAAGAGAAAGGAGACTCTTAAGGAGATGCAGGAGACCGCATCGCAGCGCTCAAGCACATCCAGGCACTCGTCAAGGTCAGCAAGATCAGCACAATCTCACGTGTCTAGCGTAAGCGCAAACGCCACCAAGGCACGAGCCACCGCAGAGGCCGCACGTGCCAGGGCCGCATACGCTCAGAAAGAGTCAGTCATGAAACTAAAAAGGGCAGAGGTGGACGTCAACCTAGAGGCCCTAAATCAAGAGAAGGAAGCCGCCGCCGCCATAGCCCAAGCCGAAGTCCTAGAAGCAGCCGCGCAACAGGATGGCGGGGAGCAACTGTACAGACGGATTGCCTCAGAGGATCCAATCCAACGCACCGAAGACTACGTAAGGAGCCCCTTCAGTGTAAATACCAGCGCACCATCTCAACGTGGAGGGAGGGGCTCTACAGACACCGAAGACTTGCTAGGTCCACGAGGAGAAGACACCGCTCCACCAATGGTACATGCTGCCTGGGATAGCCACAGCCGCAACAGTGATCCACACGCCAGCGCTCACACGGATGCACTACAACGGGCTCGCCATCCAGGTACACCCACATGGGAAAACACAGCCCCTCACACCGACCAGCAGTCATCAGGCGTCCACGCCAAGGAAGAGGCGACCGCACGGACCATCCCAACACCTACTTCTCTACACAAGTGCCTGTTTTTTACCTGCTTTCCACAAATAAAGTAAAGAAAAGAAACAGACTTGTTGTGCTTGGAAAAGAGGGCCGAGTTGACACTATCTGGGCTAAATCATCTTACATATGACCCTGGCTTTCAGAATAGTGAAAAAGATAATCCTACCATAAAGGAGTTTACAGCAGAGTGCTCACTCATCCAGAGGTTATGGTGGAAAAGGAAAGAAGAAAGAAACAGGCATAGATCAGCCTATAATTTAGGCGGATCAGGATCTTGTGGATGAGGAGGTTAATGACATGCTCTGCCAACATACACATTTTAAACCACCATCTAGATTTTATCCTGCCAATAGCAAAGGCAGTTTTATAGATTCTTTTTTTAACGTAGTCAATAATGAGTTCATTACACTAGTTAAGAATTTCAAAACATCTGACATTCAACACAATCTGAATTATGATGAGCATTTAGCTCTAAAAGAATTACAGGATAAGAGTGAATAAATCATAAGACAAGCAGACAATGGGGCGGGGGTAGTGCTTCAGAACAGAAGGGATTATGAGAATGAAGCATTTCGTATAATAAATGATTCAATCTATTATGGTAAACTTCCCCAGGATCCCACTAACAATTATCTATTAGAACTGAAAGCTCTCCTTGATGAAGCTGTTGAATCCACGGTAATCACTAAAGCTGAGTTTCAGTTTTTATATGTACAATTTCCTAAAACCCCAGTGTATTATCACCTTCCAAAAATACACAAATCATTGACTGACCCTCCCGGCAGACCGATAATTTCAGGCATTAGTTCACTGACAGCCAATTTGTCTCAATATGTAGACTATTTTTTACAGAATTATGTAAAAGTGTTACCATCATACATAAAAGACACAATGGCCGTTTTAAATTTAGTTAAAACAATCAAATGGCAAGATAGTTACAGATGGGCAACTTTCGACGTTCAGTCGTTATACACCTATATTCCCCATGACAAGGGTGTAGAAGCTGTCAATGAGATTCTAACGCAGGATTCTGATTTACACCCATTGAACTGTGAGTTTGTCGTCAATGCTATTAAATTCATATTGTCACATAATTACTTTCTTTTCATGAACCAATTTTACATCCAGCTATGTGGTACTGCTATGGGGAAACGCTTTGCCCCTAGCTACGCCAACATTTACATGGGATTATGGGAAGACCAATGTATTTGGAACAATAATCCTTTTTCCAACCATGTTATTGTCTGGAAAAGATATATTGACGATATTTTGTGTATCTGGGAAGGTGAAGAGTGCACTTTGGACTTATTCAAAATATACCTGAATACAAACTATTTTAATTTGAGGTTTACTGCTGAAACTGATGCCAGTGAAATTCCTTTCTTAGATCTCCATTTGGAGTCAAGAATGGGTTTAAATATTAATACTAAGACTTTTTTTAAAAAAAAGTGGATTCTAATAGTTTCCTATTGTCTTCCAGCAACCATAAAAGGTCATGGATTGACAACATCCCTCAGAGTCTGTTTATGCGAATAAGACGCAATTGTACCTTATTATCTGACTTTGAAAGCCAATCAGCATTTCTGTTTGAGAAATTCATTGATCGTGGTTATGACAGGGCCCTCCTCTCTAAATCATTAGTGAAGGTTCACAATATGGATAGGGAATCTCTTTTACTATAGAGTAACTCCAAAACAACTAAAGAGGATAGCATTACTGATAAAAGAATAAAAATCCCATTCATTACAGAATATAATTCAGTAAATAAAAACATTCAAAAAATTATTAGTGATAATTGGAAGATCCTATGTAATGATCCTATCCTTGGTCCATCACTCCAGTCTCAACCAAGCTTCATTTACCACAGAGCTAAAAATTTGAAACATTATCTGGCACCCAGCGATATTGGGCCTTCAATTGACTCAACATCAGGGATTACATGGTTGCCTAAAAGACCAAATGGTAATTTTAGCTGTGGTAAATGTAAAGCATGTAAAATGCTCCATATAGACCGTAAACAATTTGTTTCAAACACTACAAAAGAATGTTTTACGGTCAAGGATTGTATATCCTGTAAATCTACACATGTAGTCTATTTACTTCAATATCCGTGCGGATACCAATATGTTGGACGCACTAAGAGATACCTCCGAATTCGGATTCTCGAGCACACAAAAAATATCAGATTGGGCTTGGAACATCATAGTGTTTCAAGACACTTTAAAAATAAACATAATTGCGACTCTAGCCTCCGCGGCAGTGATAGAGATAAGATGCTCTCCAAACAAGAGAATTTGTGGATTTACAGGATGCAAACTTTGTCCCCTTTGGGATTAAATGAAGAACTTGATGTATGGTCTTTATATTGACCTTTATATTAACTTTGATATTATTAATATTAATTTTAAAAGTTTAATATGCATGTCATGCCATCCTTCCAAATATTTTAAGTATATTCTCTCTGAATTATTCTATCTCCCTTTTTCTTTTTTCATTAGTCTATTTAATAAATAGTTTATTGACAATTTATACAGTTTTTATTTTATGACTAATATATGTCTTTTTTTCTTTTAGCTTCATTTATATGTTTTTATGTAATATTTTGAATAAATAACAGTATATTGTAAATGTTTTTTGTATAGCTATAGCTGTTTGCTTTTTACATTGTATGTTATACCTTCCCATATGAGAGGCTGGACTTTTCCAACAGCAAATCACAAGAGGACTATATGGTTATATCAAGCGCCTTTTTCATCATCTCCTCCAATCCCTGACGAAGTGTTTGATACACGAAACACGTTGGATTGAATGAGGGCGCATTCTTTTTATACCCATTGAGGTTTTTATTTGGTATTTGCCTATTTGCCTTATTATATATCACTCTGTGGTTCGGGACATTATTTGGGACTTTCACCTTCCAAACGGTGACTCATACAGACGCGACTCGCGTCTCTGACTGGCGCCGCCTGATGACGTCACTGGCGTGCGTCTTGTGATCGAGGATCGAGGATAGAGGAACCGGCAGAGAGATTTTTCCCCTTCGTGGCGGTAAAAAAACGGAGAGGTCTCCCCTTTCATGGCGGCATCCACTGCGTTTACACCCTGCTACCAGAGGTCCTGGATGGAATAAGCAGAGGTCTGCATTTGGTTCTACGGAGCTTGCGGGAGGAGAGCTGATCCAGGTGACCCACTACAAACATCCAGGATTGCAGGGCACAGAGTGGTAACATGTCCCTAACATGTCTTGCCTATTTTTCAGTTAATTGATGTACGTGCGATACTTACCTGAGTACTAATACAATATTGTTTATACACTACACAATGTGGTTTTATGCGCTGTCTCTCTTTTTGTTTTTGCACTAGTTGCTCAGATACAAAGAAAGATTGTGGTGGTAGGGGACTCCATTATTAGGAAGATAGATAGGGAAATCTGTTGCCGTGACCGCATGAACCGAACAGTTTGTTATCTCCCGGGTGCTCGGGTTCGGCACATTGTGGATTGGGTAGACAGATTTTTGGGGGGGGCTGGGATTGACCCGGCGGTCTTGGTACACGTTGGCACCAATGACAAAGTTAGAGAGAAATGGACGGTCCTAAAAAATGATTACATGGATCTAGGCCAAAAGCTTAAGGCAAGGACCTCCAATGTAGTATTTTCTGAAATACTACCAGTGCCATGCGCTACCGCAGGGAGACAGTCAGAGATCAGGGAGGTTAATGCATAGCTAAGAAAGTGGTGCAGGAAGAAGGGTTTGGGTTTTTAGAGCACTGGGTCTCCTTTTTTGAGAGGTGCCATCTATATTCTAGGGACGGATTGCACCTCAATGAAGACGGATCTTCTGTGCTAAGGGGGAGAATGCTAAAAAGGTTGGAGGAGATTATGAACTAGGATGGAGGGGGGAGGGGAATGAAACAGATAATGAACTAAATGGAATAGAGGAGGATACAAGGTGGTATGGAGGTAGAATGGGGGCAAGTGCGAGTTTGACAAGCAGTGAGACACCCATAATAAATACAAATAATACTAGAAAACTTCTAAAGACTAAACCAAGTGGGAGCAGAAAGGAAGGAGCAGATAAGATAATAGTACAGGCTGAAAAAAAACTGAAATGCATGCTTGCTAATGCAAGAAGCCTGACAGATAAAATGGGGGAGCTTGAATTAATAGCTGCAAGGGATCAGTATGATATCATAGGCATTACTGAAACATGGTGGGATGAAACTCATGACTGGACAGTTAATTTAGAGGGTTATTCCCTTATTCGGAAGGATCGGCCAAATAGAAGGGGAGGTGGAGTATGTTTATATGTTAAACCGGATCTAAAACCTATTATAAGGGATGATGTCTATTAAGGGAATGATGAAAATGTAGAGACTTTGTGGATAGAAATTAGCAGTGGAGGTGAAAGTATTAAGAAAATGTTTGTAGGAATATGCTATTTACCACCAGATATCTGTGAGATTGAGGAAGCTAAAATACTTTTGCAAATGAAAAAGGCATCAAAACTGGGTCATTTTTGCATAATGGGGGATTTTAATTATCCAGACATAGACTGGGCAATGAGATTAGTGTTACAACAAAAGGAAACAGGTTTTTGGGGGTGCTTAAAGACAATTATATGACCCAAATTATTGAGGAACCAACCAGGAGAGGGGCAATACTGGATTTGGTCATATCAAACAATGTAGAAGTAATAACAAATATTCAAGTCCTGGAACATTTGGGTAACAGTGATCATAACACGGTCTCATTTGAAATAAATTATCAAAAAACAGATTACTTGGATTCAACAAATACCTTCAACTTTGGAAAGGCAGATTTTAATACACTGAGGTCTAATCTAGTAGTAATACAATGGGATGATGTTTTTGCAGGGAAAAATGTTGAAATTAAATGGGCTGTCTTTAAAACATTGTTAGAAAAGCACACTTATCAGTGTATACCCTTGGGTAATAAGCATAAAAGAAATAAGTCAAAACCAAAATGGCTAAATAAACAGGTAGGGGAGGAAATGGACAAGAAGAGGAAGGCGTTTAGATTATTGAAGTCAGAAGGGATGGAGACATCGTATCAGAATTAAGAGGAATGTAACAAAAATTGCAAAAGGGCAATCAAATTAGCAAAAATGGATAATGAAAAAAGGATTGCAATAGAAAGTAAGGTCAACCCTAAAAAGTTCTTTAAATACCTTAATAATAAAAAAATGAGAAAAGAAAATATAGGACCCTTTCAGTGTGAGATGGGTAGGCAGATTATTATTGGAGATAAGGAAAAAGCTGAGGTATTAAACACATTCTTTGCCTCTGTGTTTACCAGGGAAGAATCAAGTTCAATACTGTAGTAGTGCCGCAGGAAGCCACAACCTCCATATTAATGAGCAATTGGTTAACTGAGGAAGAAGTTCATAAGCGACTTGAAAAAATTAAAGTAAATAAGGCACCTGGCCCCGATGGCATACATCCAAGAGTTCTCAAGGAGTTAAGCTCAGTAATAGCCAAACCATTATATTTAATATTCAAGGACTCCATTTCCACAGGCTCAGTACCACAAGATTGGCGTAAAGCAGATGTGGTGCCTATATTTAAAAAGGGAGCTAGATCACAACCGGAAAATTACAGACCTGTAAGCCTGACTTCAATAGTAGGAAAACTACTTGAAGGTTTAATACGGGATAATATTCAGGAATACCTAATGGAAAACAAAATTATTAGTAATAGTCAGCATGGATCTATGAAGGATAGATCGTTGCCAAACTAACCTTATTTGTTTCTTTGAGGAGGTAAGTAGGAATGTAGACCAGGGTAATGCAGTTGATGTGGTCTACTTAGATTTTGCAGAGGCTTTTGATACGGTTTCACACAAGAGGTTGGTGTACAAAGTAAAGAAAATTGGACTCAGTAATAATATATGCACCTGGATTGAAAACTGGTTAAAGGACAGACAACAAAGGGTTGTCATAAATGGAACTTTTTCAGGTTGGGCTAAAGTCATGAGTGGAGTACCTCAGGGATCCGTACTGGGACCCCTGCTTTTTAACTTGTTTATTAATGACCTTGCGGTTGGGATCGAGAGCAAAGTCTCCATCTTTGCTGATGATACTAAATTGTGTAAGGTAATAGAATCAGAGCAGGATGTAATTTCTCTTCAGAAGGACTTGGAGAGACTGGAAATGTGGGCAGGTAAATGGCAAATGAGGTTTAATACAGATAAATGTACAGTAAGTTTATGCATTTGGGATTCCAGAATAAAAAGGCGACTTACAAATTAAATGGAGATATATTGGGGGAATCCTTGATGGAGAAGGATTTAGGAGTGCTTGTAGGCTGCAGGCTTAGCAATAGTGCCCAATGTCATGCAGCAGCTGCAAAGGCAAACAAGATCTTATCTTGCATCAAACGGGCAATGGATGGAAGGGAAGTAAACATAATTATGCCCCTTTACAAAGCACTAGTAAGACCACACCTTGAATATGGAGTACAATTTTGGGCACCAATCCTAAGAAAAGACATTATGGAACTAGAGAGAGTGCAGAGAAGAGCCATCAAATTAATAAAGGGGATGGACAATCTAACTTATGAGGAGAGGCTAGCTAAATAAGATTTATTTACATTAGAAAAGAGGCGTCTAAGAGGGGATATGATAACTATATACAAATATATTCGGAGAGAATATAAGGAGCTTTCAAAAGAACTATTCATCCCACGGGCAGTACTAAGGACTCGGGGCCATCCCTTAAGTTTGGAGGAAAGGAAATTTCACCAGCAACAAAGGAAAGGGTTCTTTACAGTAAGGGCAGTTAAAATGTGGAATTCATTCCCCATGGAGACTGAGATGGCAGATACAATAGATTTGTTCAAAAAAAGGTTGGACATCTTTTTAGATGGGAAAGTTATACAGGGATATACCAAATAAGTATACATGGGAAAGATGTTGATCCAGGGATTAATCCGATTGCCAATTCTTGGAGTCTGGAAGGAATGAATTTTTCCCCTTAATGGGGTTTTTTTGTTTGCCTTCCTCTGGATCAATAAGTAAGTATAGATATAGGATAAAGTATCTATGTTCGAAATATAGCATAGGTAGAACTTGATGGACCTATGTCTTTTTTCAACCTCATCTACTACAGTATGTAACTATGTAACTATGACTCCCCACCAATCATCACTGTAATCCAAAAAATGAATCTTGTTATGACCATGGAGAGAGTCACTAGTTTACTCCACGATAGACATAACAGCTTCCTGACAACTTGGGACCCCTGGGCAACCTATGTATTGCAAAACCCAAATCTTATTTAGACTGTGAATTCAGAGATCCCTATTAATCAGACTGATTATACTCCTATTCTATAAAATGTATGTAAATATATATAATTGATCGAGCTCTCCCTGCGCGGAGAACATTGATGATGTAACTTTATTTTCTATATCCCCATCCCCTTTCCCCCACCCTCCCTTCTATGTTTTGAAAAATAATAAAACACAACTTCCAAGTTATTTTGGAAGTTTAAATCCTGTGTCAGGAAGTGATTATGCTTTTGCCAAGATAATTGATATGGGAATAACTCTGGAGGGCCAATGGACTAAACTTGAATGAAGGGAATGTCTGCAGT
Source organism: Ascaphus truei (assembly GCF_040206685.1). Taxonomy (NCBI): domain Eukaryota; kingdom Metazoa; phylum Chordata; class Amphibia; order Anura; family Ascaphidae; genus Ascaphus; species Ascaphus truei. Next base: position 448,180,193 of record NC_134484.1, read on the forward strand.
ATATTAAAACACCAGGAATGGGTAGAACACCTGTATATTACGAAGTAGACACTGATAATTGTGAAAAGATCGATGGAGACTACCTTTGTGCAATGGGAATCACTACACACAGGAACATATCATAGTGTTGGCAGAAAGATAAATGTGCAGTCAAGGTTACTAACTCTCCATTAAATCCTATGTGGTATTTACTGTAGGAGCTGGGAAGTTTTGTTGGAATCAGGAAGGATACGGACCACAGGGAATCCATACATATGATTGTTCTGTGATAAAGTGGATCGATAAGGGTTTGTGGTGTACAATGAACGAAAAATCCTGATGAAGGGAAGTTATGGTATTATCCAGGCTCCAATAATACAGAATAGTACACACAATCTTGAGTATTATAAACCCCAGGGTTGGGTGGCACATTTAGGGTTAGGTAAAGAACTGTACCAACAGTTAACAGAAGCCTACAATCTTAATGAAGTGATTGACAAGGGAAATAAAGAACTAGGACAGTCAGGGGTAGTTCTGGAACACAACACTGAAGAATTGTTACATATAAGAAAGGAATACGATACAGAAAATATATCTTGGCGGACGTCATTATTCCAAAAGAGGCCACCGAAAGGATTAGGAGCTGGTATATTACATTTTATGTTACACCCAATTATAGTATTATTTATGGCTATGTTACTAATGTTTTTCATATTACTGTACTTATATTGTAAGTTGAAGGGTTTGGTGGGGACCACTCGCAGTTTAATTGCTGATGCTCATGAGACCCACAGATCTTTTATCATATGTAATTAGTTCATTAATGATAAAGCGCCCCTGGCGAGAAACGCGTTAGAGGTTTCTTTTTTTTTGTTTTGTTTGTATAGTTTTATTATACGCGCAGTTACTATCACAAAAAAATACTTCCCTTGCAATGAAGACTGTTCATTAAATACGTTGCACATTTGCAAAAGGAATAGGGTCACCTCTTGACAGAAGGATTGACACATCAGGTTTACCCAGCTATCTGTATGAATGCATACACAAACACAGACAAAAAAAAAGTGCAATCGGATGTTCCTGATAATCAGGATTAAAAAAAAAAAAGTTTGGAAAGAAAATTCACTGGGTATTAACCACCAATTTGTATTTTTCATTTGTATCTGCTTATGATGTTTAGCTACATAAAGCTACAGCAATACCACTGTTTAGAATTTCACAGAACAGAGAACAGTACATAAACAAAAACTGCAAACAGATTCTAGGTGAACCAAGTTCTTAAAAAGGAAGGGTTCTTAAAATGTCTGCATCTTGAAAGCCTTAATAGCGTCTTGGACTTGTATGAACGCGACCTCGATCTAGACCTGTAGCGACTGTAGTATGGTGAAGAGGACCATCTTCTGTATCGGTAATCATATTCATCGTATCTCTCGTAACTTCAGTCATATCCTCTGTCATAGTAAGAGTCACGGCTTACTTTATTACAGTGTTAGTTTTCCCTGTATCATAGGTGCAGTCTCTGGTATCTTATGGGTTATTCATATGGCTCTGCGTGATGCACGTTGTCTTTAGGGCTAGTAGCGGCGGGCTTTGAGGTTTACTCCTCTACTCTACCATGTGTTCATTAATGAACTAAAGAGGGGACTGAAGATATGATGGTGTCAAATCCTGAACAGAAGAGACGCCCAATTCTCTCTCTCTCTCTCTCTCTCTCACACACACACACGTGTAACAAGGTCTAATTGTAGTATAATGTACTACAATAAATAAACTTACCGTATTTCCTCGATTCTAGGACGCACTTTTTTCCCTATTTTCACATTGCTAAAATAAGTCTGCGTTCTAGAATCGATGACTTAAAAAAAAAATCAGCTAGGGGGCGCTGCTGCAGATGCCGGCTGGGATATTCACAATGTGCATGAAGAGCACATGGCTGCGATCACCCCCCCTCCCCTTCCCTTCCCATGAGGTGCACAGAGATCGGAAATGCCTGCCAGGCACATCAACATTGCCCTGAATCCCCGTGTGAAATGCAGGAAGTGCAGAGGTAGCTGTGTCTCTCTGTGTGTCTCTGGATGTGTTTCTGTACGTGTTTGTCTCTGTGTGTGTGTATGTGTTTGTCACTCTATGGCTGGGGCCATAGAGGGGTGAGGAGTTCGGAGCCGCCCTGACGCTGAGGCTCGCCTGCTGAAATCTGCACAATTTCATGCCCATGCAGGCGAGCCAGCAGGCGCAATCGGAGGCGGGGGGAGACTTAGTGAGGCGGGGCAGTGACGTCGCTGGGCCAATCGCCCGCGACGCACCAGCGTCAACATCACGGCGCTGACGTCACGGCGCCGTGACGTTGACGCTGCTCCGCGCTGATTGGATGTTTTCATCAAAAACAGCTTGGCTGTCGGCTGAAAACTCCAGCGCCTCCGCACGCCTGCGGACACTCGCGTGAGCCCCTCTCAAGGCATCCTCATTGAGGATGCAGGGGCTCAGCGCCGAGCGTCCGCACGGCTCAGCGCGGCCTGTCCTTCTATGGACTCGGCCTATGTCTGTGTGTGTGTGTGTGTGTCTCTCTGTCTGTGTGTGTGTGTCTCTGTCTGTGTGTGTCTCTGTATGTCTCTCTCTCTTTGTCTGTGTGTCACTCTCTGTGTCTCTCTCTGTCTGAGTGTGTGTATGTGTCTCTGTGTGTGTCTCCCTCTGTGTCTGAATCTGTCTCTCTGCTATCAAAAGCAAGAGAGGAGATAGTTAGAACATGTTCTTTTTACTTTAAGGAAAGCAATGAGTACAGGACTAAAAAGGTACTTGGTAACATCATAAAAAGGGGCCACTAAATGTAAATAGCTAAAATCCCCCCCACACTGCCATATCTCTCTCTCTCTGGTCTATGTGTTCCCCCCCCCCATTTTCTTTCCCCCCCATTCTCTTTCCCCCCCATTCTCTTTTTCCCCCATTCTCTTTCCCCCCCATTCTCTTTCCCCCCCATTGTCTTTCCCCCCCATTCTCTCCCCCCCCCATTCTCTTCCCCCCGTCTATTCCTCCCCCCGTCTCTTCCCCCCCATTCTCTTTCCTCCCCACTATTCTCTTTCCTCCTCCCCATTCTCTTTCCCCCCCCCATTCTCTTTCCTCCCCCCCCATTCTCTTTCCTTCCCCCCATTCTCTTTCCTCCCCCCCGCATTCTCTTCCCCCCCCATTTTCTTTCCTCCTCCCCCCCATTCTCTTTCCTCCGCCCCCATTCTCTTTCCTCCCCCATTCTCTTCCCTCCTTCCCTCCCATTCTCTCTCCCCCCATTCTGCCTGTCGCTCCCCATTCTGTGTCTGCCTCTCTCTCCCCATTAGTTATTGAAGTGTCATGTAACCCTGCTAGTTAAAAAAATAAACAAAAAAATTCTGCACATTTAATACAGTGAGATTTTTTTCCCCCCAATTTTTTTTATTAAATCAAGGGTGCGTCTTAGAATTGATGGCGTCTTACAATCGAGGAAATAAGGTATGTCAAAAACGAATGTTGTTCTTACTAGGAATTTATTAATTTTTTTGTTAAAAAAGCTGGCCTGGGGGCGGGGCTAGGGGCGGGGCTAGGTGGCGAGTAGATTTTTTTGTTCGGCGAGTAGATTTTTGGGTGGTTTGTCGAACACTGTATATATATACAAGAAAAAGAGTGAATAAAATAGCGCCACTCGTGAAACCAGTGAAAAGTAATGTGATCTAAGCTAGTGCAATATTACAAAATACAAACAATCCTATAATGAGTGATTAATGCTAAATAAAATATTAACAAACTAAAATATACACTCTAATATAAATAATATACATACATAATATAATTAAATAATAAATAGTCCAAGTGTAAATGTCCAAACCCTAGAATAAGTCCTGATAGCGATAACAGGACAATGTAAAGAATCCAGGGGTCCACGGCAGCTCTCAATTGGAAGAACCAATTCCAATACAGGATCTATAGGAACAAAAAGACCGAGAGCGCACGCCCCATAGTGTAATACTGTACAAGGGACGTACATTACGACATTACGTCATCACGTTGCATGCACGCTTTACGGCCGGAGCGTGTATGATGCTGTATTGAGGCCTACACCAATACCATACTGCATGGAGGACTTCAAACTGATCGTTCAGAGGAAGAACGCTGTCGAGTGCCTAGTTCAAGTACTCCTGTTGGACTGCTAACCTGTTACGAGACGGTGCCTGCCTCGGTGGTGATTTTTATCACAAATTGCTTTTTATACACTTATACTTTGTGAGTGTTTTTAATCCCTTCACCATCCCCTTCCCTGTATTAAATGTACAGTATTACACTATGGGGCGTGCACTCTGTCTTGTTTTTGTTCCCATATATATGTATGTATGTATGTATGTATATATATATAAATATATATGTAGATAGATAGATAGATAGATAGATAGATAGATAGATAGATAGATAGATAGATAGATAGATAGATAGATAGATAGATCTATCTATATCTATCTATATCTATATATATATATATATATATACACACATGATGAACCAATATACAAAGAAATGTTTAAGGGTTAACAAAAACATACACAAATAAAAATACCACTTCTCCATATCAGCCACAATCTAACAAAATCCTATTTCCTAATAAAATCATTCTCATTTGCCAATCAAAAGCATCAAATGCCAATCAAAACATTGAATTTACATTGTATACATGATGCATAAAATCTGTGCACCATGTACACTCTGCCAATCAATGTTAACAATAAAATATTCAAAAGAAAATACACTGAAATCCAAACAAGTATACTATTTAAACCAAGCAAGGCAACCAAAATAAATTACCATTAATGAATCAAATCCCAAAACAATTAAAATACCCTCCAAATCAATTACACAATTAACTCTTTTAATCGTTAAACAAACCCATTATCCAACAAAGTTAATATCTGACAAAATAGTAGTACCAAAAAAAACCACTATAAAAAAGCAAGCCTCACCCTGACCTAAAGTACAGCATACAACACCAAAAATGACATCTATCTAATTAATAATAACATTATACACATTTAAGAATAGCAGCATATCAAAATACATTTACATAGTGCAAAACAAGCATTCCCAACCAAATCATTTCTTACTCAGTATGTATATATCGATAGAGACATACATACATACAGTGGCAAGAAATGAGAATGGAAAAAAATTGTATCACATACAAAAAATTACAAAAAACAGTTAAAGTTAAAAAAAAATACATTTATTTTGTTAACTTACCATTAGCTGCCCCACTCTCCGACTCCCGTTGAACAACAAGCTCTCAAACAAATCCACGCACAGCAACAGGAACCCATAAAATTAAAAACCATAAAATAATAAACGAAGCTTGTCTTTTATTTGTAATCCATTCCGTCACCGTCTTCATCTGTGTTCTTCCGTCTTCCGGCTTCTTCTGGGGTCTTCTGGGGGTCTTCTTAACCTCTTCTTTCTTCCGGAATTCCGTCCTCCTCGGCGTCAGCCTTCAAAATGAGACGACATAGGCTTTTATAGGCCTATGACGTCACATTGTCGTCATATGGTTCCCACGGCCCTGATTGGGCCGTGAAAAGCATGTGATTTTGGGGGGAAAAATAATTTTGATGACGTCATTTAAAGGCAATGACGCCAGCCAATCAGAATGGCTGTGCTTCAATTGCCTTTAAGATGACGTCATGAAAAGAAAGATGGCCGGCCTCACATGGTACGGTAGCCAATCAGAGCGTGAGAACTACATCCCTACTCTGATTGGCTCTAGTAGACCATGTGACAAAGACTTTGGAGAGAACGGATTTGACGTCATTTAAAGCCTGTCACATGGACCTCCGGAAGGAAGAAGAGGGCGTGGCAGCAGACGGTAAGAAGATGGTAAGAAGACCCCCAGAAGACCCCCAGAAGAAGCCGGAAGACGGAAGAACACAGATGAAGACAGTGACAGAATGGATTACAATTAAAAGACAAGCTTCGTTTATTATTTTATGTTATAAATAGCACAAAGCCCAGCACACACTGTCTTTAGATAATAGAACAAATGAAAAACATTTAATATGTAACACAAACCACAAGTATAAGAACCACACCCCCTACATCAAAAATTGATAACATGCAATAATAAAACAGGCAAAAACAAAGGGAATAATGGAGGGGGGAGAGGGCAGTGAATAAGGTACAAACACAGTAGGGTCAAGACAACACATAGGTGGGTACAAACAATGGGGAAGCAGCAGGGGGCAACATAACATTTTGGGGAACACCCCTTCATCAGGCCCGTTCCCCCTCTCTCCAATGGAAGAGAGGGGTACTTCCCTGTCCCCCAGACCCACAATAAAAACGTCAAGTCCCACAAAGAGACTGAATAACCCCCACACAAACAGTTCAATAGCGTATTAGTGAACAACCAAAATGGTGAGTATATAGCAAAGTCAGAAGGAGCAGGATAAATGATGTGAGGCAAAAATGCAAACCACAGGCAGTCTAGTGAAACTCAGCAATCCTGCTTCTGTCAGAGGCTGAGGGCATCTGTGTGACACTTGATGCGATTGATTGGCAGATGAGAATGATTTTATTAGGAAATAGGATTTTGTTAGACTGTGGCTGATATGGAGAAGTGGTATTTTTATTTGTGCATGTTTTTGTTAACCCTTAAACATTTCCTTGTATATTGGTTCATCATGTGTATATATATGTAGCCATGCATAATAATGACTGCGTACATCTTCTCTGTTGGCAGTAAGTCCTGGTAAGTACAGGCCTGCCAACAGTAGTTATGGAGGTTTTCCCTCACACCCTGGTGTGGTGCCCTGTGTAAGGAAGGGAGTGGCTGTATGCTCTGAGTCCCTGGATAGTGACATCAGAGCTGCGCCTGCCCCCTGAGGTATAAAGGGCACAGCACTGTCAGTTAGTGTGGTGTTAGCCAGCAGTTGTGTGAAGCAGCTGCTAAAATGTATGCTCCTGCATAAGGGATTGGAGGAATACTTTTGTGACCCTAGTGCTGTAACTAGCGGTAGCAGAGTGACCAATCAAGTCTGTCTAAGCCACACTGTGTCCAGGGACCTGGCGCAGTGGTGATCTCCCTAGGAGAAAGGGAATCCCACTTCAATACGGGAGGGCGTACCTGGCAAAGGGACAGCACGACGAGATGTGCGGCTAGAGCCGGCAGCTGCATGGGGCAGTCTGCTACATCCCAATCCACAATAAAGATGCCATGTTCAAAGAAACCCCCACTGTGTGAGTGTGAGATTACTCAACAGTGGCAGTCACCACCGAGAAGGAGTTCCTCACCAGGACCATCTCCCTGCGGAAGCATAGATCCTGATGAGGTGGAGGCGCTGCACATGAAGTAAGTTGGACTCGTAACCACTACCTCAGATACCTGTCCTGCTGCCATCCTCTATAACACCAAGCGGGAGACTCAGGAGTCCTGTTACTTGCAGGTGCACCACCACACACGACCTTGTAATGGGGACCGGTTAGACCACACGGGCCAATGTGAGATTGGGTGGGTCAGACAAGGGGGGGTCCAGCCGTTACAATTGGAGGCGCTGCTGAGATACCTGTTAACAGGACAGGCTTTTGCTAGGCACACATTAGGAAACAGGGAGAGTGTCTGCTGCCACTTTGTGCTTCGTGGGACGGAGCCAGGGGTAGTCGGGGAGCTGCTGGAGCTGCAGGCCGCACAGACGCCTTGGGATCCGTTAGGGGTTAGTGAGTCTGGAGCAGGGGTCTATTGCTGTTCTAGTCGCCTTGAGGTAGCACTAGCGGGGGACGCCTGAAGGGGTAAACTGGTAACTTAGGGCAGGAATTCTGGAAGGGTCCGCACTAGGCTAGCCAACAGTAGGTCGACGCCCAAAGTACTGCATGGAAGAGCCAGAGTACTCTAGTCTCCATTCCAGATCACTTGACCAAGGAGCACAGACTGGAGGAAAGCGTTACAGTAGACACTGAGAGAGTGAGCCTAGCCTGAGATAGTGCAAACACGAGTCAGATCTACGTTAGGTACACAAGGTAGTGCACAAAGCATGTTTGTTGTACGGATGTGGTAGCTGCCCCGCAGAGCGGAGCTCCATGTACAAGAACCCCGTGTTCAATGATCAAGAGAGACCCGTCAGAATGGAGGACCTGCACAGAGTAGAAGGTCCAGGATGGCGGGGAGAGAGAACCACAAAAATGGAGGATCTGCACAGAGTAGAAGGTCCAGGATTGCGGTCAGAGGAAGAACACGCATATGAACTGTGCGTGGGTGAAGAACAAGCTACAGAAGAGACTTTTGTGAGTTTGTTGTGGAATGGCGTGAAAGCCGTGGCTGAGCCGTGTTTATCATGTTTTTGTTCTCGGGATGATACCCCTGAGAATAATGAGCCTGACAGTATTATCAGATGGGAGGAACGAAATGGACTTTGTTATACCCCAATTAACAAACAGCCAGACGCTGCCTCAAATGGGAAAAAGGACAATACTTACCAAGATGGCGGTTCCCGCGCTCCCGGGATACCGCGTGGGCCAGCTGCAGAAAGTCTTGCAACTTTGCAGTTTGCTAATTGTTGGCCAGGATTGGCGCCAACGAGAAAACTCCACCCCGATGGGGAGTTTGGCGCGAAAGCTGGAGCCGCGCCCTCATGGACTATGACTCACTCCACCCCTGTGCTGGGTCAGCCTACAAGTCTACGAGACATCCCCCTAGTTTCAACCAGGGGGAGTGGTTTGCAGTTCCACCGGATATCGATGGAGAAAGAAGGAGGAGGGGTTGCCAAACCCGCCCCTGCCCTTCAGTTGCGAAGAGCCCTTGACCAGTACAGACCTCTGAAATGAGTGCCTCCGCTAGTGAATATGGCTGAAGTTGCTAGTAAAGTGGACCAGAGTCCGTTGATCTCTACTCATCCCTACTTGGCTCCAGGAGGCTTCCTGGTCATCCGTGTGGAGGGTGTGGAGACTGTGGTGTGTCTTTGCCTGCAGTGCAGACTGCCGGGCGGAGCCGTGGTCAGTGAGGCCCGATGCCCCCACTGTGGACTGCAGTACATGTGGCCCATGACCACTTTAGTACCGGTACAAGCGGTGGGAGTAGCCGGAAATGTCCCTATGCCGATTGACGAGCAGCCGGGAACACTATGGAATGTGAGTGCCGGTCCCGAGGAGTCGGAGTCAGGTTCGGTGCTCCCGACGGAGAAACCCAGCCATCGGAGAGGTGATCACCGAGGAGTCCATCGCCGGTCTCCTACTGGGATGCCCAGACCGAACTGCGGGTTGGGATCCTCGGACGAGGAGTGAGCTGGGCTGTCGAGTGCGATGGTCAGAGAAAGAGACTGTCATACTATTGGTACGCCATGGAGAGATGCCATTCCCCGTGGTGTCGAGACGCGGAGTAGAGTGTCTCCAGTACCGCTACCACCCGATCGCCGGAGTCTCACTGCCGTGGTGACTAGTGGATCGGAAGGAGGTCGATCCACCCAGACCCTGCGAGGTAATAAGACGACACCGTGCCTATCGCAGAATAAGCGGGTGGAGGAAAAGGAAGAGCGAGTCCAGAGCCAGACTGGATCGCGCAGCAGACGGGCGTTGCCGGATATCCTCGTGGAGGAAGAGATCCCGATTGGGGATTCAACCCAAGATGGCGTCGAAGCACGTGCGTGTGCGGAGGAGATTCCGGATGACCAGAGCGGCATCGAGTGGGAGGTGCTAGCGCCTCTGCGGTCGAGCAGCGGAAGTCGATCCCCTATTACCCGGGGGAGCGGGCGTTCGAGCCGGAGAGCAAGAAAGGACTTTGCTGGAGTCAAGAAAGGACTTTGTGGCGAACTCAAGGCAGGTATTGCTGGAGAGCAGGCCGTAACCCTGTCAATACCTACTGTTCGGTCCCGTCCCTCAACCCCGTCCCCTCCCAAGGTTAGCCCCAAGGCCCTAGTTAAAGCCCCTGTCCCCGTCACTCCGTCATTCGGGTCCACTTCTAGTTTGGGGGCGTCAGGGGATTCCCGGGGTCCTATCCAAGAACGGACTGGAAGCCTGGACTGGGGAACGTCCGATGATGGATCGGAGGGTGGAGGGAGGATTTCTCGACGTGGGTCAATGGCCAGTGAGAGTTATAGTGTGCTGGGTCTTGAGGGCGGACACTGGTCACAGAGTAAGAGCCAAGTGGGGCGATCTGAGGGTACGTCCGGGGTATCTTCGGGTGGGCCTGATGAGGAGTCGATAGAGGAGTCTATAGAACCTAGCTCCGAAGAACGGAAGGAGACTAGGTGGTGGGCCCCGTTGTACGAGGGGTATGTAGCCTGGTTCGACCGCACCAGATTTATCCTAGAGAGGGAGGGGGTGGTTGATCACTGGTGGGCTGCCGGGGACTTTGATGACGAGGCATACCTTAGGGTCCTAAGGGTAAGGTGGGACCGCATCCAGGCAGGCCTTATTACTCCACGGGGATCCGAGGGGTTGGATGACCCGGTAGAGGTCGATGAGCCCCTATCCTGGGTGCTGCCCGGAGCGGCTGGCAAAAGTAGGTTGACCAGGACTTGCCGAGCTGAACGGGTTATTGTGGCTCAATACAGAAGGTCACATGGGCTTGAATATCCCTATGTCCCGGAACCTCTAATGAGAGAAATAGAGGAGAATAGAGAGAGGTGGCTTAAAAACGATATTCAGCACTATATCGTAGATAAAGGGGGAGCCATTACAGGAATGCAGGCCGAGCAGAGGGTGTCTCAACTTATGCGGGTCTGGAAGATAGGACGCAGTGTGTACATGCACAAAGTGGTATATTGCAATGAGCGAGGGTTACCACGGGAATACAGTGTGACTGTGCATGATGCCGCGGGGCGGGAGGTGAAGAAGCCAGACCCTCGACATTATCAGTGAGTCCCAGAATATAGTGGTCTGCTGTTTCTTTAGCGCTCCCTGCTGGTCAGTGAGTAAGATGTGTTTACATTATTATGACAATGTGATAATGTTTGCCATGTTATTTGTGTGTTCTTTTGCAGTGTTTCCTGGCGCAAGGTACACCAAATTTAGGTCCCAGCCGGGACGGTGGGTATTAACCAGGGGGAGTATGTAGCCATGCATAATAATGACTGCGTACATCTTCTCTGTTGGCAGTAAGTCCTGGTAAGTACAGGCCTGCCAACAGTAGTTATGGAGGTTTTCCCTCACACCCTGGTGTGGTGCCCTGTGTAAGGAAGGGAGTGGCTGTATGCTCTGAGTCCCTGGATAGTGACATCAGAGCTGCGCCTGCCCCCTGAGGTATAAAGGGCACAGCACTGTCAGTTAGTGTGGTGTTAGCCAACAGTTGTGTGAAGCAGCTGCTAAAATGTATGCTCCTGCATAAGGGATTGGAGGAATACTTTTGGGTCCCTAGTGCTGTAACTAGCGGTAGCAGAGTGACCAATCAAGTCTGTCTAAGCCACACTGTGTCCAGGGACCTGGCGCAGTGGTGATCTCCCTAGGAGAAAGGGAATCCCACTTCAATACGGGAGGGCGTACCTGGCAAAGGGACAGCACGACGAGATGTGCGGCTAGAGCCGGCAGCTGCATGGGGCAGTCTGCTACATCCCAATCCAAAATAAAGATGCCATGTTCAAAGAAACCCCCACTGTGTGAGTGTGAGATTACTCAACAGTGGCAGTCACCACCGAGAAGGAGTTCCTCACCAGGACCATCTCCCTGCGGAAGCATAGATCCTGATGAGGTGTCCTGCTGCCATCCTCTATAACACCAAGCGGGAGACTCAGGAGTCCTGTTACTTGCAGGTGCACCACCACACACGACCTTGTAATGGGGACCGGTTAGACCACACGGGCCAATGTGAGATTGGGTGGGTCAGACAAGGGGGGGTCCAGCCGTTACATATATATATATATATGTATATATATATAATATATATATATATATGCATATATATAGTTTCATGATGAAGCCACTGTACAAATGAATGGGTGAAGGGTGGGTATCGTCAGGGTGGCTTAACCCCTTAATTACCTTTGCGGTTATTATCCGATAAGGTGATTAAGCGGTTAATTGATATCAGAATGTAATTGCAATGTATTGGCTATGTATTTTGTTGGCAACAGAGGACACGGATTTTGCTGGCGAGGGGCTCCTTATTGATGAGGTCAGTAGAACTTTATTTATTTTATTATGCTACTTAATGTGTTTAATAATGGGCAAATAATCTATTATTCCTATCTGGATAATAGTTATTTTGCACATTATTGTACTGTATGTGTTGGGGGGGGGGGGGGGATTGATGTATTTAATGCATAGGACATGTTTATTTTTTTTACATACAGGGTTGTTTCCTCAGGTCTACGGGGGACCTATGGAGACCACCTGCGGTCTCCTCGGGCTTTTCATGGATAAACGGCTGCCGGGTCCAGGGGACACACCTGCCCATCTGTGGGGGCACTATGGACCCGTAGGGACCACACGAGGGCCCCCAGACCTCCGTGGGAACCACGCGAGGCCCCTCAGACACTTGTGGGTCTGACCCGGGGCCCCCCAGACAGCCGCGGGCCTACCCGTGGGGACCCCATTGTGGCCCACGGTGACCCGCGGAGACCACCTTGGTGAACCACGGCGCCTGGCGGGGACCACCCGTAGGCCCCCAGACCCTGTTTGAAACATGGTGCTGGGCTACTGTAGGTCTGTGAGGGGACCCGTCAGGCCCATTGGGGACTCCCGTGGGCCTGGGGTATTAACCCTGTATGTAAAATAATAAATCATGTATTTATGGTGGGGCACAGGGGGTGGGTTATGTATTTAATAAATATAATGATGTTTATTGTGGGGCTGTGTATTGTTTTTATTGTGGGTACTGGGGGTGGGGGAAGGGGGTATTGGCCCCAAGGGTATGTGGGTAGGCCTCACTTGTGGGTAGTGGGTGAGGGTGGATAGGCCTCATGGGGTGGGGGGGTATTGGGAGAGGGTATGAAGTCCCCCCGAGTGTTGGGTGAGGGTGGGTTAACCCCTTAATGACTGTAGCGGTGTATAACCGCTATGGTGATTAAGGGGTTAGGGGACATTACATTGGCTGTTTTTATTCTTGTTTATGTTTTGCAGCATCGGAGGGGGCATGGACGGTGATGAAGATGAGGATGGCCTTCATCGTGGCAGCCGGACATGGGTGAGTGCTATATGTATTTATTGTATTTATTGTTCTTTATGTATTTTAAATGGGCAAATTCACTATTATCCATATGTGGATAATATTAATTTTTCACATTACTATACTGTATGTGTTAAGGGTGGTGTATTTATGTGGTGTCATTTTTTTTGGGGTGCACTTACTGCAGGCCTGCGGGGAACACCCGAGGGCCACCACCGACCTATAGTATCATTGCTGTGCATCCCAAAAATGTGATATATTTAATGGGGTATAGGGGTTGTTGGGGACACAAGGGGTGTATGTTGTTTATTGCAATGTTTATTGGGGGCAATTGTCCGCTATCCGCTATGGTAATGAAGCAGCATTAATGTATTTTCATAATATTGTGCGGGAGCAGGGGGTCCCCTGAGCTGAACCGCATTGATTTGTGGTTCAGGGACCCCCTGGCTGCTCCTGCTGTGCCCCTTCTGCTTCCCCGTACCCCCGCTTACCTTCAGGGGATGTCGGGGAAGCCGGGGAAGCCGGGCGCGCCACGCTGCAGTGACGTCAAAGTGACGCGCGGACATGCCGCGTCACCACGCGGCCCGCACGCATCCTGCCGTGCAGGAAATGTTAGATTAAGATGTGTCGCCACTGTACACTCTCCAAATCCCAAGTTCATACAAACAGGGCAAAATAGCTACAAAGTATATTGTCACATTGCATGCCATAAGAGTTATAAAATATGGGATTAAATTGCTGATTTTAGCATCAAAGTTACCTTGATATACAGAACCTCTAGGGAAGCACCTTTAAAATGTCTCTCTATTGTACAGCTTGATGTGTATCCCTCATTATGTCTGACGTGTTATGGGAATTTAATATTGCAACCCTTTATCAGACCCAATGGAGCTTATTTAATAAAGGGCAATAGTGCAGAATAAGACTTTCTGCGCGATAGTAATGAATCGGGATTCAATAAGCGGGCAGGTGCTATTTCCATACCCATGCGATTGCAGTAAGGAAATGTCGGATGAACTTCCACAGGTGCGAGATTGCATCTCACAGGTGCCCCCTGGCATGATAGAGGACTCTCTATAGCACAGTGTGAATCCTGGACGATACATCTCCAAAAGGACAGAGGGAGAGAGGCGATGCAGCAAAGATTATGCAGGATTTACATTAATGTCTTAAATTTATCAATTAAATTGCCTCAATGTGTCCACTGAGTCCCCCAATGTGTGCAAGAGTGGGATTGATTGAAGTCTGTGGGTGACTGTGGTGTGTAAGAAGGGGAGCCTCACTTTTTAATGGATAATTCCTTTAAAGACTATGCAGAAAACGATGTGTTAGCGTGATTCTGACATTTAAATCTATGGAGCATGTAATGTATGTAACAGGTAATCCTAATTTGAAAGGGGATAACACTGACAGAGTCATATGATGTGTAATATATGGTGACCAGAGGTTGCGTTGATTTTTTCCTGTGGAGTAAAAATACTCTTCTTAAAATGTTGCAGTATTTTTATTCCCAGAGGAGTAGGACATTATATTGCAGGCTCTGGCTCTGATGTGGGTCTAGTCCTGTAAAGAACCGCTTTGGAGGCAGCGCTGGCAAACACCACGTTGTTATTTGAACTCATAGTTCCTTGCATATCGCTTTGCAAAGCATTGCGGGGCGCAACAACGGAGAGCAGAGCGGTGATTGACAGCTCTGCCCCTGATGGGGGTGCGTGGGTGCACGCAGGTTGTGTATAAATGCGCACATGGCTCTTTTGAATAGGAGCCACTGGAGTTTCTAGATGTCTAAGACTCCTGTACAGGTGTAACCCCCCCCCCCCCCCTCTCCCCTCCAGTGTAGGAGGGATAGAGAGAGGAGTGTAAGAGGGGAAGAGAGAGAGAGGAGGGGTGATTGTAGGATGGGAAGAGAGGGGGGGGGATGATTGCAGGAGGGGATGTGAGAGGGGGTACAATGTAAGAGGGGGCATAGAGGGGAGTGTAAGAGGGGGACAGAGAGGGGAAACGGAGATGGGGAGGGGAAGAGAGGGTTGGGTTTCCCCAGAATTACACTAGAGTAAAGTCATGTGTTTAAGGAGGTGATCCCTTTCTCTTTTGGAGCCCCTCTTCCTTGGCACATCAAGGTGTGATTTCCCTTTCCCATAAGTTGCACCCTGATCCTCTTTCTCTTACCTGGCTGTCCGGTGCTGGGGGAGGGGGGGAGTTCCTAGCCAGGTTGGATGGAACTGAACTGACCTGGAGTGCACAGTCTTCCCCCAACCCCATGGGGGCGAAACTTTAGATATCATGTTTCCCATCGCTGAGGATCCTTAGAGGTATTAGAGGTAGTGCTAAAAGTAACTGCTATCTCTTACTCTTCACATTGCATGTGAGGAGCAGAATGTTGGGGAAATATAGCTCTTGTCCTCTGTAACTAGGCAACCTACATCATAATGGGACATGCAAAGTACCTGCTGCTATCCCACCTGCAGGAGACTGAGTGTGTACAGTATGTATATGTTTGTATGCATGTAATGTATTTATATATGTATATATGGATTTATGTGTATATATATATATATATATATATATATATATATATATATATATATATATAAATCATCAAAAACTAATACCCTATACCGTTCTGTGGCGAACTAAATGCTTTTATTTGTGCAAGCTTTCGAGATACATTGATCTCTTCTTCGGGCGATGTTACAATGGATAAAGCAAGAACATTTTTACTTTAAAACAGCCTGGAATGTTATCTGTGGATGAAACCTATCCCTCCACAGGGATCCAGATAACTCTACATCTATATACAGTACACACACATATACAGCAGCCCCTGACGAAGCCGAACTGGAGAAACGCGTAGGGCAGGCGTTTTAGGAGCAGTGAAAGACACGCCGAGAGATAGATTCCCCACCACGGAGCCAAAGCAGTGTATCCTCAAACATCAGAGACAAAATCTCGCGAGAGCCGGGCCACGTGATGCGGAAGTAACCGCCCGAGTGAACAGTGCTGGTAACCGGCGTTCTCCGATCACCGAATGTGAGAGACTCGCTATTACTCTCAACTGCTTATATTTAACTCACGGAATGGGAGTTTAATACATACTTTTTTTATTTTTAGTTACATTTTATTAAAATGTTTTACACTATCCCTGTTTTAGAGAGAGAGAGAGAGAGAGAGAGAGAGAGAGAGAGAGAGAGAGAGAGAGAGAGAGAGAACAATGATGTAGAGCACAAAGCAGATGCCAGTCCCATATAATGATGCAGTGTAGTTACCAGTCCAAGAACCAATAAATGAGACAGCATACAGCAAGGAGGAATCCAAAGGTAATGTATTAGGTTTTCTGGTAACTATATATATGGGAATAGGACTGCGCCTAAATGCAAGGATATAAACAAAAATATTAAAAATATAGTTGTGGTGATTCAATGAAAATACCACTAACCTAGCTAATAAGGTAATAATGAACAAAACTTATGTGCCCATAACAGTAATCAATGATGTAATACAATGCTAACAAATAACTAATACAATGAAACATAAGATAATAAATACACAGAATCCGTTCTAAAATGATGGCACCTACCTGAGTATCACGCCAAAAAATTTACACTAGGGAGATTCAGGTAGCGGAGGAGTATCTGGTACCCTTCCAGCAGCCCGTAGGAGAGATCTGCATATCCCTGGGGCCATCTAGCAGTGAAATAGCACATCAACTTCATAATAAAAGAGTATGGCCATAGCACTGTATAAGAAAAATCAACCTTTGAAGCAGCTCAACGATAACTAAGGGCACCTAACAAATAGGCGAAGTAGACCAATGCAAACATATTTAAATAGAGCTCCTGGATATACTATATATGCTAGACATACAATTCTGGTAATATCCAATACCCAGGATACGAGCCATCTATATATCCCCCGAAGATAGTGAAGCTAGACGCTGAGGGAAAGGGCATTAAGACAATACCAAGGATAGGTGTCCCAGTTGGAGGATTATAGACCCCAGAGGAGGGCAGAGATACCAGATAAAGGGAGCATAAAGGGTCTGCATACTGATTCTCAGGAAATGCGCAGTGAACTTGTTATGCATTTCTTTGTTAACATATTTACCTTTTATGTAGGTCCAGTTGACCACATGACTAACCACAGGGGGTTCCGGGTGTATCCAGGTGGTTCCACGGATGGGACGTCCCGAGAGGTTTTCAAGGGGCACTATGCCCTATCCCCCCATCCTGGGGGTACCCATGACAGGGCGTACATATCGCCCACTCATTCTCTTTTTCTTTTTCTCCTTCTCTATCCCCCCCCCCCCCCCCACCCTTCCCTGCCTATCTCCCCCAGCCCATGCTAAACAGAGACAAAACCCAGCTTAGCCGCATGGAAAGCCCAGCCACTGAGATTCAGCAATGCATCCATGCAGTTCACAAGAGGAACTCTGAAGGCCTTTTTTTCGTTTAGCAGCAGCAGATGCACCGCCGTTCCTTCTATTTCTTGCTGGTGTTTAGTAATACTTTTCTTAGAATATTGTAGGTACCCATGGTTTATATCCTTTAATACTTATTGTAAACTTGGGGTTTATGCTATAATTATATAATATGGGTGCAATCTGTAAATTAATTGTTTCTGTTTTTTGGTTTTTACAAATTTATTAGAACCATCCATATTCATCAAAAATTATACCTATGGTTAACTTTTGGGATCATTTTTACATGGAATTATGTGATATATATGTTAATGAATTATATACAAAAAACAAAGTATGCAGTATTAACAATAAACAGTTCAGAATTTCTAATTTATGATTTATTATTCATTTCTATCTAATGAACATTATTTACAATATCTAAAACATGGATTCCATGTTTTAAAAGATCTATTCCTCTATATATATACCACTGTCATTAAGGTTATGGTGGGTAAAAAAAGTGACAAAAACCCTCCACAGTAAAGCATAAAGCAACTGTAAATATTACTGTATGTTCATTTGCATGTCTTAGACAGGTCTGCAACCCTGTCTTTCCCCATTGTCACCCAGCATACAGCGCTTCCACTGCAGCAAGGGATTCTGGGAAATGACATGCAAATGAGCACTCAGTGCCACCTTTTGTCTCAAGCTCGTATTACACAAGCCAATCCTCAAGCCACTGCATGCTGTTTTAAACACAGCTTTTAAACAGAGGCTGGGATGAGATGCATAGCCATTAGACCTACTCACATACATGTTTCAACCTTGATGGGTATCATCAGTGTGAGGCTGGTCTTAATGGCTTGCAGGTTTGAGACTAGACTAGGTAATCACCACTGTCATTAAGGTTATGGTGGGTAAAAAAAGTGACAAAAACCCTCCACAGTAAAGCATACAGTATATGTGTATATTGTGGTTTTTTTGCAAATGAATTATTTAAATTAATAATATGTATCTATGCCATCCTCAAAAGATTAATAACAATAATCTTAATAGCCTTAATTAAATACAACAAAATATTAATGTTTATTTTTTTATAAATATATGCAAATATATGTTCAACATCTAAATACCATGTTAATGGTTGCTTTAACATTGTTTTGTTTTTTTGCATCTGTCTAGTTCATTACGTCTCTAATTGAAGTAATTAGCAATCTTATCTGTTGTATTCATTTTATTATCAATTGTATAACATAATGTCATTATGTGCTGTCTACATTTGATTGGTGAGGGGATATATTTAAACCCTTTTCCGGTCCAACCTATTCATTACCCCCTGAAGAAGTCAGAGAAAGTCTGAGGAAATGCGTAAGGATGGTACTATTGCACATTATTATAGTTACATAGTTACATAGTTACATAGTAGATGAGGTTGAAAAAAAAACGTAGGTCCATCAAGTTCAACCTATGCTAAATTTAGACAACAGATACTTTATCCTATATCTATACTTACTTATTGATCCAGAGGAAGGCAAACAAAAACCCCATTAAGGGGAAAAATTAATTCCTTCACTATTAATTATAGTACTCATTGATTTTTATTAGTAGCCAAGAGGTTTGAGCAAGCCAAACATTGCTCCGGCATACTGGGACTCTTTCAATAGTGGGAACCTGCGCCACAGGATCATTGTTGTTGGAGGAACTTGGAACCTGTTACACCACTGATGAGGAGTGACGACATCAGAAGTATTCCCAGCGGAAGAGCGGCGACGCGGCGGCACCCCGAGGCTACTCCTGCACATGAGTATTACTCATACAATGCTGATTTTTATTGTACTCTTGTGAGTTTTGAATCGTCTTCCAATATGCTTTATTACATTTTTAAACGATATCACACGAAGATCAGGCGCTTTTTTTCTTCTGTTTTTTTCATATATATATATATATATATATATATATATATATATATATTATAAATTACACTACAAAGACACTTTCTTATGCAGGAGTGAAGAGAAATTAGTGGATTATAAGGTTTGGGATCATTTAGATGTGTTAACCTCACTTTTAGCTGAGTCAGGAGGACAAATTGTTGTCTCAATTTGACCCTACGTATGATTTTGTCATATTGAGGGCGAATTTGACACAATTTTCAACCTATAACTCACAGACCTTGTCCTCTTGCCTTGAAAATGACATACCAGCTAATTATCAAGTGATTCCCTTTCCTTTTAAGCCTAAATCTATTTTTTACCCATATTTATCAGAGTGAATGCATATTGATACATAATATACCCTGGTTTTAAATGACTTTAAGATTCTATGTTATAAAAGAAGAAACCACATACAAAACTAAACTTAACCCAGGAAGAACGGAAGCACCTCGTGGAGGAGAAGGACGCGATGCACCGCGGTGCAAACAGAGTGAGGCTGGTCAGGTGACTTCAAAAAACTTTATTGCTAGTGTAGAGCTAGCAGAAACTTTTACAAGTGTAGCTGTCTTTTCTTAACCCAGGAAGGACATAAAGCTTTGAGTGAATTACAAAAATGGATAATTTAACCACACGGCAAGCGGATAAGGGAGGAGGCATTATTCTCCATGATAGGGTTTGTTACGTCAAAGAGGCGGTTCGGCTCTTAGGAGATATCAAATCCTATATGAAACTATTGGGTGATCCAAGTAAAGAATTTAAAATCATATATCAGGGTTTGCTTGGTCAGGCTAAAACCAATGGAATAACTTTGGAATTGAAGTTTCTATATAGATGCAGCCACCAGTATTAGATCACTCGCCTTGGAAAATCTGGGGCAATCTCCCAATAAATTGCCACATTTCTGTGAGATTTCTGCAGTCTGACTAATGGCCCATCAGATTAACAAAGCGGGGGGTCCCTGCAGTCCCATTCAAACTGCATGGGACTGCAGGGACCACAGCTATGTTAATCCGATGGGCCATTAGTCTGGTAGCAGAATCTCACAGAAATGTTGAGTCACTAACTCTGAGATGCCTTAGATTTTACCCAGGCAAGTGATCGGATACTGGTGGCTGCATCTGTACATTGAAAGTCATTGAGACCCAATATTCTACCATCTACCAAAGGTTCACATGAGTCTTGTGGAACCTTCTGGTAAACCCATTGTCTCCGGGATATAGTCAAAGACATCCATCTGTCCCAGTATATTGACCACTATTTACAACCGTATGGTCAGCCTCAGGTCTCACAGTACTTGAGGGATACCCTGCACGTCATCGACTCTGTCTCGGGGATTAAGTGGAAAGATACATACAGATCGGCTTCTTGTGGTATATAATCTTTGTATACTAGTATAGATCACTCCAAAGGAGTTTTAGCTATTGACAACGATCTTGCTAAAAATAAAATGCTGCTACCTGTGGTGGCTCGGTTTATTCTAGATGCTGTTAATAGGATTTTGAATCGCAATTATTTTTTTTATTTAATCGATCCTACTTTTTTTTTTAGACATGTGGAACGGCCATGGGGATCAGGCTCACCCCCAGTTATGCCACTCTATTTATGGGCTACTGGAGCAGTCTTTATGTTTGGAGTACATGCCCACTGGGGGCAGGCCTGGTTTTCTTTGGCCGTTTCATCGATGAGATCCTCATAATTTGGGATGGAGATGAACATGATCTCACACAATTATTTTCATATTTCAACAGGAATGATTTGGATCTTATTTTTACTCATATTACTAATCCAATTGATATTGGGTTTTTTTTTGGGATCTTGTTTTGACAGCCTGCACAGATGGTTAAAATAAATATGGACACGAAACCAGTCGCCACCAATGACTATCTTCATGCAGAAAGTAGTCATGATAAAAAGTGGATTAACAATATACCCTATAGCCAATTCAGTTGTCTGAAATGAAATTGTTCAACACAGGAGAATTTCCTGTTACAAAAAGTGGTAATGAAGGAAACGTTTTCTCAGAAGAATTATGATCCTTGAGTTATTGAGGAGTCTTTTTCAGGAGCGGCAGCACTTGAATGAAAAGTTCTGCTAGAAAGGTATAGGGGAAAAAAATATTTAATAAAAGAAAGCCCAGTTCATTCACAAAGTAATTCTAAACGTAATTCGATACTTTTTATCAGAAGATATAACCAGTCATCTAAAATAGTTAAGAACATTCTGACAAACATTGAAATGTTCTAAACAGTGAGCCTGTTCTTAAGGAACTCAAAGAAAGTTCCATCTGTTGTTTTCCAAAGAGCAAAAAGTTGCAAGAACATTTTTGGCTCCTAACAAATTAAAAAAGATTCATGATCCCAATTATTTGACATTAAAAAGTCCATTGGAAATTTTAAATGTAACAGAAGCAGGTGTACTACATGCAAACATGAAAAAACGGGACTGTCCCAGCAAAAACGGGACGACTGGTCACCCTACTTTAGATACATAAGAGATAGAAGACTAAAGACATCTTTGAGCAGAACGTAAGATTTGGGGTGGTGTATAGCGAGAAATTAGGGCTGAGATGTAAGGAGGGGAAGAACAGTACCTTAAAAGTGAGTAGGAGAATTTTGTGTGTGATACAAGATTTGATAGGAAGCGAGAGGGATTTCAGCAGCAGAGATGCTGAGACAGAATTAGTGATACAGTTCCTACAACACACTTATCATTTGTCAGATGAAAAGAGAACAATGTTCTGTTGATCGGTGCTACCAATGTATGGTTACAAAATATCAGTATATAAACTGTTGATACAATAAACTTGCTTGAAGAAAGGATTATTAAGGCATCATGAGGTCTGGTACATATTCAAAGATAAATGCTCAAAATAAAGGAAGGTTTTGTATAAATGTCCTGATTGATAATACAGATAGTAGCAGTTACTGTATGTGCAGTCCTCTCTGATTTTCTTCCTAAATGGACTCCCTCCCTAGAGCTTGAAATAGTAATGCCCAGCAAAATGACTCCCACTGTTTGTCCCAATAGTTTGGTAAATAAATATTAGTACTCACGATGAGATGTCATCCCTTCCATGTGTGCGTGCCTCACGTGTTGAAGTAGAGTAGAGTAGCAGGTAATCCGGTCAAAGAAAAAATGGGGCACAGCAGCAAAAGAAGGGCTACAATACTAAGGCTATATTAAAAACATTTTAATGAAAAAGTGACAACATGGCGTACATGTAGTAAGTGCACTCTAACGCGTTTCACGCCTATCTTGGCGCTTCGTCAGAGAGTGTCCTTATCATTTGTCAAATGGTTCAATGATCTTCAAGGTTCATTGCTTCTGCTAATGGCAGATGGTGGAGCGCTACTCAGCTCTTACACACGGGCAGAAAAAGGTATATTAGGTAAATCTGGCTTTAATACTGTAGGTACAGAACATAAGAAATAAGTACAGTTGGGGGGTATGGCATTGCACTGGTAGTCTAACAGCTAACACTTGTTACAGCATGCAAGAACTGAAATCAGTGAGGTTTGGGAGCTCTTGACTAAGAAATATAATTTTAATAGTAAAACATTACCCCGCCCGCTGACATTTTTATTGCTCTGGACTGAAGGCCTTCCACAGCACAACCGAATTCATTCACAACCTCTTCAGCCAGCATCTGCATCGCCCCAAAGGAGGACATCTGAAAGGGCTCCACAAGAGCTGCTCCCCTTTGCACAGGAACAGTGTGCTATGGGTTAATCATATGGGATTGCTTGCAATGGGTTTCCTCAGCTCCAGGAATTTTTATTGCTCTAGACTAACAAGTCCAGTGGAGGAGGTTATTTCCCCAGTCTATCATGCATAATATTCATTATATATGATATGTGCCCCACTGACCCATCCACTTAGCAACGACACCTCTCAACATTCTGTCTTCTCTTTAAACTATGGACTCTATGCACACTTGCTGGCACCTTAAGCAGATGCCCTGGCTGACTGCATAGAGACTTATAATAAATGTATAAAATACACAAAACATAGTTTAATACATGGGGATCCTCGAGGAGACTCATGACTGTAAGCGATATAGGACTGAGATATCTGGGTTCGAAATCAAGGGGTCGGGGGGACACGGGGAAATTTTACTTGTGAACTGGCAAATCATGCCTGCTCGCCGGATAGAATTAAGAAACTACTGGTAGCTCCAGTCCCCGAACTCCTGCAAACAAAATAATTGCATTGTTACCCAAATATCCCACCTAAAACTTACACATAGCAAAGCAAGACTTCAGCGCAGCAGCTTTCCGTTTTCCCTAAAAACCCTCTGTAGCCAACACAGGGGATTGTGATCCGTAATCACGGTAAAAGCCCTACTGTACAGGTAGGGCTGGAGCTTCTTCAGTGCCCCAACAATTGCGAGACACTCTTTTTCAATGGTGGCATAAGCCACTTCCCGAGGCAACAGCTTGCGACTCAGGTAGACGATCAGGTGTTCTCCCCCATCCTCGCCTATCTGGCTCAGTACAGCGCCGACACCAAAGTCCGAGGCATCGGTCTGTACCAGGAATCGCATGCTGTAATAAGGTGCTGCCAGGATGGGAGAATTAGCCAGGGCATATTTCAGAGCCTGGAATGCCTCCTCACAAGCGGGAGACCAGATAACCAGAACTGAGAGTTTCCTCTGGGTCAAGTCAGTCAGGGGTTTGGCCAGGGCTCTGTACTGGGGGACAAACTTTCTGTAGTAACCAGCAGTGCCTAAAAAAGCCATAACCTGCTTCTTGGTTCGTGGCACTGGCCACTTGATGGTTGCCTCTACCTTTGCTGGTTATGGCTTGAGATGCCTCCCCCCTACTCTATGTCTGAGGTACAGTACCTCTGCCATCCCGCCTAGACACTTAGGGCCTCATGCAGTAAGCACCGATAAGCCACTTATCACCAGCTTCTTGCACAAAAAAGCCTACTGCGATTCAGTAAGCCCCGAGAAGCTGGCGATTAGAGCAAAACTCTGTGTTTTGTTTTCCCGGAATTTATTTTTTTAGCAGATGCTCGGAGATAAGCCACTATTCGGCACTCATCGACAGCTTTTCCAACTCGCTGTATTCTATAAGCCCTGAACAGCATCTCGCAGCTGATTGCCGCTCTAGAATGCCGAGTTCCTCTCCAAATCGTCCCGCCACAAAAAGTTGGCAAGAAGGTGGGGAGAAGCTTTGGCTAAGGCAGCGAGACAGCACTTAGAAAAAAAATCAGGTTTTTCTCCTGCCTCGGATTGATGCCGGGGTCTACGGAGCTGATATCCATTAATACATGCACCAGAAATCCCCGGCATGAATCAGATGCAGGAAAAATGCATTTACAGCCCACTTCATTAATTTAGCGGCTAACCGCTAAGGCAATGAAGGGGTTGACCACCTGTGCCAGGCTTATTGTGGGTAGCGGGGGTGGGTGAAGGGGGTATTTGGTCATTGGTGGGTATTTAGGCCTGACCGGGGGGGGAGGGGGTGTTGTGGGTGGACTTAACCCCGCGAATACCGCTAAGGTAATGAAAGGGTTAACCTCTCCAGCTACATCCCCTTGAAGAAGTCTTTGTCAAGACGAAACGCGTTGGGACTTTATTCTACCCCTATACGATTAGCAGGAGATCTTTGGGAGCTGTCTGGAGCACTGTCACCTTCTCTGTCCTTAACCCCTGGTGTATGGCCATCACTGGGGTTTATTGGGAGTTGTGATTACAGTTGTTCCTTGTATAGCTTCTGTGGCCTTCTGGTTTTTGTGTTTTTATATATATTTTATTATAAAGATGTATCCTGTTTTCCTGCGTCCTTTTACCTGTGTTCTTGGAAATTTCCAGAGATTCCAGTATAACCTGTTTAAGTTGGTTACTTCAACAACCATGTCCATTTGGCTTGAGCTTTTTACTAATTCTGTATACAGTATTACACTATTTATGTTATCTCTTTATTGAGATTATCCTGCTGCTGAGGAGCTTACATTGACGCTACAAGTTTTGCGATTGGAGGAGAGTATCCTGCTGATGAGGAACCTGCAATAACGCTGTGAGTCCTACTAAGAGAGAAGGTCTACATTACCAGTTATATCCTATCGACAGAGATTCCTGCTCATCAGTGTGGTTCACTTAACAACCGAAATGCTCATCTAACCTTGCCTAATGTGAGTGTATTACTTTTTACCTTGACGGTTGCATAAAATATTACACTATTGTGTTTATCCTTCTTTTTTACATATATTTCCTAATTTGATGAGCTTGTGACCAATCGGAACTTCACTCCCCTACCCACCCGTAAGGCCTAAACACCCATCCTTGGGGCTAATACCCCCTTCACCCACCCCCGCTACCCACAATAAAAACAATACACACAACAGCCCTACTACCCACCTCCTAGGCACCCAATAAATATTGCAATATCTAATACACCACCCACCCAACCCCTGTGCCCCCAACAACCCCTATACAACCCTAACACATAAAATATTGTTTTTCTTTTGATGCACAGGAATTTTACTATAGGCCGGCGGTGGCCCTCGGGTGGTCCCCTTGATCAAGTGCTTGGTGCACAAAACATGTAGGAGGGTTTTACACCTCCATTCCTCTTTTATGGATCAATAAAGTATATTTTTTAACTAGCTTTTTGACCCACTCTCTTTGCTGTGCGCCTTTACCTCTATGGATGCCCTTGTAAAGCTTTGAATCCCTTCCAGTAACCTATTGACCAGGCGTTGGAAGGTAGCTGGGGCATTCTTCATCCCAAATGGCATAACTAGAAATTCATATAATCCACTCAGAGTGATGAAAACTGACTTCTCCTGTGCCTCCCGGGTCAGAGAGATTTGCCAGTACCCCCTGGAAAAATCCATGGTAGTCAGATACCTTGCCCCCGCGAGCTCATCTAAAAGCACGTCCATGCGGGGCATGGAATAGGCATCTGACACTGTCTGAGTGTTGAGCTGCCGGTAGTCCACATAGAACCGAGTGGTCCCATCCTTCTTAGGAAGCAGGACTACCGGTGAAACCCAAGGACTCTGGGATGGTACAATTACCCATGGGGCCAGCATCCCTTCTACCTCCTCCTCTATGCTACAGTGGCGGCTGGGCTAAATCTAATGCAGCTGCCCCCGGTGCGCGGGCGGTGCGCGGCTGTATTCGGCCGTTTTCGGACGGTTTTCCCGCGCCTCGGGCGCTTTCAATAGTAAGCGCCATTAGCGCTTATCTATTGAAGCGCCCGCCGCACGGGAAACTCTGTTTTAAAAGGAGAACAGACCCGCGGCTAGCCCGCTATGCTCCCGGCAAGCTTTAGAATAAAGCTTGCCGCGACAGTACTCTTCACCTCCGCTGATACCACATAGGCATTCTTATGCAGAGGTCTCAGATCCTCGGTCTGGACTGGGTAATCAGTAATCAGCCTGGCTTGCCCATGAACAGAACATTGTACTGTTCTAACATAGCCTGTGCCTGCACCCGATGGGGTACCTCGAGCTGGGGATCTATCTCTACCTGCTCTACAGTGCCCCACTTTCTAGCCTCCACTAGGAGATCGGGCAGAGCTTGGCTCGCCGGGTCCCCCATTGGTGGGCTAAAGATAGCCAACACTGATGGCTCACTCGCAAAATATGCTTCTAACATATGAATATCTGAGGTTCTGTGTCTACCAGTCTCCTCATCTAACTGTACAACATAGCTGTACTCATTCATCCGCCGGAGTACCGTATACGGGCCAGCCCAGGCAGCCATAAGTTTTTTCTGCCGAGTGGGCTTCAGAACAAGCACTTGCTGCCCAGGGATGAAATCTCTGCTATGGGCATTTTTGTGATACCAAATCTTCGACTTGGTCTGAGCATCCTTCAGGTTAACCTGTGCTAACCTCGTGAGCATCTTCAGCCAGTCCCTGAGCTCTACTACATACTGTAGCACAGAAACATCAGTATCAGTTGTCTCCCCTTCCCATCCCTCATGGAACAGGAAAAGCGGTCCCCGGACACTGCAACCATATACAAGCTCAAAAGGTGAGAACCCGGTAGACTCTTGCGGTATCTCTCTGCCAGTCTTTCTGTCCAGCTTCTACAAAGGCTCACAGCATCTGCTTCAGGGTACCATTGAACCACTCACACAGGCCGTTTGTCTGGCAGTGGTAAGGGGCAGTGTGGAGGGCTGTCACCCCGCACGTACCTGTAGTCCAGAGACACTGGAGCAATTCAGACATGAATTGCGCCCCTTGATCAGTTAGGATCTCACTAGGGAACCATACTCTTGTAAAAATCCCTATCAAAGCTTCTGCCACATTTCTAGCCTCAACGGATGAAACAAGTGCCAAAGCCTCAGGGTACCTGGTTGCAAAATCGACCACGTGAAGATCTAGCGTTTCCCCGTCCAGCTAGGAACCAGGAGAGGTCTGTGATGATAAGGGGTAGCCTGCCTTCATTAATAAAGGTCATGCCCAGCTGGTTACTCCTTATACCGTATGGCAAGGGTTGAGAGTGTCAGCTCTTGGGTCTAATATTGTACATTACTGTTTTGCCCTGTAATTCTGTTCCCTATACTGCCCCCCCTAGGGTTATAAGCTAGGAACCGTGTGTGTGGGGTTAACTATGTAAGCCCAGTGGGCAAGTTAATGCATTCTGTGCTATATTCCCTTTGACTGGTCCTGTAGCTGCCTGTACAAGCTTATACGTGGGTTGCCTTGTATGGGTGGCCCCTTATGAGAAATAGCTGAAGGGCAAAGATTTCTGGAACGTGAGGAAAAAGGGGATATTTGGGGGCAAACAGGGTTAAACTTTATTGCCTGCCAGCAAAGTATTAGAGCTGGGTCTAGAAGGCTTGTATCCTAGAACATGTTTTTGAGCCCAAGTTCACAGACCCCATGGTTAAGGTCCATATTGTAGAGTGCAGGTTTTAGTGTTGCTGTGTTTTAAAACTACAATGCATTTTGTGTTTGTGCTGTGAACTGAACTGCAAGCAGAAAAAATAGTTTTGTGACAAAAGCCAGCCAGATGTGGATTAGCATTTTAATGCCACCAGCCCAATTGTGTACATACATACATACATACATACATACATACATATATACATACATACATTACTAAAGGTCATTTATTGAACAAATGTTTTAAGAGAATTTTGATTTGATTGATCATTAAAATAATACTTTGAATTACACCAATATGATCATCTGTAGAAATCATTATCGTATAGACTTCCAATCCAACAAAACGTTTAACGGCAGAGCATTGAATAATATATTATTATTATTATCATTCAAGGCAATAACATATTCTGCAGCCCAGTCAGATTAGCCACTGTTTTTGGGAAGCGGTATATTTATCAAATTTTTGATGTTGTTTTCTAATTCTTCAATAAATGTAATAGGTGGTTTTTCTGTTGTGTCGAAAGAGTGGATTCCAATTCCTGGCAGCGACCGCCTGGATCTCAAATGCTGAAATGAGAGAAAAGGATGAAATTATAGAGTAAGTTACAAATATAATGCCAGATATAGCTCAGATACAGGTCACAATATCATCTGTACTATTAATATTACTAAAGGTAATTTCTTCCACTAATGCTTACAGAATTCTGATAATGATATATCTATTGGATTAAAGCTGTATTTATACCTGTATATATTCCATTATAGGGGGCCTATATACATTATATATATATAATGTGTAAAATTGGTGTACATATCTCTTTCTCATGCTGGCAGTAAACCTGGTAAGTATGCAGGATTGCCAGCAACAATTATGAATATTTGCCCTCAAACCCTGGTGAGGTGTCATATGTCCCAAAGGAAGTGACAACATGCTTTGTGTCCACCCTTAGTGACACAGAGGGTGTCCGTTTTCTGGAGGTGATATAAGACACAGCACTGCCTAAAGTTAGCAGTTCAGTTCTGTTGGTGTTCTGACTCTGTTCAGGAGAGTCATGTGGAGGTCTACAACAGTGTTGCAGTGTCTGATGCAATAGCTGTGAGTCTGTGCAGCTCAAAGCAGAGAGACAAGCTGGTGAATCTCCCTAAGAGGAGAGATGGAGAGCAACTCTATTAGAGGAGAAGGAACCCTTCCTAATGGAGTGCAGCAAAGGAATGAGCGGCTAAGCTGCTAGCTGTGAGGGGCAGCTGGCCCATACCACCAAGCAACAATAAAGATGCCCTGTTCAAAGACAACCCCACTGTGTGAGTGTGAAGTTACTCTCCAGCGGAAGGCACCACCAAGAAGGAGTTCCTCATCAGAACCATCTCCTTGCGGACGCAGAGATCCTGATGAGGTGGAGGCGCTGCACTGGATATAGGTAGGACTCAGGATGTGACAGTCTCTGGTAGGTTGTTCCAGTTTTGGGGTGCACGGTAAGAGAAGGAGGAATGGCCGGATACTTTGTTGAGCCTTGGGACCATGAACAGTCTTTTGGAGTCTGATCTCAGGTGATAAGTGCTGCATGTGGTAGGGGTGAGGAGCTTGATCAGGTAGCTGGGTAGCTTGCCCAGAAAGAATTTGAAGGCAAGACTGAAAAGGTGAACTTTGCGCCTAGACTCAAGTGATGACCAATCTAGTTCTTTGAGCATTTCGCAGTGACTCTGCCATTGGCTCTCCATGTGCCCCTCCCTCTGGTGGAGATTAGAGGATGGGCATTCAGCTTATCTTCGTGACATGAACTGGGGTTTGATCCAGTCACAGCATAGGGGGGCACGGCCTCAACTTTCGCGACAAGTCCCTCTTGCAGGCAGGGCATTGGCTTTCGCGCCAACCCCAGCCAAATCTTTGCACACAGCTCCTTCACAGCACACTTGCACACAGCACGTGTGTTCCGCAGTCCCGGCGGGAACCGCCATTTTGTTTTCTCAATGCAGTGCAGTGCACACACCCGCCATCTTTGGTGATCCCACGGTACTCACAATAGCGCAATCCTCACTGCCGTCAGGGGGACTCGCTCCTCGGTACACATCAAACGCCATTTCAGCTCTGATCACTAATAAAATTGTAGCATACCCCAGGCTAGGCAAAACTCTTTCTCTGCATACTGCACAAGATGACAGTCCAGTCAAGTGCTCTGTGGTGATAGATTGGCTACTGGTTAGATGTGCTTTTGGAGAGCTTCTCCTCCTCAGCACGGGCATCCTCCTCTTGGCTGCTAGAACCAAAGACCACTTTCCAGAAGTTCCTGATCCATGTTACTCAGTTTACTTCCTCCAGGCATCTATGATCACTCGCCTCTGGGAACTAGAACAGCAATAGAACAGCTGCCAACTATTTTCACCTCTGTAGATCAGTCTAGGTCATGCTTTGCGAGGTTTATGGACCCCCTGACTACACCTAGCATCTCTCTCTCTGCAGCACTTGCGCTGGAAGTACACATCCTATTCTTCCAGTTCTGCTTCGCTGAAAGCCTGTCCTGATTTATCTCAGCAGCGCCTCCAAATGTAACAGTGTTTCCCCCCCACCCCCAATCTCACATAGGTTCTCCTAAGGGAACTAGCTCTCTGGTTACATGAATCTTGTTGGTGCATACCTGCTGGTAACAGGGGGCCCTGAGTCTCCCGCGATGACATGGGGGATAACAGGACAGGCTTCTGGGGCTGTGCCCGAATTCTTCTTACTTGTGCAGCGCCTCCATCTTGTGCAGCCCCCAGTTGTGTAGGGTGGTGTATCTGCAAAAGAGTTATGTCCCCCTGATCCCAATATACTCCACTCTCAGGCAGGAGATATAGATAAAATCATATGGTCTTTATTGATCCTTCCTGAATCAGCACAGTCTCTGTCACAGCACACAGAAATCAAAGGTTATCACCTTAAGGATGTCCCTGGACACCACTCCTAGTCAAGGTCCTAGGAGATGTCCTTGCTCTTCCCTTACTCCCTTGTGGAGAAAGAGGAATACCTCTCCCCTCTCTCAGAGGGAGGGCCTTAAGCGTACCAGAGCCCTGGCAGCTTGCTAGAACCAACTATCCTCCCTCTAAAGTGGAGAGGAACTCACCAAAACAGGAAGTGTTAGTTCATTTAGTACAGATCCAGTAGCCCCACCCCTGTGCCCTTGACTGACAGAAGGCATGAGCACTACCTTCTCTGACCAACTGAATTACAGTGAGTAGGGAAACCCCATACTTACTCCTGGCAAACCTGCCCTTACCAGGAATTATTGCACAGGAGGAGGACAAAATAATAGCCCAATCCTACCAGGGCTATACTGAAGTCTATATCTGCTTCTGGATAACCAAGGACCAGTTCCTTAATGCAAAGTTCTAGACCAGCTTTCTCTCCAGAAAGTGTCCTCGGATGAGCAGTAGGTTCCATGTCATTTGTTAGCTTCTACTTGAGCCCCGCAGAACCCACATCATTCTGCAACCTTCTATTTCTACAGTTACAGATCTTTCTCCTCCTACTCTAACTGCAGGTTTCTACACCGTTCCTGTATATGGCTGCAGAAAAGCATTACATAAGTGAGTGAGTATAAGTTACATGTAACCATACATTATACACTTTAAGCAACTACCTTTTAGAGCAGGGTAGTCAACTCTAGTCCTCAAGCGTCACAGATTGGCCAGTTTTTCAGGATATCCCTGCTTCAGAACAGGTGGTGCTGTCTTCAACTGAGCCACTGATTGAGCCACCTGTGCTGAAAAAAACTTGACCTGTGGTTAGGGCCGGACTTAGGGTAAGGCAGACACCTTGGGTCCTGCGCCTTCGGAGGCTCCACGCTCCGTGCTCTCCCTGCCATTGGCGCCGGGATCCAGCTTTCACCCGACCGGATGGGGGAGCTGGAGGAGGGAGCGCAGCCTACCCCTCTTCCTCCAGCTCCCCCTCCGGGTCGGAAGTTGGATTTCAGTGACGAAAGGAGGAGGGAACATTGGCCCCCGGACCAGCAGAGAGGTAGGTGTAGGTGTGTATGTGTTTTTCCTCACCTTTTCCAGAGCAGGCTGCCTCCTGTAGTGTTGCATTGCCTGGCAATGCGACGTCATGGCGGCATATGAAGACGCGTTGCCATGGCAATGGGGTGTCCCATGACACAGGGTGCTAGCATGTCACCTTAGGCTCTGCAAAGCCTAAGGCCGGTCCGTAGGTGACCCTTAAGGACTGGAGTTGCCCACCCCTGTTTTAGAGCTACATATTCCCCTCTGGAGACTGTGCCTCATTACATAAGAGAGATGCACTTCATCGTTTCATTGACAGTATTAAAGTTTGCACACATTTGTTTTTTTCATCTCCAACACCTATTACCCCACCTAATTTAAAAAAAAAGCCAATGCAAGAAAGCACTGGGAATAAAAGGCATAATTTAGCAACAAGACACCTGATTAGATATGGCCATCCCGTAGCAAATCTGAGACTACATAAGGTTAATGTTGGGTGAATATATCTAAATTTGAATCTCAAATGTATTACTATTTTTCGAGTAACAATCGATTTGCGGCGTGATATTCAAGGGCGGATTACCCTCAAACTGCCGTCTTCACTTTGCCTTCCTCTCTGCGAAGGCCCCCCACTTATTGAGGGCTCGGCCTTGCCCGGGCAGTAAGAGGCGTGCTCCTGACACCTCCTGATCAGGATGGAGGAGGAGGCCCAGCTTCTTTAGCAGCCCCTCTGCTTTGTTCCTGTTCATGGAGAAGGGGAACCCTTCCAAATCCTTGTGATAGTCCAGGGTACAGCAGAACCCCGGTGGAGAAACACTGCTCTAACTGAGGGAGCTATGGTTTGATTTTGAGTGCTTTTTTGATCAATTATTCCCTATATTTACTGGCTTTGATGTTGCCTTATTTTGATGTCAACTTGTAAGCACTCAAACTATTTACCTGTCTGCACATTACCAGCGATTATGACACTGACAAGCAATGCAGAAAAGATATTCAAATTATGTTTTTACCAGGAAAATATTTTGAATATAATTTACTGAGTGAATATGGTGTCATTGCTAATTTATTAATAGTCATTACCAAATTAAATAACATCCTGTTATGTCACTCTCTCTAACGCCCTTTACTAAATCTAGCCCTTAAAGAAGGCAAACTATATCTTTCTATAAATCAACAATGTTAACTTCAATTCAACAAACCGTAAATATCCCCACTGCCTACCATGTTATTTTTTCTTTTTCCTGTTGTTCATACAGGAGCAGATTGGCCTGGGATGGGGGGGGGGGGGTGGGAGCAAAAAGTCAATTGCACCCTTGTGTCCAGCACCAAATGTACAGATTTGTGCCAACAGCAGCCTGAAAGGAGTTTCTCTGCTCTGATGGATTTAGAAGAACCTGCAGTTGTAGAACTGGCCACAGAGGGCCTCTGTGAGCAGTCAGATTTCATTGGGTTGCTACAGTATTCCCAGCTGGGTCATCTCTGCACTCCTGCTTTGGGCTTTGCAGCCCTTCCTGTTGGAGCTGATCTCTGCGGGTCAATGTGTGTACATCAGTTTTTGAGTGGTGGTCTGTCTATGTTAGTCTTTGTGAGTATATGTGAGGGTCAGTCTACGTGTATGTGTGTCAATAAGTGTGGGAAGTGCTGTGTTGGTCATTATCTGAGTCTGTTCTGGTTAGTACTTGAGGACTGTGCTGGACAGTGTGTGAACATGTAATGGTCAGAGTCCATTCACCAAGTAAAAAATCTGCCAGTCCGCCCTTGTGATCATCATATCAACTGACAACTGGGAATGGGATTGCGTTGTGACATTTCTATATATGGGCCTATTTGTACTGTATATATAAATAACATTGTATGGGTGTGCATCATTTGCTTTATTACAGTAGTTGTGAGAAGTCTGACAGATTATGCATTGCAAAGTAAATGCCATGTAAATAGGTGTCTCAGCTGTGGTAATTTCTTATGCTCAGTACTGAACAAATGTCAATCTCAATGAATTCAGGGAGAACAGTCAAGCAAGGATACTGACTGTCTGCAAATGAAAAAAGAAGGAATTATAAGGAATACTGTGTATAGAATTCGTTCATATTCTACAGAGAAAACCATAGGTCACATGTATGTCATTTGTCTAATGCAAGTTTGGGCAGGTTAATGATACTCTTGCATGTGTAATAATAAAATATAGAGATTTTTTTTTTTTTTTAAATCTTCCATGTAGTGGATAGCTGCATACATCAAGCATCAATAAGGAAAAGTTATCAATAAGGAAATTGTATCTTTTGCGTGCATGTAAATTTGCATGCAGTTCCCTTGTTCTGCCAGAAATTGGTACATTTCTATCTGATGAGTTAAAGAAGATCACCGCTGTACTAGTAAAAATAGTACAATTAGTAAAAACAAATTATAAAATATGATTTTGTCCCATTTTCGACAAGGATCGCAATGTTCATAACTGATTTATTTTAGTAAATTATTTATCTGCTAGTTCAAGCTGTTGTTAGCCCTATATGTCCTCTGTATGTACTGTCAAATGAATAGGAAATTATATACACAGTATACACAGTCAGGTTAACCTGTGTGGAATAGGTGATGAAACAGAAATGTTAAAGCCTCAAACATGTGACTTTGTATGTGTCCACGACTGACTTTGTAAGACGCTATGTTCTAGGTATGGCATTTACACGATAAGATGAGACTCGTAGATTGTGCCATGTTTACAGCTCTACCTTTTTTGACTGGGAGGGGATAAATTAATCTCAATTCAGATATGCTGAGTTTTTCCCCAGAGACCAACATAAACCACTAGAGGGCAGCACGTGACAAAATGTAAAAAGTGTCTTCCGCATCCAGCGTGGCACTGGAGGTCTCCCCCCAAGGTGTGCTTGTGTGTGCGTGTTAATTGGTCGCTGCCTGCCACTCTCTCCGGAACTCTCACATGTGCCCTTTTGGCACAAAAAGGTTGGGGATCCCTGCTGTATAGCACAATAAGATCACTGTTTAGATGCCCAGGGCCACCAGTGCTGGTTAGGGTCACCAGCAAGTGTGTTCGGGCCCCTTGACTAACTGGGCTTGGGACAGGAGTCCCAGCTATCCCCCCCAGTTGGCAGCCCTGGGTGGGCCCCTGATGGTTCTGGGCCCTGGAAACTAACTGCCCCTTTTGCCCATTGGATAAATGGGCCCTGTGATGCAGATAAACTCTGACAGAGACTATTTTCTCAGTGTGAAATAATCATATCCTTAGAGATTAGGAATCAGAAAAAGGATTACAGATTGCCGTACAGAACCATGCATTACCTGCATATTGAAAGGAAGGCTTCAACCTTCCAAACAGGGAAAATAGCAATTCAGAGTTCAAGGAGCGAGGCTCAGGAGCATAGCCTCTACCAGATAGAGACTGGGTGGGGGGTGGGGGTTATTCATTAAACTGCAATAGCGTCGATAGGGGCACTATCGCATGTTATCTCCCATTAAAGATAATGGGAGTTTCTGTATAATAGTGTCCTAATTAGCAACATCACAGATTAATTGTATTGTATGTTATTTATTTATTTATAACATATTTTACCAGGAAATACATTACCTCTCGTTTTCAAGTATGTCCTAGGCACAGAGTAAAACAAATAATACATGGTTACAAGTACAGTTACATAAATGAACAAGGTATACATTATATACAAGACATTGCGTGCACAGTTAAAGAAAATATATATTATGAAACAGTTACAGACCAGATTAAAGTGTGAGACAGCCTTAGATTTGAAATAACTTAAGCTGGTGGTGGATATGAGAGTCTCTGGTAGGTTGTTCAGTTTTGGGGTGCACGGAAGGAGAAGGAGGAACGTCCGGATACTTTGTTGAGCCTTGGGACCATGAATAGTCTTTTGGAGTCTGATCTCAGGTGATAGGTGCTGCATGTGGTAGGGGTGAGGAGCTTGTTCAGGTAGCTGGGTAGCTTGCCCAGAAAGTTTTTGAGGGTGAGACAGGAAAGGTGAACTTTGCGCCTAGACTCTAGTGATGATCAATCTAGTTCTTTGAGCATTTCGCAGTGATGTGTGTTGTAGTTGCATTGGAGAACAAGACGACAAATTGAATTGTAGAGGGTGTCAAGTTTGCTAAGGTGGGTTTGAGGAGCCGAGCCATATACTATGTCTCCATAGTCAATAATTGGCATTAGCATCTGCTGTGCGATACGCTTTCTGACCAGGAGACTTAGGGAGGATTTGTTCCTGTAAAGTACCCCTAGTTTGGCATAGGTCTTGGTTGTCAGGGTATCAATGTGCATCCCGAATGTTAAGTGGAAGTCAAACCATAAGCCCAGGTATTTAAAACTAGTGACAGGTGTTAGGGTGGTGTTAGCGTTGGTTCTAATCAGGAGCTCAGTCACTGGAAGCTTTACAAATTTAGTCTTGGTCCCAAATACCATTGTTACAGTCTTGTCAGTGTTTAAAAACAGTTTGTTTTGGGAAATCCAGTTTTCGAGTCTCAAAAAGTCGGACTGAAGTATGTGTTGAAGGTCAGAGAGGCTATGGCTGTGTGCATATAGGATTGTGTCATCTGCATACATGTGTATTGAGGCTTCCTTACAAGCTGTGGGAAGATCATTAATGAACACTGAGAAGAGTAGGGGACCCAGAACAGAGCCTTGCGGGACACCGCAGGTGATATCCAGGGGGTTGGAGTTAGAGCCTGAGATGGACACATGTTGGGATCTTCCTGATAGGTAGGACTGAAACCAGTTTAAAGCATGTTTCCCTATGCCAGAGGCCTGGAGTTTGTTAAGCAGGATAACATGATCAACTGTGTCAAAAGCCTTTGCAAAATTTAGGAATACTGCATCAGTGAGTTGTCCACGTTCCATTCCACACTGGATTTCATTGCAAACTTTTAGCAGGGTAGTTACGGTGGAGTGATTGGGATGAAAGCCAGATTGGAATTGGCTAGGGAAACTTGTCTTGGTGTAGAAATCGCTTAATTGGGAGTGGACACATTTTTCCATAACTTTGGATAGAATTGGGAGAAGTGAGATTGGCGAAGTTTGAGACAGTGTTTTTGTCCCCACTTTTGAAGATTGGGACAACTCTGGCAGTTTTCCAGGTCTTAGGGATATGGCCTGCAGACAGGATAGAGTTGACTATGGATGCAATTGGTTTGGCAATGGCTGGGGCACCAAGTCGTAGGAACCTAGATTGTAGTAAGTCGGGTCCACATTGGCTGCTTAGTTTTAGTTTGAGGAGCGCTTGTGTAATCTCCTCTTCAGATACTGGGCTAAATTGAAAATTGTGGGCAGTGTTGGGAGGGGGTGGGACTGTAGGGATACTCCCAGGATGAGATTCATGTTTGGGGTTTGTGCTGCGTTTCGCTAATAAGTTAGTGGCACACCCCACAAAGTAATCATTGAATGCATTTGCAATGTCAGTGGGGTTTGTCAGAGTAATATCCCCCTTAGAGATATTACTTGGTTGTTGATGGTTAGGAGGCTGGAATATATTGTTGATAACCTTCCAGATGTTAGCTGGGTTTGATGTATTTTGGTGGAGATTGTCAGAGTAATATTGTGCTTTTGCATGCCTTGTTTGCCTTGTGCACATGTTCCGCATGCATCTGAAGTGATTGAGATCCTTGGTAGTGCCAGTTACTTTGTAGCTTTTCCACAAGGCATCCCTGAACTGGTAGAGTGCTATAAGGTCAGTTGTAACCCATGGAAGGTGGGCCCCCCGTACCCTTATTTTGCGTAGTGGAGCATGGGTATCACAGAGTTTTAAGAACTCGGATTGGAAATAGTCGAGCGCAGAATCGGGGTCGGGAATTAAATCGAATCTGTGCCATGGGCAGTTGGTAAGGTCATCCAGAAACTGTTGTGGGTTAAAGTTTTTAAA
The DNA here is from genome assembly GCF_040206685.1 of Ascaphus truei. Classification (NCBI taxonomy): domain Eukaryota; kingdom Metazoa; phylum Chordata; class Amphibia; order Anura; family Ascaphidae; genus Ascaphus; species Ascaphus truei. The sequence continues at coordinate 448,218,292 of NC_134484.1, forward strand.
TGTTCTAGTGAGGAGAACTTTAGGGCTTGATTGGGGCTGTTTAATTTCCCTTACACAGTACACTATTGCATGGTCACTGAAAATGTCAGGAAGGATGCCAGAGGATTGGATTCTGCTGGGGTTTGAGGAGAGAATCCAGTCTAGCAAGGAATGGTTATGCGATTTCAGGTTTATCCGTGTGGGTTGGGAAATGAGTTGTGATAGGTTAAGTGACTTGAGTTGTATCTGGATTTTGTGGTTTTTAGGGTCAAGCCAATTGAAGTTGAAATCCCCTAGAACTAGCAGCTCACTCTTCTCATTCAGAGAGGAAATGAAGTCAAGAAATTGGGTGATATTAGTCAGGGATTGTAGAGGGGCTTTAGGGGGGCGGTAGATGCCAGCGAGTAAGATGGGCTTAGAAAAGGGGAGGCAGATTTTGCCAACTAGAGTTTCAAAAGAGGGTGGGCTTGGTGGGCAATTTAACAGTGTAAATTGTAAGGTGTCTGCAATATAAAATAACACCCTCCTCCTCTCTTTGACTATCTCTCCTAAAAATGGAGTATCCCTGAATGGCAATATGTGCATCAGGGGTTTTAGGGGATAGCCATGTTTCTGTAAGAATGATGGCTTTGGGTTTATGCATAAGGCACCATGCCCTTAGTTCATCCAGTTTGGGCAGCAGGCTCCGGATGTTTATATGGGCGACAGATAGCCCTTTTTGGAATTTAAAGGTGGAATTCTCAGGGGCATGGGACAGAGCTGAAATGGGAGGACCTGGGTTAGGTTCAATATCACCTGCTAAAGAGAGTAATAGTATGAGTAGAAATTTGGTTAGTTGTTTGCAAGTTGTAGATTTGTGGTGTTTGCCATTAGAGTGAGCAGTGGTTGGTGTGCTGGTTTTTAGAGTTCTCCACCAACATTCAGTGTCTTTATTTATATAGCGCCAAAAGTGTACTCAGCACTTTACAAAGAATACAGTACAGGGAATTATAATTATACAATAAGTGCAGCAACATCAGACATTAGGAAAGGAAATCCCTGCCCAGAAGAGCTTACAATCTAAGAGGTTTAATATGAAACTTACAGAGACAGCAGGTGAGGGAGTAAGTGCTGTAGATGGCAGTGCTTGGTCACAATAGTTGGTAGGAGTGACAGAGTGTGGGACATTAGCTATGAGGACAGGCTATTGGGATGCTTGATTTGTGGGGTAAAATATAAGGAAGGTCAGTGTTATATGAAAAGGTTAACACCATTTACAGGGGAAGAGGTGGCAGGGAGGCACGAGTGAGATCAGGTGTGTATGTCTGGCTTCAGGCTTAGGGAAGATCCCCAGCAGCTGGAAGGAGTAGATAGAGGGTGTGAATAGAGGATTTGTGTGGGTGTTTTATATTGAGAGGTAAAGAAGTTGTTGGGAGAGAGGTGTATAAATAATGGTGCAGTGGGGAGTGGAGATGTTGTAGAGAACAGAAATGCTCACAAAGGAGTGAGGAAACAGTAAACAGAAAAAGAAATAGGGAGGGCATAGTGAGATGCAGGAGGAGAGAGTTCCAAGGTACCAGAGGATAAAAGTGTACCAATAAATCACAGATGTTAAAAGTTAATGTCTCACAGTGGCACCGTTGTAATGCAGAGTCCAGATCTTCCTCCAATCTTCACCTCCAAAATTAACTCTTGTAGACACTTTTGATGTACACTTATGATGTGACGCTTTTGATGTTACACAGCCTTATGGCTAAACTGCCATGCTACAGTGACTTCTTAAGTACCCTATTCATATATTCATATGCATTTGACTAACACTTAAGGGAGGGGTTTGTCTAATCAACTCAGACTTACAAAATAGTTAATTAGATTATAATTTATCTCTCAATTGATAGGAATCAGCTCACAAACATACCCCAAAAGCCAATTAAATCTTAATTTCTCTGGTTGGTAGAATGAAGAGTGCACAACTCTCCCCACCCAGCATACCAGCCAGGCACGCTCCTGATAAAACCTTTATATAGGGGTCTGTTTCCATTCAGGAACATTCGGCTTATCTGTGATTCAGACAGCCATGGCAATTGAATCTGATAGGCTGGATACCTGGACCGGAGAAAACTCCTACAATCAGATGACTAGTGTAATTCCCGACCAGAACTAACTGCAGATGCCTGGATGTGAGCGTAATGGTTGCAGTTAACCAATTGCTTTGGATGTGTTCCCTGTCACACACCCCAATCAAGAAAACTTTTAATATGAATGTATGATGTAAGTTAATCTTGTTAAAGAGCTCTAAATATACATACAGTAATGGCCTGTTAGAAGGACTGGTGCATACGTGTCTATGCTGCTAAATGATTTAGTAACATTGTATCTGCCTATCATCTAGTGAGAATTGAAAGTTATGTCAAAGTACATTGATGTCTACGATACGTGGAATATTACGTACCACACGTCAACAAAATGTCAACATTGCGATTCTCTGTCTAACTTAATGTGCTTTTTTAAGTGTTAAAAAAAAAAGATAAAATATTGGAAACAAAAAACATAACATTTGTTGTATGGTGCAGCGTGCTTTTAAAGTACTAAAGGGTATACGTTTCAACGTAAAGAAAAAGGTGTTTGCTACACTGCACTGTTTTCTGGAGCAGAGCTGCAGCATATGCCAGTGTGTCCTTATATCTGATGCAGTGTGTTAGACTTACACCCCTTCAAAGTCCAAGGCAAATTAATGGTGTAGAAAGGCCCGCACTGTGATACATGTCTTTAGAATCTGTGCATCATTTCACTCTTACCCAATTCCTCCTACTGACACGTCCATGGAGAAAATTGGAGCAAAATTCTTTGATACTGTACATAGTGAAAATGCCCTGGTTGTGCTCCGAAATTGAACAGAGACCCCAATGTTTTTTTTATGGATTCATTGCTTACATCATGTTTCAGTTTTAAATGTGAGATATTATTGTCTGGTTTTATTTCAAAGTAATGGACGGATTGGAGGACATGTCTGCAGATTTTACAGTGTATTTTATGGGACACAGCGAAATGGGCTGAAGATTTGTGTAACACAGACATTTCCATTGTTATGTTAATTCAGTTTCAAGTACTGGAAGCATTATTTTTAGAAGTGGATATTGCCTGAGAAAACAAATGAATGACAGGATCATAATCTCTTGCTGTGTTATCACAGATCATGCCCAAAGCACAAAGCCCCTTTGATCCTTTAAAATACCCAACTCGGTTTACAAGGAAATTAAATCCCAGAGCTCATATTTTCATCAAGTTTCCTTGTGTTTTAGAGTTATGATTATCGTGATCTATGCGCATGGAGGTTAGACAACAAAGAATAGCATTAATCTTTATTTTGCAATACCAGGGTATCACTTGATGCTTTACAGAAATGTTACAATTTTTTTTAGACTTTTAGGGTCTAACTCAGAGGATTAACATTTTGGAAATTGTCAATCATAAAAAATATGCTTTCCTTGCTTTGTCAATGCACCCAAACAAATGACCTTCCTTCTGGAGCCCATAAACCCATATCCATAAATTATACTGTGTAGCAGGGTATGTGGAGAATTCACAACATTTTACCACTTGAGGCTCTACTAGATGCTATCCCTGCCACATTTACTTAGTTATATAAGCTTATTTTTGTTTACTTTTATGTACAGCTAAAGCAGAAAATTGTGAGGTTATAAATAACTTAAGTACAACAAAATACTATAATGAAGTATTGTCAGTCCATTATTGTATGCACAAAAATCCTGTAATGGTTAATTATTCTTTCCTCATCTTGGGCAATTCCATCAATCATTTAGTATTACATGCTTCCTTGATCCTTCTCTAACACTATTCTCCTCATTTTGGAGAGTACTTTGAAGTTAATTTATTGCACAACCCTTACTAATAGTTCTCAGACAATAGCTACATTTTTGTGGAAAGTAGAGATGGGTGAATTTGTCAAAATCCAATCCGCGGATTATTCAACAAAATCAAGTCCGCAGACAGATTTCTCCTGTATCCACCATCATTTTTGATCTACACAAATTTCACACAATCCAAATTGTTTGAAATCTGATGTAGCCAGGTCACCCTCTGGGCTTCCCTCGGCTTCCCCCTTGCTTCCCCCTTACCTCTGACAGCATTGCGGGCGCAGGTAGAGGGGCGATCTGGTCGCCAGAGCTCCTATGCAGGCGGTGTCCATGTTTGTGCTCCAGGTGCATGCACAGACGGTTCGCGCATGCGCAGTGGGCCTCAAGGGTTGCGGCAGCCATATGGGTTCACCCTGCACATGCACAGAGCGATAGAGTGGCGGCCATTACTCCAACCGGCTCCGCAAACGACTACAAGTCCCATCAGCCTTAGGTACAGAGGCAGGGAGCTGGAATGAGATACATTTGGTGTACTCAGAGGGACCACGCCAGTCAGAGAAGGGAGCTGAACAGACAGTTAGTGCCTCAGGAGCCAGTGGCCCTGAGGCTAGGCCTAGTTTTCCCCCTTAGGCCCCAGATAGGCCCCGATTCACAGTAGGTTGTGGTTGCTTCAGGGAAGGTCCCTTAGATATGGACGCTTCCCCCTGTGAGCCAATCAGGTAGTGCACCACACGTAGTCATCATAAACATGGGGGAAAGGGGGCTACATATATATATATACACACAGTTAGGTCCGGAAATAATTGGACACTGATACAAGTTTTGTTATTTCGGCTGTGTACCAAAATAAATTCAAGTTACAGTTAAATAATGAATATGGGCTTAAAGTGCAATCTATCAGCTTTAATTTGAGGGTATTCACATCCAAATTGGAGGAAGGGTTTAGGAATTACATCTCTTTAATATGTAGTCCCCTCTTTTTCAAGGGACCAAAAGTAATTGGACAATTGACTCAAAAGCTGTTTCATGGACAGGTGTGGGATATTCCTTTGTTATTTCATCATCAATTAAGCAGGTAAAAGGTCTGGAGTTGATTCCAGGTGTGGCATTCGCATTTGGAAGCTGTTGCTTTGAACCCATAACATGCGGTCAAAGGAGCTCTCAATGCAAGTGAAACAGGGCATCCTTAGGCTGCAAAAAAAAGGAAATCTATCAGAGAGATAGCAGGAACATTAGGAGTGGCCAAATAAACAGTTTGGTACATTCTTAGAAAAAAAGAACGCACTGGTGAGCTCTGCAACACAAAAAGGCCTGGACATCCACGGAAGACAATAGTTGTGGATGATCGTAGGATCCTTTCCATGGTAAAGAAAAATCCCTTCTCAACATCCAGCCAAGTGAAGAACACTCTCCAGGAGGTAGGCATAAATTATCCAAGTCTACCATAAAGAGAAGACTTCACAAGAGCAAATACAGAGGGTTCACCACAAGGTGCAAACCATTCATAAGCCTCAAGAATAGAAAGGCCAGATGGAGTATGGAGAAGGCTTGGAACGACTCATGATCCGAAGCATACTACATCATCTGTAAAACACAGTGGAGGCAGTGTGATGGCATGGGCATGCATGGCTTACAGTGGCACTGGCTCACTAGTGTTTATTGATGATGTGACAGAAGACAGAAGCAGCCGGATGAAATCTGAAGTGTATAGATTGTCTGCCCAGATTCAGCCAAATTCAGCAAAGTTGATTGGACGGCGCTTCACTTTACAGATGGACAATGACCCAAAACATACTGCGAAAGCAACCCAGGAGTTTTTTAAGGCAAAGAAGTGGAATATTCTGCAATGGCCGAGTCAATCACCTGATCTCAACCTGATCGAGCATGCATTTCACTTGCTGAAGACAAAACTTAAGGCAGAAAGACCCACGAACAAACAACAACTGAAGACAGCTGCAGTAAAGGCCTGGCAAAGCATCACAAAGGAGGAAACCCAGCGTTTGGTGATGTCCATGCGTTCCAGACTTCAAGCAGGCATTACCTGCAAAGGATTCTCGACAAAGTATTACAAATTAACATTTTATTTATGGATTGTGTTAATTTGTCCAATTACATTTGAGCCCCTGAAATAAGGGGACTGTGTATGAAAATGGTTGCAATTCCTAAACGTTTCATACAATATTTTTGTTCAGCCCCTTGAATTAAAGCTGAAAGTCTGCACTTCTATTGCATCTTTGTTGTTTCATTTCAAATCCATTGTGGTGGCGTACAGAGCCAAAAGTATGAAAATTGTGTCAGTGTCTCCAATTATTTCCGGACTATATACCATATACAGTATATATTATATACAAATAAAGTACACAGTGCTTGTCAACATTGTGATATATTAAAAAGAACAATGGGCATATGAAATATATTTAGAAAAAAATATATTAAAAATTACACACGCATAAATATATACATTTACTATCTCTAATTATCTAATTGATAATAGAATAAGATCTCCTTGGGATTCTGTTCTTAAACAAACAAGTTTTAATAGTTAGGGCATAAGGAAAAGAAATAAAAATACAAATAAAAAATACGGACTACATACAGGCATACCCCGCATTAACGTACGCAATGGGACCGGAGCATGTATGTAAAGCGAAAATGTACTTAAAGTGAAGCACTACCATTTCCCCACTTATCGATGCATGTACTGTACTGCAATCGTCATATACGTGCATAACTGATGTAAATAAGGCATTTGTAACAGGCTCTATAGTCTCCCCGCTTGCGCACACCTTCGGTACAGGTAGGGAGCCGGTATTGCTGTTCAGGACGTGCTGACTGGCGCATGCGTGAGCTGCCGTTTGCCTATTGAGCGAGATGTACTTACTCGCGAGTGTACTTAAAGTGAGTGTACTTAAACCGGGGTATGCCTGTACATTTTTGGGATTTACAAGAAAGAGATTTTTATCACAAATAGAATAAATATAGATAGACAGATTTGGGTTGCTTTTTTTAAATTGATGTGAGATTTATACTGTAGTTGCAGGTGGCTAACACTATATTTAAATTTCTCTGGATATACAAAATTTATCTTACATATTGTTGTAATACACATTATTCTATATGAAATTAAGGTTCTGTTACATACATTTTTTTATGTATTATTTCATTACTACACATTTTTGTGTAAGAACATTGTTTTTTTATATTTTAATAAATATATTGTTTTTCCTTGTTTAAGAGCATATTCCTTTTGCTGTTTAGCCCTTTATATATATATATATAATTTATAGTGACCACCCACCTCTACCTCTATTACCTCTCTACTACCTCTCTACTACCTCTCTACTATACTACCTCTCTACTACCTCTCTACTATACTACCTCTCTACTATACTACCTCTCTACTACCTCTCTACTATACTACCTATCTACTACCTCTCTACTATACTACCTCTCTACTACCTCTCTACTATACTACCTCTCTACTGCCTCTCTACCATACTACCTCTCTACTACCTCTCTACTATACTACCTCTCACTATACTATCTCTCTACTACCTCTCTACTACCTCACCTCTCTACTCTATCTCTCACTATACTATCTCTCTACTACCTCTCTACTACCTCACCTCTCTACTCTCTCTCTCTCTCTCTCTCTCTCTCTCTCTCTCTCTCTCTCTCTCTCTCTCTCTCTCTCTCTCTCTCTCTCTCTCTCTCTCTCTCTCTCTCTCTCTCTCCTAATCAAGTTATACTGTTTTATAAAATATGTATTGGAAAAGAGAAAGGGAGGGGTTAAACTTGGAGAGCATACAAGGACACCCCAACGGACTGAAAACAGGCTCCTGAGAAGGTAGCATATCCTAGCTGTGAAACATGTATGGTGAAGAGTTTCTGGAGGCTGAGTAGACCGGTGGCACAGTCTGGGTACCCACTGATCCAAAATTAATAGCATGTTGGGAGAATAAAGAATGCCACAGACACCTGAGTGTCCAAAATTATAAGTATTCCATTGGCATCTTATTTTAAGACTCAAAACTCCCCAGCCATATAAAAATAAAGGTACTGCACCATGTATTTTTTGTTTAAGTTGTGCTAACTGAACAAGTGCCCTGAGGAGGATTGTAAGATGCCTTCAACATAAGCTTTGGGCTTTGTAAGTGCATGAGATGGGTTATTTTATTTATTTTACTTATTAGAATGTACTACGATGAAGGTAGTCCGTGGAATCCGGAAGCGGAGCACAGCAACGGTGAAACAAAAAGGAGCTGCAATCTACTATGAAGATTAAAAACCTTTTATTGTGAGGAGGTGGGGGGGTCAGAACCAACTCTGACGCGTTTCGGGACGAATCCCTTTGTCAAAGAGTTGGTTCATGTTCGTTCACAGTGCCCGTTATGTATCCATAGCTCCGCCCCCAACCGTGACGTCATTCAGTGTATTTTTTTGGCGCGAAGGTTTCTTGCAGCACTATCATTGGTTCCTACCCTCAGCCAATGTTATGCTGAGAAGGTGAATAAATTATAGGCAGCAATTGGATGGTTGCGGAGCAATAATGGAACTAAACTGGCAACTGTGTAAAACATATACAAGGGATTATAGTGCAACATAAAAACAACAATTACTAACAGTATCATTAAAATGTCACAATGAATAAAAATAGAGATACGAACAATACATATAACCTATTCCTCGGAGGAAACAGATAATGTTAATGTGGTGTATAGCAATGTCACAGATATTCAGCATAATCCATAGTTAGTATATAAAAAGCTGAATATAATGGGTTGTATAAAAAAGTGCAAAAAAGCCGATTCACAGTTATAGTGTATCAAAGTACTTATCATAGCTGGCAGAAACATAATGGTAATATAGTGGGTAGAAAGATAATACTAAACATGCAATTATAGTGTCTCGTGAAATTTTTACATCAAGGCATCATTTATAATAAATCTACTCATGACACATATATGTGGTTAAGGAAAATAATTCCGAACGAATTAATAAATAACCATAATATATAAAATATTAATTCATATACTGTAAATCAGATATACAAAATTCTCACTTTTAAAGCAAAATAATGCAGACAAGAAAGAGATGAGGGAGGATGAAAAGGATGGGATGGGAAGGGGGGGGGGAAGGAAGGATAGGGAAGGAAAGGTAGGAAAGGGGGTGAGAAGGGAAGGAAGGAGAAAGGGGGGGGGGGAAGGGGGGAGAGGGGGGGAGAGAAGGGAGGGATGTGATGGACAGGAATGGGACAACATGTGAGGACATCAGAAAATCAAAACAATTCATTATAAAAAATGTCTTAACTCCCAGTCAAGATTCATGCCCCTGGGGGATAAAGTCCCCAGTGCATAAATCCAATGCATCTCTCTCTGGTTGAGATGAGATTCCCTGTCACCGCCTCTGATATTCAAAGGAATATATTCAATAGCACTGAATGTTAGATTATGTAACGAGCCTAATGGGCAGTGCGAATAGTGTGAATATCTAAGAAGAAATTCAAATTGCGTTCATTTATGACATGTGACACTAAGTTTATTGTATACATTCTGAGATGTCCATGTGGCAGTGCTTATGTGGGCAGAACCATACGCATGCTAAAAGAAAGAATCAGTGAACATGTAAGAAGCATCAAGAACAGAGATGAACGTTTCCCTGTGGCTCGCCACTTTATGCACTGCCCATTAGGCTCGTTACATAATCTAACATTCAGTGCTATTGAATATATTCCTTTGAATATCAGAGGCGGTGACAGGGAATCTCATCTCAACCAGAGAGAGATGCATTGGATTTATGCACTGGGGACTTTATCCCCCAGGGGCATGAATCTTGACTGGGAGTTAAGACATTTTTTATAATGAATTGTTTTGATTTTCTGATGTCCTCACATGTTGTCCCATTCCTGTCCATCACATCCCTCCCTTCTCTCCCCCCCTCTCCCCCCTTCCCCCCCCCCCTTTCTCCTTCCTTCCCTTCTCACCCCCTTTCCTACCTTTCCTTCCCTATCCTTCCTTCCCCCCCCCCTTCCCATCCCATCCTTTTCATCCTCCCTCATCTCTTTCTTGTCTGCATTATTTTGCTTTAAAAGTGAGAATTTTGTATATCTGATTTACAGTATATGAATTAATATTTTATATATTATGGTTATTTATTAATTCGTTCGGAATTATTTTCCTTAACCACATATATGTGTCATGAGTAGATTTATTATAAATGATGCCTTGATGTAAAAATTTCACGAGACACTATAATTGCATGTTTAGTATTATCTTTCTACCCACTATATTACCATTATGTTTCTGCCAGCTATGATAAGTACTTTGATACACTATAACTGTGAATCGGCTTTTTTGCACTTTTTTATACAACCCATTATATTCAGCTTTTTATATACTAACTATGGATTATGCTGAATATCTGTGACATTGCTATACACCACATCAACATTATCTGTTTCCTCCGAGGAATAGGTTATATGTATTGTTCGTATCTCTATTTTTATTCATTGTGACATTTTAATGATACTGTTAGTAATTGTTGTTTTTATGTTGCACTATAATCCCTTGTATATGTTTTACACAGTTGCCAGTTTAGTTCCATTATTGCTCCGCAACCATCCAATTGCTGCCTATAATTTATTCACCTTCTCAGCATAACATTGGCTGAGGGTAGGAACCAATGATAGTGCTGCAAGAAACCTTCGCGCCAAAAAAATACACTGAATGACGTCACGGTTGGGGGCGGAGCTATGGATACATAACGGGCACTGTGAACGAACATGAACCAACTCTTTGACAAAGGGATTCGTCCCGAAACGCGTCAGAGTTGGTTCTGACCCCCCCACCTCCTCACAATAAAAGGTTTTTAATCTTCATAGTAGATTGCAGCTCCTTTTTGTTTCACCGTTGCTGTGCTCCGCTTCCGGATTCCACGGACTACCTTCATCTTGCTATTTCCAGCGTGATGCACGCTCTACATGGGGACTAAGCTGCTGTATTTGTGAGTACTCCGTTGGTTGCTGTTATTGCTTTATTGCCTAGGTTGATATTTGTCCTGTGATTTTAGCTGACAGTCCGGTCATGGTATATATGTATGGACAGTCAGCTGCTCACGGAGACTTATAAATGATTCCACACATGATACCATGTTACATATAGGCACCATACATTGAGTCTCACACAGCCTTCATTACTTTGACTACCCTTACTCCAATCAAGCCTATTGATATATCCAGTTCTGCTTGTTCTGAGCCCTGAACACTGGGACTAGTGCCCTCACGAACTTAGAATGTACTACAACAGGTTTCTCAGATTAGGTTCCGCAGTACCCTGGGGTGCTCTGGGAGTATCAGAAGGGTGTCATGGGATTTTCCCTCTCTCAGTGCAGGGAAAAAACAGAATGGCTGCTAGGGGGCTGGAGCATGCCTAGTACTGCCTGGGGGCAGGGCCATGCACCCCTGAGGAGGAAACAGCCAGGACAGGAGAGAGCTGTGAGCAGGAGGTGAGGACTAATGTCTGTCCTTTGTGTTTCTGTTTTGTTGTGTGTATCACTGTTTGTCCTGTAGGGCATGTATCTGTTCTGTGTGTGTATCAGTATGTCCTCTGGTACATGTATCTGTGTGTGTGTGTGTGTGTGTGTGTGTGTGTGTGTGTGTGTGTGTGTGTGTGTGTGTGTGTGTGTGTGTGTGTGTGTGTGTGTGTGTGTGTGTGTGTGTGTGTAGCTGTTTGCACTATTGTACGTGATGTCAGGTCAGCGTTGCCATGGAGACGCGTCACAGCGTCTAAATCACGGTAAGTTTTGTTGTTGCAGAGGCCACATGCGATCCCCCGGCATTTAATTTAAATGCCTAGGGGAAGAGCACGGGAGCGCTGCAACCGCAGCAGGACTTGCAAGTGGCAGCCTTTGCAACAAGTACTCCACAGTGGAACTACAACACCCAGCATGCACTGGGGCTGCTGGACATGTGAACAAGTACAGCCAATAGGGCTACAGTATTCCCCCTGCACCGCTATTGATACATTTGGCACACCAGGGACCACGCCAGTCAGAAGAGGGACCTCTGAGGAGCAAGTAGTGTCCAGGGAGCAGTGCTTCCCTGGACTAGGCCAGATCTTCCCCCTTAGGCCCCAGCTAGGCCCCGAGTCACAGTAGGTTGTGGCTGCTATAGGGAAAGCCATAGTTAGGAACCTTTCCCCAGTAGCTGCATATAGTCAGGTACAGCACCAGTGAGACGCCACGTGGTTACTGCGGCCTGTGGTCTGGGACCAGACCATCTACATGTTAGAGACGTAAGGTGATATTATCCACGCCGGAATTCACCCCACGCGGAGGTGGACGCTATCGCGGACGATAACGTTGGATCAGACGAATCCTCTTTGTTCTTCTGCATCACCCGGGTACTGGAGCCCCGGGCAGGTACCCAACTAAGTGCATCAATACTTCACAGGATAGCTTAGGTTTCGGTGGGCCTTGACATTGGGAAGAGGGACATTAGATATTGGTGCCTGGCACCCAATGTTCTTTGGGGACACGCATTGGTGGTATCAGGTTGGGGGTCTATTACACTGTGCGCAGCTCTCAAAATGGACGCGCCCCCCTCCTCCCCCTCCCGATCGCGCGGAGCTCTGGGGAACCACTGAACAGCTCCCCCGCACCAGAGGCAGGGTAGGGGGACTCGGCTACATATGTTTACTTAAATAGTAGGTAATACTTAGATAAAAATGAATACATCTTTTCATTGCACTACGATACAATTGATAAATAATTGTATGTCTGTCCTATTTGAAACAGGCAGTTCTTCACACTGAAAAAATATTACTAGAGAAATAATGTCTACAGCAAATGAAGGAGAGAACATTAAGTCTTCTTAAAAATAAAATTAAAACTATTTCTTTGAGCTGTGAGAAAAATGTAAAGCTGTAAATTGGGAACAATGCAGTTAAGCATACGGAGGTATAATTACTTTGGTCACAAATCACAGTCTGCTCAAATGACTTCCTAGAATGAAGTAGGGCTATCATGAAATACTGGTATTCTCTGGGGGCCTTGTACAGAAATTGACTTGCACCATCCAAAACAGAAAGAACGCTGCAAGCAGACATAATCGTTTACATGTAAGGGATGAATACATTCCTTTCATATGATCTAACCCAGAGTGGCCAACTCCAGTCCACAAGGACCACCAACAGGTGAGGTTTTAAGGATATCCATGCTTCAGCACAGGTCATTGACTGAGCCACCTGTGCTGAAGCAAGGATATCCGTAAAACCTGACCTGTTGGTGGCCCACGAGGACTGGAATTGGTCACCCCTGCTCTAACCTAATGTAGAAAAACCCATCCAAGGTTATTGTGCAGTACAGCCACGTTATTGTTGTAACTGTTGTAGTCACACAGCCAGTAAATGTCTGCTACAAAGGACATCTCAATGAACATTTCAAGCCGCCATCCACTGGACTTAGCACCACACAGAAATATTCCCTTTTCTTTTTAGTAACATTGCAAAGTATTTCTGATGCTGTAATTAGTGATGCCGCATTCTTTAAATTCTGCAGTCGAATTTTAGAGATATCAGTTGCTGAAAATCTGACATCATGGGAGGTTGAGGCGGCCTGCTGCCAGTCACACTCATTAAGAGTTGAGGTTTTCATGGTAACAGCAGACACCAGTAAAATAATAAACAGGCGACAACTCGGATAAAGATATTGAAAGATTAAATGATAGAAATAGATCAGCACAACGTGAATGACCGGGTTATGCAATGACTTCATTTTAGCTTTCGGTGGAGATTTCAGTCACAGGTAGCAAGCAATAAATGTTTTACACAAGTTAAGTTTGGGTAACAATGGCAACGCAATTAATGTGAAGAAGAAAATAATATATATTTTTTTAGATTTTACGATTCACGCGCTTATCACAAAGCATTTGGTTACCTTGCAATCGTTGTAATAAAACAATGCTTATATTTGTTTTCATTCCCAAAGACCTCTTAAGAGGTTACACCTCTTTAAGGCCAGGATACATCAAGCTGCAGTAAGCCAAAAATATGGTGTTACCGCCAAAAAAGGTGTTATTTTTATAGTGCAATACATCCAAAAGACTGTTAATGGCCCCAAGGTCAAGCAAAGTATCCGGCCGCTCCTCCTTCTCTCACCGTGCACTCCAAACCTGGAACAATCTACCGGAGACTCTCACAGCCACCGCCAGTTTAAGTCCTTTCAAAACTAAAGCTGTCTCACATTTTAATCTGGTCTGTAACTGTTACATACGTCTATAATATATATTATAGGCTAAAGCAGTACAATTCCGGGCATTATTAAAATCCCTGCTCTCTGATTGGTTAGAATTCCGGGCATTATTCATTCAGTAATGCCCGGAATTTTTGGAAAATTGCCAATTCACCAATCAGAGATGCAGGGGGAGCGCGCTGTGAATTTGAAATAAAAAAGCTGCCAAATTTAAAACTGCTAACAGAAAATACCTCTCTCGGTCCAAACGCCGGCTGCATCTCCATACCTCTTCTCTCACACAGCACAGCAACACATGCAGGATCTCTCTCACAGCTGCTAGTGCTGTCAGAAGCTGGGGGTCCCAAATAGTAACTTTGTTACTTGCAACAAAGTAATACTTCTTCCACAGCTTGTATAGCTTGTACTAAGGTAATTTGTATTTGTTTTTTTATTTAGTTTGTAGTTAAAATCGCTGTCCCATTTCCCCTTCACCCACCTCCCCTCCACTCCCCCCCCTCACCACTCTCTCCCTCCCCCCTCTCAACTCTCTCTCCCCCCTCTCTCTCCCCTCCTCTCACCTCTCGCTCCCCCTCTCACCTCTCCCCACTTATCCTCCCTCTCCCCTCCTCTCCCCCCCGTCTCCTCACACTCCCCTGTCCTCTCACTCCCCCCCTAACCTCCCTCCCCCCCTCACCGCTCTCCCTACCCACTAGACTACTGGGGGGTGTTATGGGGATGCTTTACTAGCCACTAATGTAGCCAACAGGGGTAGGTAGTGTCTTTTATTATTGTTAGGCAGTTGTTTGTTTGTTTTTATGAACAAAAACCTGATTAGTCATATTTGCCCCGGGGTTGGTGGTTAAGCCACCTGGGGGGGGGGGGGGTTGGGGGGTGGTGGTAGGTGTCAACTACGTTAACCTTGGTTACCTTGGAGGTTAATAGCCACTAAGGTAGCCACGGGCTAGGTAGTTTTTTTTTAATTATTATTATTATTATTGTTAACCCCTCTTGTGCCTACAGTATAGTATTCCTTGGTCACTACAGACATCAATGGGGTTAATGTTTGTTTTATCATAGGGTTCTGTACTAGTAGATATTACAAAAGTCTATCATATAAATAGTATTAAAGTGATTGCGGTGCAGCAATTAACGCATTATTACCGGTCACGTTAATTCCCACATCGCGACTTTGAGTCAAATATCGCACCTGGTAAATATTACCCCAATCTTGATTTGTACCATCTTAAAATTGGGATAAGACATGTTTTTTTTGTTTACATGGTGCGATATAACCGTCACTTTAAAGGCGTTTGATGTGTCCAGCCCTAAGACTTCGATTACTCGTTGTGAAACTCCAAAGATATATTTTGTGTTTAAAAAAATAATAATTAAATGCATCGTGGCGCACATCATGGTATCAGGGTATTTTATATTGGGTTTGGTCCCTTTAAATGAATTTGCTTCAGCAATTGTTACAGCGAAAAATTATATAAAGCAACATGAACAGTTTGAGGAAAATAATGTTGACAGATCTATGTTAATGGCATTATGTACTGTACATCAGTTCATTCCATTCTCACTTCAATTTTCCCTACACTGTTAGCATCATTTAAACTGACAGGTTTGAGGTGTTCTTAACCTTGTCTACGGAAGAAGAAAAAAAGTCAAATATGTATTACATTTTCCTCTGACAGTAGAGGAGGCAACGTGGAATAGTCTTTGGCTGTATGTGGCTTTACGACGGTTTAAAAAGAAGCAGATACAGAACGAGACTGCATGAAACACGTCTGTTAAAAAAGTGTGCTGTGTGTTTTCCTGACAATGAAGATCTGCAATTCTATAGTGCATTGAAATAAAAGTGCCTGGAACATTATGATTGCCATCAAAGAACAAGCTAATACAATGTTCGGTATGTGTTTTACTGTGTTTTTCTATTCAGTTCCGTTGTCCTTGAACAAATGTTTTGTGCATCACTTTTTTAAGGCATCAGCTCATCAGACAATCAGTCATTAGCATATCATGGTACAGTATGCACGTCGCAGCTTCCCATTTGACATGGCATAAAAATCCTCTTTTCTTATTGACATAGCAACACTGAATCAAGTTAGACAATTAGACTCTATTAAATAATGCATCATTCATCTTATCCACTTTATAATGGGCCTGAATTAGGTTGGACATCTCTATAGACATTATATTGAATTAAAACCAATATGACTCACATTGAACTGTAATAACTAACTAACCCACTTAGACGTTGAAAATACTTGTGGGAATGTCTCAGCCTATACAGATAACTACATGCGAAAAAAGAAAACCAAAGGGGGGAAAAAAGAACCAAATTGGCCAGTTTAATAGGTTTATTTTTTTGCTTATCTGCTTATCCGTGTGATTTTCTCTCGTCTCTGCAATGCATCAGCAATGTTTCAGGTATCTTCATGTCTGCTGAAAATGTACATGAATTTGATTCCATTATTTTAAGCTATCTTATTTATACTTTGAGCAATTATTTGTAGTTGTATGTTTGGTTGATTATTTTGCATATTTTTCATGTTCTTCTTTTCTTCACTCACCCTTCTTCTTTTCTGCTCCAATTACAATCTGTTCAGGGCAGCCCCAAAGGTGTCCACAGTCTACATGTGACATAAAGTTTACCATTTCATTCAATTTCATTTCAGTAGTCACTTCTATAGTATAACAGGTGTAGTACACATTATTGCAACCTTAGGCTGCGGACATGGTAAGTGCAGCCGTGCGGAGGCGCGCGGAGGCTGAGGGAAAGCAGGTGCTTTCCCTGGCCATGGTACGCGCGCCGTCCGTGGGCGTGTCTGGGGGCGTGCCAGTGGCATCACGGAGCTGGTTCGCCCTCATTGGGCGAACCGCTCACGTGACCGGCCTGTCGCGCCAAGAAATCAGTTCGAGCTGATTTCTTGCGCAACGCGTGCACCCTCCCGCTTCCGCACACGTGCACTCGTACGCCGCATGGAAGCGATCACTGCCTTGGGCAGTTTGATCGGTGAGAGCGTGCGCACGCCTCTGCACGGTCTGCCCGACTATGGACGCAGCCTCAGACAAGCTGTAGCAGGACATACACAACTCACCAGCGAGGGAAGAGGTCATTGTTTTGAGTAAGCTGCGTGTGAGAATGGGGCGGGGCTATATCGCTATTTGATCCTGCAGGAGAGCACTATAGGTTACAATAACATTGGCTACATATGTATTCTATTTCTTTGTGCTCCTGTTTTCTAAACAGTTCTTATGAAAATCCCCAAGATTAGCACTTTTGTAATACAAATTCATGCTTTATACATTCTTTTAATATTTAGTGTTAATGGAAATGTTTTTCACTCTCTAACTTTTTTGGTTATCTTGAGTCATAATAAAGCACTTAAAAGGTTTCTCCGCCTTTTTGTCATGGTGGACATGTTAAGGGGCTTAATGTCTCTATGGCCAAGATCCACATACGTGTAGATCTATTATTGACTTACCAAGGCGCTAAGTTATATTAACACCTCATTAAGCATTAACATGTGTAACGCGGTGCTCACCACAAACCAGACGTGACCGCGAGGCTGAGGTAGGGAATTGAATATACACCAACCCACAACCGCGAGGGTGCGTCTAGAGTGTAGAATTGTCTTGCAAGCCGGGTCAGGAGTATAGAAGTTGGAGTGGTCGTATATACTTGCCGGGTCTGGATGGGAGAGTAACGGATCGTAGAAGGTGCTAGCCATGGTCAGGAGTATTGAGTAGCGGATGGTCGTTAGGATAAGCCGTGGTCGAGGAGAGAAGAGGTAAGGATGGTCGTATGTAAGCCGGGTCAGGAGAGGTTCGGAGTCCAAGGAGAAGCAGGGTCAGGCAAGAACAGGATCAAGACAGCAGGGTTCCAGGAATGCAGCAAGGCACAACGTCACAAAAAAGGTTATGCTCGGCAATGAGTTAGTGAACGAGCAGGGTATAAATATCGGAGTCCTCCAATGAGGAGACAGCAAGAAACCAGAAATTACAGGTGATAGGCTGCTGGGTAGCACAGGTGTATCCTATTGCACAGCCAGATCACTGCGCCTGCGCAGAGAGCCGTGAGGGACGTTCGTGCGCCGTGCACTACCGATGTTAGAGAGGGGGCGGAGTCTGGGAACCGAATTCCTAGGGATGGTCTTTGATCGCACTGTTACTGTGCGCATGCATCCATAGGGAGTGTCGGAATGCCATTCGTTGTCCGTAGTGACGTGGGAGCGGATTCTGGAAGCAGGATCCATGGAATTGACAAGTGAAGGTGCGCAGTCCGTGTGCAGAAGGGCCGCCGTGATTCTGTGCGCCGTGCGTGTCACCGGAGGGCAAGAGAGATGCAGAAGAAGAGGAAAGTAAGACGCCATGATGGCGAATCCTCACAACATGTACCTTGAAAACTCAATAACGCATAATTAAGTCAAATTTTCTTCTGGTAAGGGCCTTGTGTTAACTATAATGGACATTAGTGTTAATAAGATGCAAAAGAGGCATTCCTCTAACCAACGTATATCCACAGAGGTTTGTTAGAGTTAACACAGGAATTTAATGAGCCGTTAGTTAAGTCATATAACAGGTCACTAGCTGGAGGGTGTTCCAGAAAAAAGTTCCTTTACTTTCTTACATACCCCTAATTTACCCAATGTGATCGGCATCAGCCATTCCTAGAACCGTGCCTAAAAAACATTGCAATACAAAAAAAAAACGTTATACGAATTGTCAAAAAATATCAACACTATTTAATGGAGACTCTTACAAATAACACTGTCTTGATAAGCCCTTTGTCAATATACACTTCAAGGTCTAAGAATTCAAGGTTAGTTCTACTAAAATTTAGAAGTTTATTTTCATCCCCCTCCCAAATCAGAAACAGATCATCGATATATCTTTTATAGAGGACCAGATTTGCACCAAACTCATGCTGCTGCTGGGTCATTTTCCCAAATTCCCATGAATATGTTCGCATAGCATTTGGAAAAATGACAATGTTTGGTCGCAGCATGAGTTTGGTGCAAATCTGGTCCTCTATATAAGATATATCGATGATCTGTTTCTGATTTGGGAGGGGGATGAAAATAAACTTCTAAATTTTTTCACGTATATCAATAATAATGATCGTAATCTGACATTTTCTTCTAAATATAGTAGAACTAACATTGAATTCTTAGACCTTGAAGTGTATATTGACAAAGGGCTTATCAAGACAAAAACCTTTTTTAAAGACGTAGATGGAAATAACTACATCCATAAAAAGAGTTTTCATCACCCGAAATGGGTCTCAAATATCCCGTACAGTCAACTAAGACGTATTAGAAGGAACTGTACAGACTGAGACATATACAAAGAACAGTCAGAAATTCTAATCAAGAAATTTCAGGAAAAAGAATACAACCCCAATACCATTTCAAAGGCAGTAGAAAAAAAAACAAATAATCTAGATAGGAATGAATTATTGCACCCAGAAATAGCTGTAAAACTACCAAGAGAAAATGATTATCAAACTACATTTATTACCCAGTATAATAGTGAAGCCACCAAGATAGCTAGAATAATTAATAAACACTGGCATATATTAAAGAACGACCCCATACTTGCTAACGAAATCCCAGACAGTGCTCATGTCATTTTCAAAAAGGCAAACAATCTTAAAAGTAAACTTGCTCCTAGTACTGTACATTTAGCGTTTTAGAAGAAAAGAATAATCATTGGCTTAAAACACCAGTAGGGTTTTTTAAATGCGGCAATTGTAAAATCTGTAATTCAGGTTCTAAAGAAAAATTGACCTTTTCCTCCAATACCACTGGGGAAAAGTTTGACATGACTCAATTCATTAATTGTAAAACAGATCATGTAATTTACATGATTGAATGTCCATGCAAATTGCAATATATTGGAAGAACCATAAGACCCCTAAAGGTGAGAATTATGGAACATATGGGTAATATTAGACATAAATTACAAACCCATAGTGTTCCTAAACACTTTGAATTGTTCCATAATTCAGACCCCAGTTTATTAACTTTCAGGGGAATTGAGCATGTCACATCTCACTGGAGAGGAGGGGATAGGTCTCAAAACCTCGCCAAAAGAGAGACCTTTTGGATTCATAGAATCAAATCTATGATTCCAAAAGGTCTCAACTCAGATATTGATATTATACCGTTTTTATGATAACTATTTGCTATTGAGATATATTCGGTAACTAATCATTGTTCTTTCCTCCTCTCTTCTCTCCATATTTTCAACTATGCGCCGAGATCACGCCGTTATTCTTAGTATATTATGTATTTGGCAGACCTGGGATGTTCCTTTGTCTGATTTAATAGAGAGGAGTGCTGCACACCTCAAAAGAAAAAATTATACAGTTACCGGTGCTCCAAAGTTTAGAACGACAGCCTGCAGTCAGTCCTGGGTACATGGAAGAAGGAACAGAGGGCACAACGGGTTTTAGCAAATGAAAACTCATTTATTGAGCCAACACCTAATGGTGCGCCGAGCTGTTCCACAGATGTGAGAGCTCGCGCTAAAGACCCTCTTACCATCAGGACATTCACCTGCAGCTCCACAGACGATCGATTCGGGCAGTGTGGAGCTGAGACAGAGAGGTCGGTGACGGAGGAAGCGGGAGTAACCATACCTGATGACATCAATATTTTATGTGTCTGTATTCTTATGACACTGTGTAAGTGTTCATTTTATTGTTTCTATAAATATATTTTTATACTGGATTACGCTATGGATGCTCTTTCTCTCTTTACCCTGATTGGTGAAATTCCTTGAGTGACATCGCACACTACCATATCTGATTGAAGTTTCTGCATCACACACCAGAGTCAAGCTCATTGCCACTGATCTCTAAAATGCCTAATTTTGATTGACACCACGTGAGTCTCCATTCGACCTAGTGATATATACACTTCACCAATCTATACTTTATTTGCACTATGTTCCATTTATCTCTCATTACATATTGAACCTGCGTTCCCTATACTTTGAGGAAATCAATGTTGGAAGTGGATTCGACAGACCATCCATTTAAAGGGTTTAGAGCTGCAATCCTTATTGTTTATTTTCACTTGTTAGTCACTATATGATTACACACTATTGCACTTTATTTAAAGTTTTTATGATATATTCACTTATAGAAGGCATCATCATATGCCCTTTATCACTGCGCCGACCATTTGCACTTTGTTGCATTTTGCTTTTTCACATCACTTGCTGTTGTACATAAAGTCAACATTTCCCCCTTATCTAAAGGTTTAATGGCCAAATTCTTATCCATACTTAAATTCTTTAGTGTCTCCCATTCCTTTCTTGAAAAATAATTACAGTATTAACTTTAGTACCATTTTAACACAGATCCTGCAGATCCCTCAAAACAGTCTTGTGGGAAATATCAAGTGCATTCCCCAAGGTTGTAGTTGGTATAAAATGAGAGTTTGATTAAAGTTAATATGATTTACATATTTTTCAGAATTTTCGGAAAAGAAGGACTCCAAGACTGCAACATCTTCCAAAGGAATATCGGGGGACGCTGTATCCCCATCTTCCAGATATAACAACAAAGCAATGTCAGGGTTCAAAATATCCCTCCTTTATTTTTTTAGCAAAATGTAGTTTGAGTGCATTAATTCTTAAAAACTAAAATAAAATAAAGATAGTTACGTTGTTAGTTAAGTATACCTAAAGGTGGTGTTACTATTTTCTAGATTCTGAAATATGTTTTTTTGCTGGAGAGTAGAAGAGCGGAAGAGAGAGATTGTATGTAGTATAGGTATATCTTTGTTTATATAGCACCCACTGTGTACTCAGTGTATTACAAGAAGGATAATATAGTTCAGGGAATTATAATACAATAAGTGCAACAAACAAAATAAGACAATAGAGAAGGAAATCCCTGCCCCGAAGAGCTTACAAACAAAGTGGTACGTTGGGAGACATACAGAGACTGCAGGTGAGGGAGTAAGTGCAGCAGATGTCAGTACTTGGCCACAATGGTTGGTTGGGTGACTGTGGGTATGGGACAGTAGTCATGTGTCTAGGCTATTGAAATGCTTTATTTTTAGAGCTGAGTGAGCTGTACGAAAGCCAAGTAAAGGGTCCAGGAGGGCGTGGGAATAAAGAAAGTTGATTATACGGGAGAACACGGGACGTTCTAGCAGTCTGGAGGCCAAAGGCAGAATGGATGCAGGGCGGTAGTTAATAAGGCATGTGGGGTCTAGGGTGTTTTTGAGAATAGGTATGACCACCACATGCTTAAAGAACATGCATAATGTGCCAGAGGACAAGGAGGACTTGAATATATGGGTGAGAGTGGGGACTAAGAAAGAAGCAAGTGTTCTTGTAAGGTGTGAGGGGATGGGATATTGAGAGATTGTTTTGTATACTGCCCCAAACACTCCTTTAAACAGCACATGGAGAAATACCTGTGCCCAAAACAACAAAAAACATACATACCACATAACAAACATACCATATATATATACATATTCAAACTAGAGGGCACTCACGATATTCAAAAAGTACACTGGCCTGAGTGCTCCAAGTAGAAGACTAGAATCAGGATACTGGAAACTAATTTGGGTACACACAGGTCTTCCTCCACAAATAAAGTGCTTTAATGTAGAGTAAAGATCAATGTTTCGATCCTCTGTATATTGATAAAGGTCCATATATATATATTTCCGAAACAACCTCACAATATACATTTGGAAAGATTGTCACAAGATTCTTGAGTGATCTCTTAACAACAACCAATAAATGGTACCACAAACTGCTTTGTTCTGGCCATACCTCTCACTATACAACCCAACTTAAGTTCCAATGGGTCATCTCAATTGTTTTCTAAGGCAATAGATTCACAGAGCTCAGTTAATTCAGGAGAAGAGATGAGCAATTATTTTAGCGGATTTGGATACGCAGCGGAGATACATTGGATTTGGAAGAACGCTTCCCTGCACCTGCCAATCATGCAATACTCTTGATTCCATCTGCAAGACTGTGAGTGTGATACATCCACCCAGTCCTCTCACGTTTGTCAATTGTTATTGCCGTATTACACTATTGTTGTTTAATTTTATATTAGATATAGCTTTTGAGGATCCTGTTTGCGCTCTGACGTCCATTGCTACAGTAATAGAACACTGTAACGGAAATGGCATAAAGTATTAAGTATTTTAATCAATCTGGCACATCAGAGGTTAATGTTAAGTTTTAAATTATTTTAAATATACAAGAATTGTTTTCATTTCCGGTCACACCACTGACAGGCCTAGTTTTCTGTATATTATAGCTGAGGTTATCTCAAAATTCTTCACCGACAGTGGAAATAAAGGAAATCCCTCTTTTTATTTATAGAAAGGGACTCCTGAAGGGGATCTGCAAGTACCAGAGGGTGGGGCTAAGAAGGTATTCCAATAAGTGTGTAAGTATACTAAATGTGAAATATCATGAGTCTGACAGCTATTCAGAAGAACAGCAGATTCATCTTTGTAACAGTTGCAATGATACAAATACAATGATATCAAGAATGACAGCAATCTATGTTATAATCTGTGATATCTGTTCTCATGCAAGAGTAGAAGTTAAGGTCATGTTTCATATACAGGCGTGCATGTCACATACAAAGACGAAGATGGCGTTTGTCTAAGTATTATTGAAAAAAGTTATGAAATCGTTGATATATTGAGGTAAAGTTTAAAAGTCAAACGAAAGTTTCCTTTATCCTTCAGTCATAAAACTGTCATGGGAGCTGATTGGTGAAAAGGGGTTAGGGGAGGACATACCCAGAAAGTATGTTTGAACATGGAAAGGTTTAGGATAAAAGAGCCTGCAACTGAGTTCTGAAATTAGATTTCAACTAAGGTAGTGTCCATGCTGGAACACATGATATATCAAATTCTAGTAAAGATCCATTGGGAAAAGATCTGATCTATGTTATACCGGTACGATAACGTACATTATATTCTGTTTGTTTGATGCTTTTATTTTAAGAAAACTATCTGCATTTATACTGTACTGTATGTTCTTCATATAATCTTTTTTCTGCTACCTAAGCACTATACTTTTTGTATATTAAATCTTAACTTTAATAAGTAATGACTTTGGGCTCTGGTTTGTACTGTTGCACGCTTTGTAGAGAGTAAATTCAATTATCTAACAAATTTTGCTACAACAGATTTTTGTGCGTTAAGTACATAGTTTTCTTAATAAAAAGGAACCATAGGCCCTGCAAATTAATTTTTTATATTTCTTTGGTGATGGCAGTGAGTTAATATATATATATATTGCGACAGATTGAGAGTTGATATTACTCATTTGAGGTACCTTTTCGTAGGTCAAAGTTGAGTCAGCTATTTAGCTGTGTATTAACCCTTGCCACATATCTAAGTCACATGCTCACTTACAGGACACCTACAAGTTTATATTGAACCCCCAAAATAACCACAACATATATATAAGCGTACTAGCTGAGAGACCCGGCGTTGCCCGTGAGTTAAATTTCCCGCTAGGAGGAGGGGGAGAGCGGACGGGGGGAGGGCCGGGGGGAGGGCCAGGGGGAGGGCGGGGGGAGAGCGGAGGGGGGGGGGAGAGCGGAGGGGGGGGAGAGCGGAGGGGGGGGAGAGCGGAGGGGGGGGGGAGCGGAGCGGAGGAGGTGGGGGGTAGAGCGGAGGGGAGGAGGAGGGGGGGAGAGCAGACGGGAGGAGGAGGGGGGGAGAGCAGATGGGAGGAGGAGGGGGGGGAGAGCAGACGGGAGGAGGAGGGGGGGGGAGAGCAGACGGGAGGAGGAGGGGGGGAGAGCAGACGGGAGGAGGAGGGGGGGGAGAGCAGACGGGAGGAGGAGGGGGGGAGAGCAGACGGGAAGATGAGGGGGGGAGAGCAGACGGGAGGAGGAGGGGGGGAGAGCAGACGGGAGGAGGAGGGGGGGGAGAGCAGATGGGAGGAGGAGGGGGGGGAGAGCAGACGGGAGGAGGAGGAGGGGGGAGAGCAGACGGGAGGAGGAGGGGGGAGGGAGGAGGGGAGGAGGGAGGAGGGGGGAGAGCGGAGGGGGGGAGAGGGAGGGGGGGAGAGCAGAGGGGGGGAGAGCGGGGGGAGGGGAGAGCGGAGGGGAGGGGGAGGAGAGCGGAGGGGAGGGGGAGGAGGAGGGGGGAAAGCGGAGGGGAGGAGGAGGAGGGGGGGAGAGCGGAGGGGGGAGAGCGGAGGGGGGGAGAGCGGAGGAGAGGAGGGGGGGAGAGCGGAGGGGAGGAGGGGAGGAGGGGGAGAGCGGAGGGGAGAAGGGGGGGGAGAGCGGAGGGGAGGAGGGGGGGAGAGCGGAGGGGAGGAGGGGGGTGAAGAGCGGAGGGGAGGAGGGGGGGGAGAGCGGAGGGGAGGAGGGGGGGGGAGAGCGGAGGGGAGGAGGGGGGGGAGAGCGGAGGGGAGGAGGAGGGGGGGGAGCGGACGGGAGGAGGAGGGGGGGGAGCGGATGGGAGGAGGAGGGGGGGGGGCGCAGACGGGAGGAGGAGGGGGGGGAGTGGACGGGAGGAGGAGGGGGGGGGAGCGGACGGGAGGAGGAGGGGGGGGAGCGGATGGGAGGAGGAGGGGGGGGAGCAGACAGGAGGAGGAGGGGGGGAGCGGACAGGGGGGAGAGCGGACGGGAGGAGGAGGGGGGGAGAGCGGACGGGAGGAGGAGGGGGGGAGAGCGGACGGGAGGAGGAGGGGGGGGGAGAGCGGACGGGAGGAGGAGGGGGGGGAGAGTGGACAGGAGGGGGGTGGGTTGGTTAAAATTTCCAGGTCTCTCCACTCCCCCTGTATGTTTTCCCGCTCCCCCCTCTCCCCTCCTGCCACAGTGACACACACACACACAGTGTCACACACACACAGTGACACACACAGTGAGAGACACACACACAGTGAGAGACACACACACAGTGACACACACACACACACACAGTGAGACACACACACACACACAGTGAGACACACACAGTGAGAGACACACACACACACACAGTGAGAGACACACACACAGTGAGAGACACACACACAGTGACACACACACACACACACACAATGACACACACACAAACACAGTGAGACACACACACAGTGAGACACACACACAGTGACACACACACACACACACAGTGACACACACACAGTGAGAGACACACACACAGTGACACACACACACACACACACACAGTGAGACACACACACACAGTGAGACACACACACACACACACAGTGAGACACACACACAGTGAGACACACACACACAGTGAGACACACACACAGACGTCACCTCTCCTTCGGGGCGCCGCCATCTTAGGTGCCGCGTGTCCCCCCGCCGGGGAGGGAGGTGAGAGCGGGAGGGAGGTGAGAGCGGGAGGGAGGTGAGTGCGGGAGGGAGTGGAGTGGGAGGGAGTGCGGGAGGGAGTGGAGCGGGAGGTGAGTGGAGCGGCTTCCGGGTGCCTCTTAGGTAGCCGCGTGTGCCCCCGCCGGGGAGGGAGTGGATCGGGAGGGAGTGGAGTGCGGGAGGGAGTGGAGCGGGAGGTGAGTGGAGCGGCTTCCGGGCGCCTCTTAGGTAGCCGCGTGTGCCCCCGCCGGGGAGGGAGTGGATCGGGAGGGAGTGGAGTGGGAGGGAGGTGAGTGCGGGAGGGAGTGGAGCGGGAGGGAGGTGAGAGCGGGAGGGAGTGGAGTGGGAGGGAGGTGAGAGCGGGAGGGAGTGGAGCGGCTTCCGGGCGCCTACTAGGAGGGGGGGAAGGGGAGGAGGAGGGGGAGGAGGGGGGGAAGGGGAGGAGGAGGGGGAGGAGGAGGGGGAGGAGGGGGGGAAGGGGAGGAGGAGGGGGAGGAGGGGGGGAAGGGGAGGAGGAGGGGGGGGAAGGGGAGGAGGAGGGGGGGAAAGGGAGGAGGAGGGGGGGTAAAATGGGGGCAGAGGGGGTATAAGGGGAGCGGAGGGCGGGGGTAAAAGGGTAGCGGGGGGGAGAAAGGGGAGCGGGGGAGAAAGGGGAGCGGGGGGGAGAAAGGGGAGCGGGGGGGAAAGGGGAGCGGGGGGGGGAAAGGGGAGCGGGGGGGGAAAGGGGAGTGGGGGGGGGGAAAGGGGAGCGGGGGGGAAAGGGGAGCGGGGGGGGAAGGGGAGCGGGGGGGGAAAGGGGAGCGGGGGGGGAAAGGGGAGCGGGGGGGGGAAAGGGGAGCGGGGGGGGAAAGGGGAGCGGGGGGGGGGAAGGGGAGCGGGGGGGGAAAGGGGAGCGGGGGGGGAAAGGGGAGCGGGGGGGGAAAGGGGAGCGTGGGGGGAAAGGGGAGCGGGGGGGGGAAAGGGGAGCGGGGGGGGGAAAGGGGAGCGGGGGGGGAAAGGGGAGCGGGGGGGAGAAGGGGAGCGGGGCGGGGGAGAAGGGGAGCAGGGGGGGGAAGGGGAGCGGGGGGGAAGGGGAGTGGGGGGGGGAGAAGCGGAGTGGGGGGGAGAAGGGGAGTGGGGGGGGAACGGGTGTGGGGGGAGAAGGGGAGTGGGGGGGAAGGGGTGTGGGGGGGAAGGGGAGTGTGGGACGGGGTGGAGAGCAGTGGGCATATGTATTGTGATAATTAATGTATGTGCATGTCCCCCCCCCTCCGTGCGTGCGTCCGTCCCCCTGCTGGTTCGGCTGGTGCCCCCCCCCCGTTCTCCGTGACTCGCCCCCCCCCCCTCCCCGTGACTTCCCCCCCCCCGTGACTTTCCCCCCCCCGTGACTTCCCCCCCCCATTCCCTGTGACTCTTGGCTCGCCCCCCCCCCCCCGTTCCCCGTTGGTCCCCCGATGTGCCGTCCGGCTGAGTGAGGCGCGTGCAGGCGGCGGCAGGAAGCGCCCTGTGTGGGCCTGAGGCGCGAGGCTGCGCGGGTGGGCCTGAGGCGCGAGGCTGTTACTGGTGCCATAAGCTGAGGCGGGACGCGCAGTGAGTTACCTGAGCGGGAGGTAGCGCCGGGGAGGTAAGGGAACGGCTGGGGTAGGAGGGCCGCACTTCCAGTCCGGAGCCGGTGCAGGGCGGCGCACGTGATGGGGGGGGGGGGGCGGCGGACAGAGGGTGAGGAGGGGGGGTGAGGGGCTCCGGAGCAGCATCGTGCGGTGGATGTTCGGGTGAGTGTGGGGGGGGAGGGGGGCTCCGGAGCAGCATTGTGCGGTGGATGTTCGGGTGAGTGTGGGGGGGGGGGTGAGGGCTCCGGAGCAGCATCGTGCGGTGGATGTTCGGGTGAGTGTGGGGGGGGGGTGAGGGGCTCCGGAGCAGCATCGTGCGGTGGATGTTCCGGTTAGTGTGGGGGGGGGGTTAGGGGCTCCAGAGCAGCATCGTGCGGTGGATGTTCGGGTGAGTGTGGGGGGGGGGGGGGGGTTAGGGGCTCCGGAGCAGCATCGTGTGGTGGATGTTCGGGTGAGTGTGGGGGGGGGGGGGGTGAGGGGCTCCGGAGCAGCATCGTGCGGTGGATGTTCGGGTGAGTGTGGGGGGGGGGTGAGGGGCTCCGGAGCAGCATCGTGAGGTGGCATCGTGCGTTGGATGTTGGGGGGGGGTGAGAGGCTCCGGAGCAGCATCGTGCGGTGGATGTTCGGGTGAGTGTGGGGGGGGGGGGTGAGGGGCTCCGGAGCAGCATCGTGCGGTGGATGTTCGGGTGAGTGTGGGGGGGGGGTGAGGGGCTCCGGAGCAGCATCGTGCGGTGGATGTTCGGGTGAGCGTGGGGGGGGGGGGGGGGGGTGAGGGGCTCCGGAGCAGCATCGTGCGGTGGATGTTCAGCATCGTGCATTGGATGGTGGGGGGGGGTGAGGGGCTCCGGAGCAGCATCGTGCATTGGATGGTGGGGGGGCGGGGTGAGGGGCTCCGGAGCAGCATCGTGCGTTGGATGTATGGGTGAGGGGGGTGGGGTAGTTTTGGGTGTGCTCCGGGGATGTTCGGGTGAGGGGGTGTGATGGAGCTTTGTGCGTTGTATGTTCTGCAGCGTGCGTTTGCTGTTTGTGTGAGGGGGGGTGATGGAGTATGTTTGGGTGAGGGGGGTTGGTGATGGGCTGCAGTAGCGGGAGAGCTGTGGCGTGCGTTCGTAGTGTGCATGAGGTTGGGGGGGTGGTGGTGGTGGGGGGTGCATGAGGTTGGGGGGGGGGGTGGTGTTGGAGGGGGGTGCATGAGGTTGAGGGGGGTGGTGGTGGAGGGGGGTGCATGAGGTTGGGGGGGGTGGTGGTGGAGGGGGGTGTTTGTAAGAGGCAGTGTTGCGCTGCTTGTTCGTGCGGTGTGTGGAGGTGAATGTTGATATAGAGATTCTGTACCTGATCTGTGGTAGCAGGCGGTGAGGGTTTTGTGGGTTGAGAGATCGCCCCAGAGCAGTGAGGATTGTCAGTGAGGGGTGGGACAGTGGGGTGAGGGGTGGGACAGTGTGGCAGTGGTGTTGGCCGAAGGCCAATGAGAGTCAGTGAGGGGTGGGACAGTGTGGTGAGGGGTGGGACAGTGTTGAGGTGGAGTGACAGGCCAAAGGTGCAATGCGATTGGCCCTAGGGACACAGGGCATGCCGACAAACATACAGACATTTCAGAAATATATAGTAGATAAGTGTCACAGAGGAATGCTACTGAGCATGGCAATATATAGTTAAAACCAGAGACAGAACATGAAACACAGACAGAGCTCAGTGCACATCCAATGAAACTTATACACGGTACACTGCCTAAATATATATATATATATATCTTTTTAATAAAATGGTCTTTTAGTTTAATGCTTTGGCCAAAGTGTTGTAAGCCCTTGAGCCCCTAAACGGCAAACCACATCTCAAGGGTACCTAACACTAATATAAATTCTTAATAACCTGTGCTTTAGCAGGAAGAATGATTTATAATAAATCTGTCAAAATTAGTTGCATAGTTCTAAGTCTGATTGACGCTCTTATTAACCTGTACATTACCAGGAAAAGCAATCTGTATTAGATTTGTCACAATCAAACTGCAAGCAATAATAATAATAAGAGCATCAATCAGACTTAGAACTATGCAACTAATTTTGCAGCTGTTTCACCAGTTACAGACAACCCCAGCTGTTCTGACTTCTCCTACTCCTGCATCAGCTATTGTTACACCCAGACATAAGGCTCCTGCACTTCGAGCTATGGCCACAGATGCCCAATACAATGCGGCGATTCCTGCCAGTCAGCAGGAACTTATGAAGATCCGGAGAGCTGAATTTCGTCAGATAACACACCATTTGGCCACTATCTCCCACACCTGCAGCTGACAGTTTAGGGCGTTAACACACCTGATGCAGCAAAACAGTTTGGCCATAACCAAGAGCATTGGCCAAATGACAACTGAGGGGAATGGCCTCACATGGGCAGTGTAACAGGTCATAGAGAGCCTGTGAGCCGCCTCAATGCTCACAGCACCAGCAGCATCTAGGGACTGCCTTCCAACATCTTGAGGGTCATTAATACTGCCCACTTATAAGGGATCTGTTCGAAACCTAATATGGCTGCTGCCATGAAGTTACGTCATCCTCACTGAAGCAATTGGGACTATATCGCTTCCTGGCAAATCCTGCCCTCAGTTCCTGACAGGAAGTGACTTCAATCCCACTGAAGCAAGTGTGGCCATCTTACTTCCAGGCAAATCCTGCCCTTACCACCCTGACAGGAAGTAAGCCTCTGTCTGGCTCTCATTGCCAGCAGTTGCTTCTGGCCTTTAAATAGCAGACAGTTGCAACTTGTCTTTGCTTGTGCAAAGTAGTCCAGTACTCTATGCCTTGCTCTGCCTTTGTCCCTGTTGGTTCCTGTCTGGACTGGATTACCTCCTGCCCTGTTCCAGTCCAGTACCCCCCTGCCTTGTTCCTGAGTCTGTTCCTGAGTCTGTTCCTGAGTCTGTTACTGAGTCTTCACCTTGCCTGTACCTTCCCCAGAAACAGACCTGTCTTCCCCTGCATCCCAGGCTTCAGATCCCAGGCCAAGGTCCCTATCTCTGCCCTGCGGGTCCGTATCCTGTTCTGCAGTCAGCAGCGTTACACCACTCAACCTCCATCTCCCTCTCTAGAATCCCCCACTCCACCTCCTGACCAGTGTCCCAAGCAACCCTGCGGTGTGGCAGACTACGCTCATGGAGACCCAGTGAGCCTGCCCCTTCCACAAGCAAGAGGAAGAGGTGACTGTTGATTTTTTGGGGGATGAGAGGTTGGGTCAATAATGACTGAGGTTTACTTCCCATTTACTGTTTGCACACAGTTAAGTAACTGTTTGTGAATACAAGTTTTGGTCTCTATTTGTATCTCTTGATGATTATTATTAGATGATGTTGAAATCTTATTGTACACCCATACGTAATGCAATAAAGAATATATACCATATCATAATTGAGTTGACAAGCATTTCCTACTATAGTCTGGACCAGCCATGGCTATCTTTCTGCCTTCCTGTCACGTAAGTTCTCATAGATACAGACAGTGACAGGCTATCCTGTGGGGTTCATCCCCCCTCACGCAGCCTCCTTGAGTGGCAAGAGAGGAGGTGACATTGGGTCTGTGTTGCAGCCAATCATGGTGCAGACCCTGTGCCCTCCCCTTTTGCATTAGGGAGGATGCATTCCAAATTATACAGTCTGTACCTTCCCACCCGGGGAAGAGAGAGGAACTGAAGCCCCTCCTAGGGCTGAGAGAGCCAAAGATCTGTGCAGAGCACATGGCCTCAACATTATCTGCTGGCCAGCACAATCCAGGGTTCTGGAACCCATTCTCCACTATTTGCAATGCTGTGATGCCACCTGCAGTGGCTGCATCAAATAAAGATCCTTTTAGTATACTTCTGCCTAAGTCGCAGTCTATTGGACAGAAGTATAGGAGAAAAGACTGTCATGGTAGGGACTGCCTCCAGCTCTGCTGGGGTCTACTGTGACTGGAGGCACTGTCACCAATGAAGAGAACCTGAGGATCACCTAAGGCCTGTCCTGTTCCCCACACCATTGTGGAAGCTCATCTCTCCTGGACCCTCACAGGTAACCAGCACCACACTGACCTGTAGCCTAGGCAATATCTCCCAGAGGGTGGGGGGGTGAAGTAGTGCTACTACACTACATTGACTTTAATCACTCAAACCCATTCTACAGTTTACAACATTAACTTCATGACACAGTTTTTCAACGCCTGTGGTGTTTCTGCCTTTTTTTTTATATCATCCCTAATATATATATTTGCACGATACTTGCAACTTTTTGCAAGGAAAGGGTTAAATGCCATACCACACAAATAATTTGGGTACCAAATTAGACCTGCTTTTTCCATTGAAAGCAAATTCCATAAATAATGTTATAATAATCATAGTCTGACTGTAACGGCTACTTTTGGTGTATTATATTATTTCCATGTGTTAACATTAACAGAGGTTTGTGGATGTATAGAGAAAAATAGAACAGAAGTCTCAAATCCGGTGCTACACAGCATATGGTGTGTGTGTGTGTGTGTGTGTGTGTGTGTGTGTGTGTGTGTGTGTGTGTGTGTGTGTGTGTGTGTGTGTGTGTGTGTGTGTGTGTGTGTGTGTGTGTGTGTGTGTGTGTGTGTGTGTGTGTGTGTGTGTGTGTACAGGGTATTGAATAAAAGCCTTAAATTCACCTGATCAATAATAGCATGTGTAAATATATGACTCATAGCTTAGTGGACAAGATGAAACAGGTGTTCTCTGCAAGTGGGGATTTATGGATATTGGGGACAGATATGGCCTGTAATACCAGTCTGTCCTGTTCTCCACCCTACTTATATGGAGTAACCACTTCATGTGTATTTATAACATAAATCAGGATGCAGTGGATAAAGTGATAACCCCAGGTGTGGGTAGTACTCACTGGATGTTGATCTTGACTCCTTCTTAGCGTGCTTCCAGCATAGAATAGCAATGTTGTAGTCCCAAGATGAGGATCAGCAGTGCACAGCAACAGGAAAAAATAATGGAGCTCAGCACATCTGCTAAATTAACAGCAATTTATGAAAGGGGTGACATCAGGGATATGATGGGCCGTAACGATACTCTGACGCGTTTCGCGCGTGTTGGGCGCTTTTTCAAATGTCACCCCTTTAATAAATTGCTTTTAATTTATCTGATGTGCTGAGCTCCATCATTTTTTCCTGTTGTTGCTGTGCACCGCTGATCTTCATCTTGGAACTACAACACTTGTGGATATGGATGTTAGGCTAACAACTACACAGCATCTGATTTGCACATGAGTAAGCCAGACGTCCGTCTAAAGTTGGAGATACAATATTTTACTGGCTAACTCAAAGTCAATATACTGTTAATCAACTTAGTGCACAGGCGTTAGGAGTAGCGTTACGAGAACTGGGGTTAACGTTACGTTAAATAGCGTAATGGAGCTCTGTGGGTCTGTCCAATTATGTTTTAATGTTTTTGGCAAAATATTTATTTGGCAATACATTTTATGATGTTCAAAAGGCTTTATATAGTCATCAGAGACAAAATGTGTTTCAAATTCTTTTAAGAAGGTGTAGCCCTCTTACCCCACCCTAAGTGAGATTGAGGTGGTTAGGTGTATCTGACTACTTATCAGTGTGGTGCTGTACCTGTTTGGCTACCAGGAGGGCTGAGCTTCCGCCACGGGGAACCTGGGGTATGTACTTACACTCGGTGCAGCGCCTCCACTGATGAGGGATCCCAACGTGGTGGGAGTGTGCCCTCACCAGAACAACCATACAGTAAATACACACACTGTGAATAAACAGTATTTACTGAACATGAACGATAACTTCAATGAAACTCTCTTTGCATAACATCAATACATCATTACATCATATGAATAACATTGCATCACCCTGAATGCATCCCCTCAGCCCACATGTCCATCATCACATCACCCTCAGCCCCTTTGATAATAATGTGCTTGGGCACCTATCCCTTGAGTGTCCACAACAATAAAGAGAGTGTGAGTGTGAGGGATAGCGCTTCCCTGTGTTGGGTCCCGGTGGTGCACTTATTATACTACCTCCCTGATCACTGCTCCTGATCAGGATAATCCTTGGAATTCAGCAACACCGCACAGTAATCCCACGCCTCACTGCGCTGCTCTCTGCAGGAATGGATACACACGCTGACTCCCCAGGGGAGGGATCCCCAGCCGGAATGATCCTTTACCACAGTCTCTGCTATGGAGTCAGATACTCTTTCTGCACTCAGGCTGCACGGGCATTCAGGCAATGTCCTGCAGCATGTCTCTTCCTCTCTGAGTATGGTGAAGGAGTCCCTGTCTTAAGGCAGTCCCTATATATCCTGGGACCTGGAACAGTCCTTCTTGAGGAAGTTGAGCAGCATTTAACACATTTTATAATCATTTACATCACTGGTTGGTGAAGGTTGTATAAGTGTTTATCACATTATGTGGTTTATTTAATTTTTAGACACTGTTTTTCACATTTCACTTTTTGAAGCGCCCAGTCCATTCCCCACTCCCCCCTTCCCCTTTTCTTTTTCACAGTCCCTATAACATACAGTGTCTCAGGGGACTAACTGGGCCCTGGGGTTTACCTCTACCCTAGTCCCTGCATGCAGAATATCTCTTACTGTAGATTCTGTCTGATCCCAGACTCTGGCAGCTCACCACATGCAACTGGCACTGGTGATATTACACACACTGTATAACTTATGTAACGGCTGGACCCCCCTTGTCTGACCCACCCAATCTCACATTGGCCCGTGTGGTCTAACCGGTCCCCATTACAAGGTCGTGTGTGGTGGTGCACCTGCAAGTAACAGGACTCCTGAGTCTCCCGCTTGGTGTTATAGAGGATGGCAGCAGGACAGGTAGCTGAGGTAGTGGTTACGAGTCCAACTTACTTCATGTGCAGCGCCTCCACCTCATCAGGATCTATGCTTCCGCAGGGAGATGGTCCTGGTGAGGAACTCCTTCTCGGTGGTGACGGCCACTGTTGAGTAATCTCACACTCACACAGTGGGGGTTTCTTTGAACATGGCATCTTTATTGTGGATTGGGATGTAGCAGACTGCTCCATGCAGCTGCCGGCTCTAGCCGCACATCTCTCCGTGCTGTCCCTTTGCCAGGTACGCCCTCCCGTATTGAAGTGGGATTCCCTTTCTCCTAGGGAGATCACCACTGCGCCAGGTCCCTGGACACAGTGTGGCTTAGACAGACTTGATTGGTCACTCTGCTACCGCTAGTTACAGCACTAGGGTCACAAAAGTATTCCTCCAATCCCTTATGCAGGAGCATACATTTTACCAGCTGCTTCACACAACTGCTGGCTAACTCCAACTAACTGACAGTGTTGTGCCCTTTATACCTCAGGGGGCAGGCGCATCTCTGATGTCACTATCCAGGGACTCAGAGCATACAGCCACTCCCTTCCTTACACAGGGCACCACACCAGGGTGTGAGGGAAAACCTCCATAACTACTGTTGGCAGGCCTGTACTTACCAGGGCTTACTGCCAACAGGGAAGATGTACGCAGTCATTATTATGCATGGCTACATACTCCCCCTGGTTAATACCCACCGTCCCGGCTGGGACCTAAATTTGGTGTACCTTGCGCCAGGAAACACTGCAATAGAACACACAAATAACATGGCAAACATCATCACATTGACATAATAATGCAAGCCCATCTCACTCACTGACCAGCAGGGAGCGCTAAAGAAAAAGCAGACCACTCTAATTTGACACTCAATAATAATGTCGAGGATCTGGCTTCTTCACCTCCCGCCCCGCGGCATCATGCACAGTCACGCTGTATTCCCGTGGTACCCCTCGCTCATTGCAATACACCACTTTGTGCATGTACACACTGCGTCCTATCTTCCAGACCCGCATAAGTTGGGACACCCTCTGCTCGGCCTGAATTCCTTTAATGGCTCCCCCTTTATCTACGATGGATATCATTTTTAAGCCATCTCTCCCTATTTTCCTCTATCTCTCTCATTAGAGGTTCTGGGACATACGGGTAATCAAGCCCATGTGACTTTCTGTATTTTGCCGCAACAGCCCGTTCAGCTCGGCAAGCCCTAGTCAACTTACTGTCGCCAGCCACCCCGGGCAGCACCCATGACAGGGGCTCATCTGCCTCTACCGGGTCATCTAGCCCTGCGGACCCCTTTGGGATAATAAGGCCTGCCTGGATGCGATCCCACCTTACCCTTAGGGCCCTAAGGTATGCCTCATCATCAAAGTCCCCGGCAGCCCACCAGTGATCAACCACCCCCTCCCTTTCTAGGATAAATCGGGTGCGGTCGAACCAGGCTACATACCACTCGTACAACGGGGCCCACCACCTAGTCTCCTCCCGTTCTTCGGAGCTAGGTTCTATAGACTCCTCTATTGACTCCTCATCAGGCCCACCCGAAGATACCCCGGACGTACCCTCAGATCACCCCACTTGGCTCTTACTCTGTGACCAGTGTCCGCCCTCCAGACCCAGCGCACTATAACTCTCACTGGCCATTGACCCACGTCGAGAAATCCTCCCTCCACCCTCCGATCCATCATCGGACGTTCCCCAGTCCAGGCTTCCAGTCCGTTCTTGGATAGGACCCCGGGAATCCCCTGACGCCCCCAAACTAGAAGTGGACCCGAATGACGGAGTGACGGGGACAGGGGCTTTAACTAGGGCCTTGGGGCTAACCTTGGGAGGGGACGGGGTTGAGGGACGGGACCGAACGGTAGTTATTGACAGGGTTACGACCTGCTCTCCAGCAATACCTGCCTTGAGTTCGCCACAAAGTCCTTTCTTGACTCCAGCAGCTGGGCTTCTTGTTCTCCGACTTGAACGCCCGCTCCCCCTGGTAGTAGGGGATCGGCTTCCGCTGCTCGACCGCAGAGGCGGTAGCACCTCCCACTCGATGCCGCTCTGGTCATCTGGAATCTCCTCCGTGCACGCACGTGCTTCGACGCCATCTTGGGTTGGATCCCCAATCGGGATCTCTTCCTCCACGAGGACATCTGGCAACGCCCGTCTGCTGCGCGATCCAGTCTGGCTCTGGACACGCTCTTCCTTCTCCTCCACCCCCTGGGTCTGCGACAGGCACGGTGTCATCTTAGTACCTCGCAGGGTCGGGGTGGATCGACCTCCTTACGATCCACTGGTCACCACGGCAGTGGGACTCCGGCGATCAGGTGGTCGCGGTACTGGAGACACTCGACTCCGTGTCTCCACACCACAGGGAATGGCATCTCTCCAGGGCGTACCAATAGTATGGCAGTCCCTCTTTATGACCATCTTACTCGACAGCATAGCACACTCCTCGTCCGAGGATTCCACTTGGCAATTCGGCCGAGGCATCCCAGTAGGAGACCGGCGATGGGCTCCTCGGTGATCACCTCTCCGATGGCTGGGTTTCTCCGTCGGGAGCACTGAACCTGACTCCGACTCCGCGGGACCTGCACTCTCATTCCATAGTGCTCCCGGCTGCTCGTCGATCGGTATCGGGACATTTCCTGCTACTCCCACCGCTTGTACCGGTACAAAAGTGGTCATGGGCCACATGTACTGCAGTCCACAGTGGGGGCATCGGGCCTCGCTGCCCACGGCTCCGCCCGGCAGTCTGCACTGCAGGCAAAGACACGCCACAGTCTCCACACCCTCCACACGGATGACCAGGAAGCCTCCTGGAGCCGAGTAGGGCTGAGTAGAGATCAACGGACTCTGGTCCACTTTACTAGCAACTTCAGCCATATTCACCAGCGGAGGCACTCGTTTCAGAGGTCTGTACTGGTCAAGGGCTCTTCGCAACTGAAGGGCAGGGGCGGGTTTGGCAACCCCTCCTCCTTCTTTCTCCATCGATATCCGGTGGAACTGCAAACCACTCCTTGAAACTAGGGGGATGTCTCGTAGACTTGTAGGCCGACCCAGTGCAGGGGCGGAGTGAGTCATAGTCCATGAGGGCGTGGCTCCAGCTTTCGCGCCAAACTCCCCATCAGGGTGGAGTTTTCTCGTTGGCGCCAATCCTGACCAACAATTAGCAAACTGCAAAGTTGCAAGACTTTCTGCAGCATGCCCACGCGGTGTCCCGGGAACGCGGGAACCGCCATCTTGGTAAGTATTGTCCTTTTTCCCATTTGAGGTAGCGTCTGGCTGTTTGTTAATTGGGGTATAACAAAGTCCATTTCGTTCCTCCCATCGGATAACACTGTCATGCTCATTATTCTCAAGGATACCATCCCGAGAACAAAAACATGATAAACACGGCGCAGCCACGGCTTTCACGCCATTCCACAACAAACTCACAAAAGTCTCTTCTGTAGCTTGTTCTTCGTCCACGCACAGTTCATATGCATGTTCTTCCTCTGACCGCAATCCTGGACCTTCTGCTCTATGCAGATCCTCCATTCTTGCGGTTCTCTCTCCCCGCCATCCTGGACCTTCTGCTCTGTGCAGATCCTCCATTCTGACAGGTCTCTCTTGATCGTTGAACACTGAGTTCCTGTACGTGGAGCTCCGCTCTGCGGGGCAGCTACCACATCCGTACAATAAACATGCCTTGTGCACCACCTTGTGTACCTAACGTAGATCTGACTCGTGTTTGCACTACCTCAGGCTAGGCTCACACTTTCTGTGTCTACTGGAACACGTTCCTCCAGTCTGTGCTCCTTGGTAAGTGGTCTGGAATGGAGACTAGAGTACTCTGGCTCTTCCATGCAGTACTTTGGGCGTCGACCTACTTTTGGCTAGCCTAGTGCGGACCCTTCCAGAATTCCTGCCCTAAGTTACCAGTTTACCCCTTCAGGCGTCCCCCGCTAGCGCTACCTCAAGGCGACTAGAACAGCAATAGCCCCCGGCTCCAGACTCACTAACCCCTAACGGATCCCAAGGCGTCTGTGCGGCCTGCAGCTCCAGCAGCTCCCCGACTACCCCTGGCTCCGTCCCACGCAGCACAAAGTGGCAGCAGACACTTCCCTGTTTCCTAGTGTGTGCCTAGCAAAAGCCTGTCCTGTTAACAGGTCTCTCAGCAGCGCCTCCAATTGTAACGGCTGGACCCCCCTTGTCTGACCCACCCAATCTCACATTGGCCCGTGTGGTCTAACCGGTCCCCATTACAAGGTCGTGTGTGGTGGTGCACCTGCAAGTAACAGGACTCCTGAGTCTCCCGCTTGGTGTTATAGAGGATGGCAGCAGGACAGGTAGCTGAGGTAGTGGTTACGAGTCCAACTTACTTCATGTGCAGCGCCTCCACCTCATCAGGATCTATGCTTCCGCAGGGAGATGGTCCTGGTGAGGAACTCCTTCTCGGTGGTGACGGCCACTGTTGAGTAATCTCACACTCACACAGTGGGGGTTTCTTTGAACATGGCATCTTTATTGTGGATTGGGATGTAGCAGACTGCTCCATGCAGCTGCCGGCTCTAGCCGCACATCTCTCAGTGCTGTCCCTTTGCCAGGTACGCCCTCCCGTATTGAAGTGGGATTCCCTTTCTCCTAGGGAGATCACCACTGCGCCAGGTCCCTGGACACAGTGTGGCTTAGACAGACTTGATTGGTCACTCTGCTACCGCTAGTTACAGCACTAGGGTCACAAAAGTATTCCTCCAATCCCTTATGCAGGAGCATACATTTTACCAGCTGCTTCACACAACTGCTGGCTAACTCCAACTAACTGACAGTGTTGTGCCCTTTATACCTCAGGGGGCAGGCGCATCTCTGATGTCACTATCCAGGAACTCAAAGCATACAGCCACTCCCTTCCTTACACAGGGCACCACACCAGGGTGTGAGGGAAAACCTCCATAACTACTGTTGGCAGGCCTGTACTTACCAGGGCTTACTGCCAACAGGGAAGATGTACGCAGTCATTATTATGCATGGCTACACTTAGAAAGCAACCCCCCTCTTCCTATGAGGGGCCTTTCCCTGACACAGCCAAAGCAACTACTCTAGCTGCACTGCACACAACACTGTTGCAACTTACTATCCTGCTCAGCTAAAGTGACAGCCTCCCTATTTGGGTCTGTCCCTATCTGCAGCAGGTCACTGGTGACTCAGGGCTATCTCGGGCCTGGGGAGGGTATTCTGGCCTAGTGCATGGGTCCCTGCCCTGCACACCTACCTCCTCCCAAGTCTGCTTCCCCACCCTGACTCACTTCCTTCCTGCCAGATTACTCATATCCCTAACTAGATCCTCCCCTTTACAGGAGAATCCCTCAGCCCTATTGGCTACGCTCAAACACCTGACTGCCTGCTGCTATGCCTCCTGGGAAGTGTAGTTCCCCAGAAGGCTCCCGCCTATGGAGACCGCATGGCCTCCTCTGTAATGGCCGCCTACCTTTTTTCTGTCTGAGCCTGCACTATTCTAATGGCCGCCGTGCCACTTCCCTGCTCAGGCGCAACCTCTAGAGGGCCTTCCTGCCTCTCTGCCTTCTCCTGCGCTTGCTCTGCCACCTCTAAGATGGCCTCCGCAGCCGTCCGCACTTGCGAAGGGTTCGCGCACGAGCGGTCAACTCCAACATGGCGGCGCCCGCCCGGATGGCGGTGCCAACCAGTGGAGAACCGCCGGAGCCTCCCTGCGCCTCCTGCTGCTGGCTATCTCGCCGCACCGCCCTAACTACCCGCGCGGCACCTGCGTTTACGCCAGGGGGACCGCGGGGAAGCATCCCATAGCCGGGGACCCGCACTACAGGTAAAGGGCTAAAATGAACTGCAGAGGAAAAAAAATGGGAAAGAGCCAGGATCTCTGCTGGTGCAATTTTCATGTGGAGTGTACTCATTGAGTATGATTGGTATGCGTGTGTATATATGTACTCATTGAGTATGATTGGTATGCGTGTGTATATATGTACTCATTGAGTATGATTGATATGCGTGTGTATATATGTACTCATTGAGTATGATTGGTATGCGTGTGTATATATGTACTCATTGACTATGATTGGTATGCGTGTGTATATATGTACTCATTGAGTATGATTGGTATGCGTGTGTATATATGTACTCATTGAGTATGATTGGTATGCGTGTGTATATATGTACTCATTGAGTATGATTGGTATGCGTGTGTATATATGTACTCATTGAGTATGATTGGTATGCGTGTGTATATATGTACTCATTGAGTATGATTGGTATGCGTGTGTATATATGTACTCATTGAGTATGATTGGTATGCGTGTGTATATATGTACTCATTGAGTATGATTGGTATGCGTGTGTATATATGTACTCATTGCGTATGAGAGAGAGAGAGAGACAGACAGAGAGAGATAGACAGAGACAGAGAGACACAGAGAGGATTTAAAACCAAAATCGGTACTCCAGGCCAAGTGCCCATCCCTTGGGGTGTTTCTCGACATAATCTTTTTAAATTATTCTGTTTTTCAGTTATATTATTTTAGTTTCCTATTTGCTTAGTGACATTATGCTTATTTTAAGCATTTTTCATGCTTTACTATCCTATGAAAACACCAAATACATTTAAAACCAAAATCCAAACCCGAGTGAAAACCCCCACATATTTTAACCGGGATTTTCGGCTGCAAACGGCTTGAATGACGACTTAGAAATATATAGAATTTACCCTTCAGTCCTCCGATCAGGTTAATAAAAATCAACAAGAAATAACTTGGCTATTCGCATTTTATTTAAAAAAAAAAAAAAACCTTACAAAACCGATTCCCCTTCATTTGAAAGTATATGTACAGTATTCTCTTCTGTCCCCCAACAAACGTCAGGAAGTACGCCAGGGGTATGATAACGTTGCCTCTATGCTTTTCATGCTTCAGCGCTTTGATGCACTTTATGTCACGCTACACACTAAGAAAAACTATAATCTAAATGTCTTCGTGAAAGGTAATAATTATCTGTTTAATATATCAAGAAAGGTCTAAATATCAATAAAATAATCAGGCTAAGTCATACCAATTAAAGGGCTGCCGGGTATCTTCCATGTTTAGTGTTCTGCGTCTCTCAGGTATCGAACTGCAACATTCTGCGCAGTCATTTATTACTGTGACAGGAACTATTTGGAAACAGCAGGAGGGGTATTTGAAATGATTTTAATTCTAATATACTGTTTTTTGTTCCACAATACATTTCTGTAGCAGCGATTAGAGATGTTCGAATGTGTTTGGTGTAAAAAATAAAATAAAAAAAAGAATCGCCATTTTTTATTTTATTTTTGCCTATTCCCAAAAGAATTTGCCAATGCTAATGTTCCTGTTTCATTTGCATCGTTTGACTCTTTCCGCGATACATGTGAGCAAAATCATCAACATTTGCAAATATTCGCATGAAGGGTAGTTCGCAAAACCCACATTTATAATAATAATAAT
Source organism: Ascaphus truei (assembly GCF_040206685.1). Lineage (NCBI taxonomy): Eukaryota > Metazoa > Chordata > Amphibia > Anura > Ascaphidae > Ascaphus > Ascaphus truei. Next base: position 448,260,605 of record NC_134484.1, read on the forward strand.
AGCATGTTCTTGTATAGCACTGCTAGTTTTACGTAGCTTTTTACAGAGACATTTTGCAAACACAGTCCCTGCCTCGTGGAGCTTACAATCTATGTTTTTGGTACCTGAGGCACAGGGAGATAAAGTGACTTGCCCAAGGTTACAAGGAGCCAATACCGGGAATTGAACCAGGTTCCCCTGCTTCAAACTCAGTGCCAGTCAGTGTCTTTACTCACTGAGCCGCTCCTTCTCTCACTTCCATTTTACAGGCAGTCCACAGTTATTCGACACAATGTGTTACTCAAAATGGCGTTGGATAGCGAAACATTGTAAAGCGAAACACTTTTCCCATATGAACACTGTTTAAATGAAAGGATCCGTTCCTGAAGGCATTTTTAACACTAAAATACACCAAATATTTTACGCAGGCAATAAGATATGCAGCACACACATACATTATATAGTGTATATACTGTATTATATATAATATAACATAATATATAATATAAATATAATAATATAATATATTACTGTATATAGTATAATATAATATTATATTATATTATATACAATAGGCAACTTTGCAAAGCGTCGTAGGTGTGTTGGATAAGCTGTTTTGGCCTTGTAAAAAATGAACATAGGTATGCTTTGCATAGCGTTGGATAAGCCATTCGTTGTAAAACGAAGCGTTGTAAAACGAGGACTGTCTGTACTGTTCTGTATTATATTTCCAAAAGCCTGCTCAAAATAAGTAACAAATACAATCTTTAGTTATACCATGCTGTTCTTTTCTTTTCTCCCTGGGTATCTTGGTCTCTCATTGATTGTCTGTGCTCCGCTGTTCTGCTAGATTGATTTTCCCAATACTGAGCAGAAGCAGTTGTACTAAAATGCCATGCTGTCTGTGTGGGCATGCTCAGTGAAGGTTTTTCCAGTTGGATGATAGCCCTCTATAAAATCCAAATAGATTTTATACAGTACAGGCCTTAATTAACAAAAATCTATCAACAGAAATGTCAGCCTCTAAGGATTGAAATCTGTGAAATTTGGGAGCTCTGGACCAAAAAGTGGCTCTAAATCAGTGGTCAGTGAAAGTTGACAGGTTTGTAATAAGGAATCAATCAGAAGTTAGAAATCAGTAAAGCCTAACAATATGAATTTAGATGGACGGGGATCAAATCCCCAATGATCTTTTCTTAGTTAAATCCTTAAGAGCAAAGTCACACAATTAAAAGAAAATGCAAACCCCCAAAAAACAACAGTGATCTCTTGCACAACCATAAATAAATATCTTCATCACACAGCAAATTTCAAGAAAAACAATCTTTGGACTATAGTTACCAAACTCCATGCAGTGAATAACGAGAATTTTTTGTTTTGGTTTTACACAACCCCCTGTAGTGCACATTGAATATACTGCCATCCCATTTGGCAGGGGTGCGCAAACTTTTTCCCCTGCGCCTCCCCTGCCAGCTTTCCCCCCTCCTTACCTTGGTGTCTGGCGTTCTAACGTCATGTGACACCACAGCATCATTTGATGCACGCATTGCCATGGCGACGTTTCGCCAGAAGCCATCTGAGCCTGGGTAAGGGAACTTACAGAGGCCTTTACCGCTCCTCCGCATTTTATTTAAATGCCTTCGGGAAGAGAGCGGGGCCTCTGTAAGCGCCCTGCTCGTCCCACCCCTGTCCCCTCCCCCCCCCCAGCATTCTCATCATCGTAAGTTTGCATCACAAGCAAATTTCTTCAGAAAACAAAATTATTCTACATAGGGCACATCTGTCCTGCAAAAATAGAATACTTGTGTCTGCCCGGTTGATTTATGAGCAGACCCCAATTAGTAAATTGCCACTGTATAGAGGAAGTGTAATTCACTTCTAGTTGCAGGAGTTATTACATTTGAAACTTTATAGGTTAAAATTCCCCCTAAAACCTCTTACAGGCTGATGGTATGCATTTGCAAAGTCATTACTTCTAGTCTTAATCTCTTTTCCTCTAGGGAAATCATCCTTCCTTAGAGGTGAGGCTACAACTGCCCCCCTTTCCTGATTAATCTATGTCCTTTTTCTCATTTTCTGATTCTAAGATGCTCTGTTTTTAATAAGGTGGACAAGACCATTCTCTCCATTCTAAACGTGGCCTAAGTAAATTCTTGTATAAAGGTAAGATTATGTCTTGTCCTCTACAACCCGCTGCTCCGTTCTTGCATGCTAATGCCTGGCCGTTTCTAGCATTTTCTGCTCTGCACAGTTGATGCATTCATATTGAGATCTGTATCTGTTTTTACCTCCAGATTCCTTTCCTGATTGATATGCATCATCTGTTTGCCATTTATCTTTCACACCCGGTATATATTTTTTTTTATTGTCCAACTCCTAAATATATAATGAATCATTTGACCACTTCATCTGTCATCATTCTACCCTTTCACTGGGGTGTACATACTACTTCATCTGTCATAATTATACCCATTCACTGGCATATATACATGGCAGTCTTTATTACACTTCCTATGAGCTTTCCATTTACATAGGAAATGCCTGTTTATTTAAATCCTGCTACACTACAGTATTAGACAAGGTAATTTCCCCAAACTCCTGAAAAGCTGCAGATAATTGAATTCATCTGGAACGACCCTGTTACTAGTAAAATGCACTCTCAAGAAATGTAACGATAAAATAGGTTGTTAGTATGTATTTCAACATACACAGAACATTTCATCATAAATACAATATTTTTAATATGGTTTCAAAGTCTTGATATTCTTATGATGTGCACAGTGCCAAATATGAAAAAACAACTCCATGGCACCGTTAAAAACGGTATAATAAACAATGAAGACTCAAATTAGTTGATTTGTAATACAGTTCCTATCACCTGCTAATATTTTGCATGCCCACTTCAAATCAATGAGGAATAATCAACCTTATTTCCGTGCATATACATTTATTGATCCCATCAAGTGGTTTATTTAATATTGAATACTCCAAGTATTAATATATATTTTTTGTAATATACACAAACAAAATGTAATATAGTTTAGGTTTATTAGAGTCAATAATATAATAATATTGTATCTGTATTATTTTCTCCAATGGTAACGTTTTAATTTGTTGTATGTAGGTATGCTCTTATACTAACAACACACCAATAATCAGATGATTATATAAAGCCCCCTGTATTTGCACTCTGGGTAGGTGACATTATAGGAACAATGTCATCTATTAGGAGGCCACAAAATAGCCTATTCCCTGAATAGGGTAAGCCGCTAAGGTCACACGCAAATAAAAATAAAAAACTTTTAATCAATAATGTTAAAAACGACAAGACACCATAAAAATGCATACACAATGCATGATAAAATCCCCAAATGTGTGTAGGCACGAGACAAGGCAAGGAACTGACAATGTCCAGAGCCACAGAGTAAGCTGACTCAAAGCTGCGTAAATCCACACCGTGTGTGTGTGGTTGCGTTCCAAAATAATTAAATATTAAGTGGTCCGCTGCAGTAGAGTAAAGGAGTATGAAAAGCCCTCCGTGAGGTAGTATACAACCTGATTCGCTAACGTGCCGACAGCGAGAGCTCCAGGAGGTGACCGCAGCGTTGAGTCAGCTTACTCTGTGGCTTTGGACATTGTCAGTTCCTTGCCTTGTCTCGTGCCTACACACATTTGGGGATTTTATCATGCATTGTTTATGCATTTTTATGGTGTCTCGTCGTTTTTAACATTATTGATTAAAAGTTTTTTTTTTTTATTTGCGTGTGACCTTAGCGGCTTACCCTATTCAGGGAATAGGCTATTTAGGGGCCTCCTAATAGATGACATTGTTCCTATAATGTCACCTACCCAGAGTGCAAATACAGGGGGCTTTATATAATCATCTGATTATTGGTGTGTTGTTGTTCTGCGTTCTCCCTTGCACCAGGTAGTCTACCCTTATTCTTTATGTGTGTTTGTGTGGTGAAGCGACGTGCCCCCTGTGTATCTTATGCTCTTATACTGTCTGATGTGACAAAAAGTGATCTCAGTTATTTAAATTGAAACCATATGTAGCCCCCTGTAAGTAAGAACGGGCTACTTATCCTTCTCCTACTGGATAAAAGCCCTGGTAAGGGCAGGCGCCAGTAGTGACCATGGGTTTTCCCCCCTTCAAGCCCTGCCTGGAGTGATAGGGGCCCCCTGACTCTGTGCAGGCCTAGACAGAGGGGAGGTCCTGCTGACATCATGAGGGGCGGGGCTGAACTCTATTTAGTGGGCTGTCCTGTGTGTGTGGTGTGTCAGTTGGTTGAGTCAGTTCTGAAAGCTGCCTGGTTGGAGTGAAGTGTCTGGCTGGAGAGTCAGAGTCTGGAGAGCAGTGTGTCTGTTCTCTGCAGTGGAAGAACCGTTAGCCTGAGAGTGCTGAGAAAGAGAGAGAGAGATGACCATGTGAAGGTTGAGCGTTCGACCTGTCAGTCTGTGGAGTGATATCCTGCGAGCTAGGAGTGATATGCTGGTCTGAAGCGGAGTAGGGCCCAGCAGAGCTATGAATGAACTGAGAGACCACATGTAGAGTGAGAACGGTGCTTGGAGGAGATACTCAGAGCCCCTCTGAGTAGAGGAGACCGAACTATAGAGGTGGACCAATGCCCCTCACCCTGTTTAGGGGGTGAGGGGAAAGTCATCTAGCCTCACCCAGAGGGCCTACCCTGGGGGGAGTGGAGGCAGGGGTATTGAGGCCCCATCCAGACCATCCTGCAGGGATACAGTCTGGAGGAGAAGGAGAGGAGAGAAGGAGGGATTACAATTGGGAGCACTGCTGAAGTGTATGAACTGCTGTGTACTACCTCAAAGGGTTACCAAAGAATAAAGACATTGCTGCTGTTTTACCTAAGACTGTGTGTGAGTTCTGGAGCATTCACCCTGGGACCAGGGTTCTTTCTCTATAAGGGTCCTACCCCACATCCCTGGGGTTTATAGAGAATGGAGGCGCTGCACCGTTGCTAAAGAATGAAGGCCAATACCCCAGAAGCCTGGTCCTGTTGTCCCCAACACCAACGCGGGAGACTCAGACCCTCCTGTTCCATGCAGGTACGCACCACCCAAGTACATGTAGCCAGCCCTCACTACACCCTAGATAGCTATCTGTGTCTGGGGGGGGGGGGAGAACATGGGTTACACATAAAATATATATATTTAAACCATTGTACTGTTAGTTTCCCTCCTCCCCTACCTTTCCGCCTGATCTCCTCCTGGGGCTTAGGCTGCGGCCAGGGTGAGGACAGCCGTTCTCACGCTCACGAGGCGTGACGTCAGCGTCTGCCCAAGCAGGAGCGATTGGCTGTCCTGCTCACTGCATGCTCACGCGGGGCGGGGGGGGGGGGGCATGCCACGTACTCTGTGATAGTGAAATTGTGTGTGAGGTGGGAGGGGGCCTGAAGGAAAGGGGACACCTTGGCATAATCAGAGGTTTATTAGGGTGACACGGCTGGTGTTCTAAAAGCCGCTCCTTGGAACTCTCAAAAAATTCTAAATAAGGAAATTTCCAGAGTTCTTGGATTTGATTGGATGTCTTAATTCTAGATTTTCATTGGTTTTCCAGTCTTCTGTACTTTGATGGGCTCTTCCCGTGCCATGTGATCAGCCATTGCTTCGAAAAACAAATTCTACTGTATTCCCAAGCACACGTGCACGCAACAGCCCATGGACATGCCCATCAAGAATAAGGTATTTAAACGCGCCGAACGCGCATGCATGTGTCTCTACACCTGGCCACGGCCTTAGGGATGAAGATCAGATGTAATTGATGGACAGGGGGTGGCGGAACCTTAATCAAAAAAATGAACCCCTTCTTTACAGCCTCACTCCCCCACCATCGCATTCCTAATGTGGGATGGTGAGGGGGCGATCATTGGTGTTCAGTGAGTCCATGGCAGCCCCGTGAATTGACCAGTGCCATCGCCTCTGTTTCTGGTGCTAGTTTGATCCATGTCTCCATGTCTGATACTGTAATCACTGAAGACACTGAGGAGATCAGTGCCTTCAGCACGTGGAGGGCTTGCCACAAGGCATGGTAAACCACTGGACACCAATGACTGTGCCCCAAAGTAGCAATATGATAGGGGAAGAGAGGGCACGGAAGGGATTAAGTTTCTCCACACCACCCCCGCCGCCCCCATATTAATTAGGTCTTATCTCTCTCAACCACACGAGGAGATCAGAGTTGCAAGTGGGAGGGGGATTCACTTTAGGGTGTATTTATTTTATGTATGTAGCGTAAAGCAAAGAAAAAGCAGCACTCCAGTGGTCTTCAAAAATAGAACATTTATTGTAACAAGATCAATGTTTAGGTCCACTTGTGAACCTTTGTCAAGATGACAGAAACACACACATATACATATATATAGATTGTGGCAGGAGAGTGCGCGGAGGGTAAGTAAGATACTTAGACAGTGGGTAAAGCTTAACTGCAGTGGTTTATTCTCCACAAAACAACTAAACATTAGGCACACAGTCCCATTAAGAAAACCAAATCATAAAATAAAAGCCTACTCTACTTACACAGCAAGTCACTCTCTAATTGGCTGGCCAGCTAAACTGATTACCAGCCCAAAACACACTTATGTTTAGGGACAAAACATACACAACAATATCCAGGTATTTATGCATAGAAATATATATTATTACGTCCTTATGGTTGTTGGGGACTTGGACCCACGCGAGTCCAGGCAAATTCCTCTGGCACTGCAACACAGCTTTAATCCCTCTGCAGGGTTGGAACGTCAGTTCCTTGGAGACAAGCCCCACATCCAACATAATTGTTAAGATTCAGGCAACGTCTCTTCCTGTGTGTGCTTCCCAGCTGGTCCCTACAGCCCTGCTTCCTGCAGTCCTAGGGGCCAGAGCAGCCAGGGTCCATCCTGGTTGGGAGAAGTCTCTTTACCTCCTGGGGAAAAACTAGCTCTCTGTCTCTGGCAACTTCATGCCTTTTAAACCTCCTGTTCATTCAGGAGTGCTGCTTGTTAATTTGTTGCACCTGAACAAGCCTCTCCAGGGGAGGTTAACTGCTTGAATAATGGAAAGCACACATACATAACTACACTCCAGCATACAGAGACAGTGACTATGTCACAATATATACAAACACAGTATTTTTCTTGTAAAAAGAGTGCTGGTACTTCTCTTTATAAATATAAAACATCTCTTCCACCCCTCCCCACTTACTGCGACCCTTACCTTCACTGTTGAATTTGTGATGAACTAACTATTAATAAAAAAGTTGACAATAAAAAAAAATAAACAATAAAAATGAAAATGTTTAACATTTATAGATGCTGTTTTTATTCCAGACACTTTCACACAATAACCCCTTCTCACACACAATAACTAGCCAATACACACATACACATAATAACCCCTCAATACACACATACACATAATAACCCTCACAATATACACACACACACACATACAATAACCACATATCTCCCGATACACACACAATAAGCCCCCATCACCAAATATACACACAGACAATAAACTCCCATCCCCAATACACACAGACAATAACCCCCCATCCCCAATACACACACACACACACACAACTTTTACCTTACCTTGGGGGAGGCCTCTGGTGTGGGCCGAGCCACTGGACCAATGTGGAAGTTGGGCCCAACTTCCATAGCAAGCGCGAAGGTGAAACTTCAATGAAGGCTAGGCCACAGTTAGGCATAGCTGGGGCCTGGCAGCCAACAGAGGCCGGCATCCAAACACAGTTGTTTTGTCTAACCTCTGACTGGGCCCAAGTCTCTGTGCTGGCCAGCTAGGCCCCCCTGCGGCCGCCGGGCCTGGGAGAGTTGTCCAAGCTCTCTCCCGCTGTCGCAGGCCTGATCCTGTGTCAAAGTCAATCTGAAAAAAAGATCACAAAAAAGCACTGTCATACAGTCCATATACACACTATGTGGGAATTATCATACTCAAATAAGACAATGGATCAATAATAAAAGACATCATACAAGAGTTGAACAATTCTACAAGAAATTGTACAAGAAAACAGATAGCACAGGGCATAATCAAGCAGAAAAGAAGCAAGACAAAACCACCAATGAAGAAGTAGCAAAGGCAATAAAATCCATTAAGAATGGGAAGGCCCCTAAGAAGATACTTTTTATTTATTTACATTGAGAGACACCTATCATTTTTTAAGTATGTCCTGGGCACAAATTAAGTTGACAACATTACAATTTACAGTTACAAACATGTTTAAAGTAGGAAACCACTGAGGTCTTGAAGGAACTTAGACATGAAACAGATTTACGGTGCTCAGATAAATTGTTCCAGATGTGGGGTGATCGGTACGAGAAGGAAGAGCGACCTGATTCTTTATTGAACCTTGGGACTATAAGCAGGTTTCTGTAGGCAGATCTAAAGAGTGAATGTTGTGTACAGAAGGGCAGAGAAAAATGCTCAGATAAATGGGTAACTTGTCCAGAATATATTTGAAGGTGAGACAGATGTCTGGACTTAAAGAATGGCCAATCTAATTCAGTTAACATATCACAATGGTGAGTGTTGAGGTTACATACTGTAGTAAAACAAAATGGCATTTTGAGTACTAAAGAATGTCAAGTGTACGGAAGTGAATTTGGGGTGCTGTACCATACACTAAATCCCCATAGTCAATAATTGTCATTAGCAGCTGCTGTGCAATAGGCTTAGGCAGGATTTATTTCTATAAAGTACACCCAGTTTGGGATAGATTTTGGATGTCAATTTGTCAATATGCAAACCAGATGTTAAATTGGAGTCAAGCCACTTATTTAAAGCTAGTAACTGAGGCAAGATTAGTGTTAGAGTGGATTCTAACCAGTAGCTCTGTCATGGGAAGCTTACAAAATTGAGCCTTATTCCCAAGTACCTTAGTTTTTGTTTTGTCAGTGTTTAAAAATAGTTTGTTTTGGGTGATCCAGTTTTCAATCTTTGAAAAATCATATTGCAGCATATTTCCAAGGTCAGAGAGGCTGGGACGGCATGCATATAGAATAGTGTCATCACCTCTGCCAACATAGATATGCAGAGAAGTTGTTTTACAACGTGTGGGCAGGTTATTTATCAAGAGAAAATAAGGCCCCCAGAACAGAGCCTTTGGGGACCCCACAGGTAATCCAAATGGTTAGAGTTGAAGCCTGAAGCAGTTTAGAGCACATGGTCCAATACCAGAGTACTGTAGCTTGTTTACGATAATAGTGTGGTCAGCAGTATCAAAATCCTTTTCAAAATCTAGGAGCATTCCATGTTCCATACCAGATGGGTCAAGTGATTTGGTCATATGCCAGATTGGAATTGACTAAGACTAAGAAAATTTGACTTCTTATAAAGTTGCTTATTTGGGAATTAATGCAGTTTTCCATGACCACAGGTCAGTAGTTTGAGCCTATGTATTTGTCATCACTTCTGAAGATAGGTACAACTCTAGAGGTTTTCAGGCTTAAGGGATTTGGCCTGAAGACAAAATGGAGTTGATTATGGAGGCAATTGGTTTAGCAATGACGGGAGCACCAATACACATACACATACATTTATATGGACTCATGTATGTTGATATATGTGTTTGCATAGTGTGTGTGTGTGTGTGTGTGTGTGTGTGTGTGTGTGTGTGTGTGTGTGTGTGTGTGTGTGTGTGTGTGTGTGTGTGTGTGTGTGTGTGTGTGTGTGTGTGTGTGTGTGTGTGTGTGTGTGTGTGTGTGTGTGTGGTTGAATTGTAAAAGATATTTCAAGGTATCCCCCACACTCCCACAATCTGATGGGCAGCGGCTTGCAATCCCCCTCAATGTCATGATCTAGTATATTTGTTTGTTTTGATGTAAATAAATAAAGACGAGCTTCTGTTTTGATTTTGGGGGATATTTTAGACACATACACACAGAGAAGTTCATGAGGATGGTATTTTTAGGATAACCCCAAAAATCAGAAGGTAAATGTGATGGTGAAGGGGTTAACCAGGCTCACTAATAAAGGTTCAGCCTGCTTGGTTACCCATGATACGTGTGTTGGGGTCCTAGAGTGTTAGCTCTTGGACCCAAATGTCCTATATGCATTACCGTGACTGTGTGCAAATTATACAACATTAAAGATATATGTGTGCTTCGTCTTTCCTGGGGTGCTGGGACCGGGAGATTTCTAGGCTGCAAGTATCAGGGTGGTTTGTCGGAGAAAGTCTTTACAGAATGTGTCTATGTATTGGTGTTCCAGAGTTATGAGATACCCCAGGAGTTGGATCCTCGGATGCAGCCAAGCACATTGCTCCAGGCAAACTCTGACTCTGAAAACGCTATTACAGTACGACTCAAAGCCAGGATTCCTTCCGCAGCATCTTCCAGACAAGGTAAACGAGCATGAAGGGGTTAATGTATACCTGCAATTATACATGGGGTCCCTAGTATAAAAAGGGATCCCTAGTATAAGGAGAGGTGCCCAGATACATGCCCAGGTACCCTGGACCTGGTATAGGGGTTCAGGGGGTACTCCAGCTATGTGATAAAGCTGAGAGTGATTTCTTGTCTGTAAAAGTTTTTTAAGTAATTTCTAAAGTGTGCCAAGTATGAGGCTAGTGAGTATAGGCAATATATACTCTCACTGCATCCCTGACACCAGAACAGGGACTTATATATTTTATCACACAGAAGACAGGACACAGTATATTTTATTAAAGAGTTATATTTAATAGGTATATGTACTGATAACCTGTAAATGAACTGTGGGATTTTCAAGTCATGGATTCAAGGAGACCAGATGGCTGTCAAGCTTGGTGCCTATGGGTCTGTGCGGAGTCCAGACTTGAAAGCCTCAGGGATGCCACGGTGTTAGAACAAGAGGGGTACTGCAGTTCTGCTTGAGTACCCGCATCCTGGGCTAACACAGGGCTATCCTGCCACCATTTGCCAGAGCCCAGACTCTGTGGAGCCTGGACAGCGGGTGGGCGCAGTATGCAAAGAGGCAGAGGTGCCAGGTTAGCGCATGCCCCTTTGCAGAATGAGAAAAAGTGCCCACCCGGCTTTTCAATACTGGCAAATCAGTGATTGGCTGGCAGGGAAATTCCCACGCTCTGATAGGCTGTAGAGGTTTGTGAATGGTACTCTGAAACCCATAAGAAACCTTGCAGCCAATGAGGAGCACAGATTCTGAGCGCTAAACCATCAGCGGCAAATTCATAGATGCTCTGTATTGAATAGACGCGAGCCGGCTTCAAAGATTTTGACTCAAGAATTCTTCTAAGTCCCACTTCTGAAGAACGTAGCGGTCGCGGCTGGCTTTGCATGCCGAAATCAGTTTCAGGACTTTTGTGAGTACCTACCGGTCATTGGAAATTGTTCCTGCAGAGGTCATTTTTGAGAATTTCATTTAAAGGATAGATTTATTCTTTAGCCCCGTTCCCAGTACGTGTGTTAAACGTGTAAATTGTGTTACATTGTGTGTATGTCTTTTCCTGAAATAAATTACAATTTATTTTACCTCCTTGCTTTGCTCAATCAACGATCCCGGTATAAAAAGGTGTTAACAAACCTGGTCTGCCGTGACAGTAAATGTTCCCTAGTTTGATTTTGGGAATTACCTTAGTAAACACATATTTCTGATTGTAACAAGTAGTGTCTCCTCATCCCCCATTAAAACTGCATTAAGCATGCTACAGTATTGATGAAGGGGGTATATTCTTTGTGATGATATGTTTGTGATGATTAGTGTGGGGGTAATAACACTCGCCCCACACATAATTTATCTGCTGCATATGTATACTGCTTTTACTTCTTGTAAGTATGCACACCGACATTTCAATGTAATACTTATATTTATTTGTTTCTTGGGTCACAGTTACAAGGGCTTCAAAACACTATTTTATTCCTACAAAAATATGAGCACACTAGATTGGTAGAAGACAGATTCCCTGTCAATCATGGGTACTTTGTGGGGCTAACATTGTTCTAGCAATGTGTAGTGAAAATGAACTCCAAAACACATTGCATATAAATTGGAATCTACATGTATTTGAACACTTACATTTCACTCGACCCCACAGGCATATTTTTATTCCCACAAATATGTAGTCAGCCTTGATTAGTTTTTTGTAATTAGCTTCTGTTAATAAAGGATACCCTAATATATGTATGAAAAAAGGTGGGTGGCATCAAGATACACCCCCATTTTGGTGTAGAAGCATCAAGCAAATTTTTCATTGTATCTGTTATAGTAAGGGACAATCATGATAGTCACTGTAATATGACAGTTTAAAGTGACCCATACTAAGATTCCACTTGTCTACTTTCACAAATGTTAGTTGTTTTTGATTCTAATAGTCTAATATTGTTTAGTACATGAGAAAATAGTGGAGCTTCAAAATCTGTCTAATGCTGTGAGGGAATGACGGGGTCAAGTCCATCCCTCTGCCAGTATCAGGAGACGACCCCCTAACTGTCAGGACTGCTACGGTGTTTCAAGTAAACTCCTGATTGAGCTGGGGTTACAAGGCAGGAAGTTACTGCCTTGTACAGTACGTGTTCCAGAACCAGCAGGAGTCCGGAAGGATAGTCTGGGATTCACACGCTCCACTCTACCTAGGAGTGGTCATCTTAAAAAAAACTCTCCAAAAACAAACCAACATATCATCCAGAAAGTCACAAAGAACCCCAGAGTAACAACAAAGGATCTGCAGGCCACTCTCACCTTGGATAATGTGAGTGTTCATGACTCGACTATCTAAAAAACACTGAACAAGAATGGTGTTCATGGAAGGATAACCAGGAGGAAACCACTGCTCTCTAAAAAGAACATTGTTGCCATCTGAAGTTCATAGATGATCCACAAGACTTCAGAAAAAATGTTCTCTGGACAGATGAGTCAAAGGTTCAACTTTTTGGCCTCAATGAGAAATGTTATGTTTGGCAAAAACCAAACACTGCGTTCGAACAGAAGAACCTCATCCCAGTCGCTAAGCGTGGTGGTGGGAGTGTGATGGTTTGGGGTTGCTTTGCTGCCTCAGCACCATCATTGACAGAACCATTAATTCTCCATTGTATCAAAAGATTCTAGACGAGAATGTCAGGCCATCCGACCGTGAGCTGAATCTGAAGTGAAAGTGGGTCAAGCTGCAAGACAATGATACTAAAAATAAAAGCAGATCTACAAAACAAAGGATTCAGAAGAAGAAATTTCATATTTTAGAATGGCCTAGTCAAAGTCCAGACCTAGACCCCATTGAAATGTTGTGGTCGGACCTCAAGCTAGCTGTCCATGCAAGGAAGCCCTCAAATGCCACTGTGTTGAAACAGTTCTATAAGAAGAATGGGCCAAAATTCCTTAAATCTGATGTGAGAGACTGACAAGCAGTTACAGGAAATGCTTAATTGAAGTAATTGTTGCTCAAGGGCTACTGAATCTACAAGTTCACATACTTTTTCACACACTTTCTTGAGAAAGGCTTATGCATAAACCGAAACTTTGCTTTTATATATATATATATATATATATATATATATATATATATATATATATATATATATATATATATATATATATATATATATAACAAACAAAGAATGGACTGCGCTCCTCAGGTGTAAAATCAGACTAATTACCAAATGATTGTATTAAATGGATATAGCAAAGGTGAATGGCAAAAGTGAATGCAACAGTATTATGGATGATTGACTCACACTAATAAAAATACATGCAATATGTTATAATAAAATGCTGAGTGCCAATGTTTAAAAAGCTGCTGTAAACACAAATATATGCCAGTGAACAATACAAATATAATAAAATGGCATGTGTTGGTAGTTTGACTACTGCACTAATGAATCCCTCCTGAATGATACTAAATGAATGATGAATGGAAAAATACAGAAAAAATGACACTAAGTGTGTCAAAGATAAAAATAAAAATGAAAAATGTGAAAAATGTAAAAATATATCAACCAAACCAAGGGTCCATGCTAGGATCTGGCTGCTCTCATCAAGGACCAACGAACTCCCAGAAATCTGTGAACAACAAGAAAAGAAAGCGCCCGATCCTAGTGCAGCATGAAAAAATACAATTTAATAAAAATGAATATGAATAAAACCAACAAATGCGAACTCACAAACACAGGTTTGTGAACTCACAAACACAGATAAATAAATGCATATAATGAGTATACTCATTCGCCAACCGCCCACGTTGTGCCTTGGATGGCGCGCCCTCTCTCTGTCTGGGTTTTCTCAGCTCTGCTGAACCGACATCCAGCAGGGGATACAGGAAAAAGCTCACCACAATGTGACCCGGAAGTCCTCCACAATGTTAGTGTATCCGGATATGAGGTCTGCAGTCCGTGACCCCGCGATGCAGGGGCTGATCAGAGAAGTCTCTCTGCACTCCCAAAGGCAGTCCGTAATGAGGTGGGCAGTGAGGATAGAGTCAAAATGTATATCACGGTGTGACAGCAGCTAAAAAACGCTCTTCTCTACGCGTTTCTTCACATAAAGTGATTTCATCAGGAGATATCTGACCAGTCTACGTCAGAACATATTTATAGTGATGAGTCAATCAACCACTTGGTAGCTTAATTAGTATAAACACATGTGTCATGACAATTAAAGGAACAAACATTAATTGAAGACAATGAGTGTCCTGTTCATAGTGCACAACACCTTGCAATATCAATTAGTTATATAATTAAAAATTGGCAGATCAATAATGTTATCAAATGCCTAAAACAAGTGTAAACATGTAGTATATATAAACAATATTGCATGAATATACTATTATGATAAAATTCATTCAGGACTGCATTCAATATATTTATGGGTGTGTGAGTACTAAGAAATAATCACCAATTTATACATACACCCAATAATGATTACTGAGAACTCAATTGGATATCCTTATTAGTGGGAATACTTGCAGCCCTGAATGTTCTCATCTATGTCAGATTGATGAATGCACAAATAAAACAATGATGTGTTCTTATTTAGAATCCTAATTGTCTGGATTCCCTGACCAACCTGTGTCAGTATATATGGGACCTCAGACATGGGCTAATAGGATCTATAGCATGATAATTAATGAATATTCATTTAGAAGAAATGAATAACCTGGAGGAAATAATTGGGGATGTGGATGTAAATCAATTATTGGATAGTTAAATGATTATATATATGTATATATGAGTGAACTGAGGCGATAAACTTTGACCTCTGTATGTGTGTCTAATATATTGTTATATTGGAGAACTCAAGGATAAATTAGTTATATAGGATTGGCAAAGAACCAGGAGAACTGCAGACTGGAACCTTGTATCCCACAGTCACCTGTATATCAAAATGGGAAGCAAATGCATCATAGCACCTGTGTCTCCACTGGCCAAGGAAAATAAAGAAGTGAATGAATAATAAAGAGTTATGTGAATATTAAATAAAATAAGTGTGTTATAGGTGATACTTAAACATGATTGTGATCTTCATTGTGCTTGTTTGTGACTACTTAAATGGAATAAACATATACGAATACATGAATGTATTTCTAATGTGCGTGCTTAATGGTCAATGTCTAGTGTATATATTAAAAATCTAATTTATCTAACTATTTATGATAAGAATCATTAACCAATATGATTGTGAATGACTAATACTCAATGTGTCTATAATGTTTAAATCATGAAGAACTGAATGACCAAAAGGACACTCCCTGAGACAGATATGGAGGGAACATGACAAGCATGTTCAGACCCAGACCTCCACTTCAAGATCTTATAGGAATGAACCCTCAGATGACTGTACTTATATCAATGCAGTCATTTAACCCAGATGGACTAAGTGTATTTAAAACATAAATCCAATATGTTTCACGAAGGTTTAGGCTTTTGTGTCTGTCACCACTTAATAAAGTGGATTTTATATGTTCTATCCCCAGTATTCTAAGTGTTGCTGGGTCTTTGTTGTGTTTTAATGAGTAGTGACGTGACAGACTATGAGTTTGTAGCCCATGGATTATGTTTCTACGATGTTCTAAGAACCTAGTACTCAGGGCTCTTGCTGTACGGCCAATGTATTGTAGCCCACATGGGCACATGATGGCATAAACCACAAAACTGGTTAGACAATTGATATGACCCAGAATCGAATGGGTGGATCCATTGGAAGCAGAAATGATGGAATTGGATGTTTTTAGATGTTTGCATGTAATACACCTACTTCGTTTGCACTGAAAATTACCATTCTTTTGATTTTTACTTTCACAGATGACTGATGTACTTTTTAGTCTAGTAGGTGCTAGAATGGATTTTATATTCCTAGCTTTTTTAAAAACCACTGGTGGCCTATTAGGTAATTTGTTTCCAATTATTGGATCGTTCTGCAATATGTTCCAATGGGAATTTAATATAGATTTTATTTTGGAAAATGAGTTGTTATATTGGGTTATAAATGAAGGTATCTCAAATGTTCCTAATTTACTATCCACTATTTGACCCCTATCAAATTTGGATTTGCTCTTTTGTAATAAATCCAATCTATTTAATGTCCCTACCTGTTGAAATGTGTCAATGATTACACTCTTGTCATATCCTTTGTTGATAAATTTATTGGCTAGAATATCCCCCTGGGTCAGGTAATCCGAGTCTAGAGAACAATTTCTCCGGACCCTTAGAAACTGACCACGAGGGATATTTTCAAGCCATTTGCCATAATGATTGCTGTTATTATGAATATATCCATTGGCGGATACCTTTTTGAAAAAAAATATATATATATATATATATGCAAATATAGCTATATTTGCATATTTGCTTTCCTGTGGATGGTTTTTGTCACTTTTTTTACTCACCATAACTTAACTCAGTATTATGGTTTATATATATATATATATATATATATATATTACACAAAGAAAAAGAAGGGTCAAAAAGGTGCACTCAAACAATGTATAATGAAAAAATAGAAAAAATGGACTTTATTAGCAAAGAGTATAAAAAAACACACAAGACAGACCCACACAAATCATATAATAAATTGCTATGTGACACAACGATGGAGAATTATACACCAAAGAGGCACATGAAGTCTGGTAGGGACCAAAACAAAAAAATGCAAAAATACCATAACAGAACTAGGGGAAAGGAAATTCCCCCAGTAGTGTGACTTAGATCGGCCGATCTAAAGCAAAAAATTAATAATAAATGGAATTGGTAGATCAAACCAGAACACAGGAAAAATACATTAACCTCTTAGTGATTGTGAGAGATGGTATAACACACAGCTAAAAATGAATAAAGATTAGACCCTATAATGTGCTTCAAACGGACTCTAAAAAGCTGATGCCAAAGCTATGCTGCACAAATGAAATAAGCAGCAAGAGAAGGGAGTCCAAATAGTGCACTGGTAGCACTTATCACAAGTCCCCAGAAAAAAATGACTCCATTTATAGACTTTACCTAACTTATAATCGGATAAGTCCTGATCAAATTTACCCTTTTTCATCAATTCAATCTCACCTTCATATTTATCAAGTTCCACTTCAATTGTGTCAATAACACTTTTATCCATAAAATCCATATCCTTACGTAAGGAAACAATTAAAGATGTAGTTTCAATTAAAGTTGCCTCATCATTAACAATAAGTGTGTTAATAAGTTCGACAGAACAAGTGTTGAGAGCACATTCCCAGCGTTCTTTGAGACCAGGATCATTAAAGGCAAAAGATGGAAAAGTCTATATTCTAAGCCCTCTCGGATCATTTTATAATCCAGATAGTTATATAGGGCTATTTTATTCCACCAGACTCTTAATCTTTTCCTCATGAGTAATGTAAGCTCCTTGATTTGATCCTGGTCTGAAGTCACACCGGGATGCTGTGTCAAATCGACAACATCATCAGTAATAGAAAAAATCCTTGCAGCATTAGCAAGACGCTTAGACTCATTGCCAGCAAAGTCCATTATATATCCGGACTTATCCGATTATAAGTTAGGTAAAGTCTATAAATGGAGTCATTCAAAACCAGGTTACCGTAGAAAAAAGAGGAACCCCAAAGCAGGAACATCTGTGTCAGCAGGATCCACTACATCAGAAATGGACTCCTCTGACTGTGATACAATGAACCCAGCTTCCAAGGCAACAGGGTCAGCCCCTTTTTTATATCAGGGAACAATGGGCACAGGAGGAGGAGGACGAGACGGGGGAGCAAGAAGCCTAGGGGACAGGGGCCTGTTCGGATACAAGTACCAGAGGGGCAAGCAGCAGCGGAAGTAAAACCCCTTGCTGTTGTGAATCTATCTGAAATGATACTCAGTCCAACACAGATTCAAGTACTAGAACGTGGCCTATCTTTTGCCCCTACACACCGCTGTGACACTTTCGAATGGATTAAGGATGTTCAACTTTTTTGTAGGAAACTCCTGCTCCATAAGCATTTCCTCAAAATACCTATTGCTGAGGAACTATCAGATTCTGGGAACCCTATTCCATTAACGAGCCCTTTGTCTCCAACGCAAGACCAAGATGTGGTGACTCCTGATGCCAATGAACTTGGACCTGTGATCAACTTCAGGGCAAAATCCATCTTCTGCCCCCCAATTCAGGCGGTATCGCAGGTGGAGGTATTTTCCAATATGGTAATCCGTGACATTAATGAATTATCAGATTTTGCAGGTTCTAGTAACATTTCTAGGTCAGAATGGACAGCCATTAAAGAACTAAAATCTCTACCAGACATCATAATCAAACCCTCCGATAAGGGGGGTAATATTGTCCTCTGGCCTAGAAAGTTATATGAAGCAGAAGCATTTAAACAACTACGTGATAGACACTGTTATAGAGAACTGCAGGGTGACCCTACTACTAAGTTCAAGGAAGAGCTCGATATTTTGGTGCGTGAGGCACTGGCAGAGGGTGTTATTAATAGGCGTCATCATGACGGTTTAATTACTAAATACCCAGTTACACCAACATTATATCTTCTGCCCAAAATTCATAAGAGCCTCTCCCACCCCCCAGGAAGACCTATCGTATCGGGTATAGGAGGGTTATGTGAGCCCATAAGCCGTTTCATGGATGCATTCTTACGTTTGTCTGTGGAAACTTTACCCTCTTATCTCAGGGACAGCATGGATATACTCTCACGGCTGGATAATGTGTTTGTTGATAATGATACTATACTAGTCACTTGTGACGTTGAAACACTATATACCTGTATCCGCCATGAAGACGGCATCTTTGCTACAAGATTCTTTATATCCATGCAGAACCTGAGTATAAACCTCAAAAACACATTAATACAACTTTTGGACTTCGTTTTGAAACATAATTATTTTTTATTCAAAAATACTTATTATTTACAGATCAGAGGAACGGCTATGGGTGCAACATGTGCGCCCTCCTATGCGAATCTCTTCCTGGGGTGGTGGGAACGCGAAGAGGTCTTCTCGGAAGCTAATAGTGAGTACACGTCACATGTGCTGGTTTGGTTGAGATACATCGATGATATTTTCATTCTTTGGCAGGGCACCGCATCCCTGCTGAAACAGTTCATCGATGCTCTCAATCACAACAGCATTAACATCAGACTCACTTACACTTCAAGTGCAACTAATGTAAAGTACCTTGACCTTAGTATCAGTGTTGCTTCTGATGGACGCATAGTGACAGATATTTTTTGGAAGACGACATCCTGCAACACTATACTACATGCAAGCAGTTTCCATCCTGCGCACCAGATCAGGGGAATACCCAATGGTGAGTTTATCAGACTCCGCCGTAATTGCTGGACTATGGATACCTTTAAAACCCAAACAACAGATATGAGCAATAGATTCAAGGCAAGGGGCTATAGTCAATCGGCCATCAAACGAGGTCTTAATAATAGCTATAAACTAGACAGACAAGCTCTATTACAACCAAAACCAAAATCAACATCTACTAAAACAATCAGGTTCATTGGAACTTACAATAATAAATGGAACAGTCTCAAAAACATCCTCCAAAAACATTGGGACATCCTCTTGGTAGATCAGGATCTCCGGGCCATTTTGGGTGATAGAGTCAACCTCACTAGTAGAAGGGCTCCTAACCTAAAGAATCTGCTAGTCAGGAGCCATTACACTACCCCTCCAGGAGTTACTTTCCTTAATCAAGTTAACCTAAAAGGATTCTACAAATGTGTGCATTGTTCCGCTTGTAGACATATGAAGCAGACTAATGTCTTTCATAATTCTAAAGGCACCCGAGATTTTAGAATTTTTCATTTCCTTAATTGTAAAACCAAGAATGTCATCTACCATTTGAGCTGTCCTTGCGGCCTGATCTATATTGGCATGACCACCAGGGAATTTCGTGTAAGGGTTCTGGAGCACACACGGAACATTAAAAATGCAACCAAAGATCTGGCATGTTTGAAAAAAATCACTAGTGTGGCACGCCACTTCCGTGATGTGCATAATTCAGACCCTTCATCCCTGGTGGCCTTTGCCATTGATAAAATTAACATAGGCATTCGAGGCGGTAATGTGGAGCAACTTCTACTGAAAAAAGAATGCAGATGGATAGTTCAATTGGGGACTATGATTCCAACAGGACTAAATGACTATCTCAGCTTTGCAATGTTCCTTTAGGTTTTCATTTATTTATTCTTTTACGTTTTCTCCAATTTGCTTTGCCTTTTTGAAGATAGCTATTTTAGAGTTTTATCTTTTTTCTTTAGTTTATCTCTCTTTTTATTTTTTGCTCATTTGTAATATTATTAGTCTATTTAATTTTACTTTGACAATATCACTTCTTTTTACATTCTTTCTGATATTATTAGTTTTCATTTATTCTATCCTAATCCATCTCTCCTTGCTTTTAAACATTCTGCTTAGCAATCATGTCTTTTTTTAATCACATTATGTTATTTTCTATGTCCCCCCATGTCTGTCTCTTTAAGGTTCATTGCCCTCTAAGTTCTTCTCGCCCTCACATAGCAACAGCTGACGCGGTTCTATTTTTCAGAAATTCCTATTGGCTGTCTGCCGCGAGTGAACTTTTGGCACGAAAACGGAGCCCTTTAAAGAGTGTCTGTGTATGCTGACATTGTACGCTCCCGGAAGAAGCCTTTTTGGCGAAACGGCCGTCGGAGCAGAGCTGTGACAGTACCCCCACCTCCTCCTGACCCGTGTGCTACATCAGACTGCTCAAGATTTTCCTTGTGACGTCGCCGATGCCTTAGCATGGGACGCTGGTCTGTATTGCAGGACTGCCTCACTACCCTGTTCATTACCTATCTGCAGGGCTCCCTGTCCCTGGGCTATTCTAGCATAACCTCTGCTCATCACTTTTGAGCTTTTTACTTCTGGGGACTTGTGATAAGTGCTACCAGTGCACTATTTGGACTCCCTTCTCTTGCTGCTTATTTCATTTGTGCAGCATAGCTTTTGCTTCAGCTTTTTAGAGTCCGTTTGAAGCACATTATAGGGTCTAATCTTTATTCATTTTTAGCTGTGTGTTATACCATCTCTCACAATCACTAAGAGGTTAATGTATTTTTCCTGTGTTCTGGTTTGATCTACCAATTCCATTTATTATTAATTTTTTGCTTTAGATCGGCCGATCTAAGTCACACTACTGGGGGAATTTCCTTTCCCCTGGTTCTGTTATGGTATTTTTGCATTTTTTTGTTTTGGTCCCTACTAGACTTCATGTGCCTCTTTGGTGTATAATTCTCCATCGTTGTGTCACATAGCAATTTATTATATGATTTGTGTGGGTCTGTCTTGTGTGTTTTTTTATACTCTTTGCTAATAAAGTCCATTTTTTCTATTTTTTCATTATACATTGTTTGAGTGCACCTTTTTGACCCTTCTTTTTCTTTTTCTTTGTGTAATATATTCCCCATGGGTCGGTAGCACCACCAGAGGGTCACTCTCTACCCTGACCTTTGGTTATCTATGATTATTTAGTCATCCAGGGGTGATTTGATTGCGGCATCTATTTTGTGTCTAATTCATATATATATATATATATATATATATATATATATATGTATATATATATATATATACACACAGGGCTCAACAAATCCAGTCGCCCAGCGGCAAGTTGAAATTATCAGTTGTCGAGTTTGTTGGAGGCAGAGGAGGTTTGACGGCGCAGCGGAAGAGGACTGAGGACCATGGAAGCAGAGGAGGTAGACAGCGCGCGGCAGGAGAAGAGAACTGAGGACCATGTGAGCGCTGTAGGAGCAGCACAGGAGGACGGCCGGGGAAGAGTGCACCCCAGCGGTTCAAACCGCAAGTCTTTACTGAAGACAAAGACAACAACTGTCAGGACCAATGTACAAGGATTGCTTCTTTCCAAGCAGCTCTTCAGCACTCAGCTGTGCTGACTGCACACATGACTACCCTGGCCCATAAGAAGGCAACTTGTTCAAAGATCTATTGCTTCACAAGCATGCTGCCATGGAGGCAGATTGTTTAGCTCCCTTGGTGCTGTTTACATTCCTCGTTCTACACTCTGCTTTCGCAAATACCTGGCACTGATTCTGGCTCGCCTGACCATTCTAGTCTGCCTGCTCCCTGGCCCGCCTGACCATTCTATGCTGCCTGTTCCATGGCCCGCCTGACCATTCTATGCTGCCTGCTCCCTGGCCCTGGCTCGCCTGACCATTCTATTTTGCCTGCTCCATGGCCCGGCTGACCATTCTATGCTGCCTGCTCCCTGGCCCTGGCCCACCTGACTATTCTATTCTGCCTACAGCAAAAAACAGAGATGCCCAATGCTACATCCAATGTGACAAAATACATACTGCAATACTTCTTGTGAGTAAGGGTAATTTAGTTAAACCCTTTGGCCAAAGCATTATAAGCCTGCAGCCACATCACAGCATACCCAATTTGCAGGTCCTAACACTACCTGTCTACCTGCTGGTTCTTGAGCTTGGTGGGATATTGTGTGTTTATTCTATTCTGCCTGGTCCCTGCCCTAGCTCGCTTGACCATTCTACGTTCCCTGCTCATCTGACCATTCTATTCTACCTGCTTGCTGCTCCTGGCTACCTAACCTTTCTATTCTGCCTGCTCCCTGTTCCTGGCTCGTCTGACCATTCTATTCTGCCTGCTCCCTGTCCCTGTCTCGTCTGACCATTCTATTCTGTCTGCTCCCTGTTTCTGGCTCGCCTGACCATTCTATGCTGCCTGCTCCCTGTTTCTGGCTCACCTGACCATTCTATTCTGCCTGCTCCCTGTTTCTGGCTCACCTGACCATTCTATGCTGCCTGCTCCCTGTCCTGGATTGCCTGACTATTATTCTGCCTGACACCTGTCCTGACCTCTGCTATGTCCGACTACCTGACTTCCTGCCCCTGCATACTGTTCTGCCTACTCCGGCTCCCTTGGTTAATTTCCAGCTCTCACCCCGATCCCAGATACCTCATCTCAATGTCCCAGGAGAAATCCCAGTAGTCCTATAATGACCAAAAAACGGGAGGGTAAAATCAGAAAAATTGTTGGAGCAATGTGGAGAAGTGTGGCTTGCCATCGCAGTACCTGCAAAATCATTAGAGAAGCCTTCATCCAGCAGTGATTCGACAACAGCTGAAGGTGATGATGATGATATATGGACTTCACCATAAGAGAAACTACTCTTCTTTGCTTTACACATCTAGGTTTGAGGATTGGAAAACTTTTATGGCATGCCAAAACTTTATTTGGACTAAAAACTTTATGTTGTAAAACGGCATGTTTTGGGAGGTATAGAACTCAATTTCTGTCTCATACTTACAATGACATTACTGGCAGATAACTCAATTATTGCATTACAATAATGTGACATTAAACAACTGCTTGTAAGATGTATTTTGTCAATTGTTTTTGCATACAATTAGGTTTGTAGATACCCAGTAATCTCAGGAAAAATAACGTCCATTACTGTTTTAGTCCTGAGCTAATGGAGCTCTGTGCATATAGCCCAAAGCGTGGTGAAATAACCAACCAGGGGTTAGCGTGATGGGAGGGGGTGAACAGTTTTAGACACAGGAGTATCCACGTTGGCTTATCACATTCAAGTTGGGAGGGGCAACAATCTAAAGTGTAGAGTATATTGCCATGAGTGAAATCGGAACATTACTTGTTGGGAACATTACCCAATGAAGAATGGTAAAGGTTGATAGTCGTCTAGGGAATAAATGTAGTATTAGTCACTTTATTGTATTTTATTGTATGTTTTCTTGTTTATCTTTCAAATGTGTTATTGTTTTTTACGGAGACCAGAAATGAACAGTATTAGGTTACAACAAGAGTCCTTCAATTGCTGACCTTATCTTGTACTTTTATAATGATGCAGATACGCTGTGCTTTTCCCACAACCTGTCAGCATAACATTAGTGACTGAAATGTAAAATGTAAGCTATTAATCCTGAAAATATGTGCCCATCTCTTGAGATAATAAAATCAAGAAACATACATAAAAGCAGATTGTAACCATTAGTGGAAAAATACATTTGTATAACAGAGTGCACTCAAAGAAAGGAGTTGTAAAGCACCCCTCTATATGCACTCTTGCCTAGTAATGTTGTGTAATACTCAAACCACAAGATGAATCCCTTAACCACTCTGTTATACATATGTTAACTACCTCCCTTGCACCTACCATTTTTAGGACATTATACATTATAGGTGAGCAATTTTTCTCATAACCTATGTGGAAAAATACATTTCTCAGTTTACTTGTTCATCTCAAAGCTCAGTTATTTTATTAATTTAATTTTATATCGTAGCAACTATGCATACATTGTTTTGCAGTAAAATTTTAAATTATCTCAAAAAAAAACTAGTATAAATACTCTTGGTTTGGTAGTTTTTTTTGTGATTTCCATTTTATTTTTGACAGTATAAACAGTATACAAAATACAGATTGGTAAATCTTTCAAGAGTCTCATATTCAAATTATTGTAATGCAATCACAGCCAGGCAATTTTGAAATACAAAACGGAGAGTTTGAAAATTACAATTTGCAAGTACATGTTATTTTCCTCCTTATTTTGCTGTGAAAATTCCCTACTGTTGTAACATATAAGGCCCTCTTCTAAATACATTGAACCGGCTATTTTTGGACGAAAATCCTTATAGACTTCAATGGAGATTTCAATCTGCAAATGGTCTGTACAGACCGCTTTGGCTTATTTAGAATTCCACCTGTAGCACCCTTTCCCAATCCCTAAGGGAAATAGCGGTAATTACGGTCACTGGTGCTACCTGTTAGACGTACAGAAGACCTCAGTCTACGTTCCTGGGGAGCCTGGGGTGACTAGGTGTTCTCTTTCTCTTGTGCAGTGCCTCCACCTATGAGGATCCCGCGTAGCAGGATGACTCCTCATAGGAACACGTATACATTTATGGTATACCCCAATAACACAATCACAACAGGGTTACAATAACTCTTTTACGGTGGTCCCACAGTAGGCCCAGGTATTGCCACATAGACCAATAACAACAATAATACAGGGATAACAATAAGAAAAATCCTGGCGTAGCTAGCCCCAATAGTACTGAGGGTGCTTGGGCACCTATAACCCGGTGTCCGGCAAACAACCCTTGCCCAATGTATGTCTGAGGGCTGAGGGGAGCGCTACCCTCCCCCTTAAGGTGGTTCATATAAGGCCTTAACCAGGGAATACTTCCAGGCGGAGGATAATCAGCGGCAGGAACCCATGCCGCGGGGTCTCTTACAACAGCCCTTCATGTCTCACGTCCGGCTGCTATGCGGTGACACCTCCCGCCAGAGGAACTCT
This sequence comes from Ascaphus truei, assembly GCF_040206685.1. NCBI lineage: Eukaryota > Metazoa > Chordata > Amphibia > Anura > Ascaphidae > Ascaphus > Ascaphus truei. The sequence goes on from NC_134484.1 coordinate 448,286,346, forward strand.
TCTCCTGGCTCTGGTCCTGCTCCGCTGATACCACTCATTAATGGGAGATCCCTAGCTGTGTGGCCGGCCCTACACACTCCGCTAAGCTGAAGGGGCTGCCAGGGGCCGAGGGGTAGTATTTCTGGCCTAGTCCAGGAGCTTGACTAGCTCGCTGGACACTACCTTCCTCTCTGCAGGCTCCGGGTCAACTGAGCATGCCGTCCCCAGCCCCCAGCGGAGAAATTCCTGCTGAGCCTGGACTTCCTCTTCCGGCGGCGCCAACCACAACATGGCCGACGCAACTTCACTGCTTCTCCCGAGCGACGGAGATAATTCCCCACCCAGGAGGTGAGAAGGGGGAACCCTGCTACACACCCTTAAACAAACAAGGCATTTTCTGATTCATTTTTAGCTATTAAGGTAGATTCCGTCTGCCACGACAGAGTTAAAAAAATAAATAAAAATACTGACACTTTATTTTTTTGCCCCTAATAAGCTGCCTATTTTTTTGTTTTCAGCGAAAGAGCACAGAATGAAACAGAAGTCCCGAAGACATGAAACTCTCTGGAGTCAGAATCCAATTACTGAACATATGTTTGGGGGGTTTGTGATGATGCACTAGCAGTGCCACCTTCCACATCCTTGGGGGTTTAGTGAAGGTGCAGCAATTAGACAATAAGAGAGATACAGTCAAACGCAGTAACAAACATCAGATGCACAAAACATTGTGATATTTTACATATTACATATTTTCTAAAATGGTTCAGTTTGTCATGAAGTCCTTACTTAAAAAATATAATTACACCTTTATTTCAAAGCTGTGTTTCTTATTTAGTATCTCTCCGTGAAAAAGAACATGCAATTATTGAAAGCAATTCAGCAAGTACATTCTGAGCTGGTGTTTGCATCCATCTGAAGACGGGTAGCAGCATTGCTGAACGAGGTTACCTTTTTCTGTACCTTCTGTGCCTACATTTCTAGCTCCCAAGAAGTTGTTTTGGTGTTAAATTGACACAGAGGGCATCATTCAGACAGCTGTAACTATGTAAGCCTATTCCTTTCAAAGGAAATGCTGGGTCTGATACTTTTTAAAAATTACATCTCCGGAAGAGTCATTGAGAATATGTTTTTCTTACTGGAAGCATATGAATGTGTTTTGCATGAAGTTTGCTAAACAAAAAAAATGAAATGGGCATGGAGCAAGGAGATCATAGAGAAAGGAAAGTTAGAGAAAGAAAGTTGTTTCAAGCACGCAGTATGACAACAGTGTGCATTAAAGCAACACTACAGGTTTCATTTATTGTTTTTTTTTTTAATATTACATGATTGAAGCAGGGGGTCTCTGGGGAAGAAATGTGGTAATTTCAGCTCTAGGGACCCCCTGCTTCCAGAGATACCTCCATAGGGGATGCCAGTATCTTCAACCAAGGAACTGTGTGCCTAACGAAATGGCGGCGTTTAAATATCCCGTGTCACGAGGGCCAGTTGGGTACTAAAGGAGGCTTTCTTGTTATGTATGTTTTTGTAAAAAATATTTGTAAAACATTGGTTGTAAAACAATGTGGGTATTATCCCCCATACACCAATGTTTTATCTTAAAATATGTATTGTGCTGTATATAACAGCCTGTTAATGATATTGGTGTATATATATAGTTAATAGTTTATATCCCACACACAATGAAGTATATTGTAATGATAGCATTTAATTTTTTACCATTTTGTTCCATTTATAAAAATGATGGCAATAATATAGTATATTAAAAGCCAGACTGAAGTAAAAGATCTATCTTGTATCGAAAGAACACAATAAGTAATTGTGAGGATTCGCCATCCTGGCGGCTGGAGACCGTCTCCTCACCTGAAACCTACTGCTGCAACGGACACGCAGGAAGTGCAGTCTCATGGCCCGGTTACGCACGCGTGGATCTTGCGCGGCCTGTCTGCCCGCCCATGGGTTCTAACTCCGCCCCCTGCTCTGGCGCACGGCAGTTGCGCTCATCCAGCCTTCCCTCTGAATCACGCCCCAGTCGCCGCCCCCTGCTCCGGTGACAGACAGGATCGGCGTGGGAGTGACTTGCGCTCCAGTATCTGCCCCCTGACCTCAGTGACACGCGCGGGTCGGCGCGCGCTCAGTCCCGCCTCCGTTCCTGATTCGGCTGCACCATAGAGCACACCTGTGTGCACCAGCAGCCTATAGGATTCGGTTTTCTGGTTCCGCCCTGGCTCTTCATTGGAGGATCTCCCTATAAATACCCTCTTGCTCCAGACACTCATTGCTGAGCATAGTCTTGTGTGACACCATGCCTTGCTGAATTCTGTTCCTGTTACCTTGCCTTGACTTGCCTTGACTGTTCATCCTGCTGTTACCTGACCCTGCTACGCACTATGGACTCGGCATCTCTCTACTCCTGATCCGGCTATCGTACGACCATCCTCCTGTCTCCAGTCCTGACCTTGGCTAGTACCCCGACGATCCACTAATCTCCAATCCTGAATTTGGCTACGTATCTCGACGATCCGCAACTCTCCAATCCTGATCCAGCAAGTACCCTCTACTACTCTCACATCTATACTCCTGACCTGGCTTGCACGACCAATCTACATCTTAGGCGCGCTCGCGTGGCTGTGGGTTGGCGTTACTCAATTCCCTATCTCAGCACCGTGGTCGTGCTTTGTTTGCGGTTCAGTAATCCTATAGAATGATGAATAATGATTGTTATGACTTCCATAAACCCAGTTACATATATATATGAGATCAATCACCCTAAATATAATAACTCAGGAAATAAACAAACCTCAATCCACTATCAGATAATGTAACTCTCTCCTATCTCTCTGCCACAGCATATGGCCACCAATAGACATCAATATATCCAAACTAATTTGAAGACTGGCGTTAAAAAAATTAATTGAAGAAAAGGGTGGGGGGGGGGGCAGCTAAAAAAAATGGGATAAATAGCATAGCTCTTTCCCTTGTCTTTTTTCTGCCTCCGTCTAACACCACTATTTTCTATATATGATGACAACATTATGTATTTTTTCAGGTCAATATTTCTATGAAAGCAAAAAAGAAGAAAAAAGCACTAAAACTCTCATGGTGTAGTAAGTCATACAAAATATATTGAATAAAAAATAGTAAGATATGCACGTACAAAAAAAAGCAATAATTAAGAGCAATGGGTTGATAAACGTAAAGCCACCTAGGAGTCACAGGTCGTCACAGAACAGAATCTCGGTCATCAGGTGGGTGTAAGGGGTATTTCTATGACCTATAGACAACAACTGCTTTTCTTTGAGCCCTCGATTCTGCCTTTTTTGTATTTATGGAAAATAACTATTCACACACTGCATGGTGGACTCATATATAGATGCAACGGTGCTTAACTTCATACAATGGGAAATTAAATCTTCCTGATCAAGTGGAAGATGTCTTCACAACATAGGGACCTTGAATTGTGAAACGCAATTCCACTTACTGATAAGCTTTTCATGTTGTGAAAGAATAAGGTTCATTCTTCTTTTTTATTGAAAGCTTCTAGTTACAAGGAGCAAATTAAACATTGTGTGCATGTGGGGGTGGGGGGGGGGAGCAGACAGTAGCTCAGAGCATGGATAGGGGATTGATGGAGGGACTCATCACAGGCGATCGGCACTCAAATACACCAGTGACCGCTAAAAGAGCAGAACTCATGACTGGGGCATAGAAGAAATAGGGGTACTCCTGATGGTAGTAGCAGACACAGTTATGCATCTACCACAAGTGGTACCCCAACATCAAGCCATGGCATTGCAACTTTTTTTTATCAGTTTTCTTTGTGGGACAGTGTTAAAGGCCATACTAAAATCTACGTAAGTAACATTTACTGCTCAACCCTGATATATTACCTTAGTCCTCCAGTCAAAAAAATCCATTAGATTTGTTGGCATGATCTTCCCCAGTAAACCCATGCTGCCTTGGATCTTGTAGATTGTTGGACTTTAGATAGTCAACAATTGTATCTTTCAGCAATGTTTCAATTAATTTCCCCACTACTGATATCAAGATCATTGGCCTGTAGTAACCTTTTTCTACCTTACTTCCACAGTTTTTAAAGTGGGACAACGCGTGCTCTTTTCCAGTCATCTGGAACTACACCTGTTAATGGTGCCTGATTAAATGATTCTGTTAATGGTGCTGTCAGAACACCCCTAAGCGCTATCAGTATCCTTTGATGTATCCTATCTGGCCCCACTGACATGCCCACTTTCTGTTTTGAAAGTACCAGTAGGACTTTCTCCTCTGTAAACGGACTTGTGTCCAACTCCTTCTATTTATATTTCTGTTACCCAACTGCGGTTCTATCTCCTTCACCTTCAGCTGTGAAGACGAAGCAAAAAATAATTATTAAGCAGGTCTGCTATACCTTTTTCACCCTCAACAAGAATATTCTCTTCCGTCTTTAGTCTTACTACTACTCCTTTGGTTTCTCTCCTTTCACTTATATACCTAAAAAGGTTGTGTCCTCATTCTTTGCTGACTGAACTATTTTCTCTTCGGCTTGGGCCTTTGCACATCTTTATTATTTGCTTAGCCTCCTTCTGTCTAGCCCAATATAGTTCTCTATTCTTCTTTCTAGGAGTCTGCTTATATTTTTAACTCTTTTGACAATCATATCGACTTTCTTTTTCTAGTATTTTTACTAACCTGCCGGGCACAACGGTCTGTTGCTTTTAGTATTGCGTCTTTTAGGTTTTTTTTCCCACTGCTCCTACACTTAACTCAAATACATTCACCCTGCTAAATAATCCCTTAAATAATCCCTTGAAAAATTAGCCATCCTAAACTCTAAAACCTTAGTGTTCGTGAGGTATGACTCAATCACTGTCTTCCTACTAAATCACACTGATTAATGAATACTGGAACCTAAATTCTCACCCACAAGTCCATCTGATACTCTGCTCCCATTTGTAATTGTTAAGTCCAGGTTTACTTTATTGCAATTGCGTGAGAGATACACATGCCAGTCCACATCTTGCAGATTGAAGTCTCCCATAACAATGACTTATCCTTTCATTGCAATCTTAGTGATGTTCTCTATGAATACCCTATCCAATTCCTCCTCTTGTCCTGGAGATCTGAAGACCACCCCAATAGAAATTACAACCTTCTCACCAGTTTCTAGGGTTACCAAAAGTGACTCAATCATTTCTCTAGTACCTGGTACTGAAAAAGTCTTTATATTCTTCACCTAAAGGGCAACGCCTCCTCCCTTCTTTCATGTCATGTACTTTCTAAATATAGTGTAATCTGGTATAGCTTTGTCAACATTACAGATTTTCATTGTAGCATGCCTCAGTAATAGCCACATTATCCAAGTCATTAATACAATTAGTTTTGGGATTTTATTTGGCAAACTGCAAGAATTTATACACATTGCCCAAAACTTAATGTTATAGCTACTCCTAATCCTTCCAATTTCCCCTGTGAACCACATTCTTCCTGTGTTTAAGTTGAAGGGGTCTTCTATTCCCTTTGACATGTTTCCTGCTGTAATTTTCCACTCAATCTCTAGCTCTTGCCAGGCGGAGACGGAGCAGTTGGCTTTATCCTGACTCATCTCACTGCTCCTTCAGATAGATTAAATACTTGCTCTGAACTTCTCACTGAGTATTCAATTTCTTTCCCAGATGAATGTAGACCATCTCTTTTGTATAGACCCATACCCCTCCAGGTAAAACAGCAATAAATCCAAATCCCTCCTCTTCACGCCACTTCCTCAACCACAAGTCTGTGAAGAGTCCTGCCTTCTCCACCCCTATCTACTGGCAATACCTCTAAAACAGGCATTGATGATGCTACCTGCCTAAGAGCGATACCTAACACTCTAAACTCCATCTGTACTGGCCTCATCTTATTCCTAGACAGGTCATTAGTTCCTAGGTGAACAATGATATCTCTCTCTATTCGGTCTTGCTACCTTATTAGTTCCCAAAATGCACCTCCTACCCATCAAAGCTGACACTCCAGGTAGGCACTTTACCTCCCTCTTCCCCTCGTTACTTGCTCACAAATCTTTACCTAGGGAATTCCCCTAGAGGAGTTGGCTTCTTTTCTAGGTTCCCATTTTCCTTGCTGTTTCCTTCCTATTAATTCTAGAACTTCTCATCTCCTCCCCACTGAAGTAGGCGACTCTGTGGTGCAGTTCTGCCCTGCTGGTGCATCATTGGAATTGTGCAGCAGAACAGATTGCAGGATGTGCCTGTGATCAACAACCCTCACTCTTCCAGAGCCCACAGTGGTCCAGACTGCCCTCCTCCTAGGAGGGTTTGGAGCAGCAGTAGGTTCCTGTGTTAGGATTTACAAGAAACTGCCTATTCCAGCCTTCAGCCTAACAATCGCCTCCTGCATCCTACAGATGTGACTACAGATGGGACAGTACCTGAACCTCTAGAATGTTTAATGAACAATACTGCCCCACATTCAGTGCACTGGACAACACGAAACGTTGTAACAGATGTATACGCTATTGTCCATCTGTGTGAAACTCCTTCTGTGTTTAAACTCCTCCTTGGTTAAAACTCTTAAAAATCCTCATTCAGGCACTTACAAAACCAGATGGCAATTGAAATAAACAGATGCTAACTGATATAGTGAGGAAGTAGTTAGTGTTAGAGTATTAGGGCTATTAAGCCATATAAGCTTTTATGACCACTATTAAGGTATTAACATAAATAGATATTTTCCCTCTCTGTACCAAAATGGGCTGCACAGGCCTACTAGACAAAAGAAAATATGATCATGCCAATTGAATTATTGCAATATTTTGTTTCCCTTTAGCCAGCTGTAAAATGCATTGAACTATACTCATTATTATATTTATTTCCTGTAAACAACAGTGATATACAGATGTAGCCTTCCTTGCCGTTGGGCGAGGGTGAAGCGCGGAAAACCCGAAGCGCCGGGGCGACGTGTCTGCCGCGATGGTTCCGTTCTTTTTAATGGGACCTCCTGCAGCGTTAATCTTTCCGGGCCACATTCGGCGTTGTCACGGGACCGCGCACGCTCGTGGCCACATAAACGGTTAGCCCGGCTACATCTGTGCTATTGTGAAAACAGATCGAGAGAAAAATAAGGTAGCACTGAAACCAAAACCAATATAATAAAATACCAAATAGATAAATAGGATTGAAATCCCTAACTACTGACACATATGCAAATAGAGGGCGGCTGCCAAATAACACACTGACCACCTGGTCAGAAAAATACCATAGGAAACACAAATAAATTTGGCGCCTAAGTGTACTTGAATTAAAATAAATTCAACAAAAATTCCTAACAAAAGTAATAATAAATATACAACCATAAGTTGATGTATGGCACAGGGTCCTTATGGAATCGCATGGTGTTGATGATATTAGTTCAACATGTGCATGAAAAACAAAGAAAAAGCATGCATAGTGCAATACTGCTAGCAAAGACAAACCTATGTTAATGAGAAGATATTAGCAACCATATGGCTAAACTAAAAATACAAAAAAAAAAACAAAAACAAATAAACTAAGTGGAAGCCTCACAGACAAAACAGGTGATATTTAGCCGAATATAAAAAAAACACATTTATTAAAATAATCATCAATTTGATCAATGGCAACTGTATTTGTACAGAGAGTCCTACTAATCCTCGGCTACATTAGATGAAATTCCCACTTACTAGATAGGAAGTGGTAGTAGGCAGTGGATAGTGTTTGAGAGCATCCCCTATCGTTCGTGGCACGTCTACTGCAGGATGATTGGGCTCATCAGGCGGTCTTCGAATCCCCGGCAGGTGTTACCCTCAATGGGCTACCGGATCGATCGCCTCCCCTCTCGGGCTGGAGCAGGTGTCTGCACAAGCCAAAGTGCCTCCGTGCCTCTGCTCACGATATGCTGCTACTATGGTTGAAAAAAGACTTTACGTCCATCAAGTTCAACTATGCTAAATTTAGACAACAGATACTTTATCCTATATCTATACTTACTTATTGATCCAGAGGAAGGCAAACAAAAAACCCTTATAGGTTGTTTTCATGTTTGTTTTTTTCTTTCATGTTTTTTATATAAATTTCAATGTATTTGTATACTGTGCAGCTTAGGGTTTAGTCACCATTAGGTGTTCTCCTTGGTAGTACTTAGCCGTCCAGCTGCACAGCTGTTCTGAGGTGGGGTTGGATCCCCTCAGTTTTTGTGTATTTTTAATAAATTACCTTCCACTAATCCCTGGTGCGCATTTGTGCATTTTTTATTATCTTAAACAAAAAACCCTATTAAGGGGGGAAATACATTTTTTCCTCACTCCAAGAATTGGCAATCAGATTAATCACTGGATCAAAATTATTCCCATGTTTACTTATTTGGTATATCCCTGTATACCTTTCCTTTCTAAAAAGATGTCCAACCTTTTTTAGAACAAATTTATTGTATCTACCATCACAGTCTCCATGGGTTATGAATTCCACATTTTAACTGCCCTTATTCAACATCCAAGCGAATGACATGTGTAACCGATTCTATGAACGGGAACACAGCAAAGGATCTCTCAGGAAGGCATATCAAAGAGCTAGAGCCACCTCTAGTTCTCAGCTCTTGACTACAGGACAAAGGAGGGATGATTGGGAAGATTATACTATCAGATTCATTAGTACATTTAACAGCCAATAGAATGCGATAAAAAATATCTTTCATAGGCATTGGCATCTGTTAATGGAAGATAATGACCTTCAACAAGTTCTCAAAACATTCTCACATGGTCTGCAGAAGAGCTAAAAACCTCAGCGACAGACTGGTACATATAAGTGCCAAAAAAGACATGGCTACATGACCTTCTCCATTTCTAAACAATCATTTTTTCAGATTAGAGATTTTATAAACTGCCAAATAAAGGGAGTACTATATCTTATTTCAGGTGTATGTGGTCAAAATCCACAGACAAGTAAAAACAAGAGTTTAAGAACATGTAGGATCTGTGAGGAACCAACTGGACACCTCAGTAGCAGGACATGTATTGGAGGCATATAAGGGTGACAGCAAAACACTTCATTTTAGTGGGATTGAACATGTCCCACTGGGACCCCGTAAAGGGAATTGGGACAAAATACTTATTCAGAGAGAGTGTAGATAGATCTACACCGTGCAGACACTGAGCCCAGGAGAATTGAATGAAGAATTTATATATTCACTCTTCCTATGAACCTATGTGCTCCATTAACATCCAGGACATCATAGTCATAGGGGGGGTTCTGGGATTAGGTATAGATGCATAGGTATGAATGTGTAGATAAATATCAAATGTACCAACAGTCCCTTCATATATTTTTTTTTTTACCTTTCTTCATTATATTCATCACTGGACCGGTGTCATTGTACATGGGACAGACTCAAATACACTCACTGGTTGTTTGTTAATGATTTATGTGTTTACACGGCCACTTGTCACTTTAGTTATCTCAGTACATTTCTTTTGGTCACTTTGGTTATTACATTTCACTATTGTTATTTTGTACACATGTTACCCACACACATATATATTTATAACAGATTTATTCACCTATCTGACAACTTTACAGGCATCCCTAATCACACCCCAAAATAATTTACTGATCATCTCACACAAGACAATTGTTGCACGGCATATTTGGACCTGACACACTGTTCCTAGCATCCTTCACAACTTCACATAACCCGACTGCTATACAGAGACATTCTACTACCAACCTGAGATATAACGAGGACCTCAATCCCTACTAAATAGCTTCCTGGTTTACGAAAGGAAGGTGTTTTAGACAATTTCATAGTTTATGAGAATACATGCACTTGTCTACACCTGTTAGTACTAGTAAGGATTAAATGTTCACCTCTGACATTAAGGATAGTGGGAACCTGGGATACAGTTAATACCAACTGAGTTCGGCCTAAGTATTCTAAGCTATCATCAGCATGCATGGTATGTTTTTGACATCATTAACACTATAGACATATGAGCCTTCAGGGTCCAAGATAGCTTCAACCATCTGATAGACTGTCAACCATCCTGTCCTCAAACCCACTGCTGTTATAAACACAGTGTACGCCATCATTCATATAACCAACCCTTCGATCATCATTAAGGTTGGGCCTCAGTAAGTAACACTATCACCAATAATTAAGAGAGGGGAGCCGACTCATATTACGACACTGAACGCCATATAGGGACATTTTGGGATAGGAAACTAAGAGTTTTGGGCGTATCGACGTCGATATAGATTTATATAGATCTGTACATATATAAAGTGCAGAAACTAGTATTACACCAAAGAAAAATATTACTGTGGAAATATCCACTATGATCATTGTATAGCTGCATGGCAGATATACCACAGTATGCACTTATGACAACAATGCACTCATCTCTGTGCTAATTCTCCTAAATACTATGGTATATACACTTCTCTGACTAGCCATATAGCTACCTCCCACCAAAAATGTTAGTCTCTTTGTTATTGTCTCTTTCACTGTACATAATATTTACCGTTGTTCCTGTAGATTTATATTTTGATGTAATAACATTTATATTTTAACTGCCTTAGAGACCATATGGCTAGAGGTCTCCCAATTAATTTTCTACCTGTATAATTGCATCAGTGAAGGCCCAGTAAGGGAATATTTGTATTCCCAAGCTGATACTAGTCTATTATCTGCATTTTCAATAAGTGCAATCAAAAATTGACTTTTTGACTCCCTGCTGGGGAATAATTTAGCCAATATATATCACCCTTCCCCCTATGCACCTTGATGCAAAGCTTTGTATATATGTGTAGAAGATTGAGGCTGGTCGGTAGGTTACATGTTGTATAATATAGGTATGCTGCATCGTTCCTTTCACTTTTCTAATAACACAATCTGCCATTATTTGATTATTGGCACATCTATTAAGCATTTACATCAGCTTACATGCAATAGTCAATTTGTTATTTATATCATCACCTGCCTATGTGGATTCTATGAGCCTTCATCCCTGCGCACACACACACCCCCTCTTCCCTGGATGTTCAGATTTGTTTTTGTTAATATAGCCCTCTCTCACCCCCTCCTCTTACCCTCGTCTCCCCACCTCGCACTCTTCCTCTCCCCCTCCTACTCCTCCTCCTATCACCCCCCGCCCACCACTCCTCTTTCTCTTTCCCCCTCCCACTCCTCCTCACCCAGCTCCTACTCCTCCTCCTACCCACCTCCCACCACTCCTCTCCTCACTTCCACTCACCTCCCACTGCTTCTCTCTCAACCCCAACCCACACCTCCTCAATTACCCCCCTCCATCTCCTCTTCTTCACCCCTTCCTCTCGCTCTACCTCCTCACCTACCTGGCTTTGGTGGTCTGAGGTAGAGCAGGGCAGCAGACGATGACAGCGGGCGGCAGTGGGAGAAGAGGACATAATTACTTTATGGAAGATGACCAAGGAGCATCGTGGATTTGGAGAGAGAAACGTTGGAAGATCAAAACCCAAAGGCAGACAATGTTCTACAGTATGGATTGAACCTTAGAGAAAGGCTAAACACTGTGGGAGTGTTTACACAAGATAACCTGCGGGAGGCACAAAAGGCAAAGGAAACACAGTATAATAGAGGGACACTTGTGAGGGAATTTCAGCCAAGGCATAGGGTTACTTAATTACATAGTTACATAGTAGATAAGGTTGAAAAAAGACGTACGTCCATCAAGTTCAACCTATGCTAAATTAAGACAACAAATACTTTATCCTATATCAATACTTACTTATTGATCCAGAGGAAGGCAAACAAAAAACCCCAGTGTCCTATCATCCAATGATACCTCATAAGGGGAAAAATAAATTCCTTCCTGACTCCAAGATTTGGCAATCGGATTAATCTCTGGATCGACATCCTTCCCATGTATACTTATTTGGTATATCCCTGTATATCTTTCCTTTCTAAAAAGATGTCCAACCTTTTTATGAACAAATCTATTGTATCTGCCATCACAGTCTCCATGGGTAATGAATTCCACATTTTAACCGCCCTTACTGTAAAGAACCCTTTCCTTTATTGCTGGTGAAATCTCCTTTCCTTCATAGAGGAAACTGTCCTGCGCTCAGGCCGTCGTCCAGCACAAATAGTGTCAACAATAGTCACATAGGAAGGAGCAGGGAGTTATAATGGGCCAAAAGTGAGGTCAGAGCTTGGGAAGGAGACCTTACCTATGGAAGCTCACTTGCAGACCTCGGTCCTATTCTACTCTGTGTTCCGAATCCTGGTGTGCAGCCTTCTGTGTGTATTGCATAAGAGAGAAGGGAATCCGGCGCCACAGCCAGTGACAGTATCCAAGGCACTTCCGGTTGATTTGAAAAAACTTTATTCAACTCACAAACGAACAACAGGCTACACCATGGGCTGAGGCGCCGGATTCCCTTCTCTCCTATGCAATACACACAAAAGGCTGCAAGCCAGGATTCGGAACACAGAGGAGAATAGGACCGAGGTCTGCAAGTGAGCTTCCATAGGTAAGGTTTCCTTCCCAAGCTCTGACCTCACTTTTGGCCCATTATAACTCCCTGCTCCTCCCTATGTGACTATTGTTGACACTATTTGTGCTGGACGACGGCCTGAGCACAGGACAGTTTCCTCTATGCTAGACTTTACCTGTCAGCAGCTCGGCTGTGCAACCATTAAAGGGCATTGTTTCTGGTTTTTGAATCATCCTATCCTACCTTGGTAGAGGAACAGGATTTTGCTATTTGACCTTATTGGCATTTATACTATTTACACAGGCTACACCATTATGGATACTGAACCTGCTTCAGATTCAGATGTTTTATTCAGCTGTTGCAATATATCTCATCGCTCTAACAGGGCTGAGGCAATTTTTAACAATACCATTGATTTGATATGTGAAGACACAGCGGATCTCAAAATGCATTTCTCTAAGCTGGAAAGATGTTTATTACACCGACAGAGAGTCTGGTGGGAGATAACTACAATGGAGAATTATTGTCGCGTCAAACGCATACCAAGAGGCTTACGCCATACCAAAACACCTTCTTTTGGGTTTGACAAAGGGGACTTTGAGCGTCAATGGTGCCTTATTCTAGATGACTGTTCCTTTAAATTAATGGACCTTTTAGTTCAGCATAAAGCCAAGGACTATCAAATTGTTTCTAAACAAGTAACAGAGTTACAGAAGAAACTGCAGGCCTTTTGCAAAATGGAGAACTTTAAGGAACTAGATTCTAAGGTTGCGGTCAAGTTGAATAAACAAGAGAAGATTATAATGTTAACCAAACAAACTAAATTTGAAAGGGATAAGGCGGATTATGAAGCCAAACAAATTTACGCCTGGCAAAAACCTACAGCCAGAAGTCACGGCAAACCCAACAAATATAGAAAGTCTAAGAAAGAAGGTGCGGCAAATAAGTCTATTCTTAAGGCCTCCAAAGACAGTGATCATATTACACACACAGTTTCCTTTTCAGAGAGTAACTTTTGTCCATCATCCGGGGAGGATAACATGATTTCTAATGAGACGACGTATTCTAGCAAATTAGAGGGTCAGAAACCTCCAAAAAACAGGGAAAGACGAGAAGAGGCAAGCAAAAGAACCCACATTGGGATGCCAGCAAAGAGATTGAAAATGTAGACATTTCTAGTAGCAATGTTATCAACATCTCTAAACATGTTCTTTGTCAAGCAGAATTGTCTGTTCTCCATCTTGGACTATCATTTGCACCGAATACGCAGTTTAACTTATTTTCCACTATAGCAGACATGTATAAGTTCACTCTCAAACTTACCCTTAAACGTTTTTTTGCATCTAAAATTGGTCATAAGAGTGATTATCAGCTAAGGAATACTGTTTTATCTGTATATGATGTTAACACTGCTGTCTCTGTTCCCTTAGGTTTTCAAGATCTATGCCACCAACAAGACTTGACAGATCTCTTCAATGAGAATAATACCATAGAGGAATCTGTGGATTTTCTAGGGAGTGTTGATTCAGGACTAAAGAAAAAGTCTATGTTTTTTCCTTTGTATATGAAAGAACAATTTATAGATACCTTTCAGAAACTAGTTGAAAGAGATCTGTCACTTCTTGCACAAGGGATAGGAGAAATAGGAGCCACAGCAATGGGATCCCATCGAGATAACTTGACTTCGGAGCAGAGAGCAGCAATTAGATCTCTCTCAGATAATGATTCTATTCTTATTAGAAAAGCTGACAAAGGGGGTGCCACCGTTGTTCTTGACAGGGATTATTATGTGCTGGAGGCTCGAAGGCAACTTGAGGATCCTGAGGCATATCAAACCCTGGAAAAGGACCCTACCCCACAGTTCCTAAGGGAATTCAGCGATTTGATGGATGAAGGTGAGATTTTACAAGTTCTTATACCTTCTGAACGAGACTTCCTCACCACTCCAGATCCCATCACTCCCATTTTCCATCACCTCCCCAAAATTCACAAAACACTTATTGCACCCCTGGGTAGGCCCATCATTTCCCGTATAGGTTCATTGGGTGAGCACCTTTCCCAATACATAGATCACTTTCTTCAACCTTTAGTATCTCACTTACCTTCACACCTTCTAGACACCAAGCACCTTTTAGCACTGTTAGCATCTATCACTTGGCAGCCCTCCTACATCTGGGTCACCCTTGATGTAGCTTCTCTTTATAATATCATCCATCACGAGCATGGTCTCACTGCAGTAGATTTTTTTCTTTATTCATATTCTTCACTTTCTCCAGCACATATAGCTTTTTTTATTGGATAGTATCAGATTTTCACTCACACACAATTTCTTTCTGTTTGAGGGGGTTTATTATCTCCAAATACGTGGGACGGCTATGGGGACCTCCTTTGCCCCCTCCTACGCCAACCTGTTCATAGGTTGGTGGGAGACGTCCTATGTGTTTGGAGATCCAAACCCCTTCCGTCATCATATAGCGTTTTATAAGTGCTATATTGATGACCTTCTATTGATCTGGAGTGGTGGAGAAGATGATCTGGCTGATAATCATTTAAATCTTCATTTTACACACAGCTATGATATGCAACGTATTTAATTTTTGGATCTTGATCTTTATATCAACATTGAGTGTAAAATTCAGTCCAACATTTTCAGAAAAGAGAATGCCAGAAATTCTTTGTTACACGCCAATAGCTGTCATTCCCGCCCTCTGATCAAGGGAATCCCAAGAGGGCAGTTTCTGCGTTTACGCAGGAATTGTTCCTCGATGGAGGACTTTGTTCGAAGGGCGGATGAGATGAAAGGGAGGTTCCTTTCAAGGGGATATAAGGCCCAGGATTTGGAACAAGCCTATGAATCAGCTCTTTCTACTGATAGAGAGTTACTGATTAACATGACTGTAAGTCAACCCAGAGAGAAATGTCCTGTTGAGAACACGGATGTGCCATACTTTGTCACTAATTTTAGTGACCAAGCAGGGGCAATCACATCTATTATTCGCAAACATTGGGGCACTTTAGCCCTGGATCCCCTGATACATAAGATGGTATCTTCAGGTCCACGGGTGGTATTCCGTAAAGCCGCTACTATAGGAAATAAATTATCACCAAGTATGCGTCGTCCTATAAAGTCAAATAGGAATCCACTTTCTCTGTTTCCTAAACTTTTAGGCTCATACAAATGTGGACGATGCAAAATTTGTCCGAATATGATTAAATCAACCCATTTTTCAGATAGAGACGGAACACGCAGGTTCAAAATTAAATCCTTTATCTCATGTCAAACAGATTTTGTTGTATATCTTTTAATATGTAAATGCAACAAACAGTACGTAGGCCTTACAAGTAGAATTCTCAAGATATGTATTCTTGAACATTTAAGGCTTATACGTAACAAAGACATGTTGCACCCAGTATCCTATAATTTCAGTACTTGCCCATTGGGTTCAGTGGGATCACTACATTGTGTGGGGTTAGAACATATATCTTTGCCCCACATAGGTGGTGACCGCATTAAAATATTACATCAGCGTGAAGCACATTGGATCTTCACGCTGAAAACACTGCAACCCAATGGTCTAAATACTGAATGGGACCTGCGTTGTTTCCTTTGACATTTTTTGATTTTGCTTTGTAATTCATTATGATTTTTTTCTTTTATCATTGGTATTAGTGTTTAATATTTATTTTAATTATGTCTCAGTGTTGCCTCTATCCCTTGGTTTCCCCCCCCCCCCCCCCGCTCCCTACCCCCCCCCTTTCCTCCACTCCCTCCCCTTTCTCCCACCCACCCCACACCCCCTTTTTCTTGTCATTCAGGACTTACATACCCATTTATTATTTGTATTATTCTCTAATATGTTATTATTAACAATAGAGCTAAACTGATAAAGTCTGATTACCAGACCTTGTCTTCAATAAGGAGTTAATTATTTATGTTGTCCTCAATGCTCTTTACTCCTAGATATATTGCATACAGTGTTTTTATTTTTGTCTTTGTTAGATTACCAGTACAGTGCATTATCCTTTTGCTATTCAGAGTGAGACAAGTATTTCTGTGTACAAAGTTCAAAGATAGCAATGATATATAAATGTATTAGGATAGTTGTGCACGCGTTACAAGTTATCATGGTACTGGTACTTCAGAGGTTAATATTTAAAACCCGTTTTTCACGGGCTTTTTTAGCATATATATGCAGGCTCAGACCACAGCTCCCCACTCCAAGACGAAGCGCTGATTCGAGCGTGAAACGCGTTGAGGGGGAGACTGTGGTGTAGCCTGTTGTTCGTTTGTGAGCTGAATAAAGTTTTTTCAAATCAACCGGAAGTGCCTTGATTCTGCCACGGGCTATGGCGCCGAATTCCCTTCTCTCCTTTCCTTCAACGTAAAGGCATGCTCCCGAGTCCTTTGTACTGCCCTTGGGATGAATAGTTCTTTTGAAAGCTCCCTGTGCTGTCCCCGAATATATTTGTATATAGTTATCATATCCCCTCTTAGACACCTCTTTTCTAATGTAAATTAATCTAATTTAGCTAGCCTCTCCTCATAAGTTAGATTGTCCATCCACTTTATTAATGTGGTGGCTCTTCTCTGCACTCTGTCTAGTTCCATAATGTCTTTTCTAAGGTGTGGCGCCCAAAATTGTACTCCATATTCAAGGTGTGGTCTTACTAATGCTTTGTAAAGGGGCATAATTATGTTTACTTCCCTTCCATCCATTGCCCGTTTGATGCAAGATAAGATCTTGTCTGCCTTTGCAGCTACTGCATGACTTTGGGCATTACTGCCAAGCCTGTTGTCTACAAGCACTCCTAAATCCTTCTCCATCAAGAATTCCCACAATTTATCCCCATTTAATGTGTAAGTCGCCTGCTTATTCTTGCTTCCCAAATGCATAACCTTACATGTATCTGTATTAAATCTCATCTGCCATTTACGTGCCCAAGTTTCCAGTCTCTCCAAATCCTTCTGGAGAGAAATCACATCCTGCTCTGGTTCTACTACCTTACACAATTTAGTATCATCAGCAAAGATGGAGACTTTGCTCTCGATCCCAACCTCAAGGTCATTAATAAACAAGTTAAAAAGCAGTGGTCCCAGTTCCGATACCTGAGGTACACCACTCACGACCCTAGCCCAACCTGAAAAAGTTCCATTTATGACAACCCTCTGTTGTCTGTCCTTCAACCAGTTTTCAATTCAGGTGCATATATTTTTACAGAGTCCAATTTGCTTTATTTTGTACACCAACCTCTTGTGTGGAACCGTATCAAAAGTCTTTGCAAAATCTAAGTAGACCACATCAACTGCATTACCCTGGTCTAAATTCCTACCTACCTCCTCAAAGAAAAAAATAAGGATAGTTTGGCATAATCTATCCTTCATAAATCCATGCTGACTATTACTAATGATTTTGTTATCCATTAGGTATTCCTCAATATTATCCCGTATTAAACCTTCAAGTAGTTTCCCCACTATTGAAGTCAGGCTTACAGGTCTGTAATTCCCAGCTCTGATGTAGCTCCATTTTTAAATATAGGCACCACATCTGCTTCTTTTTTTTCTAACTTTGATTTATTGGGTGATACATTACATACAAGGTAACACAACCCTTTGCCTTTATTAGGACCAATGCGTTTTCTACTCCACCCACGAGAAAACACAAAAACTGACAAACAGGACTCACAGGACAGACAGGGAGACAGGACCTAAGGGAAGCTGGGGAGGGGAGGGGGGGATGTGAAGGGGGCGACTTTGTTGATGGAAGGGGAGCATCTGCTCACTGTTCCCACTTTTCTGGCCTCTGCTCGATTTCTCCTCTGAAGATCATAAACTTTATCTCACCCGCTCGGGGAGACCTCGTATCTTCGTTCTCCTGCCTATGGACCGTCTTACTGTCTCTGTATGGTCATGGATCCGTTTGGTCACCGGAGAACGCATGTTTAATCTATCATTGCAATATAGTGGCACTGTCTACCCCCGGGATGTCTGTCTGCGCCAGCCATGGTGACCAGACTTTTAGAAAATTTGAGCCGGTGTCGTTAACCAGACTTGTCAACTGTTCCATCCGGCAAACAAACCAAATTCTATTTCTGATTTTGGGTACAATTGGGATATCTGGTTGCTTCCACAATGCTGCGATCTCACATCTGGTGGCAGTAGCAAAATGTGTAATTAATTTATGAGTTGTGTTGGACAGCCCCCGGACCCGCCTGCCCAGTAAGAACAGCCACGGGTCAAGGGGGATCTCCACACCTATCAACCTTTGTAGTCACTCCTTAATTTCCACCCAAATCGGAGCCACCTTTGTGCACGACCACAGCATGTGGCGCAAGTCCGCTCTTTCTCCACACTGCTTGTGGCAGAGCGGAGAATAGCCTCTGACAAATTTAGATAGTTTTGTTGGGGTGTAGTACCAGCGCATCAGGACTTTATATGCGTTCTCCATTAACGTGGTTCAGATAGAGCTTTTCGCTGCGGCCTGCAGGATCCTCTCCCAGTCCTCGTCCTCTAGTGTCTCCCCTAAGTCCGCTTCCCACTGTCTCATATAGCTAAGTCTGGGCTCGTCCTCTCTCTCAGGGCAGATCACTTCCTTGTACATTCTAGAGGTTAGTCCCCTCGTATCCATTCCTCTTGAACACAGCTGCTCAAAATTTGTTTGCCGGGGCCGAATAGGGGCCTTGTTATAGAAAACCCTGATGTGTAGGTATCTAAAAAATTCAACGTTAGGAATATTTTTTTCCTCTTTGATATGGTCAAAGGTTTTGACCAATTTTCTTCCTTCCAGATCTTTTAGTCGGAGATACCCTGTCTGAATCCACTTTGAAAAATTAGAACTATCCATGCCTGGAGCGAAGTCTGGGAAACCCCAAATGGGGGTCATCAAGGAGTTTGGTGTTGTTAGAGAACATCTAAATTTGGTAGCCTCCCAAACCTTTAAGGAACTCAGCATGGCCTGCAGAGGTGTCTGCATTCTGGACCGGCTTGTCTTGGGTAACCAGAGTAGGTTTCGCAAACTCTATGGGTGCACAGCACTCTCTCTCAAGCGCCACCCATCTCCGGAGAGTCAGATCTGCGTGCCACTGCAAAATCTGCGTTAGCAGGGCCGCTTCGTAGTAGGCGAGCAAGCAAGGCACCCCCAACCCTCCTCTTGAGGTCGGCCTCCTCAAGATATCTTTTTTAATTCTTGGGCCCTTTTTATTCCAGATAAAATTCGTTATCACAGACTGTAGTGAGAGAATTTCATCTTTTGACAGGGGGATCGGGAGGGCCTGGAAAAGGTATAGCACCCGCGGAAGGAGATTCATTTTTACGCTATGAATTCGTCCTATCCACGAGATGCCACACTCCGCCCATCTCCTGAGATCCTCTCGTAGAGTCTTAAACAACCTGGGATAATTTGCCTTATATAAGGCTTTGTAGTCCTTAGTTAGATATACCCCTAGGTATTTGATTGTGGAGGGCTGCCATTTAAAGTTAAAGTTTAGTCCAATTAGTTTTACCACTGGTTTAGGTAAATTTAGATTGAGGGCTTCCGACTTGGCCTGATTAATTTTGAACCCCGAAATTTGGTTAAACTTCCCCAGAGTTGAAAAAACATTGGGCAGAGAGGTGAGAGGTTTGGATAATGTCAGGATCACATCATCCGCGTACAGCGCCACTTTATGTGACTGCTCTTTTAATGTTATTCCCGAAATATCCGGGTTGTTTCTCAGATGTGCCGCCAAGGGTTCTTTCTATACAGAGGGCGAACAACAAGGGGGACAACGGGCATCCCTGCCTCGTGCCACTGCGGATTTGAAATTGTTCCGATGGGAACCCCTGGTGTTGCACCCTTGCCGCCGGCCCCTCGTACAGTGCCATAATGGCTCCCAATAGGCGTCCTTCAAAGCCAAATGCTTCTAGCGTCCCCCCTCAGGTAGAGCCAATCGATCCTATCGAAGGCTTTTTCCGCGTCTAGACTTAATACCATTGACGGAATATTTTGCTTTTGAGCCAGATCAATCAAATCGATTATTCGTCTGGTATTGTCTGCCGCTTGCCTTCCTCCGATAAACCCCACCTGATCCGGGTGAATCAACCTGGAAAGGACGATACCGACGCTATTAGCTATAAGCTTAGAGAATTTTTTTATGTCTGTATTGATCAAAGAGATGGGCCGGTAGTTCTTACAGTCTACTGGGTCCTTTCCAGGTTTATGGATCAGAGAGATAGACGCCTGAAGCATCTGTGCTGGGAACGAGGCTCCTAGCAAGACCGAATTAAAGAGTTTCAGCATACTGTATGCGGGGCTAGAATTTTCACATATTTTTTGTAGTAGAGGTTTGAGAAGCCATCTGGTCCGGGCGCCTTGGCTGGCTTAAGGGACTTTACAACTTCCGTTAACTCTTCTAAAGAGAGGTCTTTCTGTAACGCCTCTCTCTCCGCTCTGCCCAGTGTCGGCAATTTCGCCTCTTTTAAAAATTCTCGGAGATTGTCCCTCGTTCTCTGATTGTGTATGACCTTACCTCCATCGTAGAGCGTTTCATAGTAGTTTTTAAATTCCTCTATGATCCGGTTAGGATTCAAGGTAAGTTCCCCCCCCCCACCCCTGCATGCGAATAGATTGAATGTGGTAGTTTGGTATTTTGATTCTGAGTCTATTAGCTAAGAGGGTGTCCGGCTTGTTCGCCTTCTCAAAAAACCTGCGCTTAGTCCAGCTTATCTCCTTTTCGGCCTGGGAAGCCAATCGTATATTTAACTGTCGTTTGGTATCTAAAATTTGTTTAAGGGCAGAGTCATTTTTGGAGCTTTTATGCGTTGCTGTGAGGGATGCCAATTTCTCCTGCAGCTCTTTGATCTGGCTCTCTTGCTCTCTTTTGCGTCTAGCGGCTAGCCACATAAGAGATCCCCTGAGGGTAGCCTTATGGGCCTCCCACAAAGTGGCATGTGATGACACACTACCCTCGTTCTCTGTGAAATATTCCTTGATCTTGTCTGCGACCTCTCTCTCAATTTTTGGAATTTTTAACAACAGCTCATTTAGTCTCCAGCCTGCTCCCGGCCTGTCTAGTAGGTTTAGTGTGCACTGCAGCTCTATAGGTGCGTGGTCTGACCACAAAATGTTGTGTATTCCCGAATGGGAGACCACTGAAACCAGTCTATTGGACACAAGAAAGTAATCTATCCGACTATATCGGTTATGGGGGTGGGAGTAAAAAGTGTAGTCTTTGATCTGTGGGTGTTGTTCCCTCCAGATATCGACTAGCTGGCAATCTCGTAGTCCTTGGATAATGTTTAGTACGTCCTGTCTGAGGGGGGGATTCTGTGCTGTGCAACGGTCAAGCTTAGAGTTTAACGTCCTGTTCAGGTCCCCTGCCACAATCATAGTTCCCTTTGCCTCCTTCTGCAGTTTCCGGAAGAAAAGGGAAAAAAATTCTGAGGCCGGCTCGCATGGTGCATATATTGATGCCAGCATAAGGGACTGACCCTGTACGGATCCTACGAGGATAAGGAATATGCCCTCTGCGTCCACTACCTTATTTTCTAGCTCAAACGATATTCTGTTGTGGATTGCAATGGCCACCCCTCTCTTTTTTTCTTTTGCTGATGCTAGGTGTACTGTGCTAAAGTCCTTGTCTAAAAATTTGGGAAAGCTAGCTTTGGAAAAGTGGGTCTCTTGGAGAAAGAGAATGTCAACTTTGTGTCGTTTGTAATCTTTATGGGCCAACTTATGTTTTGTGGGGCTATTGAAGCCTTTAACATTATGGGAAATGCACCTGATCTCTTTATTCATTTTACTTAACTCGAGTCTTCTCTCTATCGGTGCGTTTCCGGGCTGTTCTGCTCTTCAGCGGCGGTGCGCTGCTCATGGCTCCGACTTCTCCAATTTCACCGTCTCCTGCCTTGGTCGCACACGGGAAGGGGGGAGGGGGTGAGCGGTGGCGGGGCGTGACACAGAAGGAAAGTCCATGAGGGAACACAAACAGAAAAACATCACATAAGTACATGCACAAAAAAAACAATATGTCCTTGGCTCCAGGACCTCCCCGACCTGTAGCCAAGTCCAGCGCCTATGGGGTGGCGGTTCTCGAAGGCCTCCAGACCACGACCCCCACTTACCCCCCAAAGGACTTTAACAGGGTCCAGGGGGACCCACCTCCCCTGGCCCCGCTTGCAGCACATGCCGACCCCGGGGCATGAAGCTCCTTCACCACCCCATGCCCACGCTCTCTCGATACCCCACTTAACCCTTTAAACATACAACCCTAACCATAGTTGCCCTAACTTGCCTGTATGAGCTCTAACCTAGACCTCTACCTGAACTCTCCATGCCCCTATAGCATGCTTCAACCTTGCCTACCTTCTGCCCCTTTCACCTCATACCTATGTGCGCTTATTTCCTCTACCCCCGTGTCCCCCTCTAGGCCCCCTTCTTTTATCCTTCTCCCCCTTCCTCCTCGTCCCCTCTGTCGCTTCTCTTCCTCCCCTCTTCCTCTGCCTCTCCCCTCTCAAGCCTCTCCTGTCTTCCTCACTAATCCTCCTCCCTCCTCTGGCGCGGCCCGCTACCTATCCCTACCCCACCCACGACCCCCCGGTCTTCTAAATGTCCCCTTCTTCTGCCGCTGCTTTCCCTTAGTCCGGCATCTGGTTTGGCTCCTGAGTGGGGCTTTCCATTCTCGGCTGACGCTCGCTGGAGCGCCTCTGCCTGGTTGTGACGTCAGCTGCCCCAACCAAGATGGCGTCCCTCTTTTCGGCTCCATGTGATGACGACTTCCGGTTTCCGGCAGCCGCCATTTTGGATTGTCCGCTGCCTCGAGGAGGATGGAGCGCGCTCTCTCCTCCGGCCGCTTTACCTCTTCCTGCTTCTGCGCCTCACGCTGGATCTCGAAGAGAGCCATTTCATCCGCCATCTTCTCGCGGCCTTCAGGACTAGATTCAAAGGTGAGTTTCCCACTTCTTTTTACTAGGAGCTGTCGCCGAGCCGTGCAAATTTATGGGGGGTCTTCGGGATTCGTCCGGGGGCTTCCACTTTCTCCCTTTCACCGGAGCATTACAGGGGCCATGTTTTCCCAAGCGGGAAGATCCCACATCTCCACAGGCAGGCAACTTTTTCGTGAATTAACTGATCAACTTTTAACAGTGGGTGAGCCATTATCGTGGCTATTGTAGTCGTTCACCTCTTGCTCCCCTTGGCCTTTGGTGAGCCAGCTCCTCCACTCCATTTGGGCTCCAGTGTGTCTGCCTCTTCCTCTGCCCTTACAGGGGCCCCCTTCAGGCCCAGCTTGGCTAGGAACTCCGGCCCCTCTGCAGGATCTTTCATCATGATGGACCTCCCGTTCCGCGCCACCAGCAACCCAAACGGGAAGGTCCATCAATACCGCACGTTCTGCTCGCGCAGGACTTTAGTGATCGGCAGCAGGCTGCGGCGCCTCAGTAGTGTTATGGGGGACAAATCCTGAAAGATGAGCATTTTATTGTTTTCAAATTCGACAAATGGCAGGGCCCTTGTTTGGCGTAAGACTGCCTCCCTGGTGGTATAAAAATGCAGCCGGATAATAATGTCCCGCGGCTGTTCGTGTTGAACTGGTCGGGAGCGGAGGGCTCTATGGCAACGATCCATGGACAGAGCCTCCTTGCCGCAGTCCGGCAGCAGGGATTCCAGCCAGCGCGCAATGAACTCCTCGCAGTCTCCCACCTCCTCGGAGACCCCCCTTATCCGGATATTATTCCACCTGTCGCGGTTCTCTGCATCTTCTTGCCGCTCCTTCAGTTCATTTATCTGCCTCTGTAAGTCGCCTGTCTTTTTCTCCATTTTTTTCCCAGCTCTGATAGTGAGATCAACTTTATTTTCCAGGTCGTCTGTTCTGGTCCCCAGCTTCACTACATCTCTTTTGACCTCCTTAATTTCCGCCTGCAGTAGGGATTTTAGGTCATTGTAAAGTCTTTCAAAGTCGCAGCGCCGTACTGGGAGAAGGGATAGACTGCTTATTCCCTCCTCGTCCCCCTCTTGTTCCGTGTCGGTATCTGGATTTGAAGCCGGCGCCATTTCTCCTGCTCTTTCACTCGCGCCTGCTCCTCCAAAGTATGCCCTGACATCGGCCAGCTTTTGCTTTTTTTGGCTTGCTGGTTTCTTCGGGGCCATCCTGGGATGTTTATGCAGTGATATCTAGAGGTTATGTGTAGAATCTGTGGGTTCTGGGGTATTTTTAATGTTATCTTCGTTGAGCGCGGGACGGAGCTATTCACTTATGCTTCCATACCCTTGTCCGTCGTGCATGCGCCTCGGCACCATATCTGCTTTATACCAATCTTGTTGTACTGAGCCTGTGGAAATGGAGTCCTTGAAATTACATGTAATGGTTTGGCTATTACTGAACTTAACTCCTTGAGAACTCTTGGATGTATGCCATCAGGGCCAGGTGCCTTATTTACTTAAATTTTTTCAAGTTGTCTATGAACTTCTTCCTTAGTTAACCAATTGTTCATCAATATGGAGGTTTTGGCTTCCTCCTGCGGCACTGCAATTGAAATTGATTCTTCCCTGGTAAACACAGAGACAAAGAATTTGTTTAATAACTCTGCTTTTCCCTTATCTCCAATAATCTGCCTGCCCATCTCACACTGAAAGGGTCCTATATTTTATTTTCTCATTTTTTTGTTATTAAGGTACTTAAATAACTTTTAGGGTTGTTCTTACTTTCTATTGCAATCCTTTTATAATTATCAATTTTTGCTAATTTGATTCCCCATTTGCAATTTTTGTTACATTCCTTATAATTCTGATACGATGCCTCCGTCTCTTCTGACTTAAAGAATCTAATCACCTTCCTCTTCTTGTCCATTTCCTCCCCTACCTGTTTATTTAGCCACATTGGTTTTGACTTATTTCTTTTATACTTATTACCCAAGGGTATACACTGATGAGTGTGCTTTTCTATCAATGTTTTAAAGACTGACCATTTATCTTCTACATTTGTCCCTGCAAAAGCATCATCCCATTGTATTACTCATAGATTAGTCCTCAGTTTATTAAAATCTGCCTTTCTAAAGTTAAAGGTCTTTGTTGGACCCAAGTAATTTGTTTTTTGATCATTTATTTCAAATGAGACCATGTTATGATCACTGTTATCCAAATGTTCCAGGACTTGAATATTTGCTATGACTTCTACATTGTTTGATATTACCAAATCCAGTATTGTCCCTCTTCTGGTTGGCTCCTCAATAATTGGGTCTTTAAGCACCCCGAAAAACCTGTTTCCTTTTGCTGTAATGCTAATCCCATTGCCCCAGTCTATGTCTGGGTAATTAAAATCACCCTGTAAGAGACGTGTTCAGAGGTACGCAATGGAGACTGTTTTAAGGTGAAATTAAAATAAGGCTTTATTGCGCCTGTCACTTTAAACACAGAAAACATGTAAATCAGCAAACAAAATCCGCTCCACTTTGGAGTATATATACTGTACACTTGTAGTCCAGCTCTCTTTAACTGCGTGGTTACGATTCACCGGCCCAAATCACAGGGACATTTTATTTATATATATATATATATATATAGAATCCAATGCACAGCCGGCACACCACATGCAAGTAAATAAGTTTTGGTGCTTATCCCATAAAGCAATAACAGACCATACGATACCGGTTGCAACACGACATCAAGGGACAGCACGCAGGTAAGTAAATCAAAAATGTTCTATATTTGATATATTTTGTGTCTTCTATCAAATATAGAACATTTTTGATTTACTTACCTGCGTGCTGTCCCTTGATGTCGTGTTGCAACCGGTATCGTATGGTCTATATATATATATATATATATATATATATATACAGTGGTTGACAAATCACCAAAAAATCTACTCGCCACACAAAAAAATCTACTCGCCACTTAGTACCAAACGTGTGCTGCTTGGGCCAATATTTACTCGCCCGGGGGTTAAATCCACTCGCCCGGGGCGAGCAAATGTATAGGTTTGTCGAACACTGTATATATATATATATATATATATATATATATATATATATATATAAAGACATAGATAACAGTCTTATAAGAAAAGTCTTCTCTGTTTCCTGTAGGGAAAGGCTTCTTTGTTCTCCTGGTGTCCACACCTTTGTGCGATAAGGCAATGTCAGGATTCAGGTTTAGAAGTACTTCCCCCTGTGTCTTGCTGGCAGCGTGCAGTCTCTTTTGGCAGGCTCAAGATGTCTATCTCCTTGTTCAGCTCACATGTGTGCTCAGGAGTCTCTCTTCCTGTCTCAGAGGCAGGCTTTTTCTGAGACCTGTAATCAGCCAGATGGTGTTTGTTAATTGTCTACCAGCAGTTAACCACCACACTGCTGGATTAGAGGCACACTTTTAAACGGGATAAGTCCCCTGTTACATACCTCCCCTGTTAGTGGGAAGCTCGGGCTTGCCACGGCCAAAGCCCATCCTTCCACTCTCATTCGAGATCTTTATGTGACTTATATGAGAGTGGATGGAGGAAGAGAACCATCAGTCCCGGTGGGATTGGAGCCCTTTCTCCAGTTTATTTGTGTCTCCGCCCGAAGGTGCTTGAGCTCAGTACTCCTCAGTCGCTCGAGGAGGACTTTTTCAAAGTATAGTCTTTCTACTGAGTGCGCGGTCATGAGATTTCCCTTGCGTTGGGCGCTCCTCTTTTTGTAGGCAGACTGTATGGCAACAGTTGCAGAGTGTTTGAGAATAGCCCTTTGATTTTTCTGCTCTTGAAGCTGTCTTTCTGCACTTCCTTCACTCAACGGAGTTGCCAGTTCAGCTTCTTTGGGATTGAGTTGCAATTCCACCTCCATTTTCCTAGAACGTCCTATCTTCTCCACTTCACCAGCTAAGGATTCTTCTGGGTTTGATTCGGCACATATACCTTTTTGTGTTGCCTGTTGGCCAGCTGAAGGTTTTGCTAGTGCTTGCTTAGGTGGTTTAGACTTTGCAACCTTGTTTTTTAGGTGACCGGTGTTCCCAGATCTCACTGTACCCTTTTTTCTTTGGGTTTTTGTGGCTGTGGGATACTGACGCTTGGTCAGGGTCAATACTTGTCCTTGCAGTACTGTAACCTCATCAGCAAGAGATCCCTGGTTTTTGAGGGCATCTTGCAAATCTCTTCTCAGGGAATTTATCTCCTCACCGTACTTTCTCTGAGCTTGCTTCCGCATTTTCATTGTATTGTGAAGCACTGTGAATTTCTTTGCTCGGGCCACAGTTACTTGTCTCAGTTTCTGGACCTTCTTGTGCTCCCTCTTGTGCCGAGTCACCTGGGCTCTAAGATTGGCCTCTAGCAATGCTTTGGTGATGCTCAGGGTAGCCTTCAGTTTCTCATGCTGCTTTGCAGGGACGTACTGGGTAATCAGACGTTCCTGCAGCACGTTTATTTCTTTTTCAGCCTGCAGATTGTCTTCCTGCAGAGTTTGCTGCTTCTCCTCAGCATTCTGGAGGTGTGTACGCAGACTTTGCAGTTGGTTCTGCAGTCGGTGCTCTGCTTCAAACTTTTCCTCTTCGAAAAGTTTATTTATTTATTTAAGCTCATGCAGCTTTTCATTCTTTTCCTTGACGTGGTCTGTCAAATGAGAATTCTCTTCTTTCAGTCTTAAATTTTCTCTTTTTTTCAGTCTCTAATATTCAGGACCTCCTTGTAGTCCGCCTTCCATTTTCGCACCTCTGCTTGGAGACTGACTTTCTCCTGGCGTGAGATTTCCTTCTCTACGTTGAGGGTCTGAAGCTCCTTCTGAGAGACTTTGAGATCTGTATTAAGATTGACAATAGTTTCTTTAGAATTGTCCAGCTCCTCAGCGAGACTGTGAAGTTCCTTTTTGGAGACTTCCAGTTTTGTGTGGCAGGTGCCGATCTCGTGGTGTGAGGCATCCAGTGCTGTGCGGAGTGTATGAACCTCCTTCTGGGACACTTCCACTTCTGTCCAGACACTGTTGACCTCTTGTTGTGAGGCATTCAGTTATTTGCGGAGAGTGTGAACCTCATTCTGAGAGCCTTCCACCTCTCTATGGCACTTGCGAACCTCCTGAAAGACTGTAATCTCTTTCAGTGCCTCCTCATATTTCTGCTTCAGATTAGCAATCAGTCTATCAGATTTGCTCTGTTTTTCATCCATGGCGGTAATAGTAGCATTTGCTGTATCTAGATCTGTTCTTAGATCCTCCAAGTCGGTCCCGGATTCAGAGTACATTGCGAGAACAGTCTTCTGTAGCTCAGCATTATTTTCCCTCTCCAGTTTCAATTGTTCCCGGAGCAGATCACAGTCACGCCTGGCAATTTTCAGGGCATCTTCAGGGCTGGTCAAGGGATCGTCACTCACTGGTTCCGGCTCCGCTTCCCTGGTATGGTTAGTTGAGGGTTTCTCACTATTAGCACCGGACAGACACTTCTTTGGGGTACACGACTTCTGCCTTGGGCTCTCTGGATATGCGATCATCCACGGGACGAATTCTCCGTTTTCTCTAGACTGCAGGGCCTCTCGGACCCCCTTTTCCTCCGCGGGATCTGCAGATGTGTCTGTTCCTTCCACGGTAAGTGAAGACCCTTTTTTCTTTTTCCGCCTTTTTGTTTTTGACGACTCCATCCCATCGGAATACTGGGGTCTCCGTCTTTATTTGAAATTTTAGCAGCTTCACTGGATCCACCATTCTTTTCTTGCGATTGTATTAGCTGGCGTATATATTCAGTGATCTGCTGCTCCGGCTCTTGCCAATCACATTCGTCATCATAGGGAGCAGTCTTCTCGGTTCATGCCGAGTTCAGGCACCCCCACTATTCTTGGGGTGTTTTGTGGGTGTGACTCGGTTCGGGTTCCCCATAAGAGATGTCTTCCTCCTCATCGGTCTGGAAGGGCCACTCTTCCGTGGGGTAGGGTTCATTACAGGAATGCCGCATCTTGTCCTCCATTCTGGGGCTATCAGGTGTATTTTTCTTCCTGACCTCAGGAGGCGCTATTGCAGCTGTTGCCACTGTTTTTGCTAGAACCCCAAATTGTGGTAGTCCTACAGGTGGGCATATTTTGCTTGTAGAGGTCACAGCTCTCACAGGCCTCTCTGTAGACTTTTTCTTGCCTTGGGTAAGTTTTACAATATTAGCAGTGCTGTGCATGCATTCACTCTGATCGTCTGAATAAGACCTGAAGGGACACTGCTCTGTGTGGTGGGGTTCTATTTCTTTAAATACAATGCTTGCTAGCTGACCATTTCCTTGCTTCAGCAAAGGCATTTGCTTTACACCATTTACTTGCTATATGCAATCCCTCCGCTTCAGCAAAAGAATTTGGTTTTCTGCTTGAGTTCAGTAATTTTCAGTCTCATCTTTGGGTATTATGGCATTCACTCTTCACACTTTGGGTGCATGTTGTACTCCCAAGATACATAGACAGACTTTATTGGCAGAAAAAAATATTCTCTTTTTTTTCCACTCAGGGCGGGGCGGCTTAACACTCAGCAATTGGCTTTGGGTTACCCTTTACACAGTTCAGCAATCCCTTTTTACCCGGCGGGGCAATTTTACACTCAGCACTTGCTTGCTGAAAATTCTCCTGCTTCAGCAAAAAATATATATATTTTATTTTTAAAGAAAATAATAAAAAAAGCCTAGCTCCTTTCATTGGAGCGCTAACTCACTTCTTGAACCCTGACTACGGCTGGAAGGCAAAGACGCTATTTCAACAACCATATTACACTTTATTGTGATAGGCAAGTAAGGTTTACCTGCTTCAGCACAGTCTCTCTCTCTCTCCTCTTGGAATCGGGGAAAAGAGTCCATCTGTGGTTTTGTGGCTTTCTTCAGTGCAGTGTAGATTTCCTGCCTGGATGTGTATCCCTTTAATTCTGATCTCTGCTGCAGGTGAATCTTTGTTTTTGTTGCTCAGGCTGTTTGTAAGACTGTATGCAGGCAAAAAGCACAAAAAAAATTCACAGGCAATCTCCGGGGGCCCCTTTTAACTTCAAGGGCCACCTCTCATCTCACTTCTGACACCATATGTAAAAGACGTGTTCAGACGTGGAGACTGTTTTAAGGTGAAATTAAAATAAGGCTTTATTGCGCCTGTCACTTTAAACACAGAAAACATGTAAATCAGCAAACAAAACCACTCCACTTTGGAGTACACTACCGACACACTTTATTAAAGTGTGGCCGGTACCGCAAGCCGGGATATTTCCCGGCTTGCTTGTGGCTGCCCCTCGGCGTGCCGCGCGTCATAGACGCGCGGTCACGCGTCTTCGGGAGCCTGCGCCCCCTGCACGCGCGTCCAGGGCTCCCCGAGGGAGCTCTGGTGTCCCGCGATCTGCGGGACGGCGGCAGGGGGTTCCGGGGGACCCGGCGGACCCGGTAGCGGTAGGGAGAGCGCCCCGATCGGAGGGCGCTCTTCCGCTGCTTCGGCGCGCGCCCGTCACACTCGGGCGCGCGCCAGGCTACTGCTGCGGCCAAGAACGGGCAAATGCTCGAATAAACTTGGCCGCAGCAGTATATATACTGTACACTTGTAGTCCAGCTTTCTTTAACTGCGTGGTTACGATTCACCGGCCCAAATCATATATATAAAGACATAGCTAACACTCTTATAAAAAAAGTCTTATCTGTTTCCTGTAGGGAAAGGCTTCTTTTATTCTCCTGGTGTCCACACCTTTGTGCGATAAGGCAATTTCAGGATCCAGGTTTAGAAGTACTTTCCCCTGTATCTTGCTGGCAGCGTGCAGTCTCTTTTGGCAGGCTCAAGACGTCTGTCTCCTTGTTCAGCTCACATGTGTGCTCAGGAGTCTCTCTTCCTGTCTCAGAGCCAGGCTTTTCTGATACCTGTAATCAGCCAGGTGGTGTTGGTTAATTGTCTACCAGCAGTTAAGCACAACACTGCTGGATTAGAGGCACATTTTTAAAAAGGGATAAGTCCCCTGTTACATACCCATTATGCAAACATGACCTAGTTTTGATGCCTTCTCCATTTGCAAAAGTATTTTAGCTTCCTCAATCTCACAGATATTTGGTGGTTTATTGCAGGGGTGAGCAAACTTTTCATGCCGAGCCCCCCTTTTTATCCATGAAATTTCTCGGGCCCCCCCACCTGATGTAATCAAAATCACATGAAAAAAAAAACTTTATTAAACGGTATACAATGTAAATACAAATATGTCTAAGGCCGCGCATATAGTGCCCATGACGGCGACGTCGCCCGTCTCCGCTAACGAAAGTTGTATTTTGCTTTGCGGCGGCGGTGCGGGCGACCAGGCCATTAATTGGTTCAGGGGCTGTCACATGAGGCGAAAGCCCCTGAAAAATCAAATATTGGCGGCTTAAAAAAATTGTGTCGCCACGTCACGCTTACTATAAGCGCACGCAACGGCAGCGACAATGCATTTGTTTTCGGGTGACGTCGCGTCGCCGGCACTATACGCGAAGCCTAAATACTTATATATAAACCGGCGCCTCCAAAAAGAATAATAAACAAAGCCTGACCAAATATAAAGTCCAATAAGGTTGAGTGGAAATCCAGAGTAGAATCTTCGATGAAGTCTCATGGAAAGACAAACAAACAGAAAAAACAAACACACAAAAAAAGGAAAAAGAAAAAGATCATAGTGCAACTAAAAACAACTAAAACAAATAATCACTGATATGATAAACGAGAGAATAATTACAAATTTAATGCATATGAATTAAAATGAATAAAAGGCAACAAACACTTGAATGTTGTGCAAGAGACACTATTAAAGCGATGACATCCGGTAGGGATAAAATTGAAACCCTACTTACAGCAAAGCTGCTAGGTATAAGCCCGTAGCACAGTGTCCTAAACTGGAACCGAAGCCTGGTAGGTGGTTGGTAATACACCGCCTCCGGAGATCCACGATGCCGGGGACTGCCGCTGCTACCACACTGATTGATGTCCTGATGTGTGGGGGGTGCCACAGGTGAAAACCTGGACCCGATGCTGCAGAGGGAATCACTGACGAAGTGACTGACGTCACGAAATGCGTAGGGTGGTTTTTATTGTTGCAGAGACCTTGACATCCTCCCCCGGCAGCCCTCCTGTCCTCTCTCTACCCAGCCTGAGTCCTCTGGGCTTCCCTGTTCGTGTCCGGCTACTTCCCCTGCCTTCGCGCTGCAAGGTGACGTCACTGAGGTCTCGCGAGACCTTTGGTCTGTGTCTAGCACCTCGGTGATTCCCTCGGCAGCATTGGGTCCAGGTTTTCACCTGTGGCATCGTGGATCTCCGGAGGTGGTGTATTACCAACCACCTACCAGGCTTCGGTTCCAGTTTAGGACACTGTGCTATGGGCTTATACCTAGCAGCTTTGCTGTAAGTAGGGTTTCAATTTTTTCCCTACCGGATGTCATCACTTTAATAGTGTCTCTTGCACAACATTCAAGTGTTTGTTGCCTTTTATTCATTTTAATTCATATGCATTAAATTTGTAATTATTCTCTCGTTTATCATATCAGTAATTATTTGTTTTAGTTGTTTTTAGTTGCACTATGATCTTTTTCTTTTTTTGTGGGTTTCTTTTTTCTGTTTGTTTGTCTTTCCATGAGACTTCATCGAAGATTCTACTCTGGATTTCCACTCAGCCTTATTGGACTTTATATTTGGTCAGGCTTTGTTTATTATTCTTTTTGGAGGCGCCGGTTTGTTTGTTTTTATTGTCTATATTGGTTTGTGTGAACCTTTGTCCTTGGCAGCCCCCACTTTAATATTTAAAGTGTGTTTTATTATATATTAGTCACCCATGTGTCACTATTTTTATTTGTAGCATTAGCGCTGTTCCCACTGCCCTTTCCCTAAATACTTATATACTTCAACAGCTCACTCTTGCAAAATTTGGCTGCGTCCACGCTGCCGCGGAGAGCGGTGACATCACCAACTCTCCAAGCATGAGCGCAGGGTGTCCTGCATCATTTTGCAAGCACGAGCGGGGAAGTGTTTAAACTTTTTTTTTATTATTTCTGCACATTCATAGTATGATTGATATAGGTGCAGCCGACCCTTTCACTTGCTGAGGATCGCAGCGAAGCAGGTTGCCAGCGGAGGAGAGCAGGAACACAGCGCTATTGTAGGGCAGACACCGGAGGGAGGGGCGTTTGACATCATAGCGCAGGGGCGTGCTCCTCCCCCGTACCTCCGAATCACGTGGCCGCCACCTGCACTATTCTATACTATTCTTCGGCTGCCCGCGTGCACACATCTTCTTGGCCGCCCGCGCACATCTTTTTCGCCTGCGCACCCAGGTTTTGCCGCACACGCCCCGCCTAAATAATCTTGCGCCCTGGGCGACCCCCCCTCAGTTTGTGCACCGCTGCATTCAATCACAACACCCACACACACAATCGCAACCAACACACACACTCAATCAACAGGCAGAGCACACACACAACACACACAATCACAACATCAACACACAGCACACACACTCAATCACAACACACACACACAACCAACACTCACATAATTACAACCAACACACACAACACCCACACACACTCAATCACAACACACACACAGACAGACAACCAACAGGCACAGCACACACACACACACGCACACTCACTCAATCACAACACCCACACACAGCACACACTCAATCACACAATCACAACACACACACCGCACACACACTCAATCACAACACGCACACACTCAATCACAACCAACAGACACAACACACACACACTGCAGTCTCTCTCATATATATATATATATATATACATATATATATATATATATATATATATATATACATACATACACACATTATATATATATATATATATATATATATATATATATATATATATATATATATAGGGAACCATGTTAAAAATGGTTTTTGAAGCAAAAAGTGGCACTGCGTGCTCATTTGCATGTCATTTCCCAGAATCCCTTGCTGCAGTGGAAGTGCTGTGTGCTGGGTGATAATGGTGAAGGGTGGGGTTGCAGACCTGCCTTAGACATGCAGATGAACATACAGTTATATTTACATATTTATATATATATATATATATATATATATATATATATATATATATATATACACATACACACACACACACACACACCTGGGGGAGGGAGTAACTAAGCCTCCTCAGGTCCCCCCATGTGCTGCTGAAAACGGGCGGGTAACAGACAGGAGGAGGAGGACTTGTCTGTGTGCAGGGAATGCCCCGCAGCAAGGCCCCGCCCCCTCTGCAAGACAGAGCATAGAAGCAGCAGCACGGAGCTTCTGGCCGCCCGTGCACAACTCTGCCCGCCCCAGGTTTCCCCGCACGCAGCCCACGCCCCCCCTAAATAATCTTGCGCCCCCCAGTTTGCGCACCGCTGGTTTATAGCATATCCCACCCAAACATTTTCTTTATACTTTTACCTCCACTGCTAATTTATATCCACAAGGTCTCTACATTTTCATCATTCCCTTCATAAACATCATCCCTTATAATAGGTTTTAGATCTGGTTTCCCTCCTCCTTCCGACTTCGGAGTCGAAATTGTTAGCGAAGTGGCAAGGTCCATTTGAAATAATTCTGAATGTGTGGTTGTTGGATTTTGAAGTGTTTCACCCAGTGAAAAGAAAAACAGATTTACCACGTGAATCTTTCCAAGCCTTGGAAGGTTCAATAAATGTGTTTATTTCAATAGCAAAGAGTTAGCTTTAGGGCCACAGGCAGACACCCTTACAACAACAGAAGGCGATCCAACTTGGGGAGATTATCTCCTTAGACCAGAAAGTAAAAGTCCAAAGTATGGTTAGATAATTTGTTGACATTATCTCCCCATTACCAGGGAAAACACCTTTAATTGCACACTGTGTTGAAACTGAGCTTGGTCAGAAAGTAAAACATTCCGGAAAAGTTATGCAAAGTTGTAAAAGTAGAGCTAGAAAATATGTTCAAACTAGGTGTGGTAGAGATATCATGGAGTGAATGGTGCAGCTCTATTGTGCAAGTCTCAACGCCTGATGGCTCTACCAGGTTATGTATAAACCAGGCCTGAACAACATGCGGCCCGCCGGGACACCCTGTGCGGCCCGCGACAGCTCCCTCCAACCCCCCCTTTCACTTCCCCCCCCCCACTTCACCCCCCCTCCCCACTTTACCCCCCCTCCCTACTTCACCCCCCCTTCCCTGGTAGGGAAGGGAGAAGTGCGCTCCAGCAGTGTGCGACTGCGCGCTCCCCCTAGGGTTGCCAGGTGTCCGGTTTCCACCCTGCCTGTCCGGTATAAAATCGGAGGTAATACCGGACACCTATGTGTCCGGTATTACCATTTTTGCGGCGAGAGCAGACAGTGCTAAGGCCTCGGTCCCGCTGCGCTCGTTGGCGCGGGCGGCTATGTCGCGAGTTCCCCACCAGCAGGGGAATCCTCGCGAGCCGGTCCCGGTCCCCCCTGGCGGCACAGCTGACTTCACGCTGTGGCGCGTCAGCCGCTAGGAGACACAAGAGAATGGTGTTTCCTAGCGTTGACGCGTCACGTGGTGTGGCTGTGAGCCAATGGGGAGGGGAGGCTTCGGGAGGAGGAGAGGCTTCGGGGAGCGGGGAGGAGTGTGGAGTGAAAGCAGATGAGTGCCTGTCTGTGTGTGTGTCTGAGTGCGTGCGTGCCTGTCTGTGTCTGTGTGTGTATGTGTGTGCCTGAGTGCGTGAGTGCCTGCCTCTGTCTGTGTGTGTGTGAGTGCGTGAGTGCCTGCCTCTGTCTGTGTGTGTGTGTGAGTGCGTGAGTGCCTGCCTGTGTGCGCGCGTGTGTGTGTATGAGTGCGTGAGTGCCTGCCTGCCTGTGTGTGTGTATGTGTGTATGTATGAGTGCCTGCGTGTGTGTGTGTGTGTAGCAGCTCCAGCCCGAGTCCGTGGAGGGAGGGGGGGGAGAGTAGCGGGTCCTTCCTGCAGCCCGTGGAGGGAGGGGGGGGGAGAGTAGCGGGTCCCTCCTGCAGCCCGTGGAGGGAGGGGGGGGAGAGTAGCGGGTCCCTCCTGCAGCCCGTGGAGGGAGGGGGGGGGGGAGAGTAGCGGGTCCCTCCTGCAGCCCGTGGAGGGAGGGGGGGGAGAGTAGCGGGTCCCTCCTGCAGCCCATGGAGGGAGGGGGGGGGGGAGAGTAGCGGGTCCCTCCTGCAGCCCGTGGAGGGAGGGGGGGGAGAGTAGCGGGTCCCTCCTGCAGCCCGTGAAGGGAGGGGGAGAGTAGCGGGTCCCTCCTGCAGCCCGTGGAGGGAGGGGGGGGAGAGTAGCGGGTCCCTCCTGCAGCCCGTGGAGGAAGGGGGGGGAGAGTAGCGGGTCCCTCCTGCAGCCCGTGGAGGGAGGGGGGGGGGGAGAGTAGCAGCTCCCTCCTGCAGTCCGTGGAGGGAGGGGGGGAGAGTAGCGGGTCCCTCCGCTCAATCCACGCCCCCCCTCCCTGTCAAACCTCCCATTCCCGCCCACCTCACGCTCCGGCTCCGGCTCCCTACAGACCGCATATCGCGGTCTGTGTATCTCAGCGCACCGCCTGTCAGCAGTGCGGATGCGCTGACTCTGGGAGCGGGGGGGCGTGGCTTGAGCGGAGGGACCCGCTACTCTCCCCCCCCCCCTCCCTCCACGGACTGCAGGAGGGAGCTGCTACTCTCCCCCCCCTCCCTCCACAGGCTGCAGGAGGGACCCGCTACTCTCCCCCCCCTCCCTCCACGGGCTGCAGGAGGGACCCGCTACTCTCCCCCCCCCTCCCTCCACGGACTCGGGCTGGAGCTGCTACACACACACACACGCAGGCACTCATACATACACACATACACACATACACACACACAGACACACACAGGCAGGCACTCACGCACTCATACACACACGCGCGCACACACATGCAGGCACTCACGCACTCACACACACACACACACACACAGACAGAGGCAGGCACTCACGCACTCAGGCACACACATACACACACAGACACAGACAGGCACGCACGCACTCAGACACACAGACAGGCACTCACCTGCTTTCACTCCACACTCCTCCCCGCTCCCCGAAGCCTCTCCTCCTCCCGAAGCCTCCCCTCCCCATTGGCTCACAGCCACACCACGTGACGCGTCAACGCTAGGAAACACCATTCTCTTGTGTCCCCTAGCGGCTGACGCACCACAGCGTGTAGTCAGCTGTGCAGCCAGGGGGGACCGGGACCGGCTCGTGAGGATTCCCCTGCTGGTGGGGAACTCGCGACATAGCCGCCCGCGCCAACGAGCGCAGCGGGACCGAGGCCTAAAACTGCAGGCGGGGGCGGGAGGAGCACTCGTGAGTCTGTGCAGCCTGTCCGATTGGAGGAGCGGAGAGCCAATCAGAGGACAGCGGGGGCGGAGCCCACACCCCGGCGGCCCAGAGAAGTGTATCCTTCCTGGCATTAAGGTAAGGACACAGATTGGGGGATGGGGGGAGCCAGGGTGAGAGGATGGGGGGAGCCAGGGTGAGATGGTCACATGATGGGGGGGCCTGGGTGAGATGGTGACAGGATGGGGTGAGAGGTTGGGGGTCAGGGGGACAGGGTGAGAGGAATGGGGAGGACAGGATGAGAAGATGAGGATGGGGGAATAAGATGATAATGGGGGAGGGGGGATGAGATGGTGAAGGCGGCCAGCCTTTGGAGATGAGATCATGATGATAGGGGATATTTTAAATGTATGGTGGAGGTAGGGGTATATTTTATATATATTGTGGAGGTGGGGGTATATTTTATATGTATTGTGGAGGTGGGGGTATATTTTATATGTATTATGGAGGTGGGAGTATATTTTAAATGTATTGGGGAGGTGGGGGTATTTTTTAAATGTATTTAGGGGGAGGTGTGGGTATTTTAAAATGTATTCTGGGGCGTGGGGTATTTTTAAATGTATTTGGGGGCATGGGGGTATTTTTAAAATGTATTTAGGGAGCTTGGTGGTATTTTTTATGTGTTCGGGGGGGGGGGTGGGTGTCCAGTATTTTTGGACAAGCCACCTGGCAACCCTAGCTCCCCCCCATGCCCCCCCCCTCCCTCTCCTGCTCCTGCTCTAGCAGTGTAGCGCGAACCGGAACTTCCGGGGTCTGCTGCTAGAGGGCGCATCCCTCGCGCTTCTCCCTGCCGCCATCTCTGTTGCCTCCGCTGCCACCTCTGCTGCTGCTGCTGCTGCTGCCGCCGCCGCCACCATCAGGTAACATGGGCGGGTAGTTCATCAATGAGGGGTTGGGGGGGCTGCTGAAATGGGCAGGGGGGCTGCTAAAATGGGCAGGGGGGCTGCTGAAATGGGTTGGGGGGCTGCTGAAATGGGCAGGGGCTGCTGAAATTGGCTGGGGGGCTGCTGAAATGGGTTGGGGGGGCTGCTGAAATGGGTTGGGGGGCTGCTAAAATGGGCTGGGGGGCTGCTAAAATGGGCTGGGGGCTGCTGAAATGGGTTGGGGGGGGCTGCTGAAATAGGCAGTGGGCTGCTGAAATGGGCTGGGGGAGAGATGTGAGGTGCAGGGGGGAGAGAGATGTGAGGTGCAGGGGGAGAGCGATGTGAGGTGCAGGAGGGGAGAGAGATGTGAGGTGCAGGGGGGAGAGTGATGTGAGGTGCAAGCGGGGAGAGTGATGTGAGGTGCAGGGGAGTGGGATGTGTGTAGTGTGCAGGGGGAGTATTATGTATACTGTATGAGTGAGAGGGAGAGATGGGGGTATGAGAGATCGATGGGGAGTCTCGCAAAGGTTGATGATGAGGGTTTTTGGGGGAGATATGAGGATGATGATGAAGGGTACTGGGGTAGATATATGAGGATGATGATGAAGGGTGCTGGGGTAGATATATGAGGATGATGATGACGATGATTTTACCTCTGCGGCCCCAAACTTTTTTCCTTGGAGCAGTTTGGCCCTTCTCACTGTACAAGTTGTGCAGGCCTGGTATAGACTTTAGAAAAGTAAACACAATTTCTAAGTTTGACACATACCCTATGCCTCGTGTTAATGAACTCCTAGGGACTAGTGAAAGCAAACTACATTACGACATTAGATTTAATGAAGGGATATTGGCAGATCCCTCTGACAAAAGAGTCACAGGAAAAAATGCCTTTTCCAGTGCCCAAGAATCCAGTGGACATCACATTGTGAGGGGGCATTTCATGGAGTCAAATCAATACTCTATTCTAGGCCCAGTCCTACAGAGACCAGATTTTGGAAAACCCTTTATTCTACAAACCAATGCATTGGAGGTCGGTTTAGGGGCTGTCTTGTCCCAGGAAATAAACAAAGAAGAGTTTCTGGGACTCTACCTGAGTAGGAAACTGTTAAAAAATGAACAGGCCTACTCAGTTATCGGGAAAGAGTCCCTAGTCATAAAATGGGCGAATTTGGCCCTTAGGTACTATCTCCTCAGAGTCACCTTTATCCTTATAATGGATCGTGCTCTTCTTAAATTGCTTCTCTCCATGAAAGCGACCCCTGTCACTCGGTGGTACCTGGCCTTCAACCCTTCTCCTTTCACGGTCAACATAGAGCAGGAAACTCACCTTAACCTGCATTTTTTTTGTCCAGAGAGGGGGTAGGGTTATATTGAGGAGTTTTGGTAGGACCACACTCTAAATGGGGGGGTGGGGGGTAAGGGAGTGAATGGGTTAACTCCCTAACTAAATTAAAACCAGGGTTTAAAAGCAGGCAGGAACTTCCTAAAAACCGGTGAGGTACAGGTTCAGCTTCCCAGAGACGTTATATCACTCCTGTGTGCAGATAGGAAGCTGAGATGTCAACAGGGCATACAAGTGTGGCTTCTATTGGGTGACCCTAGCAGCCATCTTGATTTTGTTTTCTTTCCACGTGCAATGGCAAAGGTAAATTTCTTGTGTACCAAGGGTCCCTGGTGCTGAGAAGAGTGCAGTTTTGCTTTGGCGGAACTCCACATCGACATTTGGGGCAATGTTGCTTTAATCAAAATCATATGTAGTATTGTGGCCCTTCTAAGTAGAATCATTTCCTATTCCTTTTTACCTCTTAAAAATCACACTGTAGTTCAGTAACTCTGCTTTGATGATGAATTACTTTGTCTGGTAGCTTAGAGCCTCATATAATAAATAATATTTACGATTACAATATGTATTGGATATTTCATTAAGCGCTTGTTGAGCTGTTCATTGTTAAACTTATGTCTAGATACATTTTTTTTTTTTAAAAAGACAGTATCTTCAAGGGATGGAAAAATCCCGAGCACCTAACTTTTCTGTGCTGACTTACCTGTCATCACCATGAACGGCAACAACACTCTCAACCATGCCTTACTAACGCAAGAACAAAGCATGACTGAGCATAGATACCGGCTGTGGCGGTGACTGACAGGTCAGTCAGCACTGCGTCGCTTAAGTCCAGTGTGGGCGAGCAAGGTACAGTGCTTCGGGACTCTTGTCATTGCAGTTACCTAGTTACCAAGCACTGCCATCTACAGCACTTATTCCCTCATCTGCTGTCTCTGTAAGGCTAAGGACCCGCTGCGGTCGGCGGCACGCGCGGGCCACCAGCACCTTACCTCCAGTCTGGAGGTCACCGCTGGCTACTTCCGACATGGCTGACTGCGTGCTGTGACGCGTCAGCCGGCCGATGCTGCAAGCTTCTTGTGATGAGAAGCGCTGACGCGTCACGTGGTGCACGAGTCAGCCAATGAGGGAGGAGGAGGGAGGAGAGGAGGATGGAGAGGAGGAGGGAGAGGAGAAGTTACAAGAAGGATAGAAAATGACTGATGCTGGTTCAGTGACTCGTAGTAACTGGCAGCACTTAGCTTGTGAGAAACTTTTGCTGGACTCGTTCTACATAGGGCTGGAAGCTACTAATCTAAGTAAAGCTCAGAGTATTTATGAGGGGACGTGAGAAGTAGCCCTGTGAATTCTGTGAATGCGTTTGTCCTGCAATAAAACCACGCCCCCCCCCGACCTGTTTTGGCCACGCCCCCGCGCTGGAAAAATTAAACGGCAGATCGCGGTGCAGTGACTTGCATGCGCCGCCGGGAAGCAAGGCGGCCGTGCGGGCCCGTGCAGCGGGGCCTCGTCCTTAGTCTCCCATCATATCACTTAGATGGTAAGCTGTTCGGGGCAGAGATTTCCTTTCCTATTGACTGATTTTGCTGTGCTTATTGTATTTTAATTCCCTGTACTGTATTCTTTGTGAAGTGCTGGGTACACTTTGGCACTATATAAATAAAGTGTAGCAGCACTTATCATCTGAGATCTGACTCCAAAAGACTGTTCATGGTCCCAAGTTTTAAGCAAAGTATCCGGCCGCTCCTCCTCTTACCGTGCACCCCAAAACTGGAACAACCTACTGGAGACTCTCACATCTACCACCAGTCTAAGTTCTTTCAAAACTAAGGCTGTCTCACATTTTAATCTGGTCTGTAACTTTTACATACACCTATAATATATATTATCTCTAACTGTGCATGCTATGTCTTGTATATAATCTATACCGTTCACTTAGTGTATGTAACTATGTATTTGTAACCATGTATTATTTGTCACCTTAACTCTATGCCCAGGACATACTTGAAAACAAGAGGTAACTCTCAATATATTACTTCCTGGTAAAACATTATATAAATAAAAAATAAATAAAATAAACATACATTCCAAGGGAGGGGAGTGAGGCAGCGAGGCAAAGTGCTCCGGATTCATAGTGTGGCTTGGGAATGGGTGGGAAGGAGTGTGTCTGTGTATGTATCACTGTGTGTCTGTCACTGTAAATGGGGTGGGGGGTCGGGTAGTTAAAATGTCACTTGCATCCCCCACTGCTTAAAACGCGGACTCCTAAATATTCTGCCTGGCTCCTAAGTATTTTATATTTTTGTCCACC
The DNA here is from genome assembly GCF_040206685.1 of Ascaphus truei. Lineage (NCBI taxonomy): Eukaryota > Metazoa > Chordata > Amphibia > Anura > Ascaphidae > Ascaphus > Ascaphus truei. The sequence goes on from NC_134484.1 coordinate 448,328,573, forward strand.
CATTCATGAAGCAAACAACAAAACTGTACAGAAACGGTTACATGATTGAGTGTTTTGTTTACTGCAACTCAGATTATTGTTTATGTGCTTCTGTTATTTCTATTTCTTAGCAACTACTAACATAACTCACCCCTTATCATTTTCATACTACCAAGGATATTATAAACTACCTCTTCAAAATAAGGAACATGTGATCAGCTCTGCCATACGGTAGTCATGTCGTGGTTGGTCATTTACCGGCTTGCAATCATATGATAACTAACCTGCACAGCAGCAGTGCCATCTAGCATTCCCCCTACATGCAATAATCAAGTAATATTCACTCATCATTAGATGCTGAATTACATATTCCTTTTTGAATATCCCTATAAATAAATTAAATGTCATAACTTAAATATAGGACATCAAAAGCCTTACTTCTGCTATCACTATGGTCACCGCATTGTTAAAAAATGCCAGTGTTGTTCCCTCTGATCTCCCTTAATTTCTATTCATCGGTGGACCTGCTGCATACTAGGCATGGAAGATAATAGAGTGAAGGCATCCTCCAGGGATGACCAGTGCCGTTTTCCATCCCAAGATATTGGTCGTTTTGCTTACTTGTGTAAAATAGACAATCAATGATTGTGGGGGGTCAACCGACTGAAAGTTATAACGTCATGTCATGTTAATGTCACCGCTTTCTAATGGCCTGCCAGAATGAAGCTATTTAAATCCCCCAAACTGAAAAAAAAATGTAAGTGGAAAATTACTCATATCTCAGAAACATGGGGTCCACATATCTAAACGTAATATACATCAGTCCCAATAAATCACTTGGTTCATATTATGTTAACAAAAAAGTAGTATGTATTGTTGTTTACAAACACACAGATACCCAGCAAGCTCTCAGAAACCCCTCCAAATTACCACAATATATTTATGTGTATAAGTGTCAAAAGGAGTGCTACAGAGTGTGGCTAATTGTATAAAACAAGAAGCAAAGAAGTCCAGAGCAACATCCAATGTGACAAAAATACACAGTGAAATACCTATATATCTCTTGGAAAAGGGTCATTTAGTTAACCCTTTGGCCAAAGTGTATAAGCCTGCGAGCCACTTTCAAGGCATGACCATAATATTGCAGGTCCTAACACTAACTGATTAAAATCCTTATTTACCTCTGTTATTAGAGGCGGGATGGTCCTGGCATTGAACCTGTCGCAAACAATGGATTGTTGTTTAATACTCTGAAGGGGGCACAGTGTGATAACTTGTTGCGTGCAATCTTTGGACTGCAGGCTGCACACAACTGATCCAAGTAAATGTCATTTTACTTTATTTTCATCAATGTCCCCTTACTTGGTTGGAGAATTGGTGTAGAATACTGAAATTATAACCATGCGTTGGTAATGTATATGTATATTACAATGGGAAAAGTTGGCATTTTATAAAAATAGCTTCCTCTAGGTCTAGGAGGAAAGGTGATTTGTTTGCTACAGTATGGAGCTGAAGAATGAAGATGTTGCTTTCACTCAGCCATACACATTGTAGCAACATGAACACCAGTTATTTTACTATACAATCATAGAACAATAACAGGACTTTCATATTTTTAGAATCTAGTGTCTGCATAAATCTCTCACTTAAGAGATATTAAAGCAGCAATCTCCCCATTTTTGCACTGATTATATATATATATATATATATATAAAGAATATACATTATCATCCGAGGACTGATAAAGTAGAGACAGCACACAGTAGGAAGATGACAAAAGGTTATATTAACTTAAACAGCATCACAGATTACAGATGTTTCGACCCCACAGATAGGTCTTTTTCAAGGGGATGTGTATACACACTGCCACTGAGAAGGTTATAAACAGCAAGATGCCTAACCTTAAAAATGCATTCTTACTTAATATCATGTTATAATGCTTTCTGATTCCTGGGGAATACCTTTTTATTATTCCTATAAAAAAATGCTTTGAAGATCCAAGAGTTCTTGATATTTTCCTTTATGTATGGAGATTTCTGGGGAGCATTTTAATCACTCTGTGGCATCCTGATTTGTGGGAATTAGTGTCTCGAATTGTGCAGAGATTCATTAAAAAAAACAGGGTTCAAAAAATGAGGACAATATTTTTACTGCTGCGAATACAATAGAAATACTTTTTTAATCAAGCAGGTGAAACTGTTTAAAGTGGGAGCAAACATATGTTTTTCCTTACTCGCAGGGAATTAAATAAAGTCCAGTTGTTACATTATATAGTGTCAGCAATGCACGCAGGGCTTTGCAAAAGGGACAATAGAATACAGGAAATTATAATACAATAAATCCAACAAACAAAATGAATCCCTGCCCGTCGGAGAGAAATCTTACCTAAAGACCAACACTACCCACACACATACGGTATGAGATGTAATGCAAGTGAACCAAATAAAATGAATTTCAGACGAACTCCCTGCAGATTGTAATATTTAATAGGGATTAAGTTCCTGTTTGAAATGTAAGCTTTGAAATAATATATAAGACTTTCTGTTAGACAACATTGGAATGAGTTTTGAGCGCAGGGGAGGAGCTGGTCCCTCATCCACTTTCTCTTTAAGTTTACGATTTGGTTGCAGCAGAACACATTAAAACAGGTCCTAAGAACTCGGGAAGGGAAAAGTAAGGATGGGGATCTGGAAGGGAGACGACGACGGATGAGGATCTGGGAGAAGAATGAGGACCACGAAGGGAGGAAGGACGAGGATCGGGAAAGGAGCAGGAAGGATGGGGATCGGGAAGGGAGACGACGACGGATGAGGATCTGGAAGGGAGAAGAATGAGGACCACGAAGGGAGGAAGGACGAGGATCGGGAAAGGAGCAGGAAGGATGGGGATCGGGAAGGGAGACGACGACGGATGAGGATCTGGAAGGGAGAAGAATGAGGACCACGAAGGGAGGAAGGACGAGGATCGGGAAAGGAGCAGGAAGGATGGGGATCGGGAAGGGGAGGAGGAAGGATGAGGATCGGGAAGGGGAGGAGGAAGGATGAGGATCTGGAAGGGAGGATGATGAGGATCCGGGAGGGAGGACAGATAAGGGTCGGGAAGGGAGGACGGATAAGGGTCTAGAAGGGTAGAGGATGAGGATCAGAGGATTCTTTTTCACAACATAACATTATGGAATACACAAGCAGACAAAACAGCATGTCAAACCTCACTCTCTCGTTGATGAAATGTGTAGACGTTGCAGATTGCCGACGTAGGCGTTGCTGGAGTTTTTTCAAGGCAATTTCTCTATGTAATATATTACGTAATTATGTAATTATGTAAATGTAGTATATATTTACATAAAAATTTGTTGTAAGGGTTGTAAGAGAGTCAGTAGATGTCCGGTGAGGTACTACCTAGGGTACTGAGTATTACTGTGACCGAGTTAAACTCAGCTCGAAGTGCTAAATAGGAAGCCACTCTCAAACGTTTAGTGATCCCCAATTGTCATCTGAGGCATCTACTTAGATACCTATGATTGCTGTGGGTTCAGATTATATCCTTTGTGGGTTAGCTCACCCACTCCAACCTGGTGTAATTCCTGCACAGCTGGGCTCCCTGATCTCGCTCTGTAGTAGCCTCTGTGCTGTCAGGTCCTGGTCTCTGCTGCATGCACTGGTCCAGTGGGGTAACTCTCTCTCTCTCTGCAGTTCCTTCTCTCTTAGGGGTTCTGCATGGACTCTCTGTGCAGGATGGGCCTACACACCCTCAGCTCCCTTTCCAACTGTCACCCCACTGGCTAAGCACAGTCATATGGTCCAGTGGAATGTAATTCTTAAAGGGGCCATGTCCTGTGCTGATATTAGACACGGGGTTATATCCTCCCACTGCTAAAATGTTGATGTCCCCATCATCCAGGATAAACAAACAATACATTTATCTAATCTAACAATTAACTCCTCTCTAGGAACATAACCTCACAGGTACAGTAGATCCGACACTCAAACAGTTTTGACAGATAGGAGTTGTTGGGGAATGTAGAACATTCTGGAGTAACGAATGCTATTTCCAGAGTCATGGGTACTACCCATCTAACAGTACTAACCATAGGGACCTCAGTCAAAACTCCCTGTAAGTCATAGGACAGTTTCTTGGAGGGTCTAGTCTCCCATCTTAGGACGTGAGGCTAATGCCGGAGGTATAACGTCTACTTCCCTTTCCACCTTAGGGGACTCAAATGGTATCGGTGACTCAGATATTGCGGGCCCTGCACTAGGGGAAGACTCACAGTCACCCATCATGGATTCATGGGGGTAAATTCCTATGGGGGTAAATTCCTCTGCTCTGGGATCCAGTTCAAGAATAAAAGTTTTTTCTAAATCCTGAGACCCTACTGGTTGTATTTGGGGACCCGGTTGAGGGGCAGGCAGTTGTTCCCTGTTCAAAATATTTGTCAAGTGCCCTAAAATTCTTTCTCCGTGGTACCCCTCCTCTTGTTTGGACTCCTCATCACTGTCTTGCCTATCCTGGCTAACTGGATTTGTACCAGAACCCTGTCATCTGTTCAATTGATCACTTCTCCTGGGCCTATGGGGTTCTCTTGGAATGTTTTCTCTCTCAGGGCAGCGCACTAACTGACCTATTGGCAGGAGGTGGTTTCAATTTAGATTCTTTGTGCGCCCATTTCCCTTTTCAGGCCTCACTCTATAGACGGGGAGTCCTTCAAGCTTCTCTACTACCACATAAGCCTCAGTTTTCCAGCGATTTGCTATTTTGTGTTTTCCTCCTCCCCCTTTGAAGCGCGTGGATAGCGTGAAACGATCGTCGGGTTAGAGTGACGTCATCACCTTGACGGTCACATGGGATGCAACGGAGCGTGCATGCAGCTCCTATTGCTGAGAGACACGGAGGAATATTATACACATGACATCTACCACACTGGTGTCCTTACAGTACTATCAGGTCGTATATCGCCTGTTCCTCTGCAGGTTACCTGTATCCCACATACTTATCTACCAGCAACATTTGGGATATATTTATTTGAGTGTATACTTAACCTATTGTAGCCATTTCATACCATCATATGAATACTTACCAACGAATTTGTGACATATTAATGTCTCCTTTGGGTATGTTTTATCTCTAGCAGTGTGGGATTGCCCTCTGACTATAAGCTGCTATTGTGCATGATGTTTTGGTGAGGCTATTAGCCGTGTTATTATATCTTGAACCCTAACTCCATATATATTACTATAGGTTATTAGTATAGGTTCATATTAACACCCACATTCACCATACATTCTCCGTCTCGCCCACTAGGGGATCTTCTTTAATTGTTGGTATTTAGTTGTCATTTTATGCATTTCGTCATATTACATAATAAAATAAATGTATATATATTTGTTTGTCGCGCCATAGTTTAGGTTGTGTGGGAGGTTCCCAATTGGTCTGTGTATTTACTTGCATACTATTGGTACTAGTTAATATACTGGTGCTTTATGTGTACTATATTATATTCATGTGATGAGTGCAGTCTATGGGGACTTTTAGTGACCTTTTCTGGTCACATTGTTGTGTTTTGTTTTCCTGGTATCCCCAGATTCCGGATAATCTCTGATCTGCAGTTGTAGCTCTTTCCCGTGTACTTTTTTATCGTAATGGCTTTTGTTTCCACGATTATTTGTGTCAGCTGCAGAAGTGGCCAGTTGTACACTTCTTATAACTGGTCTCTGAGTTTCTGTACATATTGCATGTATGTGGTTGGGGATGTGCCATCTGCCAACACTCCAAAACACAGGTCAATGGGCACTCGGGCTTCCTATCCAAACATTAGTTAATAGGGTGAATAGCCAGTGGATTCATTCTTTGTGCAGTTGTAAGCATGGACTAAGTGGTTTACATGTTGACTCCATCTTTCCTTTCCTTGATTATTTAGGGTACCCATCATATTTAATAGGGTCATAAAGGCCAAAAGCAGCTCCTGGTAATGAGGGCCAGAGAGAGGCTGACTTCCTGTCAGGAAGTGAGGAGTAGGAATTACCAGGAACCAAGATGGCGACGGTAGCTTCAGTGAGGGTGAGAGGGCACTTCCTGTCGGCAGCCATTTTAGGTATCCAGACAGATCCCTTATAGGGTTACTGTTTAATTCTTATAGTGTGTGGAACATATTGTGTGAGACTGTAGTGACTAGACAACTGTAAGGAATCCGGTCCTGGGTTTGGCTGGATCACTCTTACAGGGCTACAGAGTTTCAGGCAAACCCCGCCTTGCACTGAACAGTCAGAATCACCTGCTCTGGCACCCTGCAGTCTGCTTCTTGCTGCCTCCTGTGCAGCTCTGTCCGATTGGCTTCCCGTGCTATTTAGCTGCTCCCTTTCCCTCATAAAGTTGCTGAACATAGACTTTGCAATCCCTGTTGCAAGTAACTGTGCTGGTCACAGACTCCTCTGTTTGGCCTGGCTTGGCCTCCTTGTGCCTGAGTCTCTCCCTTCTGACCTCCTGCTTCCAAGGCCTCCCTGCACGGTAGCCTCGGTGCTACTCCTTGTTCCTGGCAGTCTCGTCTCCGCCACGCTGAGGCGGCTCGCTGATCTCAGCTTCTCCTGTGTCGTGTCTGTACTCCTGGTTTCCCATGGCCTCCTCTCCTTCTGTTCCTGTTCCCTCCTTCCATAAGCTCTGCTATGCTGTAGCAGGTCTGCTCAGTTTCCTGCTTTCCATGCTGAAGCGGCCTAACCAGTTTTCTGTTTTCTACGCTGAAGCGGCTTGGCTCCAAGTTTCCTGCTCTCTACGCTGAAGCGGCTTAGTTCCAGTTTCCTGTTTTCTATGCTAAAGCGGCTTGGCTCCAAGTTTCTTGCTTTCTACGCTGAAGCAGCTTCACCCAAGATTTCCTGATGACGACTTCAGCTCGTGACCGCGACCTCTGCTCCTGTGCCGACTACCTCGGCTTGTCTACGGATTACCCTGCATTCTCCAACCCTGACCCAGCTATGTTAGACTACGGACTGCGCAGCCTAGAACCGGCTTCGTGGTCTAAGGTCGGTGTTTTCATATCCCCACCTCAGCCTCGCGGCCCGGTCCCGGTTTGTGGCGAGCACAATCATTACAACAACACAGTGGTAATGAATTATAACAAGCTTTTTATACTCATACAGCTATAATTTGTGGTGTTCCATATCTCATATGAATCAGTACGGTGGCTCTTAATCTCAGAATCACTCCATACTTAAACAAACTATACCAACAGCGAGAACGCTGCACAAACAAATAACTTTTATCTCTGTCCAGCCTCCCAATCATGGGGTACTGGCCTGAAGATCCTGGTGTGCTAGCACAATCGTTGGAGCTCATAAACTGTGTGTGTTGCAGGCCTGCTGCTTCACAAAGATCAAACTGTGATTGCAATATAACTGCAGTTTATATCCTTTGTGGGTTAGCTCACCCACTCCAACCTGGTGTAATTCCTGCACAGCTGGGCTCCCTAATCTCTCTCTGTAGTAGCCTCTGCGCTGTCAGGTCCTTGTCTCTGCTGGGCCCTGCTGCATACACTCTCTCTGCAGTTCCCTCTCTCTTAGGGGTCCTGCATGGACTCCTTGTTGTGGAGGGGTGGCCTGCACACCCTCACTCCCTCAGCTCCCTTTCCAACTGCCATTCCACTGGTTAAGCACAGTCACATGGTCCAGTGAATGTAATTCTTAAAGTGGCCATGTCCTGGGCTAATAGCAGACACTGGGAGTTACATTGGTTACTAATAAAGTATTTATTTGAAATGTCGTAAATTCATTGTCAGTGTACATCTGGGGTCATAGTGCTTTGTGGGATCCTTTTTTTTCTCCATTAATTTACATTTACTGCTCTAATCCATTTGAGCACCATCCCTACTACACACGTGTAGGCTGAGCAAGGGGATCTGTTTTGTCTGGTAGCAAAAAGGTTGAAGCAAATGGAGAACACGAGCGACATCAAAAAATGGTTATTCCACACTTCCAGGTAGTGGTGTACCGAGTACCCGGAATTACCCGGTACCCGGTGTTACCCGGCACATATCCAGCTACCCGGACATTACCCGGACCCGGCAACTGAGAAGTGGGCGTCGGGTAATGTCAGGGCAGCTGGAAATAATCTTAATACTTACCTTTTCGAAGACATCTAGGACCAGCAGCAGTCCTGTGGCGGTGGCAGCATCAGAGGTGTCTTCAGAGGGCGGGGGAGCTGCAGCAATCACTTCCTGGGCACCGCAGCAGGTAAACAGTGTCTGTGTGAGCCGCCGGGGAACCACATGACCGGAGCAGGAGACGGAGCGTTCCTATTGGACAGACGGCGGATATCCGTTACCCGGTGGTTTTTTTTATAATTGAGGACCTGGTCCAACACTACTTCCAGGGGTTCAAATATTTGTAATCCCAAAATATGTCAAATTTCCTTGATTACACTTGGGAAGAGCCTACCATTGGTTAATACAATCATTGGGTATCAGACAATAAGTAGTATTAAAAAAAAAAAAATCTAAAAAACCTTTAGGGCAGTAATTTGGGAAATGTTACCATCCAACACTTTTCCTGAAATGTGCTTGCGAAGAGTTTTCCATAGATGAACAGCACGACCTGGTAACAAAAAGTGTGTAGGGCACACAGAGGGGGATGTAAGGACACTTGTGATTTATATAAAAGGGTGTTTGCTACTTGGAAGTGTGTAAATGCACTCTCTCAGAATTCATAAAAAGACAGGTGCTACTTTTAAGCATCTTTAAATCAGTCCAGATGTGCTGCACAATCCTATATTTAGGTCTTGAATATATATATATATATACATTTATATATTGAAAAATATATAAATGTCCAAAATGTTTGGTCCGATATGAACATGTTCAAATTCAGAGAACAGAGTAGATTTATCTATGATCAGGTATATTTTCCCCAGATATGCAGCATGAAGACATATATATATATATATATATATATATATACATACACACACACACACACACACACATATATATATATATATATATATATATATATATATATATACATACATATACATATATGCAGTGGTCGACAAATCACCAAAAAATCTACTCGCCGAACAAAAAAATCTACTCGCCACCTAGTACCACACGTGTGCTGCTTGGGCCAATAGGAGCTCGCCACGATGTTAAATCCACTCGCCCGGGGCATGCAAATGTATAGGTTTGTCGAACACTGTATATATATATATATATATATATATATATATATATATATACACACACACACACACACATACATACATATACACATACACTTTCAACTCACCATGTTTGAACTATACGATCCCCAAAAGATTATTTTACCTGGTATCCAATATTGCCCAAATGACTGAACAAAACTTTAAATGAAATTGCAAGGCAAAAATCAATACCGCAATCTCTACAAAACACCTATATTTTCTCTGGCTCAGAGGAGATTTTATCCTTAGCAGTATGATTGCCGGAAAAGGTGTATGAGATATTATAGTCTGTGCAATAATATTTTTAGCAATTCTATCAGAGACCACATAATAACTTTTCTGCTAAATAACAATAGAACTTCACCAAATATTTTGCACTTGCAAATCATCCTTTATAATACCAGTCATTTCAGTCAAGATCTCTGCAGCATTTACCCCCGCACCTTAAAGTAAAAACAAATCTTTATTTTGACACAACTTTCCCCAACATTCATAACTCAAAACACTGCAAGGAGACTATAACAGAACTATGGAACCAGGAAAGACTAAAAAGTTACCGAATGCCATCCCCACTTCTTTTTCATTTTAAAGTTACGGCATCTGAATATACGGATTTACACGGAAAAGGGTTATGCACTATACCTCAATGGTTCCAAACAGGGCACAAGAGCATGGAAACTCCCATTAAATAAAGGCAATGGACGTTTGTGCGATGGTACCCACCTCAGTACTGTCGCAGTTTAAAGAGTGTCTCATTAATAGGTCTACTACAGGTGTAAGCAAGCATCAGTGGGTACACACACACACACACACACACACACACACACACACACACACATATATATACAGTGTTCGACAAACCTATACATTTGCACGCCCCGGGCGAGTGGATTTAACATTGTGGCGAGCTAGTATTGGCCCAAGCAGCACACGTGTGGTTAGGTGGCGAGTAGATTTTTTGGTGATTTGGCGACCACTGTATATATATATATATGAGAAGAATATCAAGTGCCAAAAAACAAAAGGGTCAATAAGGAATAGTAAATGCTGCCTAAATGCTGGTCTTAACACAAAGACCTAGAAATGTATGTAAAAAAGAGCATTTCGCGCAAAAACATAACCAGGTCCCAAAGGGAATGGAACCTATTAAACAACAGGATATAAAATGTACTGATAGTGGGTCCCTGTATTAGGACACAGAACTAGACATTATTATATCTCAATGTATCTGGAAAAGAAACATTATAGATAGAATGTTTAAACCAAATGGCAATGTGACAGATATGGAAAAAAGTAATAGAGGAGAATTCCTCTGTCTTCTTCGTGTCTCTGTGTTGGAGCAGATTTGCAAAGTACCTTATTGCTTGGAGTTTGATCTCCAATATTGGAAAATGTAGCAGGTGTTTGTGGCTTGTGCTGGAAAGATAATTGGCTGTCACCCCTGTTGGACACTGCTCCTGGTTCACTGTGGTGGGGGGGACCTTCACGCTGATGGGACCACGACTCTTGTCCACTACGCCGATAGATTGCTGCTTCTCCGCACCTCGGTCCTTTCGCCAAGTCGTTCCCTCTTATATCACGTGACCCCGAACAAGTCGGGAAGCAGGTAAACCGGTTCCACTCCAATATTTTACACGCCAAACTCCACTGCACCAGGGACTCTCCCTTGTAAATCTTCTTGTGTGCAGTCTATAAGTCTTTTTTTTTGTTTTAAAAATATATAATAAATGAATAACTCACAATCTACACACACACCACTGCAAACCTGTAGCTCCCGGCAGCACGAACCGTACACACAAAAAGTGTGCGTCACGTGCACACGCCCGCACATACTATAGAACAAGCCAAAGGCTGCGCTTATAGTGCCGGCGACGCTGACGTCACACTGCGGTCGCTGTAAAAATCAAATTGAAGTGACTTCCTGCGATTGCGACCAAGCCGTCGCGCCGTCCTGTCGCTCCTACTATAAGCGAACGCGACGGCGTCAATACATTTGTTTTGACGTGATGTCACCAGCAATATAAGCGCGGCCTAATGGGTGTCAGCCAGATAGGGGTTCCCCGAGATTTTTTCAAAATACTTCAAGGGTTCCTCCAAACCATAAATGGTTGGGAATCACTGACCTATGCAATAAGGTACTTTGCAAATCTGCTCCAACACAGAGACACGAAGACGACAGAGGAATTCTCCTCTATTACTTTTTTCCGTATCTGTCACATTGCCATTTGTTTTAAACATTCTATCTATAATGTTTCTTTTCCAGATACATTGAGATATAATAATGTCTAGTTCGGTGTCCTAATACAGTGACCCACTATCAGTACATTTTATATCCTGTTGTCTAATAGGTTCCATTCCCTTTGGGACCTGGTTATTTTTTTATGCCAAATGCGCGCACGCACACACACACACACCTCGTTTTGTGTCAATGTTGATTTGCTTCGATAAAGCGCAAACGCTGCGCAAAACGCGTTAAAGGGTTTTTTTTTCCGCTTGCTGTTTTTATGTGCCAACAATAAATATTTTTGTACCAGTAGAGAGCAGTCCAGCCACAATTTTTTCCCCTTAGCCGGTGCACCGCCTCACAAACCTCTGGTTTGATCTGGTTGATCTGGCTGCTTTACAGATGAGCATCACTTTGCATTTTGAGGAGTGGTTATATGGAGCAATAAGGAGTTAGGCCGTGATTATAGCAGTTTTGGTGACGTGAGCGACGGCGTGCGCTGCCAAAAACAAATACCTGTCTTCCGTTGTGTTGCTTATATTTGGCGAGACCGCGACCAGGCGGAGGTGCGATGGGGGCAGCAGAATCCAGGAGATAAATGAATTTGTCTCCATGCGATGGCCGCGTGTCGCGGTTCAGCCAATAATGGCGAACCACTCGCGTGACACCAAGCCTCCCGCTTCCATACAGTGCAGGATTCGTGCGCGTGCACCGCACAAGTGACATCACGCGCACACCCTGCAGCCTCCCACTATAACCTCGACTTAAGGGTTCTACCATATTTAATCTGCAAAGGATGAAGTTGCTGCTCTTATTCTGTATGATGCAGTGGTATGCATCAAAAAAGTGGTACCATAGAGGAGCTTACAACTTCAAGTGAGCATTTCCGAGGAAGGCACCACCGTAACCTCACCCATCTCCCTAAGGCAAAGATCATAGTAGGCGCGCGACAGAGCGCATGGCATCACACCGCCCTGCCGCCCGAGAGATAGGTGTACAGTTTCCAGCAATTGGGAGGTATGGCGGACACGTCACAAGGCTGGTTCTCCCTCATTGGCTGATCCGCTCACGTGACGCGAAAAGAAGAAATGGTTGGCCTTTTGAAAAATCTGCCACGTGGCGGTCGCTCTGCATCACGCCCACCATCAGCTGCTGCACTTTGTTCTCGCAGCACGCGAAATCGCACACACCATCACGCCTACTATAAACGCAACCTTATTTAGCTGGCAATGAGTTTCTCCAAGAGAAATGAAGACTCACACAGTACTGGTTAGGATAGCATATTAGGGTTAGGTCTGAAGAAGTCCCTTATTTACAGCCGTTAAATAAGGCAGAACCATTACTTTATGGAAAGATCACCCTGCAGTTCTGGATTTGTATACAAATCGTAATAACGTCACTATTACCCTCTATGGAATCATGTATGGAATCCACGACTGATCCCCACACTGCTAGACTTAGCTGAAGGTTCCAAAGTGCCTCCAATGGGGGCCCAGCCAGTTGAGCGGAGCTCTCAGGGGCATACAAGGTAGATACAGCACCTACTAAATAGCTACAGGTGGAGGGTGTGCAATTATACCACTAAATAATACTTTAACAGAAATTTGCTTTTGTTTTTAAATGTATTTCAGTCTGCAACTTCCCCGTGTGATCAGCCTTGTAATGTCTGCCTTCCCTAGCCAGGCTTTTGTTTGATCTGTTGCACACCCCACGTGCACTGTGTGCACTGGATCTCACACTTCCCATGCTGCGCTTATTTCACTTCTTCTCCCCCCCATGGGGATGGCCACTCCGGGTTTTCCTTCCTTGCTCCCTACCCGCCGTCCAACTTCATGTTTCCCTCCCTCCAGCAGACTGAAGTCTGAGAGCCTCCCCCCTCCCCTTTTTTTTTACAACTCAGCCAGGCGTCCTTTGGTGACAGACACCTCAGCGAACCAATCAGCAGCCAGGACATCCCACTTCACACCCTCACCCCCTCCCTTTCCCAAGCCTGGGGGCTGAGCCCTGCTCCCCCTCCCTGCTATACTTTACCATCCACCTCCCTTTGTATCAAACATCCGGGTTTCCCCACTGGCTCCTCTCTCTCTTTTATTTTGTTGCCATTTTGGACTCAGTTCAGGTTTTTTTTTTTTTTTTTTTTTTAAATATATGTAATACTACATAGTAATTGCAGCCCCAGCCTCTCTCTGCTGCCCTATCCTTTACCTTGGCTGCCTGCTCTGGAGACTCCTCGCCTGTGGACAACCCCCCAATCCTCCCTCTTCTCCTTACCAAATCCCTCTCTGCTGGATCTGTCACATTGAAGTTTGGGCTCCTGTGTGTCTACCCCCCTCCTCTCTCTCTCACACCCCCCCTCCCCTCTCTAATCTGCTTGCTGCAGAAGGTGGAGTCCTTGCAGGAGAGGGAGGGAGGGAGGGAGTCATTGCTGCTCCTGCTGCTTTTTGATCTGGCTTTCTGATTCACACACACATTTAATTCCCACGGATCCACATTACACGCGTGCTAACCCCCGCCCCCCCCCCCACCACCACCACCACCAACCCTACCCACGCGTGGGGTGATCCACTCCCTCCTCCTCCTCCTTACTGACTGCTCCCGGCTCTCAACTCCCTGCAGCATTCAGGATACATTGTTGCCAATGTGAAGGAATTAACTCCGCCGGATGGGATTCTCTCTGCTTCCCTTCTCTGTCTCAGGGATCCCGGGAATATGGGGGCGCTGGGGCTGACTTTTGCACTTGTTTTTGCAACTTTCTGTGCAGGTAAGAGATCCACGTCCCACGGCTGTGTGTTTTTGTAATTTTTTTTTATACCAAAGCACTTATTTGTATACAATACTCCTTGTGTTTTCAGCAGCCTTTAAAAAAAATTATATATATATATATATGCACCAATCAATAAAGGAAACTATTCACAAACTTGGCTCTTGGGGTTTAACATTTTAATAACAAACAAAATGCTGCTTTTATTGTTTTTAAAGACTTCCTATGGATTTATATTATTAGAACTTTTTTTGAGGGGGGGCACGTGAATAAAATGCGATCATCAACCATGTGTGTGCCATGTTGGGGTTGTGAATTGTAGATCTTTAAATCCCATGTATTTTTTGGTGTAGGACGCACACAGGAGGGTGACCCCTACCCCCCTCCTTTAGATTGCATTGCTCTTTATAGGATATAACTGTAACTTTGTGCAGGGAGGTTTATGAATGTGACTTTCAATCCTTGTTTGTTTTTTTATTTGGTGTTCTTGTTGGATAGAAACTGCACGTGTTGGCCTCGTTAACTGCCTTGTTTTGTTTAACCTGCTGATTACAAAGTCCCCCCCCCCCAAAAAAAATACCCTTTAATGAATGAGATTTTATGAGCCGATTTGCAACCTACAGCCACTTTTGTAGATGGATAAACCCCACATTTAAAGAAGAGCCGCCGATTAACCCCACACCATGTGTAAGTGGGAGCAAAGCCCGCATCCGCTTCATTGTTAATATGGGGCTGGTTCCTTCTTCCCAAAGCCATGTGTTCCCACTCCTCTTTCCATAGCGCGGTGCTGGCTATCAGGGCGACCTGTGATCCTCGCATTGTCAGGCTGGTGGGACGCCTTGATTTCACCTCTCCAGGGGGACATCTGGTTACTAGATATAGGAATTGATATTTCCCTTTGAGACAGCATTGGATTATGTTTAACTGGGTGTTTGTTTGTTTGCCTTCCTCTGGATTATATACTGTAAATACAAATATAGACTGAGTATCTCCGTTGTCTAAATGTTAACATAGGTTGAACATATTATTATTTTTTTGGTTTGTTTCGTCATCTACTATGTGACCTTTTTTTATGAGCGGTTGGATCGCGGTTGATGTTGAAGTCTTTTGTTTCCCGTAGTATTTTGTGCTTGGAAGTCGCTCCATGCCGCCAGATCCGCGGCGCTGATAGTGTGCTCTGCGAGGCGTGCTCGCTTCTCTTGTATTAATGAAGTGTTGTGATCCCACACGGATTTGCTATTTTTATGAGATGACTCATTGGACTTGATTTGTGACTGGATGATCTGAAGTACAAAGTAGTAAAATAAAACATAACCCCTCCTCCCTCAGTCACGTTGCTGTGTTTTTTTTTAATTTTATTTTATATTTTTTTTTTAGCTACAATTCAAATGTGTGTGTTTTTTTTTCTTCTCCTGCTCCCGGTGCTCACTGGATTGATAGGATCCTGGAACATTCTGTAGTATTTAAGGGGCTTCCCACAGTGCGACTGGCTGCTATGAATAGTATGAGTATAGTGGAAATAGGGTGGTTATTGAAGCTGATCCATTTTAGATTGTAAGCTGATCTGATTGCTTGTGTCAATATGAAATAACATTATTTTATCTTTTATTTGTCACCCTGTTATCTAACATGTTTATTGCACTACAATTTTAAGATTCTTGCCTGAAAGTGTGTGTGTGTGTGTGTGTGTGTCGCATGGTTATGGCTCTGGGCTGCTTTTACAGGTACTTGGGGCAACTGGATCTATGAAGCCTTTAACCAACCTTGTCCTTACTAAACCTCATTTATCCCCAAAAGTCTAGTGGGTTGTTTTATTATGCATGGCTGTCTAGCATTGTGTGCCTGTGTGTGTTCTATCTATCTCTACCACCCTAAAATTGTATGTAATCTAATTTCTTCAGATCATAGTGTGGTCCATGGCTGCTTTGTTGAACGCTCCCTCCTTGTTGTGATGACTTTGGGGGAGGGGTGGCAGAGGAATCAGCCCTTGTGTGGTTGGCAAACACTGTTGTTACATCTCTCCTGCAAAAACCCAAACAATGCTTCTGATCCAATGCATTTGACAAAAGAGCAGCGCAATCAGGGTGAAAGGGTTACACCTAAAATAGACTGCCAATTATTGCAGGCCAATGAGTGGCAGGCCCCTCTGGCAGCGCAAGGGTTAAGTTCAAAGAAGGGAACTAGAAAACGATGTAAAAAAAAAACTGTTAGTTTTGTGTAACCTACATCTTTTGTAGAAAAACTCCAATTTCGTGTTTTCGGTTTTTTTTTTTACATTTTGTTTCGATTTTTCTTTTTATTTATTTTTTTGACGCATTCATTTTTTTTCCTGTTACTCTAGCCCGCATAAAAATACCCTTTTCTGGATCAATTTTATATAGCATAATTTTATGCTAGCTACACCATTCACTCTGTTCCTTTAAAAAGTAATGTTTTTTTTATTTTTATTAATGAGCTGTATTTGTGTACACATAAATCTGATCAGATATTGGGGTGTATGCGGCTTTGCGATCCCTTTTCTGTTGCATATCAATGGCGTGGGGGTGAAATTGACTTGGATCTGCTGGGGTTTGTTTTGGAATGTGTTTGGGGAGCTCAAGTAAAAAAGCAGCATGCTCTATCCACCACCATCCTCCTCCTCCTGCTGCTGCTCTGTTTCTCTTTGTTCACAGTTCTCATTAAATATGCAGTGACACTGTTTATAACACATACAGCTCTAGCAATGTCATGTTTTTAATTTTCACTTGAAACCCACAGGAGATGGTGCTGGAGAACTAAGGCAATGCAGAACATATAGTGTGTGTGTGTGTATGTGTGTGTGTGTTGTATCTATCTCTCTCATGGCGCTTTCTTTTGTATATTTTGAAGAGAAATATTAATAGATATGCTCAAATATACTAGTGAGGTTTTATTTTGGACTGTTAATTCTGTGAGGTTTTATTTTGGACTGTTAATTCTGTAGATTATTATTTTTTATCGATGTTAATGCATGTTTTATGTCTTGAAAATTCTTGGCGTGTGTAAACACAATAAATAAAAATAAAATGTATGTATGTTATACCTATACACTTTAAGAGAAACAAAATATTTATTTAATTTCTTCCTTCTAGTTACAATCGTGCCTGTAGTATATTCACAATTGGGATCTTCTTTACCACACCTAAAAATATTACATTGGGTGCATTTCCTTTGCTTGGTGAGTCTGATATGTCTTGAAGGGGCACACTTGGGTAAAAATGCTTTTGGTGCAGCTATCCTGGTGTGAAGTAAGCATGTGCTGTATAATCTTCAATAGGATGTTGGCATAAGTCTAAATTGAATTTTCGGCGTCCAATTCTTGCAAGTACTGTATTACCATGCATTTCCATATTTCC
Organism: Ascaphus truei; assembly: GCF_040206685.1. Taxonomy (NCBI): domain Eukaryota; kingdom Metazoa; phylum Chordata; class Amphibia; order Anura; family Ascaphidae; genus Ascaphus; species Ascaphus truei. The sequence goes on from NC_134484.1 coordinate 448,346,094, forward strand.
AACAACATTAAGATTGGTTAATCCTCTTCTGTATCTCTGCTGTTGTAAAATTCTTCCAAGGACAAATGTGAACTATTATTCCATAGTAATCAGCATGCAAAAAATAATTGCGCTATAAGTGCACACATGGGATATACATTAATCACAATGTCTAAGTTGCGGTACGTACTGGATGTTACATCACAAAAACCAACATGTTTAAAAAAAAAACCCTAGTGTTCCCTTTTATAACAATCGGTTATGCACAATGGACAAAAATAGAAAATGTTTGAATGCAGTGAGCAGTTTGTATTTTTAGGTAATTAACAAGTACAGGCTGTGATTTTGGAAGCGGGAGAGAATGATCTCTCTGATTCATGATGTTTATACTCTGGAGTAGTAAAACCCACTGATGTCACTGGCTGGCTCACGTGCATCCTTCCATGCTTACAATAACACGAGATTGAGTATTTTAATATCGGTAACCACAGAGCACGCCTTACTGCAACATTGTAAACAAGCTTTCACTGTGTTCCAGCATGCATTATATTGAACCCACGTGCTGCCAAAGGCGCCTGCTGTATTATAAGCCAAACTCATTGTCATTAGGAGACTGGATCTTTTGAAACACCTTTCCCCAGTGCATGCTTGGTGACCCTGTGGTCTTCTGTTTGCAAATGGGCAACTTTGACAGCGAGGCCTGGTTTATTAACTCATCAGAACAGTGATACGTGGTTTACACAGAACAAGCCAAAAATGTTTAGTCATCGTGGTTTTATGGTGTAGTCCCTGCAGGGTTGCATCACTGTATATAGGATGGAAGGTCAGATAGTTTGAGTAGGACATTTTGGTTTGAGTGGCCTTCGTGCTGATGCAAGGAAAACTGGAAGACAATTGATGCGCTAGTCTCGCTGTAAAAGTTCCCAAAACAATATATTTTATTTCCTGCTCATCACAAATTTAACTTTTAAGATATTTCTGACCATTTTCAGTTTTTTTTTAAAGATAATCTAACATTTTTAAATATTGTTGTCATGGTGAATTTTCCACAAAGTGTATGATTTCTCGGCCGAAGTCACTGCAGCGTTTATATTTCATCTTTAGTGTTATCCTCCGTATACCTCGCATGTTCTGTTGTGTCATTTTAGACGAACGCATTTTGAAACAAACTTGGGCTTTCTCAAGTGAGGCTGGTGATGGGAGCGCCTCCGTTTCATTGCTGTGCTTGCTTCCAGTCCTCTATATTTGCTTCACCCATTTCCACTTTCCTGCTTACACTGTCTCATCAGTATGGTTGGGCGTCAGGAGATTTCATCCATTATTTTTTTTTTAATTTATTTTTTTTATTTTTTTTATGCTCATCACATTCTTAGTTTTTGTAGTCTTGTATTTCTGCAGTCAAAACAATTTTTTCAAAGTGCAGGTCTCCTCGAGGATACAGAGTAGAGCTCTACTCACAAGTTCATGATGAAATTCTGCTTTTAATGTGACAGCCATGAACAGTGGAAAACATCTGATGGCCGGTCCATATGGGACCTGAAACGTTGTCTACTTTGTATCTCTATCCTTGAGGCCAACACTTTTGAAGAAATTGTTTGACTGTGTTGTGTTGACTGCACAAGCAGGTTTCTCCTCGCCCGAGGCAGTTTCCCCTGTGCTTTTGGAATTGTACCTTGTATTTCTATAGGCAATGATGATTTGAAGAACTAGGATTGGATTGAAATATGAGATGGTGGCCATATTGCAGGTAACTGGGTGAATCTTAAATTGTGGGAGAGTCAATGTTGATGTCGGCTGCAGGGGTAATACTCCCAGCCTATTCTCTCTCTCTGCCCCCCCCCCCCTGGCTCTGGAGAAATGTTATCATTGGAAAGCACTTGTCATCTTTCAGGATGCCCACTGGGAAGCTTCCTGGCTGGGAGCCCTTCAAGAACAATCATATCTTGGGTCATGCTTGCTGGTTGGTTTGACGGACACTTCCTGTCAGTAGGCCATTTTAAGCTCCCCAAAATGCTGAACTAATGGAAGAGCTTCACCTCCCGGTTTACAATAACTATCTCTTTATATATATTTTAGCACTGAGAATATACAGACACTGACATTTAATCCCTTTAGGTGCAAGGAGGGACTGAAAACTTTTTAAGGACATATTCACTAAATGGTATTAAGCAGTAAGACACTCTGAGGCACATTCCAGGCTATGTCTTGCGGCTTAGCACCGCTGAGTAAATATGCTTTTTTTTGTTGTTGTTGTTGCAAAATGTGTTTCCTTTCCCTTTTGTGGACCACAGTTGTGAGAATGTGTACCATCTCTACCACACAGTGTGTGAGGTGTTCACACATTCAACGCCAGGGAGGCCCTCAAGACATTTGTAAAGTGACGCACTGCCGACCATTTGGGCACTGGAACAATTAAATAAGGCTGAAGGATTGGGTGGTGTAACTACATGTAATCGTTGTCTGCAGTCCTTTCATCTTTAGCTTGGCTTCCTTGGTTATCCGCAGGAAGTAATGTGGGTTTCTGCGCTGAAGTTTGTTGGATTTTCTACACTGCTTTTGGTTCATTGATATTATCATTAACAAAACATTGTGGGAAGGAAAATGAGTCTCAGAGGCTAGTCTACTCTTGAAACTGTGGTATCGCTTACTGTTTTTTGTGTTGAGGTGATATTTAGTGCTAATTGGATCTACAATGCCTTCACCATAATATACAGTAGGATGTGTAATACTTTTGTTCTGCTCAGTAACTTTGCATGGAGCAGTCCCAACTAGAAGGCAACACTTTTTTACTTTATCTTTTTCATAGTTAATCACCTATATTTAAGGTATTGAAAGTGTCACTGGCATTAGCTCACTTTGGTCTTGTGACGGCCTGCCCTGCTCATAATAAAACAAACAGATGGGTGGATTGCCACTGCGGATGAGCCCAGATTTAGAGAAAGGGACAGCGATAAAGGACGTAAAACCCATTGGAAACATTTTAGGTGACAGCATTCTCAGGGTAAACTTTCTGAAAACACTTCGGTTTGTCTGATTTATTTATATTAAGCCCCGGTAACTTCATTTTGATCTATTAAACATATACCTTTCATTAGTTCTTTGTGGGAACTGAACTTTAAAGTGTGTATGTGCATATATTTGTGTATGTATATGAAAAGAAAAAAATGATGAGTACTGCACCAAAATACAAATATGAAAGTGAGCCCTAAATAGTATTGTGTAAAATGAAGTATATTTCACCAAATCTATCTCCTATCTATCGCTCATTAACACATGCTCAATGTGGTGGGATATATATGCACTATTGCAAAAACGATAAAACTCTATTTAGACCAATTGTCAATTGCCTGTCCCTTGCTGGACATTTCTATGGTGCTATCACGCTGTTACATGCTGTGGAACTAATGAGCCGAAGAACCCGACCTGTGAAACAGTTACCGGGGGAACCGTATGCAGCTGGACCTCCTGACCCATATCCGGAAGAGGAAATATGTCATCGTCTAACCAGGAGTGGTGTTCCCGATGCCGGTCTCCGTCAACTCTTGAGCAGATGGCCCCTGATTTTTCCCGTATTGTGCATTTACCGGCTACGTTTGTGAGTAGTTGGATTTCACGCTATGGTGCTTGCGCTCTCCTTTTTGTTTTATTGTGTGTATGTGTATATGTATATATTCAGTATTGTCATTTCTTTTCCATCTCCCTTAAGGTTCAAAGAATGTAACAGCTGCCTGCCCTTCTGACCCCTAACCAGAGGCCACTCTGGTGTGGACAAATAATTCCCCCCAGAATAGCCCTTACACACAATACTGTAGACCCTTTGTGCTCTGTAAGTGGTTTTGACTGAGTACATTTTTACATTTGGCTTGAATACATTCCATTTCAACAAATATACAGTGCATTCCGTCTAATGAAGTGATCTACTTCTGACTCTTAGGGAGTGTAATGTTGAGCTTCTCCACTTTGTGATCTAACCACAAGGCCATCAATTACATAATGTGTAAGTGCCATATTCTACACATCTGAATGATCCTTTCAAGGCTTCCTCTGTAATAACAAGCATTAATGACAATAATGCACAAAATTGCTTTGCTACGTTTAAGTATACATTAACTTGTTGGTAGTCAGACATTCTACTTGTCGGATTGAGAGACTTGTCAATACAAGCAGAGCTATAATGCGTTTTGATTTTAGTGTGGTTCAGAGTTTAGGGTCTAGTGAGACTGTTCTCTAGTAAAAGCAGGTACATTGAAGATTGTATCACAAGTTGTATTAATGTTTGCTGTGAAAAGGAGCTTTCAAAAAGTGCTGTAGTAGTCATGTAAATGTTTAATTTTCTTATTTTCTGTTTACAGTTAAAATGTTCTCAAATTATTATTATTTATTTATAAAATATTTTACCAGGAAGTAATACATTGAGAGTTACCTCTCGTTTTCAAGTATGTCCTGGGCACAGAGTTAAGACAAATAATACATGGTTACAAATACAGTTACATAAATGAACAGGGTATACATTATATACAAGAAATTGCATGCACAGTTAAAGAAAATATGTTATGGGCGTATGTAAAAGTTACAGACCAGATTAAAATGTGAGACAGCCTTAGATTTGAAAGAACTTAAACTGGTGGTGGATGTAAGAGTCTCTGGTAGGTTGTTCCAGTTTTGGGGTGCACGGTAAGAGAAGGAGGAACGGCCGGATACTTTGTTGAGCTTTGGGACCATGAAGTCTTTTTTAATCTGATCTCAGGTGATAGGTGCTGCGAAGGTGAATAGGTGATAGGTGAATCAGATCTCAGGTGATAGGTAGAGGTGAGGAGCTTGTTCAGGTAGCTGGCTAGCTTGCCCATAAAGAATTTAAAGGCAAGACAGGAAAGGTGAACTTTGCGCCTAGACTCGAGTGATGACCAATCTAGTTGAGAACAAAACGACAAATTGAATTGTAGAGGGTGTCAAGTTTGCTAAGGTGGGTTTGAGGTGCCGTGCCATATACTATGTCTCCATAGTCAATAATTGGCATTAGCATCTGCTGTGCGATACACTTTCTGACCAGAAGACTTAAGGAGGATTTGTTCCTGTAAAGTACCCCTAGTTTGGCAAAGGTCTTGGTTGTCAGGGTATCAATATACATCCCGAATGTTAAGTGGGAGTCAAAACATAAGCCCAGGTATTTAAAACTAGTGACAGGGGTTAGGGTGGTGTTAGTGTTGGTTCTAATATGGAGCTCAGTCGCTGGAAGCTTTAAGAATTTAGTCTTGGTCCCAAATACCATTGTTACAGTCTTGTCAGTGTTTAAAAACACAAAAAAACAACAACAAAAATGTGCTTGTTTCGAACCTGGAGGTTTATTCTGTACTATGTAACGGCTAAAACAAGTTACAAGGCAATGTAAGGCAAGTGCTGTGCTGGCGCTTAGTAAATTCCGTTGTGTTACATTGTTACCCAGTCTTCTATTCATATTCATTGTGTGACGGGGGTAGCCAAACATCTTGGCCACCAGATAATTTTAAGGAGCCAGAGTTTGGTAAAGAAGGGTGTGGGCTCCATTGGCGGCTGTGTGTATGTGTGCGACACACACTCACACTTTGCCCCCCCCCCCATCCTCCTCGCCAGAGTAAGCGGCGCTTTGCTGACTTAGGCCTGTTCTATACAGCATGCGCCCGTCCGTTCCTATGCGAACGCGCGTGCACGTGCCGCATGATTTCCGTATATATAGAGCCGGGAGCTGCAGGTAAGTGTGTATGTGTGTGTATATGTTGTGTGAGTGTAAGTGTAAGGGGAATGTAAGTAAGATTTTTTTTAAATTAAAAAAAAAAGTTTAATTTTTTTTTGTGTGTGCAATTATTTACCTCTCTCCCCCCCCTCACGCATCCACACATACATACATACATACCAATACATACATACATACCAATACATACATACCAATACATACATTTGAGCACAGCCAGCGGCGCGAAATTATGAATTTCTTCATCTTCGCCGCTGTCTGTCGGCTCCCCTCTCCCTGCCGTGCGCGCGCGAGGCCCTTCTATAGAAAGGCTGACTGACGTCAACCAACTAAAATTCCGCGCACGGCGTAGCCCTCGTCAGTCACACTAAAACGGCCCTTAGGCGTGGTCCCCGCTGGTTATGGTGGGGACGAGCCTGCGACTCACTGCAGACTGGTGAACTCGGCTGCACGCGCCGGTAGTCTCGCAGGCAGCAAGGCCGCAGCCTGACCTGTCGGTTATTCACTCAATCATGCTTTGCGCTCACAAAGTATAGTTGGACGCTGTTGGTGGTGACTGATGGGTTAGTCAGAACTGCGCCACGGCATAGGTGCCTGGCCTAAATGTTTTGGTGCCTGGGATTTTTCCACAATGTTGGAAGCTTATTCTCGTGCATCCAGTAACCCAGCCAAGATATGTCAGCCCATGTAAATGGATGAAGAAAAACAGTCAAGCAAAACCTCTGCAAGCAGGTTACTTAATGAACATGTTTTGGTGATGGAGTGTAGTGATGGCTTCTACAACACCTTTACTTAACAGTACTGTATATTTTTTTTTTTTGACTATCGGCCAAGTATAATTTTCTGCAGACAGCTGCACTTTGTATAGCAAGTCATTTTTGTTTCACAAGCTGCTGTGCAATTTTACTAGGGTAGTCATTGATGGATATCTTTTGAAACTGATTTTATGTGGGATAAAGAAAATGTTTGGACCATGGATCGCAAATCTTACAACAATTGTAATTACACAAGTGTAATAAAGCATATATTGAATTTGTAACCCCAGCCCTATGGGTTTACAATGGCCTTTTAGGGGTTAATGGTGTGGACCCACATAGGCATGATACTTCTATTACATGGGATTGGAGGTAAATCCACAGAAGCTAAGCCTCGCCCTGTGTTGCCTGGAGACAAGGACATCAGAGGGGGCATGTATAGGATGGAGAAGGTTCTAGAGGTTAGGTTCCTTGAGGAGGGAGAGTGGAGGAGCCTCAGTGTATATATAGTTAAGAGGTATGGTCCGGACTATGTAGGACAGACCAGTCCCCATTTATTATGTTCTTGTTGGGGACCGTCCCCTTTCAGATAGGGTCCTGAAAGATGGCCAAGGTGAACCTAGTGGTACACAGAAGAGGTGGCATGCACACCACAGATGGCCCTGTAAGTGGGAGATACAAAAGTGCTATAGAATCATCACTACAGGCAGATTCACATGCCTTATTTACAGTCTGTCTAGAATTGTCCGTTCAGAGACGGGAGTGGGGTGTAGGTCCCCCTACCATAGTGAGTCGGCTAAGGCCTGAGAAGGGGCCCCTATTGACAGGATGTAACAGATGTTATGTCGAATGGGGACAGGTCATTTAAGTAGAATGCAATAGTGTCTCCGCACCTCCCCAAGGTGTTAAAATGAGGATGCCTGGGGATGCTAGCGGGAGTACAAACAACCAAATGAAACTAATGACACCTATACGTACTGTGGATTGATATATTTATCAAATGTTTTACCAGGAAGTAATACATTGTGCGTTACCTCGTTTTCAAGTTTGTCCTGTGCAAGAAGATAAGAGGTAAAAGGGGGCCTAAATAAAGTGTTTGGACTACAAAAGTTCCTAGCGCCCATGATTTCTATCTTTGCTACCTCATCGCCCAGCAGCACAAAGCCTGCACCCTCAATAACGTAAGTCCTTCTGAGTGGCTACTATAGAGACACTGATATAAACCCTAGGAGGCAGGGAGGGGTATTTATGTCTATATTTCCATTCTTTCATAGTGGTAGCTTGCATTACATTTCTTACAAAAGGAACTTTTGTCCACCATAGGTCATCAACCTGGTACACCCTATTACCACGTCATACAGTGAATAATATTCTGTGTAATGACATGCAAATGACTACATTGTGTCGACATGTTACTACAAAGTATAGCAGTCTGCAGCAGCCTAATCCCTGGGTGACGTGTGACAATGGGGTGAAGCATCTTTTTTTGGGGATCTGTGAAAGACGATTAAGATCACTCTGTTACTTTTTCCCCAGACTACCTTGAATAGTGAAGGCCTTTAGTCATGTTTAAACCCAACATGACTTTATTGTATACAAAAATATAGTATCCCCACTCTCGATGTATCAATAAATCATGAACATAGAATAAGTCTAAGATCCAAAAAGTTTTTACTTGAGATGTGTGAAAAGAGAACCATATAAATTGGGTACCTAAAATGTCATCCCTGGTGCCTGGGTTTGTGGGGCTGAGTGACCTGTCAGTCACTGTGCTGCAGCCACTATAACAGCCCGCCCAATCCTGCTTTACTAGTGCAACATCAACGTAGGATCCGGTGCTGGCTGCAGCTTTGAATGACAGGTCACTCGGAGCTGCTCTGCTCAGTGCGTAGTGCTGGAGGGGGGAGGAGAGGTGCCGGAGAGCGACCTGCTGAGGAAGAGAGCTTCAGAGAGCTTATGCACTGTGCATGCCCCTGCTATCTGGGAGAGAGGGAAGAGGAGTGAGGTCGGGCAGGCATGAGTGTCAGATACACACTGGTACACAGAGCCACTGAATGGGTGTGAGACTTTTCAGGAGCCAAAATTGTGTGGGGGGATGAGAGACTGAGACAGCCGCATGCTGTTATGCGCCCCCTCCTCTGCCACCAAACAGAGCTTTGGCTCTTAAAAATTCTACCTGGCTCCTAAAATTTGTAACATTTAGGTCCACCCCTGTGAGAAATAACCAAGGAAGTGAACGGACTGGTTGTCTTACAACTATAATTAATTATAGAAGATTAAAGGAGCTCCTGCCACATGGATACAATGCAGTACAGATGGGGGAAAAAAAACCCGGTAAATTTAGTCCTAAAGAAAATCCATTGCAACGTAGAAATACAAATAATAATCCATCTGTAGATATGGTCTCATATCCGTGCAGGAGCGTCTTCCAAATAAATAGTTGTGGAATGCCCACCAGGTATCTGAACCTTAGGCTGCGCTTATAGCGCTGGCTATGTGACCGGCTACGCAACCGCGTGACGTCAGCCGTTGCTATTGCAGTTAATGCACTCTGGTGCGGGAGACCAAGGTAGGGCGATAGGGGGTGTGGCTGAGGCGTTGCTGGGAGTGGTTCACCCTCATTGGCTGAACCGCTCTTGTGCTGCTGACGTCACGTGGCGATTGCCAAAAAAGTTAAAATCCTTTGACTACTGGTGACCACTCAGTCGCTCTGCTGCGCCGTCGTGGTCGCGCCACTATGGGCACCCGCGATGGACTGCATGTACTTGCTATGGTGCTGCAAGAGCAGCCTTAGTATTGCTGGTATAGTTGTGAGACTAAAGTCATATAATGCAAAAACAGATCAACAATAAGAGGGGCAGCTTTTTGCGGTAGAGTGGCCGTTCCCTCGTTGAACTTTAAACGTGTTACTTCCCTCAAGTGCGCTAATCTTCCAAACCATAAGTGTTTTGTCGTCAACATTCTAGTTCCTGCCGACTCGCGTTCCGCTTCCCCACTTTCTTTGGTCTGAATGACTTTATTGTGCCTAATTGAAATTATCCTGACAAAAAAGTAATGCTATTATGGGCCTGAATTTGAAGGTGAAAAACTAATATATTTTTATATATATTTTTTTACATGTAATCCCTTCAATGCCTGAGGGGCCACGAAAATGTCCAGTTCCCATTAGCAACAAGTATAAAATGGAGTAGCAATATTGTGGAAGTGCCTGCGTTGCGTGGCTGAGTGTTTTCATTGTCTGACAGTTGCTAACTAGTAGCTAGCGTGGCAAATGTATTTCCGGAGACGTAATTGCAAAATAGATCACAACACATTCAGTACAGTGACCACGATGTAAAGGAGTTATTAAATAATGTATGCCTATTTGTAGTAATGTGCATCACAAACGGTAATGGCGGTGTGTTCGTTAAAGCGGCCGTCCCTCTAAGGACCAAAATGAATAGACGGCAGTTATGTTTTTGGTGTTAAATTGGGTGATTGGAATTTACATTTTTCCCGAACAGACCAGGCCAGGTTTGCTTTAGTATAATTACACTTGTTTAGGGGAGACCATTGCAGTAAATTATTTTCAAGGGAAGCTGGCACATAATGTTTAAATTATTTATGAGTGTATGTATTTATGTATAACAGTGGTAGCCAACTCCAGTCCTCGAGCTACCAGCAGGTCAAGTTTTCAGGATATCCCTGCTTCAGCACAGGTGGTTCAGTCAAAGACTGAGCCACTGATTGAGCCTCCTGTGCTGAAGCAGGGATTTCCTGAAAACCTGACCTGCTGGCAGCTGTTGAGTACTGGAGTTGGTCACCCCTGACGTATATAATCTGTGACCGGTTTTAGAACAGAATCCTTTTGAAATGTTTTTTTAAAACAATCAGATGGTAGTCTCGATGCAGCTATTGACAAACCAAGAATGATAATTTACTGTTTGCCAAATCGGCTCTCCTGAAAAGTTCAGTTGCCTGGCCTTGGCTTTTCAGAATGAGGGGTATCCAGTTTCAATTAAGCCAGATTAGTCTTCTGTATTTAGTGTGGCTTCAAGTCAGTGTTTTCCTTCCCCCAGTCTCACTTTATATATGCACCACACACACACCACCCCCCCCCACACCCCCCCCCCCCCCACACACCCCCCCCACGCCCCCCCCCACACATACCCCACCCCCCCCCACACACACACCCCCACACCCCCCCCCCCCCACACCACCCCCCTCCCCCCCCCACACCACCCCCCCACACACCACCCCCCCCCACACACACACCCCCACCCCCCCCACACACACCCCCCCACACACCCACCCCCACCCCCCCCCCACACACACACCACCACCCCCACACCCACCCCCACCCCCCCCCCCACACACACACCACCCCCCCCACACACACACACCCCCCCACACACACACCCACACACACACCCCCCCCACACCCCGCCACACACACCCCCCCACTCACCCCCCCCCACACACACACACACACATACACCCCCACACACACCCCCACACACACCCCCACACACCCCCCCCCTACACGCCCCCCACCCACCACACACAACCCACACAACTCACACAACCCACCCCCACACCCCCACACACAAATCCCCCCCACACACACACACACACACACAACTCACACAACCCACACACACACACCCCACACACACACTGTTTAGTTGAAGTGAAGGCTCTGATGGGCTGTATGGTGCAGACAGCACGCGGTCCCCTGATGTGGATTCCAGTTCCTTCCGATCATTCACACATCTGTTTGGCAATGATTAGCAGTTTGAGGCTGCGAACGTTTTTTCCTTTTAGAGGTGCACTATCTGCAATATTGTATTTTTCCTTTTGTTTTTCTCGGTTTAGTTACAGTTCATATCCAGGGAGAAAATATTGTTTACGCTTCTCGCTTGTATTTATTTGGAGAACGGATCGAGAAAATGCTAATTATAGTGTGTGTCCACTGTTCTCATCTCATGCATGTTCTTCATTTTCACCTGTTTACTAAAAAATCGCATCATATATATATATATATATATATATATATATATATATATATATATATATATATATTTTTTTTTTTTTTTTACAAGAACATAGCAAAAATGTCCTGTATGTGTAAACAGTTTGCTTGTGGATACAAGGTTCCTTGAAGGCAACTCTGAATATGGTTATTTTTTAATTTTATTTTTCTTATTTTTTATATTGAAAATATCTTCTAAATAATTTGTCATGCTCAGTAGCACTCCTTTTTGACACTTGTAAACATATATATTTTTGTGGGGGCTCAGGGGTTCCCAAGTGAGCTTCTTGGGGTTCTGTGTGTTTAACTTATTGTCAGCGGGTCTCAGCTTTTTGAGGTAAGTGGCCCCTCCCTAACAGGTGTCAAGCCCTCCACCACCACCACCCCCCCACTGCCCTAGTAAGCATGTCTCTTTCATTTTACTGGATATGGATCCAATGTTGGTCCTTCTCCCTCCTAATAGAGGTAAATGAGAATTTTAATCCTAGTATAGTTGTATTAGTATTTTATCTGGCAGTGTTAGGACCTGTGAACAGGGTCTGCCTTGATGTGACTCACAGGCTTACGACGCTTTGGCCAAAGGGTTAAACTAAATTACCTTTTTTCAAGAGAATATATAAGTATTTTACTGTGTATTTTTGTCATATTGGAAGTGGCATTGGGCTTTTTTGTTTTCTAAATCTGTGTTCTGATGATGAGATAAATGTGGGTTGAAAACAAATCTCATTAAATGTACAGCATTACTACGATTTAGTTCACGGGATTCTGAGATTGTCAAAATGTCCTATAGATTATGGCTCTTGTGCTGTCAGGGGCTGAAAAATCTCACCTAAAGTCAACGACTGCGCCAACTGTGCTGTAGCAGGGATTTCATGAAGACCTGTTAGTGGCCATTGAGGACTGAGCCTGTTCTGTTCTCCACTCTAACTGACCTGTCAGTCTCCACTGCGACCGGCAGCAGCGCTCCCCAGACAGCTTTTATGCCTGATGCTGCTTTTTGATCACCCCTGTAACAGCTGTGTAATGAACCCTTATCCCAACTGTCCCCCCCTCCCTTCCTGCCCCCCAGAAACAATGCACAAAAGATCCTTGAATCTTCATGCAAGAGGCACAGTGATTGTTTAGATAAAAGGTAATTAACTTGACCCTTCCTCTATTCAAAAGACTTCATATTCATCATACTAACCAGGCCAATACATGTGGGATAATTGAAATACGTAGATCCATATTGATTTTTAAAACATCCAATAGAAGGGAAAATTAACCAATTTGAGGGGGGAGCAAAAAAACACTTTTTTTCCCCTTGTGTATGTAGCCCTGGTAAGATTAGGGGCTATATTTCTCTCCTCCTCCTGGTATAATTCCTGTTAAGGGCAGGTTGCCAGGAGTTATCATGGGTTTTCCCCACTTCTGACACTGTGCCGAGTAAGTGAAGGTAGGTCACTTGACCCTGTGTCCAATCAAGAGGCACAGCAGCGGTGCCTATTGGAAGTTACAAAGAGCAGTGTCACTTCCTATTTAGTTGTGTGTGAGCTGTCTGTGAAGACAGTGTAATGTAGAGAGTTAGTTAGGTAAGCAGCCTATGAGTAGAGCTGATAGAAGGTAGTGAGGTGGACCAAATACCTCTTACCCTGCATAGGGGGTAAGGGAAGAGCTTGCCCCACTCTGGACGGCCCTGAGTCCAGAGTGGAGGCAGGGACCATCACAAAGGAGAACAGCTAGTGTTCATTGTATATCAACTGTACCTGTCTGCTGCTGCGGGAGACTGAATAAAGGAGTCTGCTGTTAGAGACGATTGTGTGAGACTGGAATCTCTCATCCCTGGGAGGGGGGATTTCTGTGGTAGGGATTGCACCCTGTATTCCTGGGGCTTACTACAGATGGAGACGCTGCACCATTGAAGAAGAACGAAGGCATTCACCCCAGTAACCTGTCCTGTTGTTCCCCCATGACACCGCGGGAGACTCGGTCCCTTCTGTGGCCAGCAGGTATGCACCACACTGTCATGTAGCCAGACCACAGAACACCTTAGGGGGCCCGATGTGCGATTGGGTGGGGGTCCATGGGTTACATGTATAATTCAAATATTTGCATAGCTTCTGAGACTGTAGCTTGACTTTAGCTAAAAATAGTTCTGAATATGAAAGCCAGTTCAGAACCGAACTAGACAAGTCATTTTACAGTGTATTGTTGATTTGGAATTTCAAGGTTCCAAGAATGGAAGATGAATGTCTGTGTTGCAGCAACAGCTGCTCTCTGTCTATCAGGAAGCTGCATTTGGCAGTCCGACTTGTATTAATTAAACAAAAGATTCATTTCACTACGGCCCCTCTGAAGGATTTGATACTGGAATGTTCTCTCCATTTAGAATGCCTTCTCTTGCTCTCTGTGACATCTGTCTCTTCACTCTTCCTAATTTTGCTCCCCCTTATACTTGGCTAACCAAAAGTGTGACTATGTAACCATTACATTGGCCTTATGAGACTCCAGAGGCCCTTTGTGACATACTTGGTATGACATGAGCAACTTGCGCGTTTTCCATTGGGAACTCGGGCGTTTCAAGCATCTGAGCACCGGCGTGATGTAATCGCTCCACGCGGCCCCACCCCGGCACTGCAAGGGGTAATATTACAGAACTTTCGGGCAAAAGGGAGCTTTCGCTGTGCATGACGGTCTCAGACCGAACATGCACAGTTGATATTGCAGCCTGAGGTTGCTTTGTGGAGCAGAGGTGTCTCTGCTTTTAGAGCAGAGGTGTCCAACTCCAGTCCTCAAGACCCCCCCCGCCCCAAAAGATTAGGTTTTAAGGATATCCCTGCTTCAGCATAAGTGGCTGAATCAGTGGCTCAATCATAATTGGGAAAGAGCAATGGTTTAATTTAGGGGTGGCCAAATCCAGTCCACAAGGGCCTCCAACAGGTCGTTTTCTGGATATCCCAGCTTCAGCACAGTCTTTGACTGAGCCACTGATTGAGCTACTTGTGCTTAAGCAGGGATATCCTGGTGGCCCTTGGGGAATGGAGTTGGCCTCTCCTGCCGTAGAGGAAAGTGCAGTGCCCAGTAGGTTAAATCTTGTTGATCGGTGCCTTTTTTGCAGGAAAAAAAACAATCTGTGTGTAATCTTTATTATTATTAATAATAATAATATTATTTTGTTTGTTTTTCTACATTATCTTGCAAATGTTTTGTAAATTTAGATAAGGAAGCTATGCAGCTACCAAGTCTTTGTGTTTTTTTATTTTTTTAATTATTTGTCTTCCTTACAAAGTGCCTCTCCAGCGAGTAAAAGAAACAATGTAAATGTTTTTTATTTATTTTTTAACCCAACAAACCTGCTATTGCTATTTGGTCTCCTGTCAGACTGCACTTTTTAAAAGCTGCACTTGAAGCTGTCGTTTAAAAAAAAATCTTTTTTTCCCATTCAATATGTGCATCAATACAATCGACACAGAGACAAGTGATTAGCTACGTTGCCGATCGATCCGTTCTCCTGTGATCGGCGTAGATTCGGTTCGGGGGTTCACTAAATGCACCCTGGGTCCTCTTCTGCTGCACTGACAGCCAAAGTTCTGTGAGGCAGGTCATGTGACCAGGCAGGCACTAGATTCAATTGGTTCACTGCTAGAGAGCGGGCAGGGCTTAAAAATGTGGTGCTGTTTCAGAAGTGGAAGGGGATGTGATTTTGTAAATGGTTGCTATAGGAGCAAAAATGCTTGTTACATTAGAATACAATAAAAATGTTGTGTTTTTTTTTTTTTTTTTTTAAATGCTCTCATAATACAGAACTGGTTTATTTAAAAAAAAAAAAAAAAAAAAAAGCATATAGGATATTGCTTGAACTTTAAGCAGCATATCCCCTTAACTTATTTTTTTTTTGGGGGGGGGGGAGGTTAGGAGTGTGTGGGGAAGCATGAAAAAGTTGCCCCGGAGCAGAAATGTACTATTTTCAGTGCCGGTGAGCCCCTCTTCCCCAAGATATTTACTAGTAAAAGTAACATAATGTGTCCTCCCTATTGCTCGGTGTGGTGGTGGTGTGGTGGTGGTGTGGTGGTGGGGTGGTGGTGGTGGTGGTGGGAATATAAAAATTCAGGATGTACCAATGCTTTATTTACTGGTAATGATCTCTGGCACGCTGGGGCTACAATACTCTGTCCCCTCCCCCCCCCATTGATTGATTTCAGTTCCAGGGAGCCCCTGCTTCCTGAGATACAAGCCTCCAAAGGGGGTGCCAATATCTCGCTAAAGTTTAAAGCCCCCAGTCGTGGGCGAATAGGAAGCCACAGCGGATGATGTCACGGCTTCCTATTGGCCCGCAGGGCTCAGCTGCTATGAAACTCTGCCGTTACTTGAACTGTTCTAGCCGGCGCCCACTACGGGATATATCCGGAAGCACGGGGTCCCCAGAGCTGAAATAACTGGGGTTTTTACCCCAAAAATCACCCACTTAGAGAGACAATCTAACTACAACCTGTAAGAAGCGAACAGCTGAAACGAAAGGGGTTTTTTTTTTTTTTTTTTTAAGTTTGATTCTTCTAAGAGGCGAGTGAATTTGAGCCTCACCAATGTTACTTTATCCAATCTGCTGTCTGTTTTGAGTAATTGTTTTAGAGAATGCAGATTAGCAGTTCATAATTCTGTGCTGTAGAGAATTCTGTATTTTAAGCAGCATTTCATGTCTGGGGTACTCCATGCAAAACACGACCAGCTGTGCACGTCCGGCCGTCTCCATCTGCAACTTTGTGGTCGTATGGAACCCGAAACGTTGATAACTCGGTAGTAAATCAAGGCTCACACGGAGCATCTGCAGGGCCGGCCGTGCAAGGGAACAGCAGCTGCTGCTGCATTGTTTTATTTGTAGCTTTTGAATTAAATGTTTACTGCGTAAAAAGCTGCTCTAAAGTTGGTGGTTTTTAAAGCGGCAATCTCCCCCCTCCCCATACCGTCTTTTTAGAGGACATGCCAGCAGGGGGGTGGGGGTGGGGTTCATCTTTGCTGTTATTCAGGTCTAGGGGCCCCCTGGTTATCGAGATACTTGCCGGTTTTACTTTTCAATGTGTTTTTTTTTTTTTAGGTAAATTTATTTTTAAATGGCAGTTCAATAGGATGGTGGGGGGGGGGGGGGCGCTAGATTTTCTGGTGGGAGGGGAGCGGGCAGTTATAGAGGTCCTGCGCTTCCCACCCCAAGGCATTTAGATTAAATGCCGGGGAACGCGCGAGGCCTCTATAATACACTTCCCGTGACTCGTCGTCTTGGTAAACCCGAGGGGGTAACGCATCATTTGACGCCGGGGTCGAGGGGGGCGCGAGGTGCTGAGGAGAGCAGGCAGGGGTGCGCACAGGGAAAAGTTTATGCACCCCTGCTATAGGAGGCTGCAACCAATGAGGTCTCTGCTTCCTAATGGCCAGATATTTGACAGCCATTTTGTTTACCCTGGATGGAGATTTAAACCTGCTAACTTCACCGGTCGAAGTATCTCTGGAACCAGGGGGTTCTCATAGCTGAAATGGTGCAGTTATTAAGGGGGATAAGGGCGGGGGGGATGGGTTGTGACCCAGTAAAACAAAAAAACGAATCCACCTTGTGGCAGGGGCATTGCTGCTTTAAATACCGTTCAGCGTCCATATCCCATCAGTGTATCCGGTTGGAAGAATGAAAAAGATTCTGGTTATCACGTGGTCCTTTTCTTTGCCTGCGTTACTGTATGTGCATTAAACGTGCCTTCCAATTTAGTACCACGTTAAGTAAATAGAAGTGAGAACACTTTGACATACTGTATTGTACTTTCTGTAATGTTCCTTTTTTTTAGAGTCTTTTTAATAGCTTGGTAGCTATTGCAAATCTTGTCTAAAATGTTGAAAGAAAGGACCGTGATGTTAATGGTTTTATATCTGTGCTTTCACCAGAAGAGAACACACACTACTGCTGGATTATCCAGGAGAAAGTATAGCGTGGAAACAAGGAGGAAATGATCTTGTGGTGAAGCAGAGGTTGCACATACGCCACTAATTACATGTTAGATATGTGGGTATTGTGGAAGGGCCCACCCATGTTCACTTACATTGGTAGTTGTCCATGTTAAGAGATTATAGTTCCATTTACCGGAGCTCAATTCTCAGCGTTGGGAAGTGGCTTCACCGCGTATTAAATAGGAAACGATGTGTGTTAGAAGATGGGGGGGGGGGGGGAGAAATATATCTATATATCCATATATCCATATTCATATCCTTGCTTTGTTTTTTTGGGGCGTATGAATCTGTGTCCTACATTTAGAGGGTAAGAAATGCCTTTGCCATTGTGACGGGATGGGGTAACGAGGCTATATAAGAAAGGTCAAGCCAGTTTGGTTACCCCTGCTCCGTGTATAAGGGTCCAAGACTTGGCTCTTGGACCCAGTAACATTGTATTACTGCATTGTACTTTATATAATAAAACCATTTTTTGTTTTTTCTCCCCTTTCCGGGCATGCAATCAAGCAGGGATTGCTGGTGTATGAGTTTCAAGGTTTTTTTTTTTTTCTTTCCTCCAGAGGAACCGTTGTCAGAATGTGCCTAGGAGGTTGTGGTCCAAAGTTACCGGTTGCCCAATAAATGTGTCCGGGAATCATGCTGATTCTCGGATACATCTAGGCACATTGTCCCGGCAATTGCTCCCCTTGGGTACGTAACCGCGACTCACCACTAGGCTGCCCTGCTTCAGCATAACTCGGTAAGGAGAATGAGGCACAGGGATAAATATGTATTCCTTTAGCTGAGGGAATCCCTGGGTTAAAGGGTGGTACCCCAGCTAGTGCCAAGGTGACCCACAGCCAGTATATAGTTTGTGGGTGCCCAACCATATATACGTTTGGGGGGGGACTCGGAGTCCAACCTGATTCAAAGGGAAAGTGTGTGGGGAAATAAGGCAGACAGAAATAAAGAGACAACATAGTTTATTTTTCTGTTCCCTGTACCCTAGAGACTCCAAACTTTGGGAGTCTAAGATAGGTGGAAAACAAGTCATTTTGATTGCATGAGGTCTGGGGATAGTTTTACCGGTGGCCCTATAATTCTCCCTAGCTTACTCACACTATTTTCGGGTACCCGGGGTGAGTGGCACTGGGGCCATACAGTAGTGTCTCCCAGATGCCTAGTTTTCAACCCCAAGATCCTCTCCTAAAGTCCCACAAAGCTGGAGGGGTTCCCCGAGACTCAAAGTTTATTCAAGTGTATTTTAATATGTTTTAACATTCGGAGCCGATGTCCAAACAGGCAGCCCGTGCAAACTCATATAGGCGCCGGTATGTCTGCTGGACATCGGAGTTCAAAGCATCCACAGGATGCCCAGAGGTGTGAATGGCACCTGGCTAGCGGGAAAAGGCGAAGTACTGGGTCCAGAGATCAATGGCAGTCCTCCGGGATGCCACTTTTTCTGCCAGACCCAGAGGCGCCTGCCCAGCGGATGGCATTGGGATAGTTGGGTGGAGATGTGACAGGCTTGCGCATGTCCCTTGGCTATTTCAGATTTCCCGCTGACCCAGCTTTTGTACCCGGCTTGGTTCTGATTGGCTGCTTGAGAAAGTTCTGACTTTGGTACCAAGTTCTCAGAAACGTAGCGGTCGCTGCTGGGATTTCAGTTCCAGGAGATTAGGCTGATTCGCGGTCAGACGGGACCAAGTTCTCAGAAACTAACATAGTGGTGGCGTCTGGAATTTCATGCTGGTTTGAGTTCCAGAAGATTCCGGGCCAAGTCCCTCTCAGGGTAAGACTCTCCCAATAGAGCGCCCTGCACCTAGGAAAGTCTAGTTTTCGACCCCAGTAAGTGTCTTTTCGTCTGTATTTTGTGTTTCAGTGTGTGTAAGCGGATTTAAGCCGAATAAACTACAATTTATTTCTCTACCTTGTTTTGCTCAATGAATGATCCTGGTAAAAAGGTGTAAATATCCTGGTCTCCCGTGACAGGCATATTATAATCAATCGAAGCCAGTGGTGTTTTTTCAACATGTATTTCATGGAGCCCTGGGGATTTGGAGGCGGTACCCGGAGAAAAATGAAGCACTGCAGAGTTTACAGAGTAAGACTCAACCACATTATTTTGTTTTTCAAGAAGGTTTTTCAATGCTAAGCTGTCATGTTGCAAATTACATATAAACTAGAAGACCGCCAATTTATTCACTATCAGCTCAAAAGTTGCCTGGCAGGAATCAATTTTTAAGAGGTTCCAAAATCCTTAAAAGGTTAAAAACAAAGTATGTTCCACTGTAGACTTTTCATTCGACTTTCATTTGTAGGTACATACAAACACATTTTGCCATCTGCTGTGCCACTTTGTTAAATGTGCTCTCTATCAAATCACATTCCAGCACATAACGGTTATGCAAACTCTATTACATACCTTATAAAAATAATACATAAAAAGAAATCTCACAAATAACAGCTGGGCTTCAAGTGAAAGGCTGTGAGCTAATTTCATTGTGTGTAGATTATTGCCAGCATGGCGAGCACTTAAGCTTTCACTATTAAGTTTTTATTATAATGTCTGCAAACTTCACGATTCTTTTAAAAACCGCAAAACACAATTGCTACTTAAGAGGGCTGGCGATCCCCTTTTACAGAAGATAGACATATGAAATCGTGTTTGTATTATGCAGTGGTGTGTGTGTTTTGGTAATGCATTGTCTCAAATAGTGTTGCAGCGTATGCAGTGATGTGCATGGAGTGTTTCAGCTGCAATTCTGTTGTGTGTAAGTAAAGTGGTTTATCAATATCCGCAAGCAGTGATTGAAGTGGGTTGGTACTAGAAGATGCAGAGCAGCAGGTTAATCAAGCGACCAGAATAGAAGTGAACTCCATATTGGGTGCGCTAACCTGTACCGGCGCTTGGAGACACTGCCCCAGAGTTTATTTACACACTACCAACCTTTTTTTGTGTGTTACATTCTTGCAGTTCCCAAAGAGATTTATATTAAGAAGACTTCCCCCTTTCTACAGTTAGTGTGTGTGTGTTGCACATTTTACTACCCTGTTGTACACCGTTTCCCCCTAATGTTTAGTAAATGCAGGGTTTCATTTAATCAGACCCCCTGCCACTAGGTAACTGTAGGAAATTTGACCCAGTCCTAAATTGCTGATACTGTGACGCCAACTGGGATTACTCCCTTGAAAAGCAGAGACATGATCACTAGACCATGACTTATGTTAAGCTGAAAAATATGTTCACATACCCTCTAACTCAGGGGTGCGCTGGCTTTTTTGTTTGCACCCCCCCATGCCTGCTCCCCCCTTACCTTTTCTCCCGCATCGGCGGTGTCATTTGACATCACGACGTTGTGATGTCCCGTTGCCATTTTACTCCGCGTTGTGAGAAGCCGCCGGAGAGAAGGTAAGACCTATAGAGGTCTCGTGCGCTCCCCTGGCATTTATTTAAATGTTGTGGGGAAGAGCGCGGAGCCTCTGTTAGCACTGCGCCCCCCGCCAGTGTGTGCACTCCTTTTCTAACTGTACCTATTTAGCAGGAACTGGACCGGGTTATGTCCAAATAAAACCAGCTGTGCCTATTGTACATATTTATACCAGTGGTTGGCGTTCCGTATTGCATCTATTGTGTGCATATATACAAATAGATCCCAAAATACACATTTTATTGTTCACATGACCTGTGTACATAGTTAATTTTGAACATTTATACAGTGCATCTTTTTCTTCTCTCCCCCCCTGCTCTGCTGCTCCTTTCATTTAGCCCCTATTGCTATTTTTCCTGGTTCCTGCATTTGGATTTCTTTACATCTCACACAATGTTTTTCTTTGCGCATCAGACACTTGCTGCTCTCAGGCGACCGACTCGAGTGGTGTATAGGTATAATGCTTTTTTCTTTCTCTACTCATTTGAATCTTTTTCTGTACTATACCCCTTTTTATATATATTTTTTTTTATCACAGGGATATTTTTATACATTTAGAATTGCCACTTATCCTTTTATCTTGTGCATTGCTGTTCTGTTGTTGGGCGTAAGCGTGCCATGGTTTGAGTGCTATTATAGGCATTAGGGATTCCTTTTGTCCTCGTGCACCTATTGATATTCACATTTTTCTTGCGTAAATGGGTATTGCTGTTAGATTTCGAATACATCTTTAGAAAGGGTCGCTTGTAAGTTCTTCTATCCCAGGGGTGGCCAATCTGACAGGGAGTCAGAGCCAGAATGTATCTGTGTCCTTGTCACAGGGCCGCAAAAAAAAAAGTGTGTGCGCCTACGTCTGTAGACAACAAACTTCAATCAGAATTAGGTAAAGGAGAACAATACGTGGGGGAATAAAATGCATCTCACAATAAGTCCCTTCATTTTGTTTTTCCAATGTTATTCTGTGCAAAACAGTTTTTTGTCATTTTCATCTTGGGCAAAAAAACGCAAAATAAATCAAAACGTGCTTGGCTCTGCATTTTTATTTACGCTCTCCCTTTCTCATAATCTCTCCCTCTCCTCGCGCGCTCGCTCTCCCCTCCCCCTCCTCATACTTGCCCTCCCTCCTCGCCCTCTCCCCTCCTCCGCCTCGCTCTCCCTCTCCCGTCCACTCCTCGCTCTCTCCCCTCCGCCTCCAGTCCTCGTGCTCTCTCCCTCCCGCCGCTATTTCCCCTACCCCTCCCCCTCCTCGCTCTTTCCACTCCCCCTGCCGCCTTCTCTATCTCTCTCTCCCCTGCCCCCATCTCCTCTCCATCCCCCCCATCTCCTCTCCCTCCCCCCATCTCCTCTCCCTCTCCCCATCTCCTCGCTCACCCCTTCCCCAGCAGTTACAATTCCTTACCTGGCTGTGGTGGGGTGCAGCTCCTCCCTGGTGGCAAACATCGGAAGTGTCTACCAGATTGTGGTTCTGCTCACAAAGGCCCTCCCCCCAGGCATGCCAAACCCTCTGGTGGATGACTAATTTCCTATTGGTGTGCAGGGATGCCACTGCATAGTTACAGCCTTCCAGCTCTAGCACGCCCCCGCCGTCATATTTTTGCATTAAAATAATTATAGGCTAAAGCTGTTAAATTCCGGGCATTATTGAAATACCTGCTCTCTGATTGGTTAAAATCCTGGACATTCGCCCTCCAGAAAAGGCTATTAGAAGGTTTAACGAAGTCCAACTAATGGAGAAGCTCACCTCGTTTCTGAATCACACTTCTAGAACCCTGGGATGTGGTTAGGAGATGATTCCAGAAGCAGATAGGGTTCGGGAGTGTAGTGTGTTAAACGTGTCATTTATAAAATGTTGTGCGATATGTAATGTGATTGTTGATGTTGGTAAGAATATTTGACAAGATGGTTGGTTCCCCTCAGCCCCCTGCACCCCTAGTTATGCTTGAAAACTTTAATAAAAATATAAGTAAAAAAAATAAATAAATCCTGAATGAATTTTTGGCACCCTGCCACGTTTTTCAGCCAATCAGCTTTGAGTTCTCATACACACTGAGAGCAGCTTTCAGGGGAGGTGATTGGACAGAAGGCACCAGCCAGGCACTGACTCCTCCCCAGACTGAGGAGAAAGGGGTGTGTGTGTGTGTGTGTGTGTGTGTGTGTGTGTGTGTGTGTGTGTGTGTGTGTGTGTGTGTGTGTGTGTGTGTGTGTGTGTGTGTGTGTGTGTGTGTGTGTGTGTGTGTGTGTGTGTGTGGTTTAGTGTATTTACAATTTCATTTTACTACACAAGTACAGTAAAAGCATAAGAAAATGTAGAATATCATGTTGATAAAGATTTTAGCCTATAATAGTAATAATTCCCTCAGAACAGGGCATTACTGACCAATAATGCCCGTGGTGGGTTAAAGTCCCTCGGCTTCGCCTTGGGCCTTCCACTCTTCCAGCCAGGGCATTATTAGCCAGTAATGGCCTGTTCTTCTGGGATTATTTCTTAAATAAATATATCTCAGGTTTAAATCTGTCACAGGTTTCTCAAGGAACGTGTTGCACTTTAAACCCTTTCAGTGCTGGAATGTCCTTGGCACCAGAGAAACTTTTCTCGAATAGATTTTGGTTTGAACTCCTCCGTTCATCTGTTGTGTGTCCTACAGTTCCTGGCAGAGAAAAGGTTAACCAAGGGAAAGTGTCTCCAAAGAGCATAATGCTTTATTGTCCAATAAAACCGGTTTCTTTTAGATAATGCAAGATGGTGGCTGGTACTGCAGATCATTAAGAATAGTTTCATATCGCCTCAATCCCATGACTGAGGATGTGGTATGGCATATGAAACATTGACCTTTCCTTCTTTTTTTTCTTGGAGATCAGAGTAAGTCTGGAAGCTTAGAAAGAATTTTCTAAATAGAAGTTGATGGAGCCAGTCAATGTTTGATACATGGCCCATTTTCCTGTAGTCCCTGGACTGTTTTCATAACTTGACACCATCATTTTGTACCTGCAAATCTGTCATGATGCACTTTTACCATCAAAGGAAAAACGTGTCCCCCTCCTGTTTCCCCCACCCCACAGGGACATGGTGCACTAGATTTGTTAAGAATCACACACCGATTCCTAACTATATTTTGAAATGTCTTGGACACTGAAATAAATTGCATTGGTAACGTGTCTGCTGTTTTCGTAACATAGTCCATTACATGTCTGTCTAAATGTGAACAGTCAAAAATGGTCCTATACGTGGGCTTCTCAATACTGTATCACAAATCTGATATTATATATATATATATATATATATATATATATATTTTAATATATATATATATTTTAATATATATATATATATATATATATTATAAATATATAAATATATATATATATATATATAATAATATATATAATATATATATTTTAATGCATAGGCTACTCTTTATACTTATTGTTTTGTATGGGATTTTTATGTATTTACATATTCAAATGTAATCAAAGGTTCATCTGCTTCAAAGGCATTCCAAATGAGCTGCTACTTCAGCCCGTGTGAATTGCATACTATTTAAATGCGAGAATCCACAGCTTAAGATACATTATGAATGGTAATATTATTTCCCATGATGTGTATAAACTAGTGCTATCTGGTGCACTGCAATCAGGGGATAAGGCTCCAGGATGAACAATATACCAGTTTATTTTCATCTTCAGAAGCTTTGACAAATATGACAGAGGATCCTCTGCCTATTTCAAGTTAATACTGATATGTAATGGTGTCTTAAAACCATTGTGCTATTGAGTAGGGATTTGACACGTTGGATATCCTGTATGTTGTGACATTGGAGTTTACACTAGGAACACCGTAATCAGATAACGGACTGTGAACAATTGAACTATTTCCATCGTAGGAGAAGCAAAGCTGTGTTTACCCGGGCATGCTCTGGCTTTTGAGATACTAAACTTTATACATAACGTCGAATGCAGGCTGGATATCCATGCTATCTATGATCATATTAAAATGGCAATCCAAGCAGGTCGTCTTTAAAAATTTTTTTTATTGGATTGAAGCAGGGGTTTTCCGGAGCTGAACTCCATTAATTTGACCTACGGGGACTCCCTGCTTCTGGAGAAATCTCTGTTGGAGGTGCAGCTAGCTGTTCTGGCTAGCTAGGGATTCATGTAATGGCCATTTTTTAAAGCTACTGCGGGCCCATGGAAATCCTTGACGTCATCCGGTGCAACTTCCTATTGGCCCACTTGTTGCGGGCGCGTTAGGCCGTACTAGCGGCATGCGCACGCGAAACACGCACAGGAGGCGTGTGGGGGCGTGGCCGTGACGTCACGTGAGCGGTTCGCCCTCATTGGCTGAACCACTCACGTGACGCAGCCGGCGCGCTACAAGAACTATTTTAAATGATTTTTTTCAGAAACGCGCGCTTGATCGCGCAAACTGTGAACCTTCATTGCTCTCCCATTAGTTCTGGAGTTGCGCCCGCACGCCACTGGTATAATTACGACCTTAAACTTGCAGGAGATACGGACACCCGAAGGGGGTGCCGTTAATTCAGATAGCAGGGGTTCCCCAGAGCTGAAAATAATGGGATTCAGCTACGAAAGACCCCATGCTTCAATCCTAGGTTAAAAAAAAACTAGCCCTCTTGGATTGCTCCTTTTAAGATTCCTGTATCTGTGGTGCATGAATAATAAATTAGGCTTCCCCTGGACAATAATATCCTGCAAATTAACTTCAACATGTAGCTTGTCTTTAAACTTCCTATTCACCATTCTAAAAAATCTTTACTAATATATGGGAAATGGGAGACTTTTTAATGTGTGTTATATGTGTGTTACACCTGGTCAGTGTGTTGCATCAGTCTTTTCCATATATTTTCACCATATGTTATGTACACACACAGATCTGTATGTTCGAACTTATATCTAAAACCATAAAACATGGTAGTTTGAATGTTTTGTGTGAAGACCAATTGGACTGTGCTTGTTCCTTTTAGTCTTCTGACCTAATGAGCAGCTGCCAACACCTATGCATAGTGATGGACCAACACTACAGATTTTTAATGTATTGGGTGTAATGCTATGTTAGGCAACATATGATCCTATAAACTTTAGTCTGTAAAATGTTGCTCGTCCCTTAATCTCTGGCTGCTGCTTGCTAAGAAAACACCTCTGCCCTTACTTCCTAGACAGACTGCACTAATTAAGACTTTTAGAACAGTACACAATTCTCCCTTTCCATAGCCGCATGACATCACAAGTACATATTTTACAGTCTTGGATCTTGTTTCATGTTTTATCTGTAGTCTTAATATAGTGATCATGGGTTTGGCGTTCAGTCCCATTTCTCCCACATTCTTTGTGTACGCATGAACAGGTTTGTATGTTAAAATCTGTTACAAGGAAAGGTTTTTTTAAAGTAGAATTTCTAGGTGAATAAAATCGCATAAATCTCATTAAATATCTTATAAAGAGCGCTCTGAAGACTTTAACAGCTGCCAAGGGTGTCCTATTATGTATTCCAAAATGGTACTTTTAGTGGTAGTAAAGTCCAAACGGGCATTCCAGTGGACTTTTAAGTGTTGTGTCCACTGGGGTGCCTGTTTGGACTTGATCACATTTTTTTCATAGAAACAGTGTTTATAATGTGTTGTGTGAGAGACTAAGACTATGCAGAATTTAGCTAAAAATGAACTGTCGCTCTTAAGTGATAGCAATCCCTAAACTCTTAACTGCGAGAAGGGTAATCTGACCTTGGTCATTCAGTCTGCACCTCATTTGATCCACATTGCATGCTTTTCAAAGAATGCAATTTAAGTAGCTGCCAATCAAGAGGGGGACTTCAGAGTGAAATTCCAGCTGGAACTATTTTAGAAAACTGTAATGGGTTTGCAAAGACGATAAGTTTACGTAATGTAAATACATGATAATTTGTGCACAAGGCATTTAGTTTCATTGCTTCCTTTGACAATGCAAACAGATACAATCTTAAATGTATTCACGGTTTCCCCAACAATCTGTATTGCTTCAGTACAATTGTCTGCAGGAGCCTCTTTCTGCTGCATTCCATGAATCCATTTTTCAGTGTTCTAGAAAGGATCTCACATCAGTTTTCTTATGTTTGTTGTTGAGAAACCATTTATATATTTCTACATGAGATCTTGAAAAAGATAAAGAAGCTGGTTTTTATCCCCCCGTTAAAACCATCTTGGATAAAATCTAATATTCGACGGATACTGATCTGCTTATTACACCAGCTAATAAGTCATCTAGGTTCTGTAATATCATTTTGGCGTAACTTGTTTTCTGGAATGCATTATGGTGTATCTACTACTGTTACGCCGATGCTCGCCACAAACCGGGACCGGACCGCGGGGCTGAGGTGGGGTTATATAATCACCGACCTTAGTCCACGCAGACTGATCCGGAGTACGCAGTTCGTAGTCGTACATCGCAGGGTCAGGATTGGAGAAGGCAGCATCGTCGTTAATGAAGCAGGAGTTCGGCAACAGGAAATCAGGAGTGCCCCGCTTCAGCTTAGGAGCGTGAGCGCGGGGGTGGCTTCTGCGCGAGGAGCGGCCTCGGCCCATGACGCCGATCTCAGCAGGAGGAGACAGCAGGCTGGCCGAAGTTCACCGCAGGGCAGCGTCGGGAAGAACCAACGCTTCAGCGCAGAAGTCCAAGGCAGGCCACTGCAAGAGGATCGCAGCAGGCCGCAGGAAAGGAAGGGTAGCCACTGCTAGGAGGGAATGCAGCAGTTACCAGTGCTGGCATCAACGCTTCAGCACAGGCGTCCAGGGTAGGCCACTGAAGGAGAATAGCAGCAGGCCCGCAGGACAGGAAGGGTAGCCACTGCTAGGAGGGAATGCAGCAGTTACCAGTGCTGGCATCAACGCTTCAGCACAGGCGTCCAGGATAGGCCACTACAGGAGAATAGCGGCAGGCCACAGGACAGGAAGGGTAGCCACTGCTAGGAGGGAAAGCAGCAGTTACCAGTGCTGGCATCAACGCTTCAGCACAGACGTCCAGGGTAGGCCACTGCAAGGAGATAGCAGCAGGCCAGTGCTGGCAACAACGCTTCAGCACAGACGTCCAGGACCAGGCCTCTGGATACTCAGGAACTTGGAAGGTAAGAACGCTAGGAGAGAGGCCTGGGGTGGTTTGTGGCAGAGACAGTAACATAGAGGTAGGAATAGTTATGCTCGGCGCTGGTTCAGAGCCAACGCCTAGAATATAAAGGGCGGAGATCCAATCACAGGAGGAGGGTGTGTGAGAATTCCTCCAATGAAGTAGCACAGGGCAGAAGCTGCAATGAGAGGCAGCACCTGTGCCATAGATTGCCAGAGGAAGCATGCAACTGCACAGGTCTGCAAGGCAAAAGTCAAAGCCAGTAGTGGATTCCTTACAACTACCTGGTAAGAAAAAAAACTTGGGCTTTCAAGGATCCCGTCTCAATCTCCATAGCTTTAAAAAATTTGGATTCGGACGCAATATCGGGCTCTGTTTTAACAACGTGCGACCTGAGGCAGTTTCCATGGGGCATCTACAGACCGGTCCATCAGATCAGTGAACTATCCTCTTCTTAGCAAATAAGGTGCTATCAGGACAACTTCTGCCTTGTCCCATCTGATCTTTTTCACGACTGCTTGATGTAGAGGGAATGGAGTAAATATATATATGCTACATGGGTATTCCATATGATCGACAAGGCATCTCTTACTGTTTCCCCTAGATCTTACCACCTTAACTCCCACTCTCTGGGGTGAATTGACCACCTGATGAGAAAATCGCCCTTGATATTTTGGTCTCTTGATGTGTATGTTGCCGATTTATATAATGGCGAAAAAGTTTGTGAATCACAATGATAATTATGGAAATTCCAGATTTTTCCATGATGACCTTCTTGAAACAAAACCAGTCTTTTCTTAAATATCCAATAGGGTTTATATTAACCAATTCCATGTCTTTTGAAACAAAATGATGTATGAATTAGACAATGAGTAATTAAGAGTCAGTTTACGTGCAAAAGTAAGTGAAACCCTGGTTTTAACAGCTAAATTAGCCAGGAGGAAACCACAGCTCTTTAAAAAGAATAGCGCTGCCCATCTAAAGTTCGGCAAAAAGCACGTAAAAGATCCACAAGACTTCAGAAACAATGTTCTCTGGACAGATGAAAAACAGGAAAAGGTAGCGCTAAAATTCAAAGATGCTAATTAATGTGCTATAATAAGTGTAAAGTGGCGGCTGTCTGTGATATAACACTGACCCCCAGGTCAGAGAAACAACATGTGATGTGAAATATTATATCTATGGCGCCTCGCACATAACCTCAAATATAAAAGGATATTTACAACTCGGATCAGGTACTGGAACAGGTGTAGGGATGTGCCCCACAACGAAGAAGATTCGCATATAAATAAAGACAAAAATAAAAACATATAGCGTAATATTGTTAAACAACTGAATCAATGCAGTGTAACAAAATGAAAACAAAAAACATAACTAAAACAGGACTAAAACAATGAGCTGAGAGAGAACAACAGGTACAATAAAACACATTTAATAATATAAACAATAATAGGACATAACCATAATTAAAACAAAAATATTGCGCAGTGGATAAATCAGAGAGGATCCCCTCTCGTGTAAAACCGACTCGTGGTGTCTCCTCTGTGCGGCTCGTGGCGTCTCCTCTGTGCGGCTCGTGGCGTCTCCTCTGTGCGGCAGATGTTCTGTCTCTCGGCTCTCCCCTCCGTGCTGTTCACTTCTCCCGGTCTCGTGGTCACAGACCTCAGTGTGTAGTCAACTCAGGAGCAGAAGTAACCGCCTCCGCAGATTCGCCAGACAGGGATCTCACTAGGAGTGAGAACTGCAGCGGCAGATCCGCCGCGTTCTGGACGTCAAACAGCGTGTTCAGCGTATTCAGTGTAGTTCTGTCTGTGGTGGTCACAATAGTGAGCAGATCTCACCCTACGTGTTTCGGAAGTAGAACTTCCTTCCTCAGGGGTAAATGGTTAATAATTCAGTCCTTGTGAGTCCATACATTTATAGTCCTAATTAAAAGGCACAGTGTACCTGTTTGTCAATTTAGACATGCGCAGTGATTGCAGCGCTATTAATGTCCCAGCTCAAAACAAAAAAACAAAAGAAAATGAAAGACCATTTACAACACAGAAAATGAAATAAAATACATATAGAATGAACTAACAATATATAAATAATGATTATATCGTACATATAACAATGCATATGTTTAATATCCATGATGGGGTATGTGCGGTGCGCCAACAAATAACTATGTGTACTTAATATAAATTGTGCTAAAAGTGCCAAGTGTATATATGAGTGAATATCATAATAATAACTAATAAAGTGTAATGACTTAATAACTAATATTATAAATCTGTGTATATGAACAAATAGGATAATATATATATATATACACAGAAGTGTACCGAGATGCTTAGCCTCTGATTAAAGATATATAAGATAGGTCCAAGATGTGTAACATGCTATGGTTATTAGGATGGGTCTATATAGATCTAAGCAAAAAAATGCTTATGCAGAGCTAAAAAGATGGAGAAAAATGGATAAAAAAACCACAAATAGATTTTATACTATTCTATCAATAGTAGATCTACTTATCTACTAAAAAAGATTTTAGGTTCAATATTAAGACCTGAAGGTGCCAGAGTACGAAGTTCATAAATCCAAAAAGATTTGCGCCTTCGTAGAAGGCTTGTAATATTTCCTCCCCGCCAAAAAGGCGTGAGGGCTTCGATGGCTATACATTTAAGGCCCATAGGGTTCTTGTTATGCACTTGAAGAAAATGACACGATACATTATGGGTAATTACACCTTTCTTAATATTGTAAATATGTTCATATAATCGACGTTTGATCGGTCTTGTTGTCATACCCACATACTGCAGACCGCAAGGACATTCAAGGAGGTATATTACATGGGTACTATTACAGTTTATATTTTGTTTGATATTGTAAGTTTTAGATGTAACTGTGGATGAGAATGAAGTGTTCTTTAAACTATATCTACAAGCTATACTAGAGTTGCAGATATAGTATCCTTTATTGGTGTTGTTGTTACGGCTTAGAGGTAGTTTCAAAGGACAACTTGGAGCTAGCCTCTGTCCAATATTAGGGGCCCTAGTGAATATGATTTTTTGGTTGATAGGCAAAATATCTGCAAGGTCTTTGTCTTTTCTCAGAATTGGCCAATATTTACGGATGGTTTGTTTTATGGCCGAGGCCATCCGATTGTATTGGGTAATAAACGGTATTTCAGAAATGGTATTCGGTTTGGTTTGTTTATATTGTAAAAGAACGTTTCTGTCCATAGTTTCCACCTCAGATATAATTTGATCAAGTTTAATTGATGGGTATTTCCTAATTATAAATTTATTTTTCAGATCTTGTGCTTGTGTATTGAATGTTTGAGAGGTAGAACTATTCCTTTTTAATCTGATGAACTGTCCTTTAGGTATATTGTTTATCCATGTTGGATTGTGATGGCTATTTGCGTGTAAATAATTGTTGGCTTGCACTGTTTTAAAAAATCAAAGTTTTGGTGTGTATATTATTGACTCTTATGAAAATAACCAAATCTAAAAACTCTAAAGAAATATTGCTTGTGGTAAAAGTAAATTGTAAATTAAAAATATTGTCATTCATGTACTGTTTAAATAATTCTAATTGTTGAAGTGAGCCTGACCAAATAAAAAGGATATCATCAATGTAGCGCCGCCATAGCACCAGGTTTGCACCAAAGGGGCAGCTGGACCAAATAAATTGATTTTCCCAGCTGCCCATGAATAGATTTGCATAGCTTGGTGCAAACCGGGTGTCCATGGCAGTGCCACATACCTGTAATAATAAGAATTGTTGAAATTGAAATAATTATGTAAAAGAATAAATTGAATACCCGAAACTATAAATGATTTTAATGCACTGGAAATTGAAGGATCTTTGTTGTATAGCGTTACAACCCTGTACATGGTCAATTGGAATTACTGGGTATTGGTTGCATAGAAAATCAAATTCTTGTTTGGTAATAATATTCTGATCAAGCCCTGTATTGAGAAAATTGAATAATTGTTGTTGGTAGTTTGAAGTTGGATTATGGGGGAGGGGCTGGTAAGTGGACATGTCTGTAAGAATACGTACTGACTCTTGTCTATAATACGATTTGTCCATAATTACCAGACCCCCCCCCCCTTGTCCGCAGGTTTTATAACGATCGAGTCATTTTCTTCAAGTGCACGCAAAGTATTTTTATCTTCCAAGCTAAGATTATCTCTTTTGATTTTATATTTGCGACTTTGGATTTCCAGGTCATCTGTGAACATTTGCGAGAAAGTATTAATAAAGGGACCACTCATGAACTTGGGGTAGAAGGTAGAGGGATTTTTAAATTTAGAGCCAGAACTAGGCTTAATCGGTAAATTTATATTTGTATCTTGTTTGGCAATAGCGTCTCTTTTAAAATATTTTTTGAGATACAATTTTCTAATGTACCGTTGCACATCAACATACAGTTTAAAGCTATTTGGGCCAATAACAGGAGCAAAGGACAAACCTTTTGAAAGTAGCTTTTTCTCTTTAACTGTAATAGGATGTTTACTAATATTAAAGATGTTCTGATATGTGTTATTTAACGTCTGTGTACTTTGCCTAGTCTTTCTACCTCCTCTTGTCCTCTATTGTGTTTTTTCTTTTTTTGTCTCTGGATGTTCCTTCTTTCCCTAGTAGATCTCTTATCGCTTCTACTACTACTACTACTACTGGTAGTGTTGCTCCCGGTCTGAAGGTGAAGAATCTGTTGTGACGTTCTGCTACCTGCCTCCCCCTCCGTTCAACCGGAAGTGCGGTTCCTGACGGATCTGACGTCAGACGCCATTCAGTGCGGTCTAACCGAGGGAGTTCCGAAACATACTGGCAGACTACCACCTTTCCTGACGTGAGATCTACTGCCTCAAGAAAATCTTATGTGCCCTATTTTGATGTACACATTTGAGTACATTTCTTATGCTTTTTAAACCGCTATAAATTCGTTATTTTGGTCCACACCAGGGTCTCTCTTCGTTGTTTTCCATGAATGCTGCCCTGAGTGAGAACCCTTCAGAGTTTCTACTTACCGTGTCCCCTGTTTATGCTGACTCTTCACTGACCTGCTGTAAGTAGGCAATTTATATGAGCCAAGATTCTACTGCTTCATGATATTGTGTGATTTTGCTGCACCATATTGTCTATTTCTTTTTTGGGGTGTTCCTGAATCATCGCTCCCTTCAAACCCTGGATGTCCATTACTGTTTATAAGGGAACTTGTACAAATTCCCTGTGAAGGTTGAGAATCTTTCTATTTCACCTTACAATTCACTTTCAATTATTTCCCACTACACTTGATTGTATTAGTTGTTTAGTGCCGCTCTGAATCACTTGGGTTTAATTTTAAGTACCTGAAGCAAGCTATCCTTGCAAAGAAGCCCTCAAATGTCAGTTGAAGCAGTTCTGTAAGGATGAATGGGCCAAAATTCCTCAAAACCGATGTGAGAGAGTGACCTGCAATTACAGGAAATGCTTAGTATGGATATTGAATGTTGAATTATTTGTGGATAAATAAATGTTGGAAAAGTGTAATGTTTCTGTTTTAATTTGTTTGATCGGGTTATCTTTATCTCTTATTAGGACTTGGATTAAGATCTAATAACCTTTTAGGTTTGAAATATGTGAAAATCCTAAGGGGTTCACAAACCTTTAATCGCCACTGTACATGGTACTGCTTGTTCTGCCCAATTCAAGGCTCTCGAAACCTCTTTGAGAGCTTTTGGACTTATTGTTCCCCCTTGCTGGTTGATGTAAGCCAAGGTCATGATCTTGTCCATCAAAATTCTCAAAGTTTTTTTGTAGACTTTGAATGGGGTAATATACCACTTGGGTCTCCAGCACATTGATGTGAATCGATCTTTCTCTGCTTTGACTATTGGCCTAGAATTACCACACCCTGACAGAGCTCCCCAACCTGTGAGACTTGCATCTATGGTTAAAACCTTTCAGATTGTGGTAACGAATGACTTGCCTTTCTGGAGGCTATTCCTTGTGGTCCACTGTAACAAACTGCGCTTTGTGATTGATAATAGCGGAATTTTGTATTCTTGACTGGTATTTAGGTGCCCTCTGAACCCCAAGAAATATGCCTATAGTTGCCTCAAGTGAAGGGTAAGCCAAGGCAGGGGTGCTCTCCTCCAGTCCTCAAGCCCCCTATCAGTCCCTGCTTCTGCACAGGTGGCTGAATCGGAGGCTCTGTCTTCAGCCACCTGTGCTGAAGCTGGGATATCCTGAAATGCTGACCTGTTGTGGAGGCTTGATGACTGGAATTGAGCACCCCTGGCCCAAGGTACCACATCTGACATTGAGTTGAGGAGCGTGATCAGATGCATTAACTGCATCTTTCAAGGTTGGGAGATTCGCTTGAAGACCTAGACTTCCCTTACAATGTTGCCGATTTTGAGATTCGGAAGCGACACTATTCCACTCAGGAATTGAATTAATGAGTTGAAGGAGGAGTTATCCCAGCGATTCTAGAGAACATGGAAGAAAGCGGAATTGAAGTACAAAAAAAAAGCGGTATTCTGGATTTAACATCTTTATTACCATCACGCTTTTACCATAGGTTTTTAGTATTTCTGCTTCTTTCTTTGTGGATATTCACTTTTTACACACTTGGTGCCTCATTCACTAAAGTACTAAACTGTAGTAGCTTAGTTTGCGTATTGTCATTCACCCCAACAGCTATAACAGATGCTAAGGACTACTGCTAATTAGCCGTTAAATCTATTCTGTTCTAATAGAAAAGTTCCATTTGGCATACAAATATATTTTTATTTTCTATAGGTACAAAGAAGTTCTTATCAGATACTTTGCCTTCCAATCTTTGCTGTGCAGCTTGTGGTGCCATAATTAGTCTGCAAAAAAGAACGAAGAAAATAAGTTTGTTAATCCCTTTGACTGTAATTTGTGATGTTCCGGGTCCCCGGAAAATACCCGCCGCTTTTTCTGCTACCTGGAAATTACCCAGACCCGGCAGCAGGGGGCTGGGACTGGCACCAGGTAATTTCAGGGCAGCTCAAAATAATGAGACACTTAACTGCAGCCGGTGACTGAAGACCGGCGAGGAAGACCGCGGCAACATCTGGGACCAGCAGCAGAAGTCCTGGTGGCGGTGGCAGCAGCCGAAGTCCTTGCTCATCTGGCGGGAGCAGCAGGAACAGAGCGCACAACTGATGCCTTTGTGAGCCGGGGAAGCATGTGACCGGAGCAGGAGCATTCCTATTGAACAGGTGGCTCCTCCCCGGTTGTCCAATAGGAATGCTCCTGCTTCGGTCACATGCTTCCCCGGCTCTGAGGCATCAGCTGTGTGCTCTGTTCCTGCTGCTCCCGCTGGATGAACAAGACCTTCAGCTGCTGCCACCGCCACCAGGACTTCTGCTGCTGGTCCCAGATGTCGCCGCGGTCTTCCGTCCCTGCAGGACCCGGTACAACACTACTGTAGATCTTTATGAAAAAACAGCCAAAGAATTGGTTACCATAGAACAGGCCTGCACAACTCCAGTCCTCGAGGGCTCCAAACAGGCCAGGTTTTCAGGATATAGTCCTTCTTCAGCACAGCTGGCTCAATTTGAGCCACTAATTGAGCCAGCTGTGCTGAAGTAAGGATATCCTGAAAACCTGGCCTGTTTGCATGCCTCGAGGACTGGAGTTGTGCAAGCCTGCCATAGAATATGGTTTAAAATATATTACATGAATTGTCTGATTATATATCGCACGCGCACACGCACTCGCACTCGCACTCGCACACACACTCGCACACACACTCGCACACACACTCGCACACACACTCGCACACACACTCGCTCACACACTCACACTCACACACTCTCACACTCACACACACTCACTCACTACCGTTCCAAGGTCTGGTAAAGCAAGAGACAGCACTCAATTGTAGAAAACTTCATAAAGTGTACAGTATTGTGAAAATAGTGGTACATCAAGAAACCCAACGTTTCGGTCCTCCAAAATATTATCCATATGGGGCAAGCACCTACAGCCTATCCGCACCTAAGGAGTGCCAACTGTTCTATTTGACTATATATATATATATATATATATATATATATATATATATATATATATATATATATATATATATATATATATATATATATATATATATATAAACCATAATACTGAGTTAAGTTATGGTGAGTAAAAAAAGTGACAAAAACCCTCCACAGGAAAGCAAATATGAGCATACAGTTATATTTGGAGAGAGAGAGATCGAGAGAGAGATCGAGAGAGATCAGTACCGTGTTAGCCGAGCTTCAATAATCAAAAAATAAATAGATTATACCGTTCTGTGGCTAACGAAATGCTTTTATTTGTGCGAGCTTTCGAGATACACTGATCTCTTCTTCCGGCGATGTTACAATGAATGAAGCAAGGATTACTTAAAAACAGTGTCTCTTGGAATGTTATCTGTGCTGGTCCTTCCCCCGATGTGGATGTGTTTTATGGCTAGAGGTGTCAAAGGGTTACTGAAAGCAAGTGAAGAAAGAGTGTGTATGTGTATCAGTGTGAATAAGAATGAATGGAGAGCCCACAGTATAAACAGTGCTCTACACAAGGTGTGTGTGGAGGATACCACCGACCTGCTAAACAAACTGAATGCCATTGGCCCCCTCCCTACAGGAACACTACTAGCAACTATGGATGTAGAGTCACTTTATACAAACATCCCCCCCGAGGATGGGATTTCAGCCTGCAGATACTTTCTGGGACCGCAGGAGCCACTCACAGAGACAGTGACTAAATGCATTGAATTTATTCTGACCCATAACTACTTCACATTTGGAAATGACACATACCTCCCAGACAACCGGGACCGCTATGGGTACTCGGATGGCGCCACAGTATGCCAATCTGTTCTGCGCAAAACTGGAAAGTGACTTTCTGTCCACCTGTCACTTGAAACCCCTTACATACCTTCGCTACATCGATGACATCCTCCTGATCTGGACCTCTGGCGAACAGGACCTCCTACAGTTCTATGACAACTTCAATACTTTCCACCCGACCATCAACCTCAAACTCACCCATTCCCCGGATGAAGTACATTTTCTAGACACCACCATTACTATAAAGAACAACCAACTACAGACTTCTGTATACTGCAAACCTACAGACAGAGCCAGCTATTTGAGGGACAACAGCTTCCACCCGACACACACCAAACATGCAACCATCTACAGTCAAGCCATACGATACAACCGGATATGCTCCGACACAGCAGACAGAGACCAGCGGACTAAAGCCTTGAGATCAGACTTTATAAACCGTGGATATAACCACAGAATTGTAGACCAGCAAATTCACAAAGCCACCAGAATACCAAGAAGTGATCTCCTTGAATACAAACAGAAGGAGACAAGCGACAGGGTACCTTTGGTGGTCACATATAACCCACACCTAGGAGCCCTACGCAAGATTGCCAGGAAACTGCAACCCATCCTCCAGGAAGATACAAGACTGCAACGGGTCTTCCCTGAAGCACCCTTATTATCATACAGACAACCCCATAATCTCAAGAATATTATGGTGAGGAGTAAAGTATTCAGCAGTACAACTGAATGCGGGACAAAACCATGCCAGGACCCAAGATGCAAAACCTGCGCAATGCTCTACACAGCGGACACAATACAAATACCACACAAGAATCGGGAATACAAAATCAGAGGAGGGTTCACCTGTTCCTCCAGCAATGTCGTGTACCTCATCATGTGCATGAAATGCCCAGGGGGCTGCTACTACATAGGTGAGACAGGACAGGGGCTAAACAAGAGAATGAACCTGCATCGCCACAGCATCACACGCGGAACAAGAGACAGTCCTGTTGGCGAACATTTCTCTGACTCTGGCCATAAGATGAACGATCTGAGGGTTGCCATACTCAAAGGTAATCTTAAAACCCCGAAAGAGAGACGGTTGCATGAATACAAATTTATGCAACTGTTCGGGACACTTAGCAGTGGCCTAAACAGAGATCGAAATTTTATGAGTCATTACTGACACTAGCGAACTCTCTTCCCATGAGCGCTAAAGGCCATGTCTGTACATACTGTGCTATATGTATGCACACACAGCTGTCTCTCACAAATACTAATACTCCTTATTTTTCCATCCCTATACACCAATAGGGACCACATAGTATCCACACATACTTTTAGTTGTGCTACAAACTCTCACATTTCCACACCCACCCACACCATTTATATCCCCTCTCACTCCACACACCTTGTGTAGAGCACTGTTTATACTGTGGGCTCTCCATTCATTCTTATTCACACTGATACACATACACACTCTTTCTTCACTTGCTTTCAGTAACCCTTTGACACCTCTAGCCATAAAACACATCCACATCGGGGGAAGGACCAGCACAGATAACATTCCAAGAGACACTGTTTTTAAGTAATCCTTGCTTCATTCATTGTAACATCGCCGGAAGAAGAGATCAGTGTATCTCGAAAGCTCGCACAAATAAAAGCATTTCGTTAGCCACAGAACGGTATCATCTATTTATTTTTTGATTTTCTATATATATATATATATATATACATATATTTATATATATATTATACAAGCCCCCTACTTAGTTAGGAATATATATATATATGATATATATATATATTCCTAACTAAGTATAGTTATATATATATATTCCTAACTAAGTAGGGGGCTTGTATAATTTAATCCTTGTTACAACGAAGGGCTATTATAGGTCTTTGAAGTCGTGTTTCTCATGCTAAAAAGTAAGATCAAAGACTCATTGACCCATAAGACAAGTTTGATGGTGATGAGATGTGAAGGGAAAAAGAGTTTGAATTGTGGTGCATTGTAAGTGGGTAAAGTTTATTATCTGCGATAACTACAACACATTCCTCAATTCTGTGCAGTGTGAGAACTAAACGTGGTAACAAATACTCATGACCTGGCAGATGCTCACATCTGTGGTTCAGTCAAATCCTTTTAATTACGTGATCTCTCTCCTTGGGGTGTATTATGATCTGGACTTATTAAGCAATTAATTTTTTTTTAATGAAACACGTTGCACCAGACTGCAAATATTCCTTAGTTTTGTTAGATGTGCAGCCTGAAACACAGCTATTTGTGTACAGAACAGTATAAGCCTTGTTCATATTTATTTTAACTTTTTCTTTCTGAATAACTAAAAATAACACACTGGTGAACTTTGATTCCCAACAGCTTGTAATATAAAATGGACTGTCTTCTCTTTCTCTCTTCTCTTTTCTCTCTATGTGTGTGTGTGTGGGTGTGTGTGTGTGTACACACACACGCCCATACACACACACGCCCATACACACACACACACCCATACACTATAATTCTCCTGCTGATAATCTCACCCCTCCATATTAACCACTTCCCCTCTGCCATGCCTCTTACCCCTTCCCTTCCACCATGACTCAACCCCTTTCTCTCCTCCCCCGTATTTCTCTCGGCTCTCACCCGTGCCTCTTGACCCCCTCCTTCCCCATGCCCATTAACCCATGCCTCCCCATGCCCTATTAATGTGTACAGGAGAAGGGGGGTCGAGGGGGTAATTGTACATTTTCTTACCGTGCACCCCAAAACTGGAACAACCTACCGGAGACTCTCGCATCCACCACCAAGTTTAAGTTCTTTCAAATCTAAGGCTGTCTCACATTTTAATCTGGTCTGTAACTGTTACATAAGCCTATAATATATATTCTCTTTAACTGTTCATACAATGTCTTGTATATAATGTAAACCCTGTTCATTTATTCAACTGTATTTGTAACCATGTATTATTTGTCTTAACTCTATGCCCAGGACATACTTAAAAACGAGAGGTAACGCTCAATGTATCACTTCCTGGTAAAACATTTTATAAATAAATAAAATACACATACACATACACGCTGGGATCTGACTGCAAACTTTAAATAACTGCTGTATTTAATGTGAATTCTAACGAAGCACAGCTATGTGTGGGAGGAAGAGGTGCGGTTACCACAGCTCTGCACTGATTGGCTGATCCCTGGGTGACATACTGTAGCATTCTGGGACACTTAGGTCATCTATATGTAAGTACTATACTATTGGAAGAGGCAGAGAACTGCAACTCCCAGGGGGATCACATGACAAACAGCAGCCTGAAACACAGGCACCAGGAGCGGATTT
Source organism: Ascaphus truei (assembly GCF_040206685.1). Lineage (NCBI taxonomy): Eukaryota > Metazoa > Chordata > Amphibia > Anura > Ascaphidae > Ascaphus > Ascaphus truei. The sequence continues at coordinate 448,386,228 of NC_134484.1, forward strand.
GCAGCCGCCTGGGATTTTTTCACCCCTGGGTTAAAGTTTTAGTAGCCATATTGATACTGTAGAAGAGCTATTCATAGAATAAATAATGGTGTGCAGAGCTTTTGAAAACATCATAGGTTTCGCCCTGTGCCTTGGGCTTAAAGAAGAAACCTACAATGCTGTTTCAAAGGTCTGTACACCATAAATGAATGCAGGCGAAACTCTAACGTTGGTCCGCTGAAAGGCATCACAACCCACAATGAATCTGCTTATTGTTGATTTGGAATATGCATTTTCCTCCCGTGCATTAATTTGCAGCTCTGCTACTTCAGCCCTATTTGGCACCAATACTCCTAGCAGCTTCTAGTAAAAAAAACAAAAAAAAAAAGAGTGGATCTCGTGCTGGCATTAAAACGGCAACTTACTATATTGGGCTATGAGCCACAAATGGAGATGCCAGGGAACTGTGCCACCAAGAAAATAGAACCTAATTAAAGTTAGAGTGAAAGTTTCTTGGATTACTCCTGGGAGAAGACCTGGGACTACAATAGAAAGAAGTGTAATGCTGCCAAGAGGTTTGGGGGGATGGGGGGGGGGGGGGGGAGCAGGGGGTATGGGGGGGGTGCTGGCGGAAGTAAAATAATAAGCAATTGTCGCACATAAGCTATGCAGATAATTTATCCTTGGAATGCCTGTGCCCTTTTTTTTTGTATTGGTTTAGTAGTTTTATTGTCATAAAACGTAACATCTTGGTGAAGTAATCTGCATTTTGAACAGTTGCCATCTCTATATAACTAGGCAATGTATATGATTTTAAATTCATCATATACAGATGTAGCTTGAAACATTGTTTCCTCAGATAATACAACATATCCATAGGATTTGACGGCAGTGTTGGAACAATGAAGCGTGCTACATCTGTATGTAATGACCACAATTTAACAGGCGACTAAACGTCAACACCAAGCATTTAAAGGCAGATTCCTGGTTTGGTTTGTCATGCAGGAGGCATTAATATTTGTTGGCAGCAGCAAAGATGCTAACCCAATCAGAGAAGGTGATTTTTCAAAGCTCCCGGGCCCTGCCGGCCAATAGGAAGCCCTGACATCATCCCGGTGCGTTAAAAGTGGCAGTTTGACATAGCGTGCCGAAACAGCAGTGTAATTGGTTTACATTGCTAAAGTAATGGTCATACTTATTTGTATCGTATTAAAAAGAAATATGTATCACTTTTGGTTGGGAACACTGGATTTAAGCGGATCTGTTCCTTTTGTGACAAAAAAAAAAAAACCTAACTAATACAAATACAACAAGCGCGAAGACCTAACAAAAATAATAATAAACCCGTGTGGTGAAAATGTGCCTAATATAACATGGCTGGTGTATAGCAAATAGTGAATGATATTGAATAATGATTCCCTAAGTGAAGAGAAATCAATTAGAATAGCTGCCAAGAGGCTCTAGAACACAAGTACTTTCTAATGCACTTGTTACAAAGATGGGTAGGGAAAGAAATGCAGTCCCCGGCGCTTGGATAAAAAGTTTGAAATACCACATCAATTGTCCAAATTGCAATGTCCCAATGAGACGAGGGGAAAGGGTAGTGGCCCAACAGTCCAAATGCAGGGGGGGGGGGGGGGGGTTAGCCGGAGAGGTGACAGAGGGCGCAGGTAGGAAACTTTGCGCACCCCTGGGGTAAGTTACAAATCAGTTCAGTAACATATAATCTTACATTTAGACATGAAATCTTTCCAAAACCACTTTAAGGGGAAAACCGTAACTAAGACGAAAAGGTTCAACTCCCTGAAAAGGGCACTCCCGCAGAACCCTAAAGTGTCCGACTGGAAGTGACTAGTTTAAGGGCTTAAATCTTATTGGTGCTCTAACACCTATAAGTATATTTAACACCTTTGTAAATTAGTTTGTGTACCTGGTTACCTGAGAGATGGGAGGGATTTGTTTTTCTCTGGTTACCACTCACTTGTGTGATGTCACTGCGTTCGTGTGCTCATCAAGAGTTTGTACAAGCAGAGCTCCCTCCCCCTCGCCTCCCCCTCCCTTCTGTTTATTTCAGTTCCGATCAGGACGGGGTGTGCATAAGGGTAGAGGCAACACATAATGGACTAACGCTGCCCATTTCAGGGACTCAGAAGAAATGCTTACTCTGCTTGTCTTATGGAAATTAGGAATGTCAAGTATTTGCTTTTCAACATGGTTACATTTGTCGAAGGAACAGAATTTCATTATTCGGCTTAAAATGGTGCTTCTAGGTCAGCTACCTTTTTTAAAGGTCACTCTTAGAAGCAAAATGAGCCAGTGCCATGTTCTGTAGGGGATGACACAAGTCTATAAATGTTTACATTTGTATATACATATAGCTATATATATCTATATAGACACACACAATCATAAAATATGTACGAGCCAGCCCCTTTCCGGCTAATGTCCGTCCCCCTCCCCCCTCTAAAGTGTCAGCAACTGTGGCAGTGCGTGGGGACAGGGGGTGTCAGTGTGTGTTTTTGTTTAAAAAGCGTCCATATTATCGACCTGAGGCAGGCAAAAAATACTGAGGCTTCAAACCTGAGCTGTAGTTACGCTGATCCTTTGTAAATACAGTTCTTCTAGTTGAGGGATGTAACCTCTTCCAATGCACCGGAATGCAAACCATGCACTCAGGACACCAAGCACGGCATGTTTTGAGTAAATCTTGTATCATTTTTAGTTTGCTTTTATGCCTCACAAATTAGCCATTCATTTACACTTCTGTTTTCACAGATTTCACTCTGGAAAACCAATTATTGGAGTTTATTAAATCTTTATTTATTTAATCTGCCCCTAAGTAGGACCAAGCCGGGGATTTTTTATTGCGTTTTATATTTGAGTGACCCGCGCCAGCATTTCGAATATCCCACGTGATTAAGGAGCACAAATGTAAAACATTTTACTGAAAAATCGATGAGGGAAAAGAACGTGACGAAATCCTTAATATGCGAAGAAGAAAAAAACACGACGAGGAATGTATTAATATTCACACACATTTTGAAAATGAACACTATTTTAATCACTTGAACCATTAGACACATAAAATAAATCAAATCAATTTAAATAAATACAAATTACATTTAGGTTAATCCCAATATTCGTTTTGAGCAGACGTTTTCAGCAATGAACTTTTAAGAAGAACAGATCTGCTCCTCTTATCCACCTCGGTAATCGGTCCTAATATTGAGAAACTGTTACCTGAAATATTCAGATATCGCATTAAAACCTTTTACATTCAAATTCTCTGTTTTTTTTGTAAAAATTAAAATGTACTGTACACAGGCATACCCCGCATTAACGTACGCAATGGATCCAGAGCATGTATGTAAAGCGAAAATGTACTTAAAGTGAAGCACTACCTTTTCCCCACTTATCGATGCTTGGGTACAGGTAGGGAGCCGGTACTGCTGTTCAGGACATGCTGACAGGCGCATGCGCGAGCTGCCGTTTGCCTATTGGGCGAGGGGAATCAGCGCGTCACTACTACGGCGGTCCGTGGGGCAGAATAAGTGCCCGTACTCGCGAAGCGAGCGTACGGACACGGGTTTGTGCTGTTGAAAATGTCTTTACTCGCGAGTATACTTAAAGTGAGTGTCCTTAAACCAGGGTATGCCTGTACATTAATTTGTTTTTAAATTAGGCTTTCATGTTTCATCTTTAACATTAAAATGTTACATTTTTTTTTTTTATTATTATCTTTGTTCAGGTTTGATATTTGCTTTAGGTTTAGCTATAAAAAAAAGTGTGTGTGTGTGTGTGCGCTGTATATGTATATTAATGAGTAAAGGGGAGGATCGTGCATGAAGCAGCAGCATGACCGGAGTGATGCGACGACCATGAATAGACTAACGGCGCTGGATGATGACGCTGAGGATCCACGAGGGACACCTGGTTGTTGGGTCTATTTATTAGGACTTTTGAGACTTTTTTTGCATTATGCCATTTATTCTTGAAAAAGGCCCACTGAGGCCGAAACATCGATCTACTGGCAATAAACCAACTTTCTCTAAACCCGTAGTTCCTTGCTTCTTCCATTCATCCATATTAGTGAGTAAAGAGACAGACTCTGAAAAACAATAACACTGAGTACGAATCAGGGGAACCTGGTTCAATCCCCGGTGTCTGCTCATTGTGACCTTGGGTAAGTCACTTTATCTCCCTCTGCCTCAGGCATCAAAATCATAGATTTGTAAGCTCATCTGGGCAGGGACCGACCGGGTCTGTAAAAAAAAAAAAAAAAACACTTTGTCCAGTGCTGTTTACAATGTTAGCGATATACAAGGAAAAATAAGTGTGTGCGCACGCGCTATGGGTATTGCTGTCATTTGTATTTTTTATATTTTTTTTCCATAACGCACTGGTAGCATTTCATCTAAAAAAAACAAATAAAAAAAAACATGTCTTTTGGTGTTTAGTTCGATGATGCTTTATTTTTTATTAATGAAGAAAAGGTATTTTTCAATCTTTCCTGAAAAAGTTGGTTAACATCATAGCCCGAAGTTATGGGTGAATTTTACTGCTCTTCCCATTACATTTTTTGGGCACGGAGCAAAATAATTCCCCTCCCTCCTCTTCCACCCATATCAGGTGATTTTTTTTCTTCTTTTCTTCTCTCTATCAAACACTGCTAATTAAACACAACACTGCTATTTATTTCCAATGTATCCTAGGATGGACTGCACCTTTAAGAAGAAAAATACATGGCCTCATAGAGGACGAATACGCTGGGCCCTAATCTTAACAATGGAAAGCATAGCCGTACACCTGCTGCTCCACCGCAGAAAATGCACATTTGCATGAAAATGGGACCCAATTGGCTTTGCTGCCGGCTTTCAGGAGAACGGCCGTGTCTGGAGGCATTCTGTTTGGGGTCGATGTCTTCCAGCGATTGTGCCTGGAAAGAACAGCAGTAGGGGCCCACCCTGGCCTCTGCATTTCTGGCGAAAGTGATTTAAATTTTAAATTGACTCCGCTTTTCAGTGTCGCCATGTCAATAGATGGCGTTTTCTCTAAATAAATTTGAGCTCTATTTGCACACAGCTACTGGAGTCTCAATTAACTCAGAGGCCCCCTTTTCTTCCTCTGTAAGGATGGTATATCAACATGATGAATAGCAAGAGTCTGGAAATTAAACTGAAGGGTACCAGATTTGCCGGCCTGATTCAGCATCGCACATTTTCTGTTTTAATGTGGTTCCTTTTTGTTTGTTTTTTCTTTTCCGAAAACCGAGCGAGGGGGTTGTGCTACTGACCACGGTGGTTAGGGTGTGATCTCTGAAGTGGGAAACCTCCGCTCCAAATCCATAGTCCGGTCCCATGGCAGAGATTAAAGTGCGGCAGCAAATGGAGCCCATGTTACTGCATTTGAAACAGGTGGAAGTTTAACGAGTTCAAATCCCTGTGTATGCTCTCCTTCGGATAAATTAACTCATTGTAAAAGTGATATGTACAGCACACCATATACTGTCAACATTGTATAAGTAAACATGCTGGTGCATGGATTTCTGGTTTTTTTCCAACCATTCCAGAGCTAGGCAATTATCCTCTTTGCTGCCAGAAGATGATGTTAAAAAGACCACAATAATTATGAAATAATTTGTCAATTTAGATTGCAAATACTAACCTATCTGCAAGGGGTTGATGTTCATGTCACTGTGTTTAGCAGGATATGTCTCTCTCTGTCTCCGCGTCTCTCTTCCTGTCTGTGTGTCGCTCTCCCTGTCTCTGTGCCGCTCTCTGTATCTCTCCTTCAGTGTAACTTGCATTCTTATATTACCAAGGTAATAATATCTATTGTTCCAGTTTGTAGCTCAAGCTGCTGGGAATATTGGCAACAAATGATCAAAGGATGCTCAGTATATTAAAGCTCTTTAAAAATGGCATTAAGAGTTGAATATAAAAAAAACTAAGTATCTAATACTACAGAACTTTTTTTACATATAAAAAAAAACACACGTGTAGGATATTGCATAGATTGCTCCTTTAAGGTAACCAATTAAATTGTTAATTTTTGTTCTTTTAGCTAGCGCTTTTGAATTCTATAGCAGATAATAGATCTCTATACTACTGTGGCTCAAGTCTTTCTTTTTATTTGTACATGAACAATACAGACCCACATACAGTGTGGATGTTTAAAAAAAAAAAAAATCAATGATTGACCCTTGTTGAACCTCTGCAGTGCTTGAGACGCCCTTGCATCTTGGCACTGTAATGGTTAATTGAATCATGCTACCAGTCATGTTACTTCTGCTTCAGGAGAAGGTTATAAAGATGCAAAATTCCAGGCACGCCTTGTGTCTTGGACTAATCCAGTGTAGACAAAAGCAGTCTTATACTTAGCATTATGGGAAGTCAGGAAAGAATGTTGCAGAAATAACCTTCCAGTGCAGTATTCTGACACATTCACTTTTGGAATGTGAAAAGTGCTTCTACACCAAGCATTCTACTCAAGTTTGATCAAGAATAGTCAAAGGCATCATCAGGTTTTAGTTTTTGCTGTTGCCAACACTGCACATGGTGAAGACATCAATCTTCTTGACTGATCAAAGACATTAATTGCATCAAAATGTAGACTTTAGGGGCTAGACAAAATAAATAAATATTTAATTAACAATGCAAGGGAAATGTGCAGTGGGATTGCAGTAATTAAAAATAAATAAATAAAAAATACCCGGCTTTTCAGCTCCTAAATTAAAACAATGGGTTTTCTCCCCCACCCCCTAATTTTGCCATTTATTTACTGTTGCATAATTGGAAGTTGAGCGATGAGGGGACCTAGGGCTGAATTGTGCCATTCTCCACTCCCACGGTTTCTATTTTTATTCGTTTTCTGCCCATACATTAAGATGGTCCCTTGAGTTGTCCAATAGAAATATGGCATGTCATGCTCTAATGAAATGACGACTTCCTATTGGCCATCAAAGTGAGGCTTGGATGGCAGTCATATGAATTTCCCAAAAGTAGCAGAAGCACTGACACAAATAAAATCGTAACATATCAGAAAACGGGACGATATCCAGAGCTATAAAATAGCAAGTTTCAATGCTGATGGATCGCCTCTCCCTCCCCTCCCGTCCTGATTCACCCCCACCAATAACGTCACATTTTGTTGAATTACAAATAATTTATGCAGTTTTTCAAACAAACTTTTTATTTTATTTTTTTATTCTAAGCTACAAAGCTGTAGTGGCTAAGCTGTTATGGGGAATTAGATTAGAAATGTACTGGTTACATAAGTGTTCTGCCCCTTAAGTACGTACTTGATAAACACTTTTTGCAGCAATTACTGCTATGCGTCTTTTGCGATTGGTCTCTACTAGCTTTGTACAGTAGGATGGTGACAGTTGCCCATTTTTCACAGGAAAATCGACCCACTTCTGAAACGTTTGTTGGGCATCGTCGATAGACTGCAATCTTCAAGCCTTACCATAAATGTTTGATTGGGTTCAAGTCAGGCATTGGGCACCCGTAGCGTTAAGTCTATCCTTAGCTTGAGTAGGACAAGAAAGTGAATTCTGCAGCTAGTACCATTAAATATATGAAGGTAGTGGGTGCTCCAACAGTCCTGGAATTTGTTATTCTTTCCAATAAATAAATCATAAAGGTAAAGCTCTACTATGGAGTGGGTGAACTACTAGGTGAGTGACTAGAGCCTAACACTTCTTGATACTCCTTAAGGTGACAGAAAAAAAAAATTATATTCTCACTTTGCCGTAACCTCACTGAAGATAAATGTGTAATGAAAGTCCAAAACTCGCCGAATCTTTGTAGTAAATCTTGAATGATATTTCCTCAAATGATCTTACCCATTCCTAGAGCCAATTAGATTCTGTGGAGGCGTGTCCAGCCGCAGATAGAAATCCAAACAGCAACAAATAATGCAAAAAAATGCACAAAACAGCGCGCTGCCCAGGGAGCCAGGTGGTATAAAAATGAAAAATGTATTGTCTATCCAACATTACAAAAATGGAGGTGTAAAGTCTCCTACGCATTTCACACAACAGGGTGCTTTATCATGGAGTATGGTATTGTGCATCAGGGACCCCCTTAAATAGTTTAAAAAAAAGATTTCAATCAAATTTTTGTGCCAGAATCGGGTGTGAGACGTCATCGTGGGCGTGTGCACGCAGACTCACGATCTCCCGTCCGCGCACTGCCCCCAATGACGTCAACACCAACCCCATTATGGGCCCCTCCTCCTTCCTGCAGATAGTCTTTTTCCTTGTACAGCTAGGCGTAGTGTTTGTTTTGTAAAGGACTCACCAGACTGCATTTAGTGCAGTTAATCCAGGGGATTGTCAGCGCGTCTCTCCTCCTGCAGCTCCTACGTATAAGCACCTTGGGGGGTTGATTTTCGGAGTTTTATGCAACCGGGCAGACCGCAGATTCGTCTCCGTATGCAGCGGTAACCGAGCTGATGCGGGAACATGTCTTTTTTTTTTTATTATTTGCATGGCGTCCCACGTGGTTGAATAGTGTGCGCCCGTCGTCTTGCGCACGCGCTCCCCACACACGGGCACAAGCACGGCTGTGCAGAAATGCCTTCAGCGCTCTGAACAAACTGACTAATGTCAGAGATGTGACGGCCTCTAGAGCATGGAACCCTGTGCAGAAAGGAAAACAAATTGTCTGGAAGGGTTGCAGAAATTGACACGGTGGCTGCTGCAAGCAAAGGGCCGCTTCCTAACTCAGGGTGTACACCTAATGAAGCACTGAGAACGTGCAAAACACGGTGAGATACTGTTGCCACCTATAGCATATCACACGTCATCCTGTTCGTGCGTCACACGCCATGACGCAGTTTGCCCTCACTACTATTTGCTCAGTCGCTGTTTAGCCTGTCTGAATTACACCTGATTTCTAGCTGAGCGCATTTTATTTATTTTAAATGTGTGTGTGTTTTAATGCATACATTTGGATAGTCCCCTTTGGTGCAAGATATCTAGATATCTATTATATATAATACTAAATGGTGTGCAGCATGTTATCAGCCTGCATTAGAAGCTAAGAAACTCTCTGGAGATTGCCTTTAGCAGCAGCAGGAAATCCAAATGAATAGTTTTCTGTCATGGATAAAAAATACAGTAACTCAGTGTTGAGTCGGCAGCACAACAAGCGACTAAACCAACACACAAGATCAAGATCTCAAACCAGTTTGGATCAAGTGAGGGAGTCCTCGTCAGATGAATTAGAGGTACAATATCAGCGTTTCTCAGAAGCAGAATACGGTGATTCCTCGGAGCAAGAGATACAAACAAGAATCAGAATTCAATCTAGAAGTGGTGGAACCTCTAATGAAAGCAATGAGGGAAACATTAAAATTAGAGGATTGTAAAGGCAAGTCAGACAGCAGACATTATTTGGGGGAACGAAAGTAAGACAGTGTTTTCCGATCCACCAAGGGATTAAGGATATGGTACAAGCAGAATGGTCTCGGCCTGATTTAAAAAAAAAATAACTAGTGATTCCCAAGAAATTCAACAAAATGTATTTTTTTTGGAATAAAGGGGGTGAAAATTATGGGAAGTAACTGCGAAAAATGGAGGCAGCAATATCTAGTTACAAGGAAAACCACCTTTCCAGTTGATGACGCAGCATCATTAACGGACATGATGAATAGAAAGATGGATTGCGTTCTGAAGAAATCTTATCTGGTGGCAGGTGCAGCGGGCAAACCTGCGATATCAACCACGTCGGCATCGCTCTATAGTCATGTAGATCTCTTAATATTGAGGAAGCATTTGAGAGAGATTCTAAAAGCTTTATCCGAGACCAAGTGGTCATTCGACTACATTGCTGAAGCTTCGCTAGATGTTGTGAAATTAGCACCCATGTCAATGGCATATTCTGTAACCGGAAGAAGAGCATTGTGGGTCAGACATTGGATGGTGGATTCTGCATCAAAGAGCAGTTTATGCAATTGACCTTTTTGAAGAATTTATTTTTGGGGAGAAGCTGGATTCAATTATATCCAAAGCATCAGGAGGTAGAAGTACTTTTTTGCCTCAAGAAAGAAGAGCAGAGATTTTATTCATATCAATCTGAGAGCACAAGATAGAAAAGCAAGGTCATACCGTCCAGGAAGACCATTTTCGAGACAACTTCTTGGAGATGCGGAGAAAACAATTTTTTTTCCTGTAGCTCCAGAGGGTGAGCTGCATTCGCCAGATGGAAGTTTGCATAGAGGTCAATGAGTCCAAAGGTCTCAAGTGGGAGGTAGATTAATCCAATTCAGGGCTGCTTGGACTCTATCGATAAAAGACAGATGGGTACTTCCGATAATTTCCTACGGATACCACCTGGAGTTGAATAGATGACCAAGAAAAGACGTGTTCTTAAACATCAAGATGTTCTCGAGCAAAAGAGACCAAGGGAATGCGTGGCATTCTGAAAGACTTACTGCAATAAATGGTAATAAGAAGGATGGCTCAAAATCAGAGAAAAATAGGAGTTTATCCCAGAATTCTTTGGTAAAGACATTGGGAGGTTTAAGAGCAGTTCTAGCCCTAAGCGAACTGAATACCTACTTGCAAATAATAAAGTTCAAAATATCACTAAACCCATTACTCGGGAAGTAAAACCTCATCATGGGATGAATTCAATATGTCTCAGTCGCCTACTTGTACATTCCAGTACCGAAGAAACATCAAACGTTCCTCCGATTCTCAGTAAATCAGGAATATTACCAATATACAGATCTTCAATTTGGCCTTATCAGATCTCTGAGAAAATTCACGAAAGTGTTGGCACCATTGGTAGCATAATTAAGGAAGATGGGCATAGACCTATACCCTTACGTGGACGACTTATTGGTAAAATTACAAAGGAAAGAGCGATTTATTACAAGACCGAGCAGTAATCCTTTCATTCCTACGACATTATGGCTGGATTGTGTTGGAATTAGTTGGCTCTTGTTTACAATCATTAATTTCATGTGGTAGAAGGAGAAGTTTGTTTGCATCACTGAAGGGCTCAAGAAATTGGGGCCCAGACAAGAGGAATCAGGATGGCAAGCTTCACTTCCGCCACAGATTGTATGAAACTCCTGGAAAATTTCACGTCAACGCTAAATATGGTAAATGTGCAGGGCTTCGTATGAGGCCTCTACAACATCATTTCTTGCAACATTTATCAGGGCCACAAAACACTGCAGCAGTTTATCTCAGGCGCAATTAAATGCACCCTGGAGAATGGGCCTTGGCTAGCCAAGTTTTTTCGTGAAATAGTGAAGCTTTGGGGTCAACACAAAGTAGACCTGATGGCCACCTATCAAAATAGAAAGGTTGACTGTTACTGCATGATGCAATTTTATCCCTGTGCAATGCAGACTGATGACCTCAGCTTCAAATCACTGGTCTAACTGGCATATTTCTTTCCTCCAATCTTTCTTATTGCAAAGATATTGATTAAAAGAAAAATCGATCAAGCAGAGCTGATACCGAGTATGCCATATTGTCCAAGGAGACCATGGTTTTCCCATCTAATACACATGGCAATAGACACACCATGGCATTTACAGACTGTACAAGGGTTTCTATATCAAGGCCCTGTGAAATGCACAAAACCCAGACAACTACATAGATCTACTGGCTTGGAGATTGAGTGGAAAGACCTGAGACATTAAAAGGATGTTCAGATAGGACAATACAGACTCTCTTAGAAACAAGGAAAATTTTGACAAACGGTCTACTACAGAATTTGGCTTTGTTATAGGGACTGGTGTGAAAAACAGAAACACAATTTCTTCTCACCAACCTGTGACATTGGTGCAGTTTCTGAGTTCATTAAAGGTGCAACTATCTGCATTTTCAGTACTACTGCAAAGAAATCTAGCAGCTGAGAGAATAGTCATTCATTTCATCCAAGCAGTCAAAAGATTAAGAGCACAAATCAGGAGTAGAGATGTCATGGGACCTTACTCTGGTTCTGGATGCCCAGACAGTGGATCTTTTTGAACCTGTACATTGAACATCTTTGACACTATTGGCATGGAAGATAGTGTTCCTCATAGCCATAATGTCAGCAAGACGAGAGAGAGAGTTACAGCTCTATCTTGCAAAGAACCGTTCCTTATTCTCCAGGATAAGGCAGTCATGCGACCAGTGTACCATTTTTTGCCTAAAGTGTTAGCTCAATTTCACATTAACCAAGAAATTGTAATTCCCTCATTCTGCCTAAAACCGGGAAATCAGAAGTATTACACAATCTCGATGTGGTGAGGTGTTTGAAAACCTATATCAACTGGGTGCAAGGTATCAGCAAGTTGGATAGGCTGTTGATCCTCCCAGAAAGACCCAGGACTGAGCAAGCAGTGTCCAAGGCAAAAAATATCCAGATGGATCGTTGCATACTTAAGGAAAGCAGACGAACAAAAAGGAGAAAATATACTTAAGTCTGAAGGCTCATTCAACAAGTGCCATGGCCACATCATGGGCGTTTAAGGCACAGACATCACCTGCACAGATCTGCAAGGCAGCCGTATGGTCATTTAACACATTTCTGAAATAGTATAGGCTGGACATTCTCAGCTGATGCAAGCTTTGGTTGCAAAGTACAGAGTTTCAACATGGGGGCACCCATAGTGACGTCATTGGGATTTAACAAGCACAGAGGAACGCCGTAACCCAACAGTGGAGGACACCTTACGGCAGAGCTGGGCGCCACACCACTTTCATCATGCTCTTTTTCTATCTACCAACGGATGGCAGCTAGTGAGGACATCAAGATTACAATGTGGAGGAGTCCTCCTTCTGCTTCATCCGGATGTTTATAGAGGCAAGCGTAGGGCAGTTACAGACCAGGATGGCACTCGGATAAGCTCCTGAAATATGGACACTCATACTTTCATTTAATTTTATACACACTTTTCTATTTTTGATTGATATTAAAAGTATTTTAATCGATTGTATCTTGCATTTGCGCTTTTAAAAAAAACAATATCCATCTATATATATATACACCCGCATATATACCACACACCGACGATGCACACCCACATACAGACGATGCACACCCACACACCGATACACCTCCCTCCCCCACCCATCCACGTGGATCCTCCTTTTTTTTCCCCCTCCCCTCTGAAGTCGGCTCCCACATTCAACCTAAACGTGAGCACGCACTGTTGTTAAAAAGCTCCATGGGTCTAACTTCTTTCCATGAGACACGCCATTCATGGTCAGTACGTGAATGATCACTTTATAGAACATGACCAGGGAAGTCGTGCATGTTGGGACAGTGTACTCTGACACAGCTCTGGACATACCTCTGTTACAGGTTCTGGGCAGTTACAGTTTGACACTAACAAAGAAAGGAAATGGCATGACATGGTATATTTCTATTAGACAATCTAAGTGGCCATCTGAAAATGTTCCTGGCATAAAAAAAATCTCCGTAACCCTGGAGCAGAGAATAGTGCATTTCAACTCTGGGTGCCCTCCTCCCCTGACATCCAATTATGCCAAAATAAAGACCTTTAAAAAAATTAAAAATTAAATAGGTACACCCCCCCCCCCCCACCCCAGTTTTTAGTGCACCTCCATAGTTACTTTATTGGGACCTATCCTACATTTCTTCCTTAATTATACAATACCTACTTTTATGGGACACTTTTTTCTTATCCCTTCATCCCTACGATTCATTTACTCCGTCACATAAATGTGCAGCAGTGACAGGACAACAAGCAGAGGGGGCTTGTTTCTACTATGAACCACAACTATGTGATGGTAGATAAAGGTGCCATACTGTAGTTTGATTATTGCTATATGGAGCAGGGGAATGATGACCTGTTACACAAACTGTGCTATCTCATGGAGATGGTTTTTTGATGATATGGTCAATGAAGGTTGTTTCCTGGATCCAATTAACACCTGTGCTGCTTCATTTATTCTAGGCTCATCATTTGTTAAAATGTAGGTAGGTCTGGCAAAAGCAGCACTCTCTACGTTGGCTAGTGAACGGTTTCTCTTTATGGTGAGAGAGCGTGCTATGTAATCGACATAAATGGGAATAATGGGGCAAGCGGAGAAGGTAAACGGGAGCTGAGCTCGATTTAAAAAGGGATGTGAATCCTGGGGGAAAGGGAGAGGCAGGAAGGATCAGCGTGAGCTCAGATGTTGGGAGGGTTGATGAGATGCACCATCATTAATCTTCCTGACACCAATAACAAAGCAAGAAATCGATCTTGACGTTATGAGTGGATGATCCTTTTATTCACTTAAATTAAATTTTGTTGGGCTATGGAAAGTTAATTTGGCTGGTGAATGAATACATTGCATATTGTCAAGTCAGTGCTGAGCTGGCAGTGGGTTTTGAACCTAGTCACCACCATCATACAAGGTGCTGTGGTATTAATTTGTATCGCTGTTTATGATGGCCATTTTATTCTATCTTTGGAGTTTATATTTTGTCAGGACCACGGTACATCCATATTGGAGAATGGCACCATGATCTAGGACAGGGGTGCGCAAACTGGGGGGCGTGAGATTTTTCTGGGGGGGCGCAGGCGGTTGCAGAGGCTCCGTGCTCTTCCCAAGGCATTTAAATGAAATGCGGGGGGGGGGGGGGATCAACTTCTCTTATCGGGATTCAGAGGCTTGGTGCAACGTGGCGTCAACTTACACCGTGGGGTGACGTCACATGACCCCACGTCGTCATTTGACACTGGCAGAAGAGTTAAGGGGGGCGCGAGCATGGGGGGAGAAGGTTGGGGAGGGGGGGTGCAGCTCAAATAGTTTGCCATCCCCTGATCAGGGACTGATTGAGCCACCTGTGCTGAAGCAGGGACTGATTGCGCCACCTGTGCTGAAGGAGGGACTGATTGAGCCACTTGTGTTGAAGCAGGGATATTCTGAAAACCTGACCTGTTGGTGGGGCTTGAGGACTGGAGTTCAGCACAACCTGATCTAGGAATCAGAAACGACCACTTGCAAGGGGGAGAAGAATGGAGCTAAGCAATGAAGATAAATTCTCTAACATTGTTTATAACATTTACAACATTGGTTGTGTTCATGTCACCAAGCTCATTGAACCACCTGCTTCCGAGGGTCGTTCTATAGTTTCAGGCCCCACGAGCAGCCAAGCTTACTCACAATACTATTAGAGTTGTATTTCCTCATTTTCTCTTTTTTTTTTTTTTTTCTTGCCTCCTGGACCCTGCGCTGCACATGACTACTACTCTGCAGAAAGCTATAAAGACAAAAATCAGTCTAGATTTTCTTTAATTCTTGCGGTGGCTGTGTGGCTGTGTGGCTGTGTGGTTGACTTGTGGCTGGTTTCTCGCCAGCTGCTATAAATAGTGCTCTGTACGAGCGAGAGTGTCTGAATGGAGAGTGAGAGGCAAAGGAAAAACCCCTTTGGTGTCCAGCTGGCTGCCTGCCAATCAGTGGATTGCCTTTAGCCGACAAGCGCTCTGAGGTAGCAGTGGAAGGATAATGGTAAGATAATATTTTTTTGCGCATTTTGATTTCCCCCCCTCTCCCCTACCCCCCACTCCCAGAAGACCTTCTGTATTTTGTTTTTGGGTGTTCATCTTTCCTGTGTGTGTTGTGGGAGTGTAGCTGTAGACTATTTTACCTTGCAATATCTTTAGAGGAAAAAAAATCTTCAACCTTTTTTTATAGTAGATCTAGCAGTAATTGGAAGGTTTCACCTTTTATACCTCTCACTCCCTCCTTTAAGTGTTGGCTGTAGCCATTTCTATTTAACATCATAAATAACTTTGTGTCAGGTTTGCTCTAAACCAGCAATGCCTCAATAAAATGCAGTCCTAAAATAACCTGTTGGGGTTTTTTTTTATAATCATTTTGTTTCAAGGATTTTTATATCAATGTATTATCTCTCTGGAATAAGTTGTTGCCGTAGCAACCTCTGTCTTAATTGGTGGGAATGACTGAGGCCATTTTAACCGCCCAGGGACTCTGTTTCAAAAACTGGATACAACTATGAGTACAAAAAAAAATAAAACCTTTAGCAAAATTACTTTGCAACTGTAAAAATAAAAGAAACAGGGACTTTGTTGGATAAATACAGCTTGCTTGCTGCTTTCATCAAATAGCCATGGGGTGGGCAACGCCAGTCCTCAAGGGCCTCCAACAGGTCAGGTGTCAGGATATGCCTGCTTCAGCACAGGCTGCTGTCATGACTGAGCCACCTTTGCTGAAGCAGGGATATCCTGAAAACCTGGCCTTTTGGCGGCCCTTGTGGACTGGAGTTGGCCGCCCTTGAGAAGAGGTGCCGGCGTTCCGGAGCATGCCTGTCTGTAAAATATCTGTTGCGACCAAATATTCCTCTCCTCGGGCCATGCGGGAAGACAGGGATTTGTAGCGGTCCCCCTCTCCCACCTAGTTGCAGTAGGGGGAGGCAAAAGGCGTCCAGATGGAGGAGAGATGGGCACAGTGCTGCAGACAAGGGGAATACAGCGAGTTATTGGGCGGCAGAAGGTGACTGTACGGTGGCTGTTTTGAAACAGAAGGGAGCACTGAGTGTGCTAAGGAACGGTCCCCTCTGGTGTGTGTATATATCTCGCGCATGCGCGCTCTCTCCTCCTGTACGTGTGTGTATTTATCTATATTGCTCGGACACATACTCGCACTCCTGCTGTACATTATCATACATGTGTCACGCACTTGTAATAATCTCTGTACTCTAGGCGGTTGATGAACTGGTTGGTTGATTTAAATAGATTTGTACTCTTCAAGTCTCTTCTAGTCACCCTTCGCATGGAGGTTCTTTGACAATGGCCTGTTCTGCAGTGCCTTGTTTCTTTTGGCTATCTCTGTATGTGCCTTACTCCCTTAGTCTGTTTGTTCATGCCCGATGGATAATGTCCTCAAAATAGTGAATAGCTCCGACCGAATTCTGGGTAGGATTTGGGGGAAATGTTGGAAGTCACCAGAGGAACATCGGCAGCAGTGGCAGGAACTGAAACCGCTTCCGAATCTTAGATTGGGAACGATTAAGACCTTGTTTGTCTGATTTTACATCTCCATAAAGTGCCATTGATCACAAAGATTTAAAGATGGATACAATGAAGTGCTTCATTTATGCATTTTATCTCCCCCATCTCTAGGATAACTGGCAGTGTACGTCAATACATATTACTTCATGTAACTTTTTTTATTTTTATATAGGGTGGGTATTTCAGATATGTTTTGGTTTTACATGGGACTAGCACCGTTCTGGTAGTTACACGTAGTGAACTGATTGAAAAATAATTGAGGCCTTGTGAAGACACGTATTAGAGCTTTTGTCTCGCGCAGCTTGAGGGCACTGTCTGACCCTGAGATACAGTCCTAAATCTGGTGTCCCTCACCCTGGCATCACGGCCCTTGCCCCTGGCATCACTGACCACACCGATTTCACCCCCAGCACACACCGAATCCCTTGCTCTTGAGGCAAGGAAGAATCTCGTAGATCTCATGCATGTGATGCGCCCTCTTATGTTCTGAAGTGGGGTACCTTTAATAGCACTGTAATTTATAATCTACTATAAAAATTAGCAGTCAAAAGTTATTGTTTAGGCTTTTGTCCCATCCATTCTGACATCGATGATACAGACAAAAAATGTCATTAGCAATTTGGGGGCAACTCGTTAATGTCATGTTACGCCAAGCCCCCATGATGATGTGTCTACGTCATGGGCGTTCTGCTCTTTTTCTTGGGTAGATCACGTTCTGTGCTCTTATGGAACACTGAACACAGTTTGGCCGGAAGAGGAACAGAAGAAGTTTTGCATATAAATCAGGGGTTCTCAAGGACTGAAGTGTATTATAAGAGCATTATTTTCAACTCTGGGTTCCCCCCCTGGTTTCCGAGATACTGGTATAGTTACAAGGGCACCTGCTTCCTCCAGATTAATCAAACTGGCCATCAAATATTTTGGGTTCTATGGGCAAGTCGGAAGCCGCAATGTCAAGGCTTGCTTCTTCCTGATAGACGAATGTTTAAATCCCCCCCAGGGAACACCAGTTACTGAACCGATAAGTATGTTGGGAACCAGAATATTCCAAGAGCTACAAAAAAAAAAATACTGCATTTCTGCTCCGGAAGACCTCCCTCCTATAATAATAATAATAATAATAATAATAATAATAATAATAGTAATAATAATACATTTAGGCTGGGTTGCTGCTTTATAGCCATAAAGGTGCAATATAACTAGGTGAGATAAGTCCAGCAGAAGAAAAAGAGAGCAAAAACAGTGCACTGCCAGGGAGCCAGGTGGTTAGAAAAATAAAATACTATTTATTCAGCACCACTCAGTAAATATAACCCCAGGCGGTAAGACAAAAACTCCTACTGTACGTGTTTCGGACCGTAGGGGTCCTTTGTAAAGGACCCCTACGGTCCGAAATGCGTAGGAGTTTTTGTCTTACCTTTTATATTTACTGAGTGGTGCTGAATAAATAGTATTTTTTTTTTCTAACCACCTGGGTCCCTGGCAGTGCACTGTTTTTGCTCTCTTTTTCTTTTGATGGACTTATCTCTACAGTTTGCACGCCATTTGGACGGACTATTGAGGACATTTGAGGACAGATGGAGTGGGTAAGATTTGCTCTATTATTTGAGTGATTTATTTATGGAGGAGTACCTTTATTAGCACTGGCATGTCTCCAATGAGGCTACATCAGGGTGCTTACCGGCATCCTTGATTGTTTCTTTCAGGAGATTGGTGTTTTGGTCATTCACATATCACACTTCACTACTATACCCACTCCTTTATTTACTCTGTCCTCCAGTCCTGCTATATCATTATGGACATTTGTGCATAAGGTTCCACCATCTCTGGAGCACCCAAATCTCCATATAACTAGGTGAGATGCCTGCAGGGTTGGACAAAATCTAGGAGCCATAAATTCGTTTAACAGAGGAAGGGAGGAAAGGAAGAGGAGGTAGTGTTGAGCAGGGAGGTGGGTGCATTTGAGGATCTCCGAGCCACCTGAGCTGAAGCAGTATCTGTCGTTCAGTTGAAGACTGCACCATCTGCCCTGGAGGACTGGAGTTGCCCACCCGGCTCTATGCTCTGATTCTGAACTTATACTATAAAGGAGCAACACAATAAAAATAAATAAATGTTTAAACAACCCATCATAAACCTGTCGCTTTTTCCTCCGCAATATTACAAAGATACGCCCGTTCCTCTGTTGCTCGACAGCTAAAACCTTGACTCAGGCCCTCATTCTCTCCCGTCTTGATTACTGTAACATTCTGCTGTCCGGCCTTCCTGCCTCTCGCCTGTCTCCCCTACAATCTATCCTTAACGCTGCTGCCAGAATCGCTCTGCTCTTTCCTAAATCTGTCTCCGTATATCCCCTCCTGAAATCCCTCTCCTGGCTTCCGATCAAATCTCGCATCTCACTCTATTCTCTTCCTCACTTTTAAAGCCCCTCCTTACATCTCAGCCCTAATTTGTCGTTATGCACCATCCCGACTCTTGCGTTCTTCTCAAGGATGCCTTCTTTCTACCCCCTTTGTATCTAAAGCCCTCTCTCGACTTAAACCTTTTTAGCTGACTGTCCCACACCTCTTGAATGCCCTTCCCCTCAATACCCGACTAGCACCCTCTCTATCCACCTTTAAGACCCAACTTAAGACACATTTGCTTAAAGAAGCATATGAATAGCACTGTGAATAATACTAGACACATAATACATAAAGCTTGGCCCCCTGCAGACGCACTTACCAGAATGCCCTCATACTGTCTCTGTATGTTCTCCTTACCAACCAATTAGATTGTAAGCTCCTCGGAGCAGGGACTTCTCTTCCTTTTATATCTGAAGCACTTATTCCCATTACTTGTTATTTATATTATCTGTTATTTATTTGATTACCCCATGTTTTACTACTGTGAAGCGCTATGTACATTAATGGCACTATATAAATAGACATACAATACAATATGAATTGACCTCATAGAATGATTCAATAAATCATAAAGTGAAGATTATACTTGTTTGTGCTGTATGAAAAATGAATGTGTTTTCATTGTATGCTCTCCTCATTGCTGTTTTGGTTTCACGTTTCAATCGCAAAAGACACAAAGTAAACATTGTATAACAAAATTCCTCAAAGCATTTACATTCCAATGAAATGGTACATTTCCTAATAGTTTATAACAGCGATGCGCAAACTCCCTGCGCCCCCCCTACCTGCTCCCTCCTCGGTCGCGCCACCCCGCGTCTAATGTTGCGTCAAATGACGCTGCGGGGTCATGTCTCCATGGCAACGGGCGTCATTCGACGTCTCGTTGTCATAGATGCGTGATATAGTTTAGTTCTTGGCAGGATGAACGATGTACAGGAAGTAATCGAAATGTTAACGTGAAAAATCCCTCCTTGGACCAAAGTTAACTCATTTCAATTACCTGTTTAAGGGGTCACAGCTGGGTAATTGATACCTTTAGTTTTATTTTCTATAGGTCAATCTGGCGGACACCTACAAGTATTTACACTTATTTTTTTTATATACTTAGTCTTGGGAGGTGTTGGATTTCCCTTTTGTGTGATGTCACTGTGTGATCAGTAAGTCATTGTACAGCCAGAGACCCCATTCCTCACCTCTTATCTTTATTGGCTCTCTGATAAGGAGGGGGACAAGGGGGAATAAGGGTATAGGAAAGCACTTGATTGACAAACACTTCCTCATTCAGAGGCCCCTATGAAATTCCACTGGCTGACTGTGGGAGCGCATTTTTAAAATATGGGGCTTACATGAGACCTGTCGTAATTAATCCGATAACCGTATAAAATCTCTTTTGGGTACAACTGTCTGCCATAGAAGTCCATTTTTTTTTCTGTTTTTAAACTATGATGACATAATTCGTAAAACAAATTATTCTAAGGGATGCAATGACTTTAAAAAATATATATATATATTGGCATACCACAGAGCTCCCCCCTTAAATATAGGATCCAGCTACTTGGACTACTGTGTGGGGAATTGAAATGAATTCTGGAATGATGTAATTAAGGCTTTCATGCTGGTTATAAAACTGAGACAATAGTTGTGCAGTTAAATCTAACCAACAAATGTATACTTACTGCGGGTTTTATTTGGGTTATTACATTTAGATTGTACAGCATTTCCCATGAGCTTTGTATTTTGTACCAGCGTAGAGCATTGGCAGGAGCTATGAAAAACATAATTTGACATGGTTCCACAAGGATTTGAATTATGGTGGGAATGTTTGGAACGCTGCGCTGCGTTGGCCTTTTATGATCATTATTTTATTTTTTTGAAACTTTGGTGCTGTATCAAATGAAGAATTGCAATAATTTGCAGATGCTGCAAGTCACTTAGGATCCCTGGCTTTTATTTAATGGAAACCAGCATGTGAAGCCTTAGCCACTATAGTGTTGAGAGATGAACAGATTAATCTTTTTGTTGGTTCCTATTGCACTCTTCTGAGATTTGTTCAAGATTGGTGTACGAGAGAGGTCTGTAGACGTTGAAGTAATGACCCAACTGAACTTCGGTTTGCTCTGACTGTAAATGATCCAATTATGGTTACTGCATGAATATGTAGGGGCTTGGTACTGCATGTTACAGGTTGCAGGTGGCAACTCATCAGTGGGGAAGGTGTGCTGTATATAGCAGTTTTGAGAATTGATTTTGGGACAGCAGTATCTGGAGTACTGTAAGAGATGTGTGCAGAGGTACAATTAATGGAGACCGATTAGGGTGAACTTAAATCCTGACTTTATTGCGCCTGTTCCTTTAACAAGGCAAAACATACAAAAACAAACAAAATAAAGGCCTACTCTACTTTGGAGTATAACTAAACCTTTACTCCAGCCCTTTCTAACTAGATGGGTAAGCAACACGATACCGTTAGGGAACGAAATCAGCAGGCAGCACTCCAGAATTGATCAAACAAGTGTATTGAATGAATAGACACAGAACCAACGTTTCGGTCCACGAGTGGGACCTTTCTCAAGGTTGTGCCTAACCAGGTGGGTAGCTAGGCTGATTACCACCCCAAAAAAGATATATTTATTATGGTGGGTTAAAAGGTGACTAAAAACCCTCCACTGAACCATTTACCAGAATCCCTTGCTGCAGTGGAAGCACTGTATGCTAGGTGATAATGGTGAAAAGCAGGGTTGCAGACCTGTCTAAGATGTGTGAATGTGTATATGCAACAAGAAAGTCTCTTATCTGTTTCTGTTGTTGTAGCTGTAGGGGAAGGCCTCCGTTCTCCTGTGTCACATCCTTGTGGGCTATGGCACTCAGTGTCCAGGTATAGATATCTTGTCCCCTTGTCTTGCTGTCAGCATACAGTACTTCTGTGTGCATAAAGACATAATCCTTTCTTCAGGTCAGACCAGTTGTGGGCTAAGGAAATCTCTGGTCTTTCTTCTCCTTATGTCAGCTCAAATGTGAGCTAAGGAATCTCTATCCTGTTTCTCACATCAGGCTTTTTCAAAGAGTCTTAATCAGCCAGGTGGATTCTGATTGCCTGTGTGCAATTAACCAGCACACTGCTGGATTTAGAGGCAGTTTCTCTCAAACAGCGATGAGCCCTGTTACAAATACAATGCATGGAATGGACTTGGGGTGCTGTATTGAGACATATGCGTGTTTAACACGGACGTTGCACAAACCTATGAAGAGGCTTCTCAAACAAGTAGTTTTCTTCTCAGGGGGGTAGCTTTCTAAAATGAGTTGAATATAATGTGATTATAATGGCTTTTGGCTAAAGCTTGTATTGTGATTGAGGGAGAAAAATACCAGAAATCCTGAAACAGAAGATACAGGTAATGCTACATTTAACCTCGGTTCTTATTGCCTGCTACAAATGTTTCCTATAAGTTGGAGACCTTATTGTGCAGGTAGACTATTCAGAAGGTTTATCTCTAGTGTAACTATTGTTGCCAGCGAATATATTTTGTTGGCCATCTCGCATCCTCCCTATGTTCTCTCCTGAAAACTGAGCAGAGGCTTGTAGCGAAGTACAAACCAAACATGAAGTAGAAGAATTAATTCCAAAACATACATTTTGTTAAAGCAATGCCATAATAAGAATGCCTGTTTTGTATTGATAACATATTTTTAAGATCGATTTGTGGACATCAGGGATAATTACCAAGCCGAGGATTAGATGGGTATAGAGGTTTAATATCGTCAGTATCGATCTAAGCATTTTGGGACTCTGCTACTAGGATATGCTATAAACTATTATCAAGTCACACAGCTGCCGGATCATTGACATGTTTTTGTTACTCTGCCTGACCAGAAGGTTTGAAAGGACTTGACAGGTGAGACTGTGACTTCAACGATGAAGCTAACCGAAGAGGGAGCAAAAATGGCTAATTTGACAGAAGTGGGTGGTGGCAATTACCCCCTTAGATATGCTATAATAGAGATGACTGGTGACCTTTTGTAGTTTGAAAGGTTTATCTATTAGAAATGAAGGTATATTTCAGCGGCTTAAGCAAACTATCATTTTATACAACAATAATTAAGATTCTGCATTTATCTGATTGGCTCGTTAGTGAGCTAGAACATGGCCTCTTCAGTATGCGGGGACGCTGCTTCTGCATTTATCTGATTGGCTCGTTAGTGAGCTAGAACATGGCCTCTTCAGTATGCGGTGACGCTGCTTCTGCAGTTATCTGATTGGCTCGTTAGTGAGCTAGAACATGGCCTCTTCAGTATGCGGTGACGCTGCTTCTGCAGTTATCTGATTGGCTCGTTAGTGAGCTAGAACATGGCCTCTTCAGTATGCGGTGACGCTGCTTCTGCAGTTATCTGATTGGCTCGTTAGTGAGCTAGAACATGGCCTCTTCAGTATGCGGTGACGCTGCTTCTGCAGTTATCTGATTGGCTCGTTAGTGAGCTAGAACATGGCCTCTTCAGTATGCGGTGACGCTGCTTCTGCAGTTATCTGATTGGCTCGTTAGTGAGCTAGAACATGGCCTCTTCAGTATGCGGTGACGCTGCTTCTGCAGTTATCTGATTGGCTCGTTAGTGAGCTAGAACATGGCCTCTTCAGTATGCGGTGACGCTGCTTCTGCATGCCAGGAAAGCTCAAGCTCTATTTGAGCAGAAAACAGGCCAGGCGGCTGCTCCGGCATCAATAGAATTACCACCTAAGAATAAAGGTATTTATCAACATCGCAATATTTTCAATGCTGTGAGTAAGGGGGGACCCGTAGTAAGGGGGTACCACGCAGACATGTAAATACGGTAGTTCTGACTATTTGAGCATTTGGTCATAATGCGGAGGAGGCCAACATTCATACTCGGCAATGTATATGGCTGCAGACAGTATCTGGTCTATTCTGCATCAGTAATTTATCTGAACTACCCGTTCCTATCACAGGGTGATACTAGGGAGAGAGGGAGAATCTTTCCTTACAATGATTTATGTAGTGCTATACGTGAAGAAAAACCATCTATCCCTGAAATGTAAATTGTAGAAATAATCTTTATATTCAATGTGGGGGAAAAAAAGTGACATAATTAACATATACAAAAAAGGGGAACATTATAATACCTTTCAAAAGTATAAATAATATATAACTGTACAGATAAAAATCACACAAGGCTACTATCTAAAGATGTTTCTCATTATGTTTACAACAATGGAAGTTAATATATCCCAGACTGAAAACTGCAGTCTGCTTTCCGTAGCCAGCCTTATGTTACAGGGTCCCCCCACACACACCGAGACCCTGGAAATATTTCATCATTGAAATAATAGGCGACACATGCACTCTACAAGATGGCCGCTTAAGTGCTTGCTACCTATGAGCTAATAAGGAACTGTGTGACCTTGTATGCTCAATGGCAGTTTCCGATCTGCGATCATTTTAAATGCTGACATGTTGGATATGATCTGTTCGTTCTATCCTCCTGAGCAAGGTGGCTCCCAGTGGCGAGACAGCACAGGCCCTGCACTGGGAGATCCCAATTCAATGTGTGTATGGAGGGGGGGATATGAGCAGGGAGGATTGCGGTTTCAGCTGATCCCACAGGAGCCATCTTTTTTTAACTTGATACCTTTCAGGCATCTGCTATGCTTTAAGCAGCATGTGCACTTTGAACAATGATATCGTAGCATGTTAAGGAAAATGTTAATGGAATAATGCCCTAATGTACTGAAATGTAACGCACTAATAGTCTAAAACGGAAGTGGCCAACTCCAGTCCCCCACGGCCACCAACAGGTCAAGTTTTCAGGATATCCCTGCTTCAGTGCAGGTGGCTCAATCTGACTGAGCCACTGATTGAGCCACCTGTGCTGAAGCAGGGATATCCTGAAAACGTGACCTGTCGGTGGCCCTTGAGGACTGGATTTGGCCAGCCTTGTTCTAAAGCTTTTTTGCATTGAGGAGAAGCTCAGAATGCATCATTTGTGTTGTTAAATTCTCCCCGCCATGCGCTCTGTTCTAAATCTTGTTTCAAACGGTAGCCTACATCAATAAAATGATTAGCTGCATTATTAGTGTATATGGAAGCTCGGCGCAAAGAATGATAACCAATTGAACTTCATGGTAGAACCGTATTGATTTGAGAGCGAGAAAGCAATCTTGTGGTAGTGGCGAGTGTGGACAAAGATTGAACTTCAGTAATCAAATATAAATCTATTTATTTGAGGGTGCAGTGATATATTAGAACAGATAATGCTCTTTTAAAAAGTTAATTTGAAACAAGTTTTTTTTTTTTTTAATTATTTTTTAAATAACTCCAAGAGGCAAGAATATGAATCTTTTTCTTATCCGTAAACCTTTTTCTCACCTAAATAGCGAGCTAGAGCATTCACAGTATTCTTATTTCTTTTGCGGTGTTCTAAACAAGGAAATCGATCCGATTCAAGACTAGCAAACCCTGCAAAGTGTTAGCCTGCGTTAGGGGAGATATGGGTGAATAAGAGCACTGATCCAGCTGGATCAGACGAAACAGACCCCAGCGGTTTGATGTAGGCTCTGTGTTCTGAAGCAAAACAGTCATTTTTGTTCACATGAATACCAGCTGACTAGTGGGATATTTTGGGCACACAGTGTTGTTCCTTTATATTTTGTAAGTACTATATGTATCTGCTGTGGTTGGAGGTTTGACGTGGTGGCATTGACTCTTGCTGACTTCTCTAAGGCTGGGGCCATGGTACCGCAGACCGTGCAGACGCGTCCGCGCGCCGAACTAACACACTGCCCTAAGGCAGGGTTCGTATCCATGTGGCGTGCAGGCGGGAAACAGGGGGGGGGGTGTGGGCGCGTTGCGCAAGAAATCAGTTCAAACTGATTCCTTGGCGAAACAGGCCGGTCACGTGAGCGGTTCGCCCAATGAGGTTTAACCAGCTCCGTGACGTCACTGGCACGCCCGTAGACACGCCCACGGACAGCGCGCGTACCATGGCCAAGAACCATGGCACGGGCGAAGGCACCATCGACCTGGCCTAAGTAAGCAGAGCTCTGAGAGCACAAGCACGCCTCAACTTCATCCTTCAGCACATTATTAATGACCTACATATAGGCTTTTACAGTAATGTAGTAATGTACAGCACTCAAAGTATGCCATTTATAAACTAAATACATATTCAATTTCTGTTGCAAGGTTAATTTTTAGGAGCCCCACAAAAACACACACTCCCACAGTGTGCACAGTACTGGGTGGGGGGGGGGGGGGAAGAGAGTCTCGGGGTGCCAACCAGTTCTGACCCCCCCAGTCCTCCTGCCCATGCCGCCTTTAGTTCTTCGCTCTACCCCGTCACTGTTCCCGAAGCGCTATGGTGGTGATTGACTGGTCGGTCATTCATCAGAGCGCACTACACAAACCGTATTAAACCATATGTTTCCCTGCATTACGAGCGGGGAGAGGCAGCAACACACCATGTACTCTACTAAAGCATTGTTGTCCCTTCAATTAAGATATATAGAGATATAGATACAGAGAGAGATATATAGATATTTCTATATATCTCTCTGTATCTACAGTATGTCTATATCCATCCTTCAGACATGATTTGTTGTTCGCACATCTCTATAAAGGAGGCAATACATTAAGATTTTACTGAGTGACTGCATCTTTCTAGTGAAGCTAATTACACTGTGTTTGAATTGCCCTTTTAAACCACACATGGATGAAATCTGACTTGGGACAGCTAAGTCTTCTACTATCAGAGCAAACGGTAGATTTCGGGTTGCAAAGTGAACTAATTGCAGAAGAATACCATGTGATGTAGACATTGTATATGGTTGTATTTCGCCTGGATAATAGTCATTTTGTTTTGTGAAGCCAATCAATGTGGTCTTCTTCTTTATGCTTTGTTTTTTGGCGCCCTTTTTATATTTTTCCCACCCGCCTTTAATAAAATGTGTTAAATAGTCCGTTATGAGGGAATCCTCGCTGATTAAGTGTTCCTTTTCAGAGTCCTTCAATTAATCATCTCTCTGTTCTGTTTGGGAAATGAAGGAAGTGCTGAGGGCAGCTTTCACCTGCCAAGAACAACACTCCAGTTTACAGACCCTTTGACAGGGCAGTGTGGGGGAGAGACAGTGCCTGTTAAATTTGGCTTTGGATGAGTTGGCTCAGAATCAGCTGAACTGAATCTCTGGTTTATGGCCAAAGAGGAGTTCAAGCAGTTGTATTGGAAATAATACTTCAGACTCCCGCTGCTGTGTGACAAATCCTGGTTACAGGCTGTAATGTGTGACTAGTATCTGTGAGCGCTTTTTTTTTTTTTTTTACTCTGGCAGCAAAAGGGTTTATTGAATGCAAGTCCTTACTGGCCTACAAAGTTTAAATAAAAGAGGATAACGCCAGAATTTATCAAATGTTATGAAATGAGTTCAAAGTTCACCACTGTGTATCATATTCGCCTCTCAACATAATGTTAGTGAAATAAATTGTTGTTTATACCCAGAAGTATCAGTCTTCCATCTTTGTAGTTTGTTTCAGAATTTGCCATTTTTTTTTAAGCAAATAAAATATCACTTGTGAGCACTTTCCCATGTCACAGACAGATCTGCAACCCTGTCTTTCCCCAGTATCTCTTGGCAAACCGTGCTCCCACTGCAGCCAGGGATTCTGGGTAATGACCTGCAAATGCGCGCACCGTGCCACCTTCTACTTTATGTCCATCTTAACATGGATCACTATAAGCGGATGCCTGCCGCATTGCACCGCTTTTCAGCACAGCCTGGGTTAAAGGAACGCATATGGCGAGTAACTACTCAGGGCTATTTTTATTTAATTTTTTTTTTACAACTCTATTTTGAAAGATGAGATCTTTCTTAATACACTGTTTTCCACCATTTTGTGTGTGTTAACAGCTACAATGATGTCACTGTACTTACAGCAGGAGTGAAATGAAGATACAAAAGGGTGGGGGTTGGGGAGAGGGTAAATCGTGGGGGATGGGGAGAGGGTAAATCATGGGGGATGGGGAGAGGGTAAATCGTGGGGGGTGGGGAGAGGGTAACTCGTGGGGGAGAGGATAAATCGTGGGGGATGGGGAGAGGGTAAATCGTGGGGGATGGGGAGAGGGTAAATCGTGGGGGATGGGGAGAGGGTAAATCGTGGGGGGTGGGGAGAGGGTAACTCGTGGGGGAGAGGATAAATCGTGGGGGATGGGGAGAGGGTAAATCGTGGGGGATGGGGAGAGGGTAAATCGTGGGGGGTGGGGAGAGGGTAACTCGTGGGGGAGAGGATAAATCGTGGGGGATGGGGAGAGGGTAAATCGTGGGGGATGGGGAGAGGGTAAATAGTGGGGGATGGGGAGAGGGTAAATCGTGGGGGAGAGGGTAAATCGTGGGGGATGGTGAGAGGGTAAATCGTGGGGGAGAGGGTAAATCGTGGGGGATGGGGAGAGGGTAAATCATGGGGGATGGGGAGAGGGTAAATCGTGGGGGGTGGGGAGAGGGTAACTCGTGGGGGATGGGGAGAGGGTAAATCGTGGGGGGTGGGGAGAGGGTAACTCGTGGGGGAGAGGATAAATCGTGGGGGATGGGGAGAGGGTAAATCGTGGGGGATGGGGAGAGGGTAAATCGTGGGGGATGGGGAGAGGGTAAATCATGGGGGATGGGGAGGATAAATCGTGGGGGATGGGGAGAGGGTAAATCATGGGGGATGGGGAGAGGGTAAATCGTGGGGGGTGGGGAGAGGGTAACTCGTGGGGGAGAGGATAAATCGTGGGGGATGGGGAGAGGGTAAATCGTGGGGGATGGGGAGAGGGTAAATCGTGGGGGAGAGGGTAAATCGTGGGGGATGGTGAGAGGGTAAATCGTGGGGGAGAGGGTAAATCGTGGGGGATGGGGAGAGGGTAAATCGTGGGGGATGGGGAGAGGGTAACTCGTGGGGGATGGGGAGAGGGTAACTCGTGGGGAGGGTAAATCGTGGGGGATAGGGAGAGGGTAACTCGTGGGGTGGGGAGAGGGTAAATCGCAGCTTGTTGGTCTCTTCTATTTTTTTTTTCTTTCTAGAATTTGAAGAACTTTATCAGGTAATTATTATTCTCTCCCTTTTCCTCTATCAATGAGGGCACAATGATTAGTTTGAACTGATCAATTTACATGTATATACATCCGTTTGCATCCATGGCTCCATAAATGAGGTACATTTTTGTAAAGTACTGAAAACATCTAGTTACTATGGAGATGTTTATAACATTATTTAAAAATAGTTGTCCAGTTTTTTTTTTTTGTTTTTTTGGTTTTAATTGTCAGTCGCCATCTCTATTTATTTAACTCTTAACACACCACCACAAATTAGTTAACTTTCCTGCTAGGAAGGACTAACTATTAAAAACGGTGCTCCCTTCCAAGGAAGAGGCCTGCAGTTGAAGGAGAGCCTGGCCAGGGGTCGGGGCCCAAGTTGGAGCGCCATCCGGGCCCCTCCGCAGACACCGGGCCCAGGGCACCTGTCCCTTCTGTCTCCCCCTGTTGGTGGCCCTTACTGTAGGGATGGACTACTGTTTTGGATGTGACTTGTACCTTATCTGACTTTACTCTGCTAATCAGCGAGTCGCTAATTTTAGGTAAATATGCCGAAATGTAAATGTTTGTAAGAAATTCACGGATTTTCAAGTTTGAATAGAATATACAATGCAGGTAATTTAATGGGAGGCTACACTCGAGTATAGCTGTTACCACTGTAACCTGAATGGTTTCATGTAAGTTAACAACTATCCAGGTGTGAAAATATCAGTGAAAACCCCATTTAAATATTGATAAAAAGACTACACTATATTACCTATACACACTGACACTTTTCCCCCAAAATGTTTAGGTGCAATAGGCTTGTGAAGAGAATGTTTAAATGAAAAACATGTGTGCAATTCTGCCCCGTTTTGTTACAGTAAAGGCTTTGCCGGAGCATCACAGAGAGGCAAACTTTTGGATTGGGGGGTAACTAGTGAAATCCAGACAAATATTTGGTGCTGATATTCTTTGTGGAGTCTCGTAAACAAGTTGATGCCTCGTAACAATGCTTTCACAGCGGAGATATTGATTGTAATTCCCTTTATTTCAGTCTCGCCTCGAGTTATGATCGATAGTTTATATTCGTTTATTTTATCTTTTTGAAAGTAATCCCAAGTTACTTAAACATGAGTTTAAGGCCCGGCATCATTATGGATTTACCTTTTGTATTGTTTTATACTTGGGTGGGGGTGGGGGGAGGAGTTGAAAATAATGCAAAAACTGTTTCTAACTATTTTACTGTTAAATAGTTATCTTAAATCCATTTTTTTTCCTGCTAATGATAATTTTGTGACATGTCTATGTTAATGAAATTGGACCGTTCTTTGATTAACATACCATGGTTTATTTATTTAAATAGAAACAAACGTGTAAAGAAATACTTGGTGCTTTACACAAGACTTGCATCTTCCTTTGATTTGCACTTGCCCCTGCCCCTTTCTTGCGGCTGGAAGGGATGGATGCTCGACTCCCTCAAGGGATAGCATAGAGGATAGAATCTGTCTGTGTACTTGTATGGTCTTTTACAGCACTTTGTGGTGAGGGCAGGGGTGCCCAACTCCAGTCCTCAAGGAGCCACTAACAGGTCAGTTTTTCAGGATATCCCTGCTTCTGCACAGGTGGCTCAGTCATAATGATTGAGCCACCTGTGCTGAAGCAGAGATTTCCTAAAAACCTGACTTGCTGGTGGCCCTTGCGGACTGGCGTTGCCCACCCCTGAACCTTGGCCTTATTGTTTGTAATGTGAATTTTGCCTGGCCAGACTTTGGATCTAAAGTAAATGTTATTATTTAGTAGTATTTTTATTTGCGCTATTACAATTGTTAATAACACGTGCTATAATCACAAAGGGACGATGGCTTGTGCGCGAGTTAGTGATACGAAAGCGAGTCCGTAAAGGAGTTTGATCTTGGGAACAATCGCTGTCGTCCGCTTTATAAACCACGGGGGCAAAAGCAGGCCAAGGTAATTTACAGTGTGTGCAAGTGATCTCCAAAATACTTTTTTTATGTTCCTTACAATATGAGCATCTTTCTTTTCTGTTCCATTATACATTATCCACAACCCATGAGTAAGGATCATGGCAGATTTGTATTGCTCCTTTCAGGTATCACTATATTTCATCCCAGCTACAAACACCCAATGTTTCCTGAAATCCTTCTTTAGCTCCTAATCCCATTTGGAAGATAGGACCCTGTAGTCTAAGTATTTTTATCTTTTTAAGAATCTCGGGGCATATCCCAGTACAGCAGTGGAAAAGCGGTGTAATGTATGCATTCGCGCAGCTGCTAACGGGTTAGTCACGCTAACAACTGTAAGAGCTTTTTGGAGGAGTTGGATAGTCCTATCAATACCTTAAGGATACCTACCTATCCCTTGTTGTGTGAAGACTGATACTAACCCAAATGAAAAACCCTACTCTTTATTGTTATGCGTAGTTAGAAGAAGATAGATCTGCATTTACACTCCGCAGATATGGAAAGCCACGGAAACATGCAATAACCACCTGATTGCACGTCTAAAGCTCTGGGTGCACAAATCTACTATACACTGTACATATAGTATCATGTTACATTTTTTTTTTACCTACATATTTTTTTTGGGTGTAACAAAGGCAAGGCAATGGGATTGATAATTGAAAAGGCTTTTTTTTTTTTAAGCTGCTTGATTTTCCTATTTTTTCTTGATTAAACCTAATTAGCATCTGCATGAACCATGATTTTGAGCAGGTGCAGCTGTGTATGTGATCTCTAGCCAGATTGCTGAATGTCTGGAGGAGCACACTTGCTGGCAAGACTTTCCAAGGGCTTCATGCAGAGAGCAGCGCTATTTCAAATCTCGCCATTTTTTGGGGAAATTCGCGCACAAAACTGCCGAAAATGGCGAGTTACGGAAAACGCGCCATTTTTTTTTTCGTTTTCAAAATCTCGCCGCGCGGCTGGCGAGAACCTACATCTCGCCAGTTTTAAAAATATCCTAATGCAGAGAGCCGCGAACGGCATCTAGCGGCTGTTCGCGCCAAGAAAATGGCGCGATTTGCTAGTATTTGCCTCGCCAAGAAAAGTTGGCAATTACATGGAGCTCGCCGTCTATAGGAAAGGGGAAAAAAAATGCGCGATTTTTTTTTAACACATTTCTGCAGCGCGCATCTCTCCAATTCTAACTCGCCACACGCATTAATGACAAACATTGCAGAATTCGCACATTTCTGCATATGGAGAATAAAACTCTCCAAAAAAGCTACTTTTTATTAAACTCTCCAATTTAAAAATTCGCTGCTCTCTGCATGAGGCCCCAAGTCTTTGTTTCTCTATGAGACTTGGGTGCAATACATTGTATTAAAGCAGCAATATGTCTTTCCAAGTTTTTTTTTTTGTATTACTATTATTTTATATATGTAAAGCGGCACATATATATGTTATGTGGCATTGTAATGTTATGTGGCAGTGTAATTCTACATTCTTACCTAAGCTGGCAATCATTTGGGGTTCCTGTTATAAATCTATAAAATTCCTGAATGTGTGTGTCTTATATCAGGCACACCCTCCTCCCCCTCCCCCCCTGTATCCCCAAACAGGTATGATTTTCAGGATATCCCTGCTTCAGCACAGGTGGTGCAGTCAAAGACTGAGCCACTGACCTAGCCCCCTGTGCTGAAGCAGGGATATCCTGGAAACCTGACCTGTTGAGGACTGGAGATAAGTACCCCTGCCTTACATAATGGCTTCAGTCAGTGTAACACTTTGTTACAATGTATCCTTGTATTACAGAGTTATCTATTGTTACAGTTTGCAACGCATGCTGCTGGCATCATTTGTAACAAAGTATCGCAAACAGGGAAGTGTTGCAAAGATCTTAAGATGCAGGGGAGGTGGGCTAAACCTGCTATAGAAATCAAAGGATGCTTTAAAACCAATTGCAAATAGCATTAAAAGTTGAATAAAACAAAAACAAATTGTCCCTATCTAATACTATAGAATGGATTTATTATGAAGAAAATATAAGATTTCACATGTTTTGCTGCTTTTGTGTGCAGCTTTGCACACACTGGCAGTACCATATAACATACATTCGGTATAAAAGCCAATGGTGAGATGGAGCTGTGTGAAAATAATATAAAATGCATACATTCTCATATAACTATATAATATAGCCTTTTCACTTGTAAAGTTATACTGTATTTGTCCACATCCAGCGTCTTCAATGTGAGATTCTTTCCATTTACCAATTCCATCCTTGTAACTGAATTGTAGATGCCTTTTCGATGCCATATGTCAGATGCAATTTCTGGAGCAGTGGGCATGAAAGGTGCAACATTATGATAGTATCGAAATAAAACAAATGAGTTCTATGTGAAGTTAATTGTTTTTTAATTACCCAATTTCTCAGAGACTCTTAAAATAAAGTACTAGTTAGAGCAGGTCACATGTGTTTTTGCAGGAGAACGGGGCTGAAACACATTTTTCCTTTAATGTGTCACAAAGGTCCTCTACGTCTGTTCCAGTCCCTCAAGCACCATCCAGTGTCTAAATACACAGTCCCACTTAGCAACATATGGGCATTTCATTAAAGTAAGAACTCTCGACAATGTAACACCATCTTTTTCAACTTTTTTTGTTTAAGGGTTCCTACAATTATACTGTTAAATTCTACAGAACCCCAACCCTCTCTAATAGCACGTCGGAGATCGGATGCATTGTAAGGAACCCCAACCCTCTCATAGCGTGCCTGAGATCAGATGCATTGTAAGGAACCCCAACCCCCTCTAATAGCACATCGGAGATCAGATGCATTGTAAGGAACCCCAACCCTCTCTAATAGCGCGTCTAAGATCAGATGCATTGTAAGGAACCCCGACCCTCTCTAATAGCGCGTCTAAGATCAGATGCATTGTACGGAACCCCAACCCTCTCTAATAGCGCGTCTAAGATCAGATGCATTGTAAGGAACCCCGACCCTCTCTAATAGCGCGTCTGAGATCAGATACATTGTAAACTCTTCTGTATTTGGTACAATTGTCAAATGACCATAAAATTGCAGAGAACCCAAGGGTTACTAGGAACCCCTGTTGTAAAACACTGATGTAATACCACTAAAGTATTCAGGTTATTTCATGATGCTAAATATTTTCAATGTATACCTATGTTTTGTGTATACACCGCCTTTAAAAAAATGCTACTTAGTTGTTTGTTCCTATTTAATTAAAGACTATTTTCTTCTGAAGGAATGTGTTGTGGGCAAATCAGTTTGTTCCATCCATTTGCACCGTTTCATTTCCTGGTGATTTTACGTGTTCTGTCGAGGTGTGTGCGAGTGAGAGACACAGGCCCATAATCGGTATACACTCGTAGGCTGCTCCCCCATTCTGGAAAAGATTGCCGTCCCCTTCATTTGAATAGAGCTCCACTTGTGTCCAGCATGGGGAATTAACCGTGCAGCAAATTGAATAGGGTGCCATTGAGAATGAAAGAGAATCCTCCTTTGGTCACGCTTCGAATCTCTTTTAAGTTTATTGCAGCAATAAGAAGCGCCCCTGCTGCTTTAAAAGGTTTTTTTTTTTTTTTGGTAAGTTGGTGGTTTCTGTTCCAATGGTTTCTTGTCTCTCCTGCTATAAAGGAGGCCCACTATTTGTGTGAGGCGTGGGGTCACTGCTTCCCCAGGCTGCTTTCATTGGTATTGTTGGAGAAATCCAGTATGCAACAGATAGTGGGAGCAGATGTTCCTGCTTTTCTCCAGACACTGCTTCCTACTTTTTTTTTTCTTCTTTCCTCCGCGTTCCTTAATTATTCCGAGGCTTGTTGAACATTTGATAATAATTAAATGTATATTTGTTTGTCCTGTCCTTGTTTTACCTCCCTTTTTTTTTCTTTTTTTTTTTCCCTTCTCGTGGTTTCATTAACTATACTTTCCTAACAAGCTTGTATAGATTTTTAAAGCTTTTTCTCCACTGCTTTTATAGTTCTGCACAGTAGCACCATTTTATGGCAAACAGGTCCATTTAACGATGCCATCAGTTGCTTTCGGTTTCTTCATAAGTGCTAATTATTACTTTATTATATCCAAATAAACAGATGGCTGAGCATTTACAAAGATGTTTCCGAGATCTATTTTATGCACTATCCTGTAAAATGTTTCTCTGCATTCTGAACATACATTTTAACTCCTGGTTAGAGAGTGTGAATATTAAGCAATATCCCAGAGGATACTTTTCAACTAGCAATAATCTTTGTATTCCCATACTGCTATTTGAGGATGTGATGTATGGATGTGTAAATGTATGTGTATATATGCGCACTCGCACTGACATGCACACATACACATACGCACTCACATACACGCGCACTCACATACGCACACACGCACGCACACTCACATACACACGCACACACACGCGCACTCACATACACATGCACGTGCACTCACATGCATGCGCACTCACATACATATACTCACATACACAAACACACACACTCACACATACACACGCACTCGCACACACATACGCACGTGCACTCACATACACATACGCACGCGCACTCACATATACATACGCACGTGCACTCACATACACATGCGCACGCGCACTCACATGCGCATGCGCACGCGCACTCGCATACACACACACGCGCACTCACATACACACGCACTCACATACACACGCATGCGCACTCACATACACACGCACTCACATACACACGCACGCGCACTCACATACACACGCACTCACATACACACGCACGCTCACCAGTGCCTGTGGTTTAGATAGGATTGACATTTGCCCTTTTGTCTTGCATTTCTTTCTATTTGTAGGCTTCACTGGTTTGGAAAAACCTGAAGCTAGCCACTAAAAGTACCTCCAGGTCCTAGAAATTAAATGTTGTCATATAGGTTTTTCTCCAGGACCTGGCATTTGTGATCTGGGAACACATACTAGTAGAAGCATTTCAATGTGCTTTTACTAACATGTCGTCATTAAGTTACATCAAGTAATTATTGTTGTGCGAGTCCTGCAATTTTTTCTTTTGAAGTGATTTTTCTTTGAAACTTCTTAGTGCATAAAGATGTTTACATGAGCACACATGTTTGTTGGAGGCGATCCAAGGGGCACTTATATATATATTTTTAATTTGTAGCCGTTGATTACTGTTATTGAAAAAAATTACCTAAGCTGATGATCGATCCGCAAATATCCTGCTTCCCAGGGGCTAAATGCCGCCTTTCAGTTCCAATCAATCCTTCAGTCAGTGTAACAAAGCATCTACAATGTATTCTTA
Source organism: Ascaphus truei (assembly GCF_040206685.1). Lineage (NCBI taxonomy): Eukaryota > Metazoa > Chordata > Amphibia > Anura > Ascaphidae > Ascaphus > Ascaphus truei. Next base: position 448,422,941 of record NC_134484.1, read on the forward strand.
TATTACTTAGGTAAAATTATCTATTGTTACAGTTTGCAACTCAAACTGCTGGGAATATTGGCAACAAATTAGCACAAACGGGAAAGTGTTGCAAATAGCTTTATAATACGCAAGCACTGCTGGGGGAAGTGTGTTTAAAGCCTGCTATAGAAATCAAAGGATGCTCAGTATATTAAAGCTCATTAAACATGGCATTGGCTTGAACAATAAAAACATTTTAAACCTATTTTCTAATACAGAACGGATTTATTATATAAAAAAGCACATGTAGGATATTGCATGAATTGCTTCTATAACTGCAAATAACCACCTGATCAGCCTTGTCTGTCCACATTAACTCATCGTAAAATGACACACTACTTGCTCTATAACCCCCCCCCCCTAATGTTTTAGTGTTTCCAGTTAGTATTACTTCTGTCACAACGTCTGAGAAACCTTTTCACTGCCCTTTAAATGCTCTTGTTACTTTCTCCCAGAGTCTACAGTTTTTCAGCTTTGTGGCATAATCCTACTGAATTTGAGTCTCCTAATATGCCTTCCCTGCTTGTGTAATGTTCACATCTTTTACAAGTGATAGTAGACAGCTAAACATCTGTTTCCACATCCATCATATCAGTGCACGGTTTATGAAGTGTGGAAAAAAGGGGAAAAAATGTCATTGTGATTCGACTTTCATGATTTGATTTTGTACAGTTCTCGATGACTAGAAACTTTTGACGTCTCCCAGCCAAACATTCTGGATTGATCCCCACGAACATCTGTTGTTGCTTTGCTAGTTTTTAGTTCTGCAATGTGTTTGGCCAGCTGGGGAAAAAAAAATTGCATTTCTGACTTCTACCATACAGCTTTCACTCGAAAAACATTCTTCGTTGAAGATCCAAGATGAGTTATTGTGAACATGCTTTTATCTCCCACGGACAAGGGGAGATTTAATGCTCTTTATAAAATCTGTATTCTGTCAGTCTTGACATTAGGAATAGTGTAGAGCCACATTTAAAGGAGAAATCCACGCCTGCGAATCTATTGGTGAAGGTTATCTTTTTTTTTTTCGGCATAGAATTGAAAGGGGTTCCGCCTCTGAACCCCATAAATCTCAACTCTGGGGACCCCCCCTGCTTCCAGAGATACTTGCCTCCAAAGTAGGTGCTGGTAGCGGCTCCGGCTGAGCCAGCTGAGCTTTACAGTAAGCTGCCAGGTCACACGGGCCAATAGGAAGCTGCACCGATGATGTCACAGCTTCCTATTGGTCCGCAGGGCGCAAACCTGTTGAACATCGGCCATATTGTGAACCCTGGTAGCCGGGGAGAGCGACTACCAGCACCTACTCTGGAAGTATCTCCAGAAACAGGGGTCCTCTGAGCTGAAATTAACGGGGTTCAGCTCCGGACACCCCCTGCTTAAATTCTATATAAATAATGAAACCATTCTCCATTAAAAAAAAGAAAGAGAGGAAACACGGGCATGGATTGCCACTTTAGAATCTTGTTACTTGTAAATGTTTTGCTAAATGGCATCTTGGAAATCTAGTTGAATTTCTTTTGGACTATTTGGGGTAGAAAGACCCCCCCCCCCCCCTTTATTTTGTTTTTCTTCAAAGGCCACTTTGAAAAAAATCAAACTTTTCGCTACCTCTTAGAAACCATAATTAACTGTGTACGATCGTAGGTCATTGCTCAAGCTGGGCATACAGTAGACATGCTTAGCATTTCAGGTACCCTTGTAGGTTCCCAGCAATGCATAGCTTGAGTATCCCGTTTGCATGTAGGCTGCTTTCATTTTTGACCTGGGAAGTTTGTCAAAGATACTGTGATACTTTTGAATGCTAAAGGTATTCTGAAATAAACCATTGGCTTCAGCCAAATCTAGGTAATATGGGGGGGGTGGAGAAAATCTAATTGGAACAACAAATCTATTTATAACCAAAGTCGGGCAGCTTTCCTGTTGCAATAAACCTTTTGTGCCAGAGTTTACCTTGGCCCAAACACCCACTGACACATTCTACTGTGTGTTTTTCCAGACCTAGCCTTGGATAGGAGGTGCAACAAGGCAGAGGAGGGGTTCTCAGAAATGAGCTGTCAGTGGGTGTGGGAGTAGCTTTGATTTAAATGCCTTTCAATTTGAGAGCTCTGTATTATGTTGGAAAATTACCTAACAAGTTTTGTGGTACTCCTAGGTTCAAACTCTGCAATGTGCCCATAGTGGTGTCTTTGCTTGACCTCAATTTCCCAATAAACTCTTCTAAACGCACACAGCAAAACTCCCCTCCAGTGTTTGGATATTCTTCTTTATTACTGTAGAGGAGGATATGATTCTGTATATTTTCAGGGTTCTTTTTTTTTTTTTTAAATATTTTCTACAAGACTGGGGGAGTAGAAGCTAAAATGTATTGAGACACTGCATAGTTTTGCCCTACATAAATACATCCCATACTCTATATAACACCTATATAACACGGTGGCATTTACAACTTGCGTCTTCCATTCTGTTAATGTAATATTTGTTTTTTTTTAATACTCTTTTCAAAACCGTGATACTTTAAGGCTAAATAAAGCCGTATGTAACAATCTGTAATTCTGTAAAAGTATAATAACGATGGCTTGTTTAACATGGGTATTTGCTCCCTTGGCGAGTGACCGTAACCATATATCTGGACACTTTGTAAATCTAGCGAATGGAATGAAAATGCAAAGTGAAAGGCAAGTGGAAAGCAGACTACATGTCTACTCTAAAGGACTCGAGTTTATAAAGGCATGACTTCTTGAGTTTAGTTTTGCCTATTGGCGGATTCATGTGATTTTGTTAAAGCTACAAGCCTCACGGTACTTTAATCCCAAGAGTAGCACTGCTCGTAAAAAGTAGAACCCCAGTGTGGGATGCTTTTATCTGAATAAATGTTTCACATTCGACGGTTGTGCAGTGTGGACCCTCTCACATACATAGCTCGCATTGTGCCTATGGACAATACTGGTCTGATGGCATTGAGCTCCTTGGGAATACTGAATACTGTTGTTGCTAGGCAGGACTAAGCGATTACATTTGCAGGACAGGCACTCTCAGTAGGAGAGAAAGTGGGAGGAAAACACAAAGCGCTGCTCTCTTGCAGCTCAAACTTTGAAAGAATGTAAAATCTCTCTATGGAAAAGCTTGATAGAAAATGGATTCTTGGAAACCATCATCAATTTGTTTATACAGCTGTAGAGACAAGAGGTTGGACCATTTAACAGGGTTGATATGTATTTGTTAAATAGTACTGCTTTGATAAAACCACAGTGGGATCATAAAACCGTACCTGAAGTTTGAATAGATTGCGTTTTTTGTTTGCGGCTTTAGAATCCATAGAGCGGTCCCGGTGGTTAAACGTTTGCCCGATTTCCCTGCTCTGATTTCCAAATTTGCTGGGAGCAATGAGTAATGTATCTTTGTAATTCAAATGGGTGTACTGTAGCTGGTGAAATATTTATAGGCTGAAAGCGCATGAACTCCACATTGTCGCCTTTTACTGTGGGTTGTTTTAGACTTTGTGATCTGATGTTAACCCTCGAAAATAGAAATGTCAGCGGGAGATTAGCAGACATGGGGGGCAGTGGATCTTTGGTCCATTCTTGGACTAAGTACTTTCTGTAAAAAGTATTTGTTGTGCAAAGCATACATTGCTACCCTCTCTTTCTTGCTAGACTCCTCTATAGTCACGGAATAGCTGGCATCACGTTTTGAGATGCAATTGCACACATGCTTGAACGCTCCCCTAAACACTACATGCTGGGTTCAATGATCTTTTTGGGACACTTTAAGGTAACAGGTCAGATTTACAAAGTGGTGTTAAGCTACACGCTACCTTACAACCCATTCCAATGTAGCGCTACCAAATAGATACGATCTAATATACTTTCCTGTCTACTTTCTCGCTGTAAACATTCTTAAATACTGTATATATTTTTGGAGACTTTTTGCTTTGGATTGTCTTCCTCTCCGTTGCTTTCCCCATTCGTTTGGCTAACCTCAAGCGCAAGACTCTTCCAAAAGACTTTCAGCCACCATAGGGGTGGGATATAAAGGCGTATCTGTACTTGATGAAGACAAATCCGTCTCCCATGCTGATGATCGAAGTGTTTTGTTTTATGGTGAATTTGTTAGAAAAAAAGTGAAGCTTGTGTTTAAGATATATTATCCTTTGGGTGTCAGAAGGGTGTTGGGATGGAAAGTCTTTCCATTCCACTTAGTGAAAGATCCTGCCCCCCGGGATTGCCAGATGCCATGACTTAGTATCTACGCTAAGATTTTGACTTCAATAGGTTTTTTTTTCTTTCTTGCCCCCTCCAACACTTTTTCTTTTATATTAAAAATAGAAATCTGATGCTCCGTTCAGACGATGTAAGCAGTTGAAATATGAATTGTCCAGGAGATTCAAATTGAGCTCTCACCAGAGGCCATGTTATCATGGTAACCAGAGAAGCTACAGAAGCGATCGTTTTGAACACAAAAAAGCAGAACATGCCAAGGGGACGAGATACTCACATTCTGAGTTAAACTCCTGATGGATGGGGGTGTGCGGGGTTGTTACTTTGAGAGGGCATGCAGAGTGTGGGAGGGGCTGCAAAAAAAGCGCTATCAATATTCAAGTTCATTAACACTACTTGACCTCCGTAATATATTTAAAACAAGGGGAGCCCTTATTGCCTCACAAAAGCATTTTTGGCTCTCTACTATGGAGCCGTTCCTATTATTCTTGTTTTTTTTTCTTCTCTTCTCCCCCCCCCCCCCCTCACTCCTTCAGCATCAGTACAACCTGCCGAAGCTGGACTGGAAAACCAACGGCAACAATTTATTGCTGTATAAGACATCGATAGTAATGGATATTGGTTAAATAAAAATAGGGAGGGGGAGGGGGGGGATTGTTTCAATTAACTATCCACCCTAACCTACCTACATTTTAATTTTACAGGACTGGATTGCACCTTGAACCTCTTCAGGGATAGAAGGACTTGCAATATCTATGCTCTTTAGTGCATTGTACCATAAATGGTTCAAAATGATACTTTGAAGGGGTTACAACAGGGGTGTCATACTCGGCCCTCAAGATCTACCGACAGGTCAGGTTTTCAGGATATCCCTGCGTCGGCACTGGTGGGCCAGTCTTTGACTGAGCCACTGATTGAGCTGCCTGTGCTGAAGCAGGGATATCCTGAACACCTGTCCTGTTGGTAGCTCTTGAGGATTGGAGTTGGCCACCCCTGGTGTAATACAACCTCGCTGTGTTAGGTTAGTTAGCAGTGCACTACTCGTTTGTTTTACCGATCCTCTGCGCCTCAATCGGAAGCGGGAGTGAATGACTTGCTGTTTTTATTTTGTTAAGTAAACGGCATTACACAATGTTATCCCAATAAAATAACAAAAGCTGTCCAGTTGGACATAGCCGTGTTATCTTAAGCGGAGCAATGCGTCAATGCCGATCCTGTTCTAAATGAAGTGTTAGACACATTTTGACAAGCCCTTAATTTGCTTCAGTGATCATGTTTGGTTCTGAAAATGCCGGACCAATATGCATTTTGTATCAATGTGGCATCTATAGGGCTAAAGTTAGTTATTCCTACGATATTATGATCTCTCAAAATCTTGCAGGTTTCTTTGTCCTGCCCTGTGATTACATTACCGTTAAAGGCAGTGTCAGGTCACATACCGGTATGTGAAATATTTATTGGGCCTAGAGGCTCCCATAGATGACGAAGGTACTGTAATTGGGCTCCGATTTCTCCCCTCCCCCCCCTCTTTGTTGACATAAGGGAACAGATCTGCTGATTGTAATTTCTTAGAATTGTACTTTTTCTTCTCTTGGCCTGTTAATCCTCCCCCCCCCCCAGTAGTTAATTGAAACAATTCCCCCCCCCCCTTTTTTTTATTTAACCAATATCCATTACTATCGATGTCTTATACAGCAATAAATTGTTGCCGTTGGTTTTCCAGTCCAGCTTCGACAGGTTGTACTGATGCTGAATTGCAAACTGCACAGTTTAGTTGATAAATTGATAAAGACTTTCCGTTCAGAGACAAGGTCAGAGATGTTGTTTGCCATTATGTAAATGTATCGGCAGCTGGAGCACTTACTTTCCTGCTACAGGCAGAAAATACAACTAGTTATTGAAGTGTTCACAGACCTTTTCTCTCTTGGTCAACATGTTGGCGATCTTTTCCCCTTCTCTCTCACTTGAATAAGAATGACATGTGCCTAGATCAGTGTATTTTTTGCAATGATTGCATATATCATTCTTATTTCAGTACATCTCACCACACATTGAATAGGTTTGCTAGTTTGTCACCCTTTTCACCCTCCCCCAACCCCCCCCAATCTCAGATAGGGTCTAATGCTCAGGCTACGTGTCTTTATGTGGTGCATACCTGCTGTAACAGGGAGCACCGAGTCTCCCGCGATGACATGGGGGAGAACAGAACAGGACAGGCTTCTGGGGTGGTGCCTCCGTGTCTTCTACTTGTGCAGCGCCTCCATCTCCTGCAGCCCCCAGCTGTATGGGGTGAAGTACCTACAAGAGAGTTCTCCTTCCCCTCCTCCCGATACACTTCAGTCTCAGGCAGGAGTATAGGTAAAAGTGCAAGGTCTTTATTGGTCTCTCTATTCAGCAGCCAGATCACACTGCAGGCTGTCTTCCTCCAGGATGTCCCTGACCTCACTCCCAGCCTAGGACACCAAGAGTGGGCCCAGCTCTTCCCCTACCCTCTAGGCAGGGTAGGAGGTATGGGGTGCGCACTCCCACTCCCCGTAGGGAGGCCTCAGGCCTGCCAGTCCTGGCAGTTTGGTCTGTGTCACCCGTGTCCCTCTCACTCTGGGGACAGACTCTACTAAATAGGAAGTGGCAATACACTAAGTAGCTCCAACAGGCACCGCCCCTGTGTCTTCTGATTGGACACAGAGCCTGATGACCTGCCTTCACTGACTCGCTGTACTGCCTGAAGTGGGGAAAACCCATGATTGCTCCTGGCAAACCTGCCCTTATGCAGGGATTACTGCCAGGAGGAGGGCAGACCTATAGCCCAAACCACACAGGGGCCACATGTAGATCAGGGCTGCTCAACTCCAGTCCTCAAGATTCTCTCCCCCCTCAACAGGTCAGGTTTTAAGGATATCCCAGCTTCAGCACAGCTGGCTCAATCAGTGGCTCAGTCTTCAACTGACTCAGTCTGGAGGATCACTATGCAAAATGAGTCCAAGATAAGAATCTGACGATTTTGCTCCGTTTGTGTGCGCGACAAAAGACCAATATTGGCTTGTGTGGGTAATTCCAGCCTCGGGCGCTAATGCTTTGTGATGTTGGGCAAATTACTTTACTCTCCTATCGGTGAGAAATATATTTGTTGCCAGATAGGAAATAAAAAGGTACTACTCCTGTGTCGCCTACAATGCTATTACTGATTTATTCTCACATTTTCTCTTGGAGTATTTTAACACACTGTTCTGCTATAGGACAGGTTAGATGATATTAACTGAAGTTTAAATGGTACCATGCAAAATGGTTGCGTTTAAAAGCTTCACACCAATGCTTTTTTTTTGTAGCGAAGATTACACTCAAGCTGCACTTCTAATTTTTAAGTGAAATTCAGTTTTAGAAGCTCACCTATTCCACATGGCAACACATAAATCTTATACTATATTAGTGAAAGCACTGTATGTTTGCCTGCCTGCATGCATGCATGCCTGCTGGATGTCCGGTGTCCCTAGCGGCAATCTCATTGGTCCCTTGGCCCGCCCGCCCCCGCACACCTCTCATTGGCCTGAGGCGGAGTGACGGGCCAAAGGACACACAGGGACACACACACACACACAGGGACACACACACACACAGGGACACACACACACACACACAGGGGACACACACACACAGACACAGGGACACACACACACACAGGGACACACACACACAGGGACACACACACACACACAGGACACACACACACACAATGACAGACACACACACAGTGACACACACACACACACACACTGTTACCTACATTAGCGGGGCTCACAGTTAGCAGCACCCGCGCGCACCTCCTCCTCTCCCCGTGTCTCCCGCGTTTTCACCCCGACCCCCCCCTCCCCCGGCGCTGCTACAGTCAGCGGGACACACACACTATTATTACCCCTTCAGCGCCCCCCCCCCCACCCAGTGTCAGCGGCCCCCCCCCCACCCAGTGTCAGCGGCCGTGCGAGACCCCCCCTCTATATCTCCCACCTCTCCCCCCCAACACATATACATGCCCCCCCCTCACCGGCGCTACAACTCACCCCCCTCCCCGGCGGGGGAACAGCCAGTGGCCAGGCAGGCTGCCTCGCGGCGCCGAGTGCCCAAGATGGCGGCGCCCGGGACACAGCGGGGGAGCGGCCACAACACGCTGCCTCCCGCCTCAGATCCACGTGGGACCTGCCGGACGGGTGAGTGAGCGGCCTTCACCACCCCTCACCTCCCCTCACCCCCCATCACCTCCCCTCACCCCCTTTCACCTCCCCTCACTCCACTTCTCCCTTCCACCCCCCTTCACCTCCCCATTTACCTCCCCCCTCACCTCCCCATTTACCTCCCCCCCCTCCACCCCCCCTTCACCTCCCCTCCACCCCCCCCCCCTTCACCTCCCCTCCACCCCCCCTCCTTCCACCCCCCCTTCACCTCCTTCCACCCCCCTCCCTTCCACTCCCCCCCCTCCACCTCCCCTCCACCCCCCCCCCTTCACCCCTTCACCTCCCCTCCACCCCCCTTCCCACCGCCTCCCCCCCCTTCCCACCGCCTCCCCCCCCTTCCCACCGCCTCCCCCCCCTTCCCACCGCCTCCCCCCCCCCTTCCCACCGCCTCCCCTCCCCCTTCCCACCGCCTCCCCCCCTTCCCACCGCCCCCCCCCCCTTCCCCACCGCCTCCCCCCCCTTCCCACCGCCCCCCCCCCTTCCCACCGCCTCCCCCCCTTCCCACCGCCTCCCCCCCTTCACACCGCCTCCCCCCCTTCACACCACCTCCCACCCCCCCTTCCCACCGCCTCCCACCCCCCCCTTCCACCGCCTCCCACCCCCCCTTCCCACCGCCTCCCACCCCCCCTTCCCACCGCCTCCCCCCCCTTCCCACCGCCTCCCTCCCCCCCTTCCCACCGCCTCCCACCCCCCTTCACACCGCCTCCCACCCCTCCTTCCCACCGCCTCCCACCCCCCCTTCCCACCGCCTCCCACCCCCCTTCCCACCGCCTCCCACCCCCCCTTCCCACCGCCTCCCACCCCCCCTTCCCACCGCCTCCCACCCCCCGCCTTCCCTCCGCCTCCCCCTTCCCACCTCCTCCCCCTTCCCACCACCTCACCCCTCCCCCCCCCCTTTCCACCACCTCCCCCCCTTCCCACCACCTCCCCCCTTCCCACCACCTCCCCCCCCCTTCCCACCACCTCCCCCCTCCTCCCCCTTCCCACCACCTTCCCCCCCTTCCCACCACCTCCCCCCTCCTCCCCCTTCCCACCACCTTCCCCCTCCTCCCCCTTCCCACCACCTTCCCCCTCCTCCCCCTTCCCACCACATCCCCCCTTCTCTCCCTTTCCACCACCTTCCCCCTCCTCCTCCTTCCCACCACCTCCCCCCTTCCCACCACCTCCCCCCTTCTCCCCCTTCCCACCACCTCCCCCCTTCTCCCCCTTTCCACCACCTCCCCCCTCCTCCCCCTTCCCACCACTTCTCCCCTCCCCCCCCCGCTCCCCTTCCCCCCCTCCGCTCCCCTTTCCACCCCCCCCCCTCCACCTCTTTTTACCCTTTCCCCTCCCACACTTCAACCCCCTCCTCAAACCCTTCCCCCCCCCTCCTCTAACCCTTCCCCCCTCCTCTAACCCTTCCCCCCCTTCCCTCCCCCCCCCTCCTCTAACCCTTCCCCCCCTCCTCTAACCCTTCCCCCCCCCCTCCTCTAACCCTTCCCCCCTCCTCCACCCCTTGCCCCCCTCCTCCCCTTCCCGCCGCCCTTCGCCTTCATGCCCGCCTTACCGCCCTCCCCACCCCCGCCTCTGCCTTTCACCCGCCCTTACTCCGGCCGCCTCTGCCTTTCACCCACCGCCTCACAGCCGCTGCACGCACTCAACAGACACCCGCCACACTCGACACATACCTGTCGCCACACACACCTGCTGCCTCCCGCCCCTACCCCCCGACATCACTGACCCACCGCCTCACACCTAGCAGGACCCCCACTCACAGACAGCACTCACAACCCACGCGCCAGCCGCCGCCTCACACCCTAGCAGGACCCCCACTCACAGACAGCACTCACAACCCACGCGCCACCCGCCGCCTCACACCCTAGCAGGACCCCCACTCACAGACAGCACTCACAACCCACGCGCCACCCGCCGCCTCACACCCTAGCAGGACACACGACTCAGATTTTTACATCACTTATGGCACCAAAATATACATTGTACTGTGGTGTGGTTACAATAAACCATTTTTATACAACATCGTATTACATTTTCTTCCATCTTTCTTTTCAATATTATTATCCAACCTTTACAACAAACAGTCACCTATTGTTCCACGATTTATAAATAATACTACCTATTACGCATTTACATCCCGGGCAACGCCGGGTCTCTCAGCTAGTATATATATATATATATATATATATAGACATATAGACACATATATATATATATATATATATATATATATGTGTGTGTGTCTATATGTCTATATATATATATATATATATATCTTATACTATATTAGTGAAAGCACTGTATGTTTGCCTGCCTGCCTGCATGCATGCATGCCTGCCTGCTGGATGTCCGGTGTCCCTAGCGGCAATCTCATTGGTCCCTTGGCCCGCCCGCCCCCGCACACCTCTCATTGGCCTCACACACTCACACCACCCCCTTGGCCCGCCCCCCACACCTCTCATTGGCCTGAGGCGGAGTGACGGGCCAAAGGTCCAAAAAAATAAATAACACACACACACACACACACACACACACACCTCTCTCCCCTCTCCAAATCACCTTTTCCCCCTCCCCAGCGGCATCACCTCTTCCCCCTCCCCAGCGGCATCACCTCTTCCCCCTCACCAGCGGCATCACCTCTTCCCCCTCACCAGCGGCATCACCTCTTCCCCCTCCCCAGCGGCATCACCTCTTCCCCCTCCCCAGCGGCATCACCTCTTCCCCCTCCCCAGCGGCATCACCTCTTCCCCCTCCCCAGCGGCATCACCTCTTCCCCCTCCCCAGCGGCATCACCTCTTCCCCCTCCCCAGCGGCATCACCTCTTCCCCCTCCCCAGCGGCATCACCTCTTCCCCCTCCCCAGCGGCATCACCTCTCCCCGCTCCAAATCACCTCTCCCCGCTCCAAATCACCTCTCCCCCCTCCCCGCTCCAAATCACCTCGCTTCCCGCAGCTGCCACGCGGCGCGTAAGATGGCGGACCCCCTTCCTCCCTCGCGGCGCCGAGTCAGACGGTGGCGGCGCCCGGAAGTACAGGTAGGTGTCGCTCCCCACCTCCGGCGCCAAACGGAACTGAGAAAGGGCGCATCAACTGAGGTGTGTGTGTGTGTGTGTGTGTGTGTGTGTGTGTGTGTGTGTGTGTGTCACTGTCCACTGCCCCCCCCTCCTATCCACTGCCCCCCCCTCCTGTCCACTGCCCCCCCCTCCTGTCCACTGCCCCCCCCCTCCTGTCCACTGCGTCCCCCCTCCTGTCCACTGCGTCCCCCCTCCTGTCCCCCCTCCTGTCCACTGCCCCCCCCTCCTGTCCACTGCCCCCCCCCTCCTGTCCACTGCCCCCCCTCCTGTCCACTGCCCCCCCTCCTGTCCACTGCCCCCCCCTCCTGTCCACTGCCCCCCCCTCCTGTCCACTGCCCCCCCCTCCTGTCCACTGCCCCCCCCTCCTGTCCACTGCCCCCTCCCTCCTGTCCACTGCCCCCCCCTCCTGTCCACTGCCCCCCCCTCCTGTCCACTGCCCCCCCCCTCCTGTCCACTGCCCCCCCCCTCCTGTCCACTGTCCCCCCCCCTCCTGTCCACTGCCCCCCCCCCTCCTGTCCACTGCCCCCCCCCCCTCCTGTCCACTGCCCCCCCCCCTCCTGTCCACTGCCCCCCCCCCTCCTGTCCACTGCCCCCCCCCTCCTGTCCACTGCAGGAAATGCAGGGGGAGGAATCCATGCCTTTGAGGCGCCCCCCCCCCTCCCTTTGACGCCCCCCCCCTCCCTTTGAGGCCCCCCCCCCTCCCTTTGACGCCCCCCCCCTCCCTTTGACGCCCCCCCCTCCCTTTGACGCCCCCCCCTCCCTTTGACGCCCCCCCCCTCCCTTTGACGCCCCCCCCCCCTCCCTTTGACGCCCCCCCCCCTCCCTTTGACGCCCCCCCCCCTCCCTTTGACGCCCCCCCCCCTCCCTTTGACGCCCCCCCCTCCCTTTGACGCCCCCCCTCTCCCTTTGACGCCCCCCCCCTCTCCCTTTGACGCCCCCCCCTCCCTTTGACGCCCCCCCCCCTCCCTTTGACGCCCCCCCCTCCCTTTGACGCCCCCCCCTCCCTTTGACGCCCCCCCCCTCCCTTTGACGCCCCCCCTCCCTTTGACGCCCCCCCTCCCTTTGACGCCCCCCCCCTCCCTTTGACGCCTCCCTTTGACGCCCCCCCTCCCTTTGACGCCCCCCCTCCCTTTGACGCCCCCCCCTCCCTTTGACGCCCCCCCCCTCCCTTTGACGCCCCCCCCCCTCCCTTTGACGCCCCCCCCCTCCCTTTGACGCCCCCCCCCTCCCTTTGACGCCCCCCCCTGCCTTTGACGCCCCGCGCGCACACACTGACTGACTGCCGCACGCACGCACACACTGACTGACGCGCACACAAAGCCTGACTGACGCACGCACACACTGACTGAGGCACACACTGACTGTGTGTGCGTCAGTCAGTCTGTGTGTGTTTGTGTTTCTGCCTCAGACTCACTGACGCGCGAGCAAACACACAGTGACTGACGCACACACGCTACATGAAGCTGTAAAGGAGGGAGGGAGGGGGGGGGACTGGATTGATGTGAATGGGGGACAAACAGAGAGAGGGGGGAGGAGAGAGAGGAACGGGAACATTACATCCCGGGCAACGCCGGGTCTCTCAGCTAGTATATATATATATATATATATATATATATATATAATGTGTGTGTTGCCATGTGGAATAGGTGAGTTTCTAAAACTGAATTTCACTTACATTCATCAATGATCATGAATTTGCCTTCAAATATACCTTACAAGTCAGAACTGTTGTATTACTGAGTTTTTTTTAGAGCCGCAGAACAGGCTACATTGCGTTTAAATAATGTTTTTACTTACAGGATTGAAGCAGAAGGTCTCCGGAGTTTTAAGTGCGTTCATTTCAGCTCCGGGGACCCCTTGCTTTTAGAGATTTGTTACCTCCATGAGGAGTGCCGGTATCTATGCAGGTCGGGACTCTGTGCAGAACAGAGACTGCTTTAAATGTCCCGCGTCCCAGTAAGAAGCCGTGATGTCATCCGGTGCCACTTCCTATTGGCCAGTGTGACGAGACATTTAAACTTCACAGGGACACCGGCACACCCCACGGAGGCAAGTATCTCTGGAAGCAGGGGGTCCCCGGAGCTGAAATTAACCCAGTTCAGCTCCGGATACCCCCTGCATCAACCCTGTAATAAAAAAATGTTATACTTTTTTTTTTTAAAAACCCATTGCAGCCTGTTCTGCTGCTTTAAGAGGAATTCCATAGCATAGCATGTCTGCATATTCGGATACTTTGTGTTAGAAGTCATTTTAGCTGTTATGTTTGTAATGTCGCCCATTTTCATATTTTTTTTTATTAAACTAATGATTTATGGCACACATTACATTTGCATGCATACATTGCTTCTAGTCCCATCAGTTTTTCCTAGGCTTCCTCTCTGTCTTCCGTATGCTTGATGTGGAATAAGCTGTGCATTGAATTTTCTTGCTGCCACTTGTACAACCGCAACTTTGCAGACCTCCTATGTTGGTCCATTCAACAAAATCACACATGGTCCCTCTGCTCTGCTTTCTGCTGGAATAAAATGTATTTGCTAGGTGTTCTTCATGATGATGGATTTTGTTTGTTTTTTTGACACAAGACATAAAGTGACATTTGCAGCAGCTTGCAGAGTTACCCAGTTTCTTTTTATTAACCCCAACTAGTGACACATTCACCTTTTACTCAAATCGTTTCTGGGCTATGGCAGAAAATCTGTGAAATTTGGTTTTAACAAAACGCCCCAATGCTACATTCAATATGAGAAAATAGGTAGCTCAATACTTCTCTTTCATCTTATAAGTAAGGCCGGGGCCACGGTGACTTCGCCCGCGCAGAGGCGGTGGGAAAGCGGGTGGACGGGCCGTGGGAGGCGTTCCTAGGGGCGTCACGGAGCTGGTTTGCCCACATTGGGCATGTTTAAACTGATTTCTTGCGCAACGCGCGCCCCCTCCTGCCTCCGCCCGCGTGCGCCCGCACGGGCTATGGGCGCGATCACTGCCTTAAGGCCGTCTGACCGCGCCCTGTGCGGACCCCTCCGCGTGGTCTCCCACACCATGGACTCCGCCTCATGGTCATGTAGTTGGATTCTTTAGCCAAAGTATTTTTAAGAGGTATGTAGCTGTCATGCGCTCAGGCATCCCACCGAATGAATCAAACACTTCATTGTGTAAGTGGCTGAAAGGGAGGCAAAGGGAGCATAGGGAGACCACTATGATGGTCGGGGCTCAGGGGTAGAGAGCGATAATCTTACCCCTGTCAGCTCTTCCGTCCTGGGTCGTGTTGATCCTTAGTAGCGCTTCCCACAGCGTGCATCCGGCAAGGTGAGCATGGAGGAATGAAGAGAGAGTATCCGGTGCAACAGCAAATGGCCAATCTGACGTCAGTTCCGAGGATTGTACAAAAGACGAAGCGCTAGTATAGCGTGAAACGCGTAGGGGAGGAGGCTGTGCCGCAGCCTGCTGTTTTACAAATGCGTGTCTTTCAATAAAGCTTTTTTTGTACAATCCTTGGAACCGACGTCATTTTGGCTGTTTGCTGTTGCACCGGATACTCTCTCTTAATTCCTTTAAAGTATTTTTAAGCCTGTAACCACACCAAGGCATACCATTTTTACAGGTCCTAACAGTGTCTGCAAACGTTCTCGTTACCACTCTGTTGGAGGAAGAAGTCTTGATAGACTGGTCATTCACAGGTGTATCACGAGACCAGCTATTTAAAAGTGGCTCAATATCAGGGGGGAGGGGGTCACAAACCTCCACACAATTGTTTCGCCAATTTAAATGCACAAAAACACACAATGCAAATTGGGTTTATTCTCATCAATGCTTCTATGAAACCATTGTGGCTCAGAGCAGTGCTGCTCTCGTAGGTAAACTGCTGCCAACTAGTAACATACCAAATGAAATACCTGCATGTTTTGAGCATCATGTAATACACCTTTGAAAGGTACGGTGTGGATGTGCAGGTGATATCACCGATATGGAGAAGACCAGAGTATTTGTAGCACAAAACCAATTTTTTTTTAATAAAAATTTTGGTTTGCAAATGTTACTTTAGACATTTAGATTTGATATCTATATCGACAAAAGTGTACGCAGCGCTGTACAAAATAACAATATTGGGGAAATAAAGCATGAACAATAGTGGTAAGAGCAGCAAGTGAGTGATAAGGCAAAGAGAGACCCTGCCCCAGTGAATGCTGCTTGTCTCACTCTTACACCAGACATTGGGGTTTATGCTTCATGTGTTTGGCCCTAGCACCTCATTTTCTCCTAAATGAAAGCTCTCATTGGGGCGTTGGATATAGTGGGGGGTTATTTTTTAAACTGCAATAGGTAGTTTATATGCAATGGTGCACCTGCTGGATTGTCGGCGTATAGAGAATAACGCCCAGTACATTCTATGACAAATACCACGTTGTGAGCACATTCACATGTCTCAGAAACGTCTGCAAACCTGCCTTTCCCCATTATCTCTTGGCATACAGTGCTTCCACTGCAGCCAGGGATTCTGGGAAATGACATGCAAATGAGCACACGACTAGTGCAGAAGGGGTTGGAAGTGTTGCTAGTTTGCGTAATGTCATTGATTTGTATTGTTGGAATAGCTGGGTTTAAAACACCCACAACAAAACACAACCGATCTGTTCTGGTAGTGTGTTCTTCCCAAAAGGTCAAATATCAAAAAGGTGGGGCGGGGGGGGAGTAATTCCTTAAACTATGTTTCCATGGGACAGTGCAGATTTGGGTTTATACCAGGGTAAGGGTATACATGAAATTAGCAATTTGAATTAACATGGTCTTCTGTAAAACTCTTTCAATGCCTTTCTGAACTTCCTGAAAATGCACATAAATGACACACACTTGTGATCTCATTCTGTTGAGGAAAGTCGCTGATGGTGAACGATCACCAGGCGAATACGCTGTTATACTGGATACATGGCAGCTTTGTTTCCAGTTAATAATTCAGAACGGTTTCAGTATTCAGGGGTAACAAATTGTGAACAAATGTTTTGTTTTTGTATATAACTGGGATATATAGAATTCATTATTATTTTTTTATCACAAATTAAGGCTGAGACTGTGGCCAGGTTGATTTCTACTGACTGGTGACTTTTAATACCATGTGAGTGCATTTTGTTACACTTACCTTTTTATAAAATTCTCCATACAGTCTGCACTATGTCCATTCTTATGTTATTCACTTAAGGTCTCCAGCATCTATCTCTCCACTGAGACTTACCTATTTGATGGGCTACCATTCAAAGATACCTTTATGGGAATAACACTCACTCTACACTTGTGAGTATTTAGCACACTGCACCTTGAATATTTATTCACACGTTTACCACAGTTATTGCACCATCAGAATATTTCTTCTGTTTTACATGGCTTGCGCTTCCCGATGGTTTCCTACTTTAAACATGTCTGTAACTGTAAGTTGTAATGGCCACTTTCCTCTGTGCCCGGGACATACTTGAAAACGAGAGGTAACTCTCCGTGTGTTGTTTCCTGGTAAATTATTTGTATAAATATTTGTTTGGTGATTAGAAGCATACATCGGCTCTGTGATATATCTGTGTAGTTGCTCTGATTTTGAGCGTAGATGGTTTCCTAGGCTCAAGTTGTTAAGCTTGCAGAGACACTTTTTTTGCCCCAAATAAAATGCTATTTTTGGACTAGTAAATAAAAATATCACTTGTGAGCACATCTCAGAGGTCTGCAACCCTGCTTTTCCCCATTATCTCTTGGCATGCAATGCTTCCACTGCGGCCAGGGATTCTGGGTAATGACATGCAAATGAGCACACAGTGCCACCTTTTGCTTTAAATCCATTTTAACATGGACCCCTACAAGCTTATGCCTGCTGTATTACACAGCTTTTCAGCACCGCATAGGTTAAAGACCAGAATTTCCCCCAAAATCGCTGGTCTCGATCTTTAGAGGTTGACCTGTATTATACAGTACAGATCGGTTACCGCTGGTTATTAGTCTCTAGCACTCCAAACATCAATAGTGCATTTACAACCTTAGTTGGCAGAAAGGTCAAGAATGTATGACACAAGTCATTATCGTGTAGTAGCAAAGGGGTTAACTAAATCCCCCCCTTCTAACAGCTCTGAGATGAGGTGAAGATTAAAGCGGAAAAACGTGAAATCTTAAATTGTTTTTTTTTTTTAAATAAATCCGTTCTGTAGTATTAGATAATGGTGGGGTTTTTTCCCTTTATTTTTTAATTCAACTCCTAATGCAATTTTTAATGAGTTTTAATATACTGATCATCCTTTGATTTTTATAGCCGGGTTTAGCACAACTCCCCAAGCAGCGCAAGATATTTGCAACAATTTATCCGTGTTTGTGATAATTTGTTGCCAATGTTCCCCGCAGTTTGAGATTCAAACTGTAACAATAGTCAGTTGCCTTCGTAATATCTGGATAAATTGTAACTGCTGAGTTACACTGACTGACTGAAGGATTAATTGAAACTAAAAAGCAGCCATTTAATTAGGCAAACAATAAGGTGTTTTTTTTTACAGGTATGTATCCCCCTTTCCCTATGCCTAAAGGAAATACATGGGTGACTACGTGTGCTGCTGTACCTGTATGCTCTATCTCCGGGCGTGCAGCGCCTCCACCTATGAGGGATCCCAGCGTTGGCGGGATAACCCCTCACAGGAACCAATACAACAGTAGTAAACAACACACCACTCAATATATATATATATATATATATATATATATATATATATATATATATATATATATATATATATATATATTAACTGAGCTTTACTGTACACAATATATCACACACACTACTAGGCCGCAACAATATAAGGCCGTGACCCCAAACACTGAGGGTGCAGTGGCACAAATAACCCCTGGTGTCCATTCCAGCAATCCCACCCAAATGTGAGGTATCGCTACCCCCTGTGAATGTTGATGCCCATTGGGTACCTACCTGGGTACTCCAGTACCCAGGTGCAGCGTGTAGATGGGTGTTGGAGTAGGTCCCACACAGCGGGGCCTCCAACAACAATTCCCCCCTCTCCCAAGGGTCCCGAACCTCCTCGTGGGGTGAGCTCCAGCTTGGGTGTCTCACCCAAGTGTCCTGGAATACTACGGCCTCGTCCAAGGCCGCAGTCCGCCGCATGGACGTCCATCCACCAGCGCGGTAGTGTGGCGGTAGTACTACGTGGGGAGGGTCCCTATCTGGGGACCTTCCCTACAATACTTAAGCTGTGTGGCTAAGAGGCAGTAACTGTATCCCTGGCCTATCTGGGGGCCTAAGGGGCAGTATCCCCTAAGCCATTTGCTCCCTGGAAACGATCTACTCCTGTCCTGGCTGCCACGCGACTGACTCGCGGGCTCTAGTCCTTCCGGTTCCTGGCCTTCGCGCATGCACATTTTCCTCGCGCGCCACCTACAAGATGGCTGCCGCACTCATCGATGCATGCGCAATGCCCTTTTAAAATGACCGCCGCCTGCCGCGGAGCACCACAGAGCATCGGAGCGGTTCCCCGACCCAGAGGCAGCTAAGGTAAGAATGTAGAAATATACACCGTCACATGCTTTACATATCAAAATAAGAAAGAAAAGAAAAAACAAGGCGGGGGGGGGGGGGGAGAAATGTAGCATTGCTGCTTTAAATGGCACAGGGGAGGGAATATTTCCGGTAATGCGTGCTATTGCTTTGCCTAAGTATAGATGTCGGAAATAAGAAGCGAATGTGTTGCACAATGCAAGTTAACGTGCAGTCTAATTGCCAGCGTCCTTTCGCTCGCACGCAGCGGGGCGCTCGCTGAATGGCATCACATGTGTAGGTTTTCTGAGGTCACCGTGCAAAGATCATTCAAGCTTGATTCCTTTTTATCTGGACTTTGTCTGGAGAATAAACATTGCCCGTGGGTATTTTGTAGGCTGCGGCCAAAGCAGACAGAAGAGAGCCGAGTCAGCAAAGTGCACACACTGCAGCTAAAACCCCTTCGCTGCCGGAGAGGCCAGTGCGCTGCAGGATAAGGGTTATTATTGTTCTGTGTGTTTGTGTGTCTCCTTTACCTCCCCCCCCCCCCCCTAGCAGGTAGAGCAGGGTTGGACCACTCGAGTCCTCATGGGCCACCAACAGGTCAGGTTTTCAGGATATTCCCTGCTTCAGCACAGGTAGTGCTCCATTGAGCCTCCGATTGTGCCACCTGTGCTGAAGCAGGGATATCCTGTTGGTGGCCCTTGAGGACTGGAGTTGCCCACTCCTGAGAGAGAGAGAGATCGGCAAATTTAATGACAAATACCCTCCAATGTTTTGGGGAAAACGTGTTGACTGAACAGGTACATTTAAACTTCTTTTCCAAAAGATTCCTCAATGTTTACAGACTTGGCACTGTGACCTTTTAAAGCTGCGCTCCAGCCCTCTTATGTCAATAGGGAATTACATAATCATTACCCATTATTTACCTTCTATTATGTAATTTTAGTATATCCCAACAAGATGGTTCAATGCATTTAAGGGAGCAGTCTAATCCAGTGGTGCGCAAACTGGGGGGCGCGGGAGGATTTGCGTGGGGGGGGGCGGACGCGGGCTGTTATGGCAACGCGCATCAAATGACGCGGTGGGGTCACGTGACATGACCCGCAACGTCATTTGAAGCCGTGCCTTTGGGGGAGGGAGGGGCGCGAACGCTGCGGCTCCCAGGAAGGGGGCCGCAGCTGAAAAAGTTTGCGCAGCGCTGGTCTAAGCTATCAGCACTGGCCTCTTTTATTGAAATGGTGATTTATAACTTTTTAAGACGCATGCATAAGTCATATTGAAATGTTAAACCCATGTCATGTTTTCCTGGGGACCCAACGCTTTGCCTGGATGTTACTACCTTCACATCTGTTTTTTTTTTTTATCCTTTTGTGTTCTTTGTTTTTAAATGAATTAAAATGCTATCCGTAGCCCAGCGTATACAGGTGAGGGGGAAATCGGCATGTGCCAAACGGGAATCTCGGCTGACCTGGAAAAAAACAACCCCCACATGAGACCAGTAAAAGGTCTTTATTAAGTGTTTACATCTTTTTGGGAAATACAATTATATTGATTTTAAAAAATAAAAATAAGTGTCTCTCTGTGCAGGGGCTTGAAAGTTGCTGTCCCTTTTATTCTGTTTTGGAAACTAACATGTGATTATAATTCTTTAATTGATAATTATAAATAGATTGAGCACTGTCATTGAAGTGGCACTCATAATGCCCTTTAAACTATGCTGGGACACCTGCTGATCTGATAAGACACACACACCACACACACACACCACACACACACACACCACACACACACACACCACACACACACACACCACACACACACACACACACACACCACACACACACACACCACACACACACACCACACACACCACACACCACACCCCACACACCACACCCCACACCCCACACACACACCCCACACACACACCACACACACACACCACACACACACCACACACACACCACACACACACACACACAAGCGCTATGTACATTAATGGTGCTATATAAATAAAGACATACAATACACACACACACACACTATAAAGTGTTGGTAGTTGAGGTTGCATAATTAACAATTAATACTGGGGATATTGGGGAATATGAGGATTTATTTCGCTTTCCCATTTGAGAGTGGGGTGGGCGGGGGAGGAGGGGTTTACATTCTGCTCATGGACAGCATGTTAAATGAAACAATGGTTGTGCTTCTTTTCGTGTCTACTTTCAGGCTGAATTCACTTGAGTGATAAATACCTGAACCAGGGGGTGATTCGAAACTCATCTGTGATCCCCCGACATGTGGCGACTCGCTCATACGTGATCCCCATGACCTCTGGTGACCCCCCTGTTTCTGAGATTTGGGGTGAGGGAGAGGGATTGTACCGGTCGTGACACACAAACTACAATTATGTCAGCAGGGTCACAAAGACACAATGTACTCTTCTGATGATGTTGCAGCTTTCTATAGGCCGTAAGCCTTGATCCTGCGCCCATTTTGTGTCCATCAAAACAGTTTGGCTCTCAAGGACCGGGTAGAGACTGACTATGCTCAGCAATCAGCTCAGGGCTGGAGGCACTATATACTGACAGGAACCAATGAGAACCTCCAGCGGTGATGTCAGATGAAGGTAGAGCGCTGATAGGCTGAGGCAGGATGCAGGACAGGTGGGAACGGAACAAGTACATTGGCGGCAGTAGAGATGGACATGGTAGCGCGCGCGCGACGGAAGGGGCGGGTTGAGTTCGCCGGGATGAAAACCAGGAACAGTAGGCGCGCGCGCGGGCTTCCCACGGCGGCGCGCATGGGCAGCAGGGGCTGCAGGAAGTGAAGGAAGGTGAGGAGGACCACGTGACCGGGTGCCACGCGCCCCGGCAGCGGAGGTAAGAGCCGCAGCGGGCGCCGTGGGTAGCGGCCTTACAAAGGACTACAGATTTGGCTCGTGTGAAATCAGGTAATAATGACAACAAAATCTAAGAAATACATTGCTGCTTTAAGAAAAGGTTTTATCCATGTGCAGCTGAACAAAGTGGATTATATTTCATAGCTCGTGTGTGATGTGGTGTTAAATACAGAGTGTGGTTTTGCTGACCCATTTGCAGATGATTGACTTTGCACCAATATTAATAACAAACGGGTCCATTGCTTTTGTCAAACTGTTTGACTAGGAAATTGTGCAGTATACAGCTGGTCGCTTTTCCATGTCTAAAGGTAATGTCATTATCATTCATTGCTGGTTCTGTTTGTGATGCTGCCTCATTGACCGGACAGCAGGCAGTGAATAGATTATCCAACAGTGGATGTAGCAACATGTTTTCAGGTCACTTTTTTGCACCCAGTAGACCTTGCAACATTTGGTTATTCACAATGGGTTAAATAAGGAAAGATCAAAGCTTAAAGGGCTCTCTTATCCTGGAATGGTGACCTCTTATACAATGTCTCGTGTTGGCTGACACTCCCAATGTCAATGACCATGCTGCAATACTGAGTACGACTCACCAGTATTAACCTACTAATTCTTCTAATGTATAATGTAACCCAGGCAGATTTTTCGGTAAATACAGCTGTTCACCACCTTGCCCCCTCATGTGCTTCATGATCTTAGAAGGCTGTAGGACCAACTTGGACTAGTGATCTTGATATGGCTGAAAAAAATGATAGATGGCTAATGTAAAGTATTTGGCGTTGTTATATAGAGGCCGATACCTGCTCGAACCTGTACAGTGACAGCCAGAGGGGTGCGATCAGGAAATAAATCTTGACCCCTATTGACGCACTCAAGAGCTGACTCTGAAATAAAACGTAACATTTAATAGAAGTAAAATAAAATGGTGCAGGAGAAAAAAAAAATCTAAGGGAATTAAAGGAGAAATATAATTTCTCACCTGCGGCCGACCTATGCTTTATGAAGGCAGAGGGGCCGGCTCAGTCTGCGGGACGCTGCTGTTGAGTGCTGATGCAAAATCGTGCAAAACCATAGAGTATATAGTAATCTCCTGTGTAATCTCTCCTGTGATCTCCTGGCTGTGTGATCTCCAACTGGGGTCCTGGACTCCCAGTGATGAGTAAAAGTTGGAAAAAAATCGTGTGTGTGTGTGTGTTAGATAATCAAAGAGTTTATACAAAGAGTAGAGATTTGTAGTGCAAGGTAGGTGCCAAACGGTGATGGCGTCACTCAGTCTTAGGGTGGTTAATACCCACTATTAGTCTCAAATTCAGAATGGTAGCGGACATGGAGGATGACCTCACTCTGCCCCTGACGGCACCACGTGTGACGCGTAGAGCGTGCCCAGCTCTAAGTCAGATGCAGAGTAAGGTCTGGAATATATCTACTTGGGTTTTAGGCTATTAAACAATATCCCTGATCCCTGTATCATGTAAATTCAATGTGGTTCTATGGGGTTTTGCAGTGACATGCCTGTTGTAGAACAAGTACTCATGGTGGGTTAAGGACAAGGTGAGGTCGATCCCATATGATGGGAGCATATCAGATGTGATCTGGCATGTTACAGATACGAGACAAAAGGCCCCAACGCTACATCCAATGGCAAATTATTGGGTACATTAAAGCTGCAGTTCATACAATATCCTGCATGTGTGTGTTTTTTAATAAATCAGTTCTGTAGTAAAAAAAATACTTTTAGTATTTTCTGTTTTTAAAAAAACAACTTTGAAAGACCAATTTTCTTGTATTCTATTTTAACAAGCATGCTTGTTCCTATGGCAACGATTTACATTCCCCATATTTAAACATGTCGCCAAACTTTGCCGATCAATAGACGGAGAACGAATTGACCGGCAGCTATGCAGTTTTTTTAGGTAAGTAGAGATTGCCCACATTAAACTATTGAAGTTAAAAAATAAAAATAAATAATAAATTTAAAAAAACGGGAGCCTGAACTGCAGCTTTAATAAGCATTTCATCTATATTCATACTTCATAAATATGGGTCATGACCAATATTTATGAATATAGATTAAATGCATATTTGCATATGAATAAATGCATATTAATGTACCCAATAATTTGCCATTGGATGTAGCGTTAGGGCCTTTTTGTCTCTTGTATACATTTTGGTCACTACCCAGTAGCAATCCGTATGTGTGGTGTATGTGTGGTGTATGTGTGGTGTATGTGTGGTGTATGTGTGTTTTGACCGTGCTAAGACTGCATGTCACAGATAGCTTCAACCTGCTTGTACATGTCAGTGCAACACCAACAGATGTAAAGCCCTGTTGCCTACAGGCAGTGATGGGAAAAAGTTGTAACTCGTCAGTAAATGAGCGGTAGCTTGAATAAAATGAGCTGCTGATTTATTTAATTGGTACATATGTTAACTGTTGTGGAAATACTGTAAGTTGCTCTTGGTAATATTGGCTTTAGCTGCATGTAATTCTTTTAATAGCCTCGCTGGAAAATGAAAGTACCGCTGATTTATGACCTGCATCCCAGAGGAGTTGGCTTTGTTGCCCTTAGCTGGTGGGCAGCACAGGGTTATTGGAGGCCTTCAATGATCACAGCTGTTTTCTTTGGATGTGATACTGTATAAAGGTAGAATTTGGGAAGCAACAATAATTATTAGAGTTGTGTTCTGCTTAAAGAGCCGATTGAAGACCAATGGTGACTTGAAAGCAGCAAAATGTGAAAAATAGTGTTTTTTTTTTTTTTTTTTAATCTGTTATGTAGTATTAGAGAATACTGTCTTCATTTTTTCTCAACTCTTAATGCCTTTTTAATTTTTAATGTACTGATCATGCTTTGGTTGCTACAGCAGCCATTTAGAAACTCATATCAACTTCCTCTTTTGAAACAGGGTCTCACACACCTTTTTGAGCTCTGCCCTTTGGCAACAAAGTATCTCAAACAGATCCTGTTGCTGTGTTCCAGACAGTAGACTGTCCATTGCTCTGGAAGCGGTAACAATAATGTGTTACACTTAGTAATATAATGTTACATTGCAGCTACAGTATTTCGCAAACGGCAGCACAAAGTTAGAAGGCAGCCATTTCGTTAGGCACACAAACAGGATTTTGACAGATTTATAACAGGAGCAACAATCAAGGAGAGCAGAACTATCCACATAGATGAACAGCCCACTTGGAGGATTTGTATCATTTACCTCTTCCTCCCATACGCGATTTTGTTCAGGCTTGGCTTGAGAGTATCTATTCTTAATTGTGCTAACATTGGGGACATTATCCTGTTAGACACGAGGACACTAATGTCTGCTCATTTGTAGTTTGTACTGTGGAGATTTGCATTTTCCTGAGATTGAGGATTTACATGCGGATCAATTCATTTATGCCTGTTTAGGGGACCTCCTTTGCAAGGTTTACATATTTGTGTGCTTTACTCAGAGATATTAATACAGGTAGTTGACAGTACACCAGGATTAGTTGACTTTAGTATTTTTTGACTTCTGTCTTCTTGCTGGTCTTTTGAGGGATGTTTAGGTGAAGGGATATTATAAAGGGAAGTACCACAGACAATTTTAGTTTGTGGGAATGGGCATGAGGAAGGGGATTCTTTGTCCCCAAAACGGTTGTTGCCCCCCTATATTATATCACCTTTACCTTACCGTATGTTATACGTCACCCGTGTTTTTCTCTGTTTTGTCTACTGCTTTTTCTTTTTCCCCTATGGTTGTTATTCCCCATGTTTTTCCCCCACCTCCCTCCCTCTCCAGACTTGTGATTTTTTGTTTAGCCCTCTTTTTTCATGTTCGGCTCCCTTCTAGCCTACAATAGGGTTGGTTTATGTTATACAATTATTGTTTCAATACATTACTGTCAGTTTTCTATTTGATGTCTTTGACTTATTTTTTTCATTTTTTGAGTGCTGGGAACCATCATATCTATTTAGTTATTACAGGAGCATCAAACGATTGCCAGCACAGGTAAGATTGTAGCATTATATATTGTCACATGCTTTACATATACAAATAATAAAAAAAGGGAAAAAATAAAGGGGGGATGTAATAGTTCTGCTTTAACAGACGCTATATATTTTGTTTTATATGCTTTACATATACAAATAATAAAAAAAAAAAAGGTTGAATGTAGTATTCCGTGGGGGTGGGGATTATTTAGAGCGATTTATACAATCTTTATGCCTGGATAGCAGGACAGGAGATTAATAAAATAAAAATACATTTAAACATTTTAGGGTTTTAGTGGCCCTTAGTAATGCACTTTTAATCACGGTCTAAGCCATTTTTTGGGTCCGATTTAAAAAAAATAATAATAATAATATGAGATTTTGTTGCTGGTGAATAGCCAAATTGTGCGTGAGATGGCGTCGTGGGAGCAGCGACAGTGGGATTATGAGACAGATAATTCATGTAGCAATTGATTTCTGGTAATTGATCCTTGCAGTTCTGCAATGCTAAGCATTCCATTTGATCGATTCCCAATGCATTGAGCTTCAGGATCAATAGGAAAGCGCTTGGGCCCAATATGCGCGCTTTTTGTGTGTATGCGAGATCTTGCTGATGTGTCTTATTTTTATTTTAAGTCAACACTGCTAAATGTAAACGGTTTCTGACGCTTAACTCCTTCATTGCTGGATTGCAGTCTGTTGTAAGCCCCTGCAGTACTAAAAAAGATACCATTTATATTCCCTCGGCAACAAAAAAAAACCACCCCCCAAAAATCCAACATCTGAAATGACTTGCTCCAGATATTCTGCGAATTAAGTTTTTTTTTGGGGTCTGTTTTGATTTTTAGGCATCTTATATAGGCATATATACGAGAAGCGTAGAAGCAAGCTGTGTAACAGTATAGTAATGCGTTTGCATTTGAATAACAATATTAACTACAACTTATTTCCCTTAAGTTGCCAGAAACACATTGGCTACCTACTGCAGGTAGCAAACTTTTTTTTGCTGCGCCCCCCAACCCCCCGTGCCTGCTCTCCTCCATGGTGCGCCCCCCCTCCTTACCTCGTGCGGCGTCAAATGACGGCGGGGGTCGTGTGATGTCACGTCACGTGACCAGCGCATCAATTGATGTCACGTTACCGTGGCGTCACATGACCCGCGGCATTAATGGTAACGCGGCCTGGAGCCGGCTGAATCTCGGTAAGTAGAGGTTGCAGAGGCCTGTCGCGGTCCCCCGGCATTTCATTTAAATGCCCGGGGGGAGAGCGTGGGACCTCTGCAACCGCCCGTGCCCCCCAGTTTGCACACCGCTGACCTACTGTATGCTTTGCTGTCCGATCTAAAAGAAGCGGTTCAAATCCTCCATCCTCTGTTCTGCATTTTCCCCCTGTGATAATCGCCTCCTTTTCACTTCACCTGTTGTATAAAGAGTAATACCGTTCCCACTCTAATACCCCCCTCTTACATACAGGCATACCCCACATTAACATACGCAATGGGACCGGAGCATGTATGTAAAGCGAAAATGTACTGAAAGTGAAGCACTAACTTTTTTCCCCACTTATCGATGCATGTACTGTACTGCAATCATCATATACATGCATAACTGATGTAAATAACGCATGTGTAACAGGCTCTATAGTCTCCCCGCTTGCGCACAGCTTCGGTACAGGTAGGGAGCTGGTATTGCTGTTCCGGACGTGCTGACAGGCGCATGCGCGAGCTGCTGTTTTCCTATTGGGCGATACGTCCTTACTCGCGAGTGTCCTTAAAGTGAGTGTCCTTAAAGCGGGGTATGCTTGTACAGTTTCTTGTTCTAGCTCCTTTAGGCTGATCTTATAATCTGTGCGTTGGCGCGTGCAAGCAGCAAAAACAAATTGCAAACTCCCTATAAGGCCACCCCTAGTGCTTGTGTGTGCGCGCGCTCGCACACACACGACGGAGCGCGATGGCGAGGCCGTGTTTTTAAAAGACAAGAATTTTGTCTTTTGGAGCGACGGTTCAGCCAATGAGGCAAAACAGCTGTATGACATCACGGCCGCGCCCCTGCCACGCTCCCTTCCCCCCCCCCCTTTCATCACCTGAACATCACTAGGAAGGAGAGTTTACAGATGGCTTGTGCTAAGGCCGCGCTGCACACCAGGCGCACGCTTTCGCAAGCAAGCGGACTGTATAATCCCGGCCTCATCTGTCCTTTCTATACATTGTTTCTGTGCACTCTGCTAGTATGTTCCTCCACTTTATCAAACCCCCTTTACCAATCACAAGATCTAAATCGGGGGAGCTCAAGCATGCACTCCTTGAAATTATTTGCTGTATTTGCCTGTGCCCCCGCGTTACCTGCGTATAAACCAAGCAGCTGTGTCGGATCCATGCTTAAGTTGACCTGGTAGAAGAAATCTGGCAGAAACCATGTACCTGGAGGTATTTCAAGAATTCGCAAGTGTCTGCTCTCCACCTCCTACAACCTTTTTGGGATCCGGTCCTGTTAAGAATTGGAATCCCCCATTACGGGAAATGATTCCCCACTGTCCCCAGGGGCTGTGTATGCCTCTGCCGCTCCCCCTCCCGCCTCCCCCTCCCCCTCCCTAACCCCCCCCACAGGAAACCTTTTAAATCACTTCAAATCTTACATTATAAAAACGGTACTTCTTCACTTTTAAAAGATACAAACGGGAAGGCCATTCATCTAGAACGAGTTTCACTTGGTGTTAAATCGCGCACTTGTGATCAGGCCGTGCACACACAATAGTTCTGCAACACAGAGATGCAAGGGCTCCCTCTAGAGGAGTAATGGCCAAATGACACTGCTCTTCGCTTTCCAATTCATTTTTCCTTTTATTTTTATTTATTTTTTATTAACCCCAAAAAGCAGATCGGCTTTCAAAAAGACTTTCATAAATATTAAGATTGTCGATGTGCATTTTAAGTGGGAAGTTATTTGTTTGTTTTCCCTGCGGTTGTCGAAAAGGGCCACATTTCCCTTGCACTGGGTAATTGTGTATTTTGATCATTTGGGGAATCTAAGGCTGCGCTTATAGCGCCGGCGACGCGACGTCGCGGCAAAACAAATGTATTGCCGCCGTCGCACGCGCTTATAGTAGAAGCGGCGCGAGTGCTTGGTCGCGATCGCTGGAAGTCAAGTCAATTTGATTTTTTCCAGCGACCGCAGCGTGACGTCACCGTCGACGGCGCTATAAGCGCGGCCTTACTAGGAACAATATCTATTTTGGGAAATAGATGGGTTTCTCTTGGAAGCTGACCAATAACACTACGTTGCACAGGCAATGTTTAAACGCTGCACAATTATACATTAACCAAAGGTTGGCAATTCCAGTCCTGAAGTGCCACCAACATGCCAGGTTTTATGGATATCCCTGTTTCAGCACAGGTGGCTGTCATTAGCTGAGCACACTGCAGAAGCAGGGATATCCTTAATACCTGGCCTGTTGGTGGCCCTTGAGGACTGGCGTTGGCCACTCCTGCATTAAACACATTACAAGCCGTACCTGACCTTGTTGTATTGATTTGCAGCGAGTTGCCCTCCCCTCTGGCAGCAAAGGGGTTAATAATTAGAGCCTGATGTAATCTCGCTAGTAGTAGCATGCAATGCTACATTAGCGAGCATTAATCTTTGCTAAGAGCTGTAGTCATCACATCTTCCAAATGAAGACTTGCGTTGACACATTACACACAAGGAGCACGCAGTGTATGTTTGGACTATAATGGCATCCAGCGGTCCTAGTGACATTGTAAAACATCACGAGCTTTTCTCTTGAACTCCTGTTTTGAGGCCTGCGGTGCAATTGTATTAGAAAACAAGACTAATACTAGCTCTCTGAATGGCACTTGAATGAGCAGTTCCCCCCTCACCACATACGTAACACAGGAGGTTAAAAACCCATTCTGCTCCCCCCTGCAGGAGAGGTTCTCTCGGGAAGCCACGGGAGACGACTTGCTCCCTTTGTATGTGAAAAATAATAGTAATATTGGGATAAGAGGGAGCAGCCGAAAATGAGTCCTTTTAATCTCATCTGTTGAGTCTGTAATGTTACGGTTAAGAGAATACGCATTAAAACGAAATATACAGCGAATGTTAAAGCAGCAATATTATATTCCCCCTTGTTTATTCCCCTCCCCCTTGTTTATTCCCCCCCCCCCTTTCTTTTCTTCTTTGTATATGTGAAGCATGTGACAATGTATAATTCTACCTTCTTACCCCAGCTGACAATCGTTTGGTGCTCCTGTTATACATCTGTCCAAATCCTTAGGCCTCGGGCATGGTCAGCGCTTAGGCGCTGAGGCGCGCTGCTGCTCGGCTTTGAGCCCCTGCAGCCGCAATGAGAGCGGCTTTAACAGGGGCTCGCACACGCTTCCGCACGCCTGCGGAAGCGTGTGTCTTAACAAATGTTACGTTTCAGAGCTCGCCGGAGCGCAGGGCCGGTCACGTGAGCGGTTCGCCCAATGAGGGCGAACCTGCTCCGTGACGTCACTGACACGCCCACGGACGGCGCGCACTCTAAGGCCAGGGAAAGCCATTGCTTTCCCTGAGCCTCAGCGCGCCTCCGCACGGGCGAAGTGTCTATGGACTAAGCCTTAGGCTGCGTCAATAGTGCCTGTGCGAGGGCGTGGTGTCACGCTCGCCTGTTGTTGGATTGCGTGCCTTGAGGCGTTCCCGTGAGCGGTTCTCCCTCATTGGACGAACCGTGCGTGTGACCCGGCCGTAGCACGGCAAAAGCAAGTGTATTTGATGTGCCGCGTGCCCCTTCGCGCGCTCACACGTGCGGTCTGTGGCCGCGATCATTGCCTTACGGCATTTTCGCACGGCCATGTTTATCATGGACCTTACGGTGTTACCAATACAATGGCTGCTTCAGTCAGTGTAACGCAGCAGCAGCTTTGTGTCCTGATATCATGAAGGTAACATTACAGTTTGCAGCTCAAACTGCTGGGAACATTGTCAACAAATAATCACAAACGGGAAAGTGTTGCAAAGATCTTGCACTGCTTGGGAGGTGGGATATAAAGCCTGCTATGCAAATCAAAGGATGCTTTAAAACTCATTAAAAATGGCATTGAGTTGAATAGAAAAAATGCAGCAAGTGTTCTCTAATACCTCAGTACTGATTTATTTAACAATAAACCCATACAAATGTCACATGTTTTGCTGCTTTAAATGAATTGCAGAAATCATGCACAGTTGACACTGTATTTTATTTGAAAGTCTACATAACCCATTGCAGCACAGTGCTACTTTTTTCAGTATTACACGGGAGGAAAAACAAAAATATAAGTAACTGTATCACAAATAAATCATGCATAGTTACATAGTTGATGAGGTTGATGGACAGACATATATGTCCATCTTGTTCAACCTATGTTAAATTTAGACGACGGGGATACTGATCCTATATTTGTATTTACAGTATATTGATCCAGAGGAAGGCAAACAAAAAAAAACCCCAGTGAAACATTATCCATCGCTGTCTCAGAAGAGGAAATGTAAATTATTTCCTGAAGCCATTAAATACACTGGCTTGTACATAGTAGGATATGGTATATTGAATTAGAATTATTCAATTATAAAATCTTCCTTAAATGCATCTACTAGTAAATAGAATTATATTGGTTACCATCAAATTCTCTAATTCAGGTCAAGTCTTTGCATATCTTCATTTAAAAAACGATTCTAAACTGTGTCTGCTGCAGAACATAATGACAGAATGAGATGAAGCTGGGGTCCCATTCTGGTGCTGCTGCTGCTGTCCTTACGTGAGAGAGAAGATGAGTTAATAGGGGAATGTGACAAGCTGGGCATCCAGAAATCAAACGTATTAACCTAATAGTGTTAATCCTTAAACAATTGTTTATGTAGATTTTTAGATGATGTTATACGAGGGAAGGGATGGGGTGGGAATAGGGGAAAATGCTCTTGCTACAGTCTATTCTAATTGGTGGTGCTAGGGGCCTAAATTGGATATAGAACGTAACTTGCCTAAACATGAGGAAGAAGCCCCTTTAGATTAGCACTCGCCAAATGTGCAAAGGAAAATTAATTCATTAAAACGTAACCTTTTAATTGGCTCAAATTACTAATATTGTGAGGTAGACAAACGCAAGTGCGAACACTCAACACATACGGCTAAAATGAAATGAAATGCCGTTCAGCTCGAGTGCTCATAAGCTCTTTCTTTTTGCACCGTTGGGCGAGTGCTGGTCTAAAAGGGGCTTCTTCCTCTTGTTTAGGCAAGTTACGTTCTAGATTTTTAGGTCTGGAGGAAAATGTAGGATAGCACAGTCCTCGGAATTGACACACCTTTTTATATAGGTGAAGAGATTGCACCTTTAAAGCAGAGCCCCATCTACCAATAGGGAATGAGGATGGCGATTGTTGATGACGAATACGTTGTAGGAGTGGGTTGTTCGTTTTGGTTGAGAGTTTTTCCATTTGGAATGTTGGCGAAAAGCTTTTGCCATTGGCCGCTTTTGATAAGTGGGCGGAGCTAGGATGACAGTTGCGCTGACTGACAGTGTGTCAGCCATTTTAGGTAAACACCAAGAGAAGGGAGTTTCCGGCCGTCCCACCGATTTTTATATTAAAATAAACTCCCCTCGTCGTTTTCCTTTTTTGAAGACCTCCATCCACCCCACCCTCCCCCTGGGACGCTTAACCCCTTCCTTTCTTAACCCTTTCCTCTCAACCCCAGTACACTTAACCTCTTTCTCTCCACCCCCTACACCCCCCTTGGGGCACTTAACCCTCTTTCTCCCTGTCTCTCCCACATTGGGCACGTAACCCCCTTTCTCCCTTCTCTTCCCCCCCCCTTCTCCTTGAGGTGGGACCCATAACCCATTCTCTTTCCTCCCCCATGAGACCCATTTTATGAAAATTTTAAAAATGAATTGAAACAGATTTTTTGACAATTCTTAATTGTCTGGGAATCTATTTAATATATTTTTGACATTTTATAAATTACATGTGTTTTTAAATGGAGGGAGTATCCCGGATGAGGGGGATGTTAGGGTGATGGGAGCAGTGTAGGTGAGTGATGGGATGAGGGGGATGTTAGGGTGATGGGAGCAGTGTAGGTGAGTGATGGATGAGGGGGGTGTTAGGGTGATGGGATGTTAGGGCGATGGGAGCAGTGTAGGTGAGTGATGGGATGAGGGGGATGTTAGGGTGATGGGAGCAGTGCAGGTGAGTGATGGGATGAGGGGGATGTTGGGGAGATGGGAGCAGTGCAGGTGAGTGATGGTATGAGGTGGATGTTGGGGAGATGGGAGCAGTGTAGGTGAGTGATGGGATGAGGGGGATGTTGGGGAGATGGGAGCAGTGCAGGTGAGTGATGGTATGAGGGGGATGTTGGGGAGATGGGAGCAGTGCAGGTGAGTGATGGTATGAGGGGTAGGTGAGAGAGGGTGAAGTGCTGACATGGAAGTGTTTGGAAATGATGCTCTCTGTTCTAATAAATCTAAAGAACATTTATTTTGAGACCGCATTTTATTTAGATTTACAAGAACATTTGCGGACTTATTTTAACAAATGTACAGCGATAAATTAAGAAATGTATTTTACCATATCGTGGTAAAAATTTTATCGCCCAACCCTAGCAAGGAGTATACTGTATTTGTATTTATTTTAATAAATGCTGTGGCGGTTTTCATCCAAATACCTTGCCTGTTTATTATGGTTTTCGGTGGAGACAGCTTGTTTTAAAGTAAATTGAGGAGTTCAGCAATCGTCTTTTACTTTGAAATTCTAATGATTGGGAATTATGTAGTAATTTAAGACGGAAATTAAATCTGCATTGAGCCCGCGTTGGTACAAATATATCATTTGTGATTTGCCATATTGGCAGGGAGAGAATGCCTAACCATACTGCTAAGGCCCCGCTGCCTCAGTCAGCGCGCCCGCACTGAAGACAGGCGGCGCGCTGAAAGGCAATTGACCGCTACCTGCGGTCCGTAGGGAGCGGGAGCCGAAGGGGGCGTGGTTTGAGCGGAGGGTTCGTCCCCCACACACACAGCTTCCCTCCCGCAGCTCCTTCCCTGCTCCCCTCCACTCACTCACACACACACAGGCAAAAACACACGGGGGGGGTGAATCGGATCGGGGGGGATTGGAGCAGGGGGGAATTGGAAGGGGGATCGGAGTAGAGGGGGGAAATTGGAAGGGGGGGTGAATGGAACTGGGGGGGGGGGATCGGAGCGGCGGGGGTTGAAATCGGATTGGCTGCTGGGATCCAATCCGTGATTGGTTCCCTTGCATGCCACGTGACGCGGCACTCGCCGAAACCACAAGCTTCTTGTAGCTCCGGCTGGCTGGCGCGTCACAGAACGCAGTCAGTCACGCCGGAAGGAGCCAGCGGGGACATCACGAACAGAGGCAAGCAGCTGGTGGTCCGCGGCCGCGCGCGCCCCCAGCCGCAGCGGGACCAAAGCCTAAGCAGGTTTTAGTAGTACAAAACATTTGTTTCCTTTCCACTAAAAGTTTAATGGAAACTATTTCACAGGAAAGACTGGTTATTCCTGGACTGCTTCATAGTAACATTACTTTTATTTGCATTCTCTATGCCCAGTGCCCAACGCTTACATCATCTTTGCGGTAGTAGCGGAAATAAGCTGCTGTATTTGTAGGACTATGACATCTGGTTGGTTCTATTTTTATCTCTGCTCCCTTTTGTTTGTGCTTTCTCACAATGGACTTTCTTCTTTATGCCGGCCTGTAGAGTTTCATGTTGGGTTGTAAAGAAGGTTTTTAAACTGAAATTGTGGTCCGACAAAAGACATAAACTATCCCTCTTGGAATTAAATCCTACGTTTCCTGGCGATTCACAAATGAATGGTCACTTCAGGTTGCTCATTTTGTGGAGTAGAATCAAAGTATACTTGGTTAATTAAATTAGACTCTAAGCACTATGGGGCAGGTATTCAGACCTAAATAATTGTGTACAGCACTATGTACATTAGCACCATATAAGAAAATATGATTATATAATGGTCCACGAACCAGGAACCTGTCTCTATTGGAAACCTTTTTTTAAACGGTGAGCTTAAATCTCCCAACATGAGCACTAATTCCATTTTGCAACCCTCTTCATTCAGGTTTAGGACATGACGAGTCCGAGACTAGAGAATGCATCTATTATAATGCCAACTGGGAACTAGAAAGAACGAACCAAAGTGGTGTGGAGAGCTGCGAGAGCGAGAAGGACAAGCGACTTCACTGTTATGCTTCTTGGAGAAATAATTCTGGCTTCATAGAGCTTGTGAAAAAAGGATGCTGGTTGGACGACTTCAACTGCTATGACAGGTAATTTTCAAAGTATAAACACTGAGATGCTTGTACAGACACAGAACAAAGCACCTCTGAACAGCTGTATAAGTCTTACACGTCTGCAGAAGTGAGCACTGTTGCCTTATGCCGGACAGAAATGTGTTTGGAAAACTCAGTGTCACTGTAGTGAGACTTGTCAGCCCAGATAACCAAATATTGAATACCCAGATTTGGGCATTTTGGGTTTAAAATGGTAAATGTTAAGGATATTTTTTTTATAGGCATATCCTAACATCACGGTGTCAGGATGCAGTACTCTGCATGAAGAGTAGCTTACTTGCGTCAGTAAGCAATGCAAGTGGCAACATGGAGCGGTATTGTAGGCAGTATTACGTCACGCATATATTAATATCAATCTTGGTGTGCCATGCTTGGGTTTGCCATGCTTTTAATGCATGAGTAAGAATTTACCTTTTCCTAAAAAAAATACTTGTGTGAAATAGCAAAGTGAAAACAATGTCTTCCTTTTTACGGATAACTCCCCTACTCTTTCTCATTACCTGATTTTCTAAGTATGACAAGTGCGCGATCATCTCGTAGATTACATGGTAACAATGTGATATTAAAGAGCATGTCGTACCTACTAGTGAGAGATTAGAGGTGCAAATCCTGCTCTTTTGCTGTACTGCATTGTTTTTATTGTATGTTTCATAGGAGATTTTTGTTTCATCTAATGATTACATTTCCCTTTTATCACACCTTGTACTAAAATGCGAATTACTTGATCAATATACAGTATAACCATAGAAGTCCAGTGCATATATACTGCTGTACGCACATCTCCAGCTTTCATCTAACAAAAGTGGGGTGTCCGTGAAAAGCAGTACTATAATCCTGGAGGTTCAAGGACGGTATGCTGCATGTAGTTCATTTATTAACCCGTGTCACATATATGTCACATGCTCACAAGTGTGCTGTTCGTGACAAATGGTATATTGGGATGGATTGAGGGGATATATTATTCATTTGAGGGGGTTTTTTTTGCAGAAGGTGAAAAGTGGGTCAGCTAGATAGCTATGTGTATTAACCCTTGTCCCATATACAAGTAACATGTTCACACGTGTGACAAATGGCCACAATGTAAGTGTAATAAAACTTTTTTTCCCCTCCCCCCACAAATGAAGCTATAATAATACAGCTATAGTCAAATAGTTGTGTAGCCTTCTTTCCTAAAAGTCTACGTTCTTATAACTGGAGTGGCCCACTCCAGTCTTCAAGGCCCACTACGGGTCCGGTTTTAAGGATATCCCTACTTCAGCACAGGTTGCTCAATCAGGCATTGACTGAGCCACGTGTGCTGAAGCAGGGCTAGCCTTCACACATGACCTGCTGGTGGCCCTTGAGGACTGGTGTTGCCTTCCCCTGTCTTATAAAGAACGCATATAAAAGTACTGTTTTGCCAGTCAGGTTACAGTGTTTTGGACATTTGCAAAACAAGAGGCCGGTTTATAAAACTGACCGGTTAGTGCCTGCTTCTCGATTCATGCTGCCCTGCAATGTTTTTAGATTGATTTCCTTATGCTGCAGGGACATGTGGTTTGAATTTATAGAGAGCAGTGGGGCAGCTAAATTGTGTAGATCTTACAAAATGTATTATTTGATGATGGTCCTAAAGCTGCACATATGCGGAATATAAATGGCATGATCATACAGATGGATTATTTATTACTTGGTAGCTACAGGAGCTCACATACCACATGATAAACATCACCCAAATACAAGCGCTTGTCTTGCACACCAACTATCTATTATAATAATAATGAAGAATACATTGGACAGGGTGATTCTTTCAAATGCCAGCGAGACTTAAAAATAGGATCCAATATTTGTGAAAACAGCCAGACTCTTCACTAGTCTGCCAGAAATCATTAAATCACGATATATAAATCATCATGTCTAGCAAACACAAGTTTTGGCCCCATGTAAAATCTTATGAAGGTTTATCTAGTACTACAATCAAACACAAACAGAGCCCAGTGCTACATCCAATGGCAAAAATACACAGTGAAATACCTATACAGGCAGTCCTCGGTTATCCGACACAATGCGTTACTCAAAATGGCGTTGTAAAGCAAAACACGTTTTCCCATAGGAACACTGTTTAAATGAAAGGTTCCGTTCCTGGAGGCCTTTTTAACACTAAAATACACCAAATATTTTATGCAGGCAATAAGATATGCAGCACACACATAAATTATATAGTGTATATACTGTATTATATATATAATATAACAAAATAAATAATATATAGTATAATATAATATTATATATATACGCTCTTACGATGCTTTGCAACGTTGTTTATGTGAATGTGCAGTGGTTGACAAATCACCAAAAAATCTACTCGCCACACAAAAAAATCTACTCGCCACCTAGTACCAAACGTGTGCTGCTTGGGCCAATATTTACTCGCCCGGGGGTTAAATCCACTCGCCCGGGGCGAACAAATGTATAGGTTTGTCGAACACTGTGAATGTGTATATATATACACACATACACAACGTTACAAAGCGTCGTAATAGCGCTGGATAAGCCATTTTGGCGTTGTAAAAATGTATATAGGTATGCATTGCATAGCGTTGGATAAGCCATTAATGTAAAGCGAAGTGTTGTAAAACGAGGACTACCTGTATATCTCTTGAATAAAAGGGTCATTTAGTTTAACACTTTGGCCAAAGCATTGTAAGCCTGTGAGCCCCTTCAGAGCACGACCACAAAATCACAGGTCCTAACGCTAATTAAAATTCTTAATAACTGTACAATACTAGGAAGAATGATGATAATTGATCTGGCATAATCAGCTGCATGGTTCTAAATCTGATTGAAATTCTTATTTACCTGGACAATACCAGAACGAATGCTCTGTATTAGATCTGTCGCAATCAGCTGCATGCAAAGACCTGTGCATATGGGAAGTGGGATGGGACGAGCTTTAACCCTGGGAGCGAGGGGCCAACCTCCAAATCATCTGTGACCAGCTGGACAAAATTAACAATCACACAAATACCCAGTAAGCTCATATTTAAGCCCCAAAATTGACCACAAAATATATAAATGCCAGAAATGGAGTGCCAGGCCCAGTAGCACTCCATTTCTGGCATTTATATGCAGATATATATTTTGTGGTACATTTTGGGGCTTAACTATGAGCTTACTGGGTATTTGTGTGAAGGTTTATCTAGACCAGGAGTAGCCAACTCCCGTCCGTAAGAGCCACCAACCGGAACAGGTTTTAAGGATATCCCTGCTTCAGCACAGGTGGCTCAAGCATTGTTTGAGCCACCGGTGCTGAAGTGGGGATATCCTTAAAATATGTCTTGTTGGTGGCTCTTACGGACTGGAGTTGGCTACTTCTGGTCTAGACCAAGCTCTTGTGCTGTTCTTTTAAATGGATGTTAACTGTGTCTGTTAAAAACACTGAGAAACCCGTATTTTCATTTCCTGCAAACCCTGTATTTTTATAGTTCATATGAATATCTTCCGTGTTTAACACATATCAAAACATAGTAGGAATCTTGGCAACTGTATGTGCATTTCATTGCATTCCATGCTGTGGCTATTTGTGCAGGCTTGGATGATGTGGTATGAAATACCTGAGTAAGATAGATTTGTGTATGCGCGTGATGACATTTATATATGCTTCTTCTTTTAACCTTCAGGCAGGAGTGTATAGCGAAAGAAGAGAACCCTCAAGTATTTTTCTGCTGTTGCGAGGGGAACTATTGCAACGAGAAATTTACTCATTTGCCCGAAGTAGGTAAGTGTCAATATGACAAATGCTCTTCTACCAGTCATACATTTCTCAGGTATGTTTTAGGTTTTAACCAGTGGAGTGCTAGAAGTCTGGAACACAAAGCATCTTTGTATGGTCAATATTAAGAGGGATGTAAAGCCATTCATCCCAAAACACTTTGTTTCCTCGTGCTTTTCAGTACACTTTAAAGTTGCAGTTACTGCCTACCTCTTGTTTCCATACGCACTAATTTTTAAACTGTTATTTGTGAAAATTTAGACTAAGACCAAAGTTGGGAAAAGGGAGACCAAAAAGCGCACCAGCACAAACGGAGCAGGAAAAAAACAGAACAAAAAAATTATTAAAAGGGCACTTTAATGTGGCAAAAGACCCATCCAATGCATTTCGAACGTCGCAGCGTTCTTTTTCAAGGATAAAACACAATGTGATAACATCCATTATATACCCTCTTACCTGTGGGCCATTTCGCGCCAAAAATCAGAACCTGATGACGTCATAACAGAGCGACTCAGTGCCGATCTAAGGGCAAAAGGAAGTACCAAAGGCAGTGTGGCCATTTTGGATGTGGGCAAACATAGGAACACAATAACAAAGCTTTATTGACCATTCCAGCAGAACAAAATACATTGCTGCTAACTGGACAAGCATATTTAAACGAAATAAAGCTATATTAAACTAAACTAATGCTTAATAAAGGGTACTATTATATCAAGGAAAAACATGAACAAGGTGGATTAAAAAAGTAGCTGTGTTGCAACTAATTTATATACAAAAAAAAGTTAAAAATAAAAACCTCTAGACATGATTAAAAAAATGTGCAAGAAAAGTAAATTTAAAGACATATTACACATACATACTGCATAACACAGATTGTGTACCTAAATCATATCATAACACAGATAGGTACACAATCTGTGTTATGCAGTATGTATGTGTAATATGTCTTTAAATTTACTTTTCTTGCACATTTTTTTAATCATGTCTAGAGGTTTTTATTTTTAACTTTTTTTTGTATATAACTTAGTTGCAACACAGCTAGTTTTTTAATCCACCTTGTTCATGTTTTTCCTTGATATAATAGTACCCTTTATTAAGCATTAGTTTAGTTTAATATAGCTTTATTTCGTTTAAATATGCTTGTCCAGTTAGCAGCAATGTATTTTGTTCTGCTGGAATGGTCAATAAAGCTTTGTTATTGTGTTCCTATGTTTGCCCACATCCAAAATGGCCACACTGCCTTTGGTACTTCCTTTTGCCCTTAGATCGGCACTGAGTCGCTCTGTTATGACGTCATCAGGTTCTGATTTTTGGCGCGAAATGGCCCACAGGTAAGAGGGTATATAATGGATGTTATCACATTGTGTTTTATCCTTGAAAAAGAACGCTGCGACGTTCGAAATGCATTGGATGGGTCTTTTGCCACATTAAAGTGCCCTTTTAATCATTTTTTTGTTCTAGTTTTTTCCTGCTCCGTTTGTGCTGGTGCGCTTTTTGGTCTCCCTTTTCCCTGTATTGCATTGAGTAGCTGCACAGCTTGCCTGCCTGCCCTACCAGGATGTGAGTATTTGCATATTTTTCAGGGGAACCTGCCAATGAGACATATGGTGAGTGGGTTGCACCACACACCACCTGTCTTCAGGAGGATAGTACCCATTATATGACACAATAGGTACTATATCAATTGTTAGTACCCTGGTACAGTGGTCTGGCTTATTATCATTTTGAGATATACCTGCATTTGAGCGCTTCAGCTATTTTCCATAAGACCAAAGTTGACATGGCTCTACAGCCTCACCTTACTTCATCAGTGGACTTCAAAGAGCCTGTTCAGAGAGGCCCTGGGATAACTTTTATTTGACACAACGCAGGAGAGGAAACACACCGCTCACTTAATCAACAATGTCAGAGTTAATTTAAATTCACATGTGTCATAGTTGTGACACAAATGGGTGCTACCTATGTACTTGAAGTTAATAGTATTAACAATTGAATGAAGATGTGACAAAGTCACAAAGTCACCCACAGAAAGTACATTTGTGGTGCACCACAAATGTACTTTCCGTGGGTGACTTTGTGACTTTGTCACATCTTCATTCAATTGTTAACTTTTATTTGATAAGTGCCTTTGAATTCTGCATGGAAAACAGTTCTTTGCAGCCTGGTGGCGTGAAGCGTGCGGGACTGAAACCAAAGGTTGGCATGTGAACTCTCTACGGCAGGTTTAAATTGAAAGACCATTAAAATAAAATAAGTGGCTGCGAAACCAATTGGAAAGTAGTATGGCCATCTGATTAAAAAGCATCACATTGTGTTCACTTTCAAATGTGTTAGTTTAGGGACAAAACTTTAAGATTATGAGACGATGAAATGAGCAGATAGCACTGCTTC
This sequence comes from Ascaphus truei, assembly GCF_040206685.1. NCBI lineage: Eukaryota > Metazoa > Chordata > Amphibia > Anura > Ascaphidae > Ascaphus > Ascaphus truei. The sequence goes on from NC_134484.1 coordinate 448,464,335, forward strand.
ACCAGAGAAAATAAAGTCCATCATAAACCTTTTCTTAACGAACGCGAGACACTGTCATTAAAAAGGGTGCGATTCATTGCTGCTCTTTGGCATTTCTCAAACCAAGGCTGTTCTTCGGATGACCTTGAGTGGTGATCCAAACAAAGGAAAAAAGATTCATTAAGAAAGTGCTCTTCAGGTGTTCATGGTATTTTCCTAAATGTTTTGATGCACGATTGGTAAAAATGGTGCTTCTTCTACAATTTGTGATGCCATCAAATCTGAGCGCATTACTGGAACAATTTTTTCCTGATTGGTGCCCACTGGCATGCAATGGGTTAAGCTCCACCCCATAGCTGAGATAGGACGGAGTACTTCTACCTGTGGGAGGACCATAAATGGCTCCACCTCTCCCCCCAGTAGTCTTTTACTATCCTATATAGCTGAGGTAGCCTTTTGTTTTGTTTGGTAAAAAGAGTGGGTTTACCGGACTACTTCAGGAAGTCTAACCAGGGTAGTTTTTGCCTCTGTCCCTCTGAAGCCCGGGGGGCGCTTTTGTAAAGCGCTGTATACATTGTGGGCGCTTTTAAAATTAATATTTACACTCCTACATACACACTGACTCGCACACACACTCTTACATCACAAACATTCAGGGACCATTTAACATCTAAAGTCATAAATCGCATACTGCAGAGGGGGGAGGGACAGGCTTCACCCACAGATAACATTCCAGGCTGCCCTGTTTGAAAATAAAAAATGTTCTTGCTTTATCCATTGTAACATCGCCTTGTTTTTGTGTGTGTGTGTGTGTGTGTGTGTGTGTTTGTGTGTGTGCGCGCGTCTCATTTATGTATTACTGCAGCCTTTAAACCGCCAAAGGCTGTGATTACAGCCGAAACGTTGGTTCGTTTGGCACAATACATTTCCACTTTAGTGAAGTCTGTGTGCCTGTATCACTCCTTTCCCATATTGTTTGGATGCCCATACCTTGGCAGAAACGTGTTTTATCAGGATAGTCCTTGAGTCTGTTTTCACCGCTCAAAGAATGTTTTGCTTTATCGAAATATGGCTTCTGTGGTCATTTATTCTAGAACTCTCACTTGTTTTTGGCATTGCTATGGCAAGTCCCATTGGTGCTCACTGCCAGCATCTAGGACAATTAGCCGTGGCTGTTTAGCTGCGACTCTTCAGCCACAGCAATTTCACTGATGTGACATTTGGCCACCAGGACAGTTTGCCACCGCAGGAAATGTATCCCCTACCCTCTTATCAAAAGAGCCGTAACCTATACTAAAAAAACTTTAACCACTAATCCAAACGCTAATTTTCCTAGACGCAACACTTACCTCGGAGCCAACTATCCCTCTGCAGCTGAAGGATCCTGGCGAGACGGCTAATAGTCCCTTTCCACACTGCTATGGAGACAACCGAAAAGAGACCATTGTTATGTCTTGCCATCGTTTTCTTTTTCTGGAAAGTTCATCCATGGCCGTGCACACCACTCCCCTCCCAATTAGTTATTGTTGTCGATACTATAATATGGCTAGATAATACTTTTCCGCTTTGGTATCACAAGTCTACCTGGAGAGGTGGAGCTATTTATGATCCTCCAGTTGAAGTTTTCTGTCCTACCTCAGCTATGGGGTTGAGCTTCACCCATTCGTGCGCACTGCCATGGATGGACTCTCCAGGAAAAGCAAATTATGACAAGGTGTCCCCCCCCCCCCCCAACAGATCAGGTTTTCAGAATATCCCTGGTTCAGCACAGGTGGTTCAGTCTTTGACTGAGCCACTGATTGGGCCATCTGTGCTGAAGCAGGGATAGTCTTAAAACCTGGTCTGTTGGGGTGTCTTGAGGACTGGAGTTGAGAACCCCGGTCTTCAGGAATGAAAACAAAGGCGTTTTAGATACCAGTCTATTGAGTATTGCGCCATTCACTATACCCACCTCTGCTTGGGAGCTCTCCCACACATTCACTGCAGTAGAATTGTATTTATTTATTTTTTCATCTACTTAATCTTTCTTATTCAAGTAGAAGTGCTCAGGTTCTTCTGTTCTCTTTGCCAGCCTAGTCTTCTATTATTAGAAGTTTGGTGTCATAAGACATTCCGTGGTTCCCAAAGTGCTTTTACTTCTTTTTTTCACCCTTGAATCCCATTCTACTGGAGTCATCCTCATAGCACTATTTTTAACTAACTTCCCACCATCTTTCTAGCACTATGTTTAACTAACTTCCCACCATCTTTCTGTTATTTAAGTGGGTGGCAGCTTTCTGGCAGACCCTGACAGGAATAAACAAGTGTCCCATGTCCATTTATAACTCTACCACCAGTAAGATACATTGTTGTTTGCTCACTGCTGCAATCCTCAATACTGTACTGTACTTAATACTTTTAAGAAATGTATAAAGTATTGTAACATTACTTACAAGTATAAGCCAGCACTTACAGCTCATTTTATGGCAAACACCAATGGAGCTGTCCCCACAATTGTGAAGCTTTTCTCCCTTTTGTTCTTTTAGGATTCAATAAATCCTTGATCTTTTCCCCAAGAACAGCAATTTTGTGATATCCTAGTGAGGCTTAGGCCAGAGGTTGGTAGGATGGGGATTATTTTTCACATTTCTCATACCCTGTAGCTCACATAATGTCTTGTGTGCTGCTGTATGGCGGAAAAGTCCTTTATTTTGGGATCACGCCAAGAACGCAAAGCAGACTGCCATAAATCTAACTGTAGTGAGTCTTCTTAAATCCCAGCACACACAATCTCTCAGGAAGCTGCAGTGTCACAGGCGGTAGGCGATTTGTCAACATTGGTGCCAATGTAGGATGCACCATAAGCAAAATATCTCATATAAAATATATATATATATTTTTTTTAAATAAAATTATGTAATTGATGTAAAATACATATGTAAGAATGTTTTAAGAGGTTTTACACTTTGCATGCAAGGTTATCCCATCATACTCCTTCATTGAGGTAGATGGAGAAATGTTTAACTCGTGGAAACTTTCTATAATGCTCAAAAGCCCTCCTGCTTAAATAAGAGCAAGTGCTTAATTTGTTTTTTTAAATGCATTGTTTTCATCTTTAGTATAAAGTTCTTCAAACTTCAGTTTTGGTTTTTCTTACATTTATCTATTATTATTATTATTATTTATTTATTTATTTTAATCTATGCCATTAGAATAGGCAAAAATATTGATCTAAAATCGGTTTATGTGAAACAGTTACGCTTTGTTCCAGGCGTCAGTAAAAGCATTGGTCTAGTTTAAAACATAGTCAACATTCTGAACGCAAGTTAAAAGGTCCTATACACATCACGTTAAGGCATTTATCACAGTAATGCTGTACGATGATACCATAAATCTTTCTATACCTGCTCTGCACTATAGATAATGTAATTAAATGTAGAGCATGGAGTCTTAAAATGTGCATTTGAAGCTATTTTGATTTGTAAGGAGAGCAGTTTGTAATATAGATATAGAAATATTGATGTAGAGGTATCTGTACCGTGTTAGACGTGCTTAATAATTAAAAATGAATAGACGATACTGTTCTGTGGCTAACGAAATGCATTTATTTGTGCGAGCTAGCGAAATACATTGATCTCTTCTTCCGGCGGTATTATAATGAATAAAGCAAGCAAGGTTTAACTTGGATAACATTCCAAGATGCACTTGTTTTTGTGACTGAAACCTATTTCCCCCTCCCCCCCCCCCGTGCAGTATGCGATTTATGACTTGAGGTGTTAAATAGTCCGTGTGTGTGTGTGTATTCATTTATAAAGCACCCACAGTGTATATAGCGCTTTACAAAAGGTGTGTGGTGAGTGTATACCAATGGTGTGGGTAGGTGTGGAAATGTATGAGGGTGTGGCATTACTAAAAGTGTGTGTAGATACTATGTGGTCCCTATTGGTATATAGGCATGGAATTACATAGAGTATTTGTATGTGTAAGAGGCAGCTGTGTGTGTGCAATCATATAGTGCAGTATGTATAGACATGGCCTTTAGCACTCATGGGAAGAGAGTTCTCTTGTCAGTAGTGACTCATGAAACTGCGGTCTTGGTTTAGGCCAACACTAAGTGTTCTAACAGTTGCCAAGATACCAAAAAGTGATCTCCTTGAATACAGACAGAAAGAGACAGGCGACAGGGTACCTTTGGTGGTCACATATAACCCACACCTAGAATCCCTACGCAAGATCGCCAAGGAACTACAACCCATTCTTAAGGAGGATACAAGACGGCAACAGGTCTTCCCTGAAACACCCTTATCATACAGACAACCTCATAATCTCAAGAAAATTATGGTCATACGTAAAGTATTCAACACTACAACTGAATGCGGGACAAGACCATGCCAGGACGCAAGATGCAAATTCTGCGCAATGCTCCACACAGTGGGCACAATACAAATACCACACAGGAATCTGGAGTACAAAATCAGAGGAAGGTTCACCTGTTCCTCCAGCAATGTCGTGTACCTTATCATATGCATGAAATGCCCAGGGGGCTGCTACTACATAGGTGAGACGGGACAGGGGCTAAACAAGAGAATGAATCTGCATCGCCACAGCATCTCACGCAGAACAACAGACAGTCCTGTCGGCGAACATTTCTCTGATTCTGGCCATAAGATGAACGATCTGAAGTGGGCCATACTCAAAGGTAATCTTAGAGCACCGAAAGAGAGACGGTTGCATGAGTACAAATGTATGCAACTGTTCGGGACATTTAGCAGTGGTCTAAACCGAGACCGCTGTTTCATGAGTCACTACTGACACGAGAACTCTCTTCCCATGAGAGCTAATGGCTATGTCTATACACACTGCATCTTACACATACAAATACTCTGTAATTCCATCCCTATACACCAATAGGGACCACATAGTATTTACACACACTTTTAGTAAAGCAACACCCTCTTACATTTCCACACCTACCCACACCATTGGTATACACTGCCACTCCACACACCTTTTGTAAAGTGCTGTATACACTGTGGGCGCTTTATACATACATACACACATACACACACACACACACATACACACACACACACACACACACACACACACACACACACACACACACTCTTATTGCATACTGCACAGGGGGGAGGGATAGGTTTCAGTAACAGATAACATTCCAAGATGCACTGTTTTTAAGCTAAATCTTGCTTGCTTTATTCATTGTAACACCGCCGAATGAAGAGATCACTGTATGTTGAAAGCTCGCACAAATAAATGCACTTTGTTAGCCACCGCACGGTATAGTCTATTAATTTATATATATATTTATATAATCTATCTCTCTATCTCGTATTATTTTTACTGCACTATGGAAACGCTGTTGTGCTCTTAAATTCTCAAATGTTACTGGCAGATTACTGAAATTCTGATTTTTGTTTTTGGTGAATTGACTTATTTGCTTAGCATTGTTCTCATGTGTCTACAATGCTAAAATTGTCATACAAAAAGTTTTATTCTGTATAGGATTTCCATGTAATTTTATTGGTTAATTTGCTCTACTTACTATTTTTTTTTTTTTTTTTAAGAAACCTTTGATCCAAAGCCACAACAAACATCATCGCCACTCAACATTTTGGTATATTCCCTCCTTCCTATTGCTGGTCTCTCCATGGCCATTCTGTTGGCATTCTGGATGTACCGCCATCGTAAGCCTCCCTATGGGCATGTTGACATAAATGAGGTAAGTTTGACACTACAGAGGCGCAGGTTGATGGTGACTTGCCAACGTTTACACGGCGCTGAGACTGGGAATTTCATACGAGTTCATCCGCCCCATAACACATTGCTATTTAACACTCCCTTTTCCAACCTTTTCAATATCCTTTGTCAGGGCTTTTCAACTCCAATCCTCAAGACCCACCAACGGATCAGGTTTTTGGGATATCCCTGTTTCAGCAGGGGGGGTTTTGAGGACTGGAGTTGAGAACCCCTGCTTTATGTCCCAACTACAGGGACACCAGGCATCAAAAGCGCTCATACAGAGAGCGCGCCGGTGACTGGTTTTTATTCGGTTACAAGGGGAAATGTTTATCAACATCAAGGGATGAATTCTGCATCTTGCGTTTTTGTTAACGATTATCGAGCTCCTGTTTATTCTTTCAGTTGGAGAGCAGTAGGGAAGGAAGAGGCACATGCTAGAAATGATAACTCTATAACAAAGGGGTCTCTTCCCCAGAATGATAAGGCTGAGGATGTCTGCAACTCATGTCACGTGCAGAAATAAAAGGCTACTCAAGGAGAGGAGAAAGGGAGCAAGGAGGGGAGGAGCCAGAGGGATGCGTAGGCGAACAGGGAGTGTAGTGTGCAAAGCGAGGGGAGGAGAGCATGTAAAGAGGAGCAGGGCATGATGGTGGGGAGGAGAGACAGCAACGTGTTACAGGGAGGGGTGAAAACAAAGAGCAATGTTTAAGTAATATCCTTTTAAGATCTGCTAGATCGGCGTATGTTACGCCAAGTACAGCGAGCTGTTTTTTTTTTTTTCCCAAAAATTATTTTACCAGGAAAAGCATTGTTACCTCTCGTTTTCAAGGATGTCCTGGGTACACAATAATCATTTCTCAACATAAGTTACAGACATGTTTACAGTATGAAACAATCAAAGTCTTAAAGAACTTTGAGAGAGACTGGTAAATTGTTGAAGAATTGGGGTGTTCGGTAAGAGAAGGAAACATTACTTATAGCAAAATAAAGTGTTGAATTTTTTCATAGATTCAGTAAAGGTTGTGATAACTTTAAGTACTAGGTTTCTTCGTGTAATATACAGCTGAATAAGGAACCTGTGAGGTTTCGAAAGCTCTATGCACTAGAACTTAATTTATGCAAAACTTTAATGTTGGTCCACTAAAAGGTATAGTGACTTACATCAAATCTTTTGTCCTGACTACTAGTATTTTAACATCTACTGAATGTCATGTAGGGCACACCTGTGAGCACGTGACCTGCATAGGGGACAAGGGTTAATACACATTTAACTAGCTGACCCACTTTTCACCTTCCGCAAAGATCCCTCAAATGAGTAATATCTCCCCTCAATCCGTCCCAATATACGCTTTGTCACGGACAGCGCACTTGTGAGCATGTGGCTTAGATATGCAACCAGGGCTAATACACACAGCTACTCTATCCAACTCGCCTTTCTCCTGCGCATGGTACTTTCAATGAGTTAATATTTACTTCTTACTTGATTGTGATCATATCTATACGCTGCCAACACCCAATAAATATCAAATATTTAATTTGCAGAGTTTTAGGTCCCCTTTTTATAGAAAAAAAAACACTGACGCACCATATTGATTAAAATACTTTATATTCCCCACCATTTTTATGACCATCAATTTCTGAGAAAATATCAAGAAAATATTGCACAAGTCGTGAATTTACTGGGGGAGGGGTGGGGGGGAAGGGGGTGGGATAAGCTGAACCCTTGACCACAACGAATTTAAATCAATATAGTATTTGTCCTTTCATAACATTTAGTTAACCAGACTTTTAGAATTATAATTAATAATAATTGCATGTTCTTGTGTAGCGCTGCTAGTTTTACGTAGCGCTTTACAGAGACATTTTGCAGACACAGTCCCTGCCCCGTGGAGCTTACAATCTAGGTTTTTTGTGCCTGAGGCACAGAGAGATAAAGTGACTTGCCCAAGGTCACAAGGAGCCGACACCGGGAATTGAACCAGGTTGAAACTCGGTGCCAGTCAGTGTCTTGACTCACTGAGCCGCTCCACCTTCTCTTGGTCAAGGATTCAGCTTATCCCACCCCCTCCCCCCCAATAAATTCACGACTTGTGCATAAATATTGATTGAATTAGATATTTTCTCAGAAATAGATGGTCATACAAATGGCGGGAAATATAAAGTATTTTAATTAATTATTATTTAGAGAGCTTACTAAAGGTCTTACTGTGTGTTTTCATTAAATTGGAACTCCAGTAAATGGAGCTCAATTAACTGCAGCTTTAATTCTTAGTCTTAATTGACAAAAACAAGGCTACATGGTGTATGCCTGACGTTTTATCACTTTACTGAAGTAAGGGCCCGGTGTAGGAGTCGTTCATCAAACTCGACAGTACCATAACTGACATGAATTGCAGAGGACCAAGTTGCCCGTGTAAGCTTGCCAACACGAACGTGAGAGCAATTTGATACTGTACATCTAACATTCCATTCTGTTTTGATCAGCTTCTACGGTAACAATCTGAAACCGTTCAAAAATATCTCATTTAACAATTGTCGTCTTCTTTCTCTGTCCTAATCAGTCCAAATCCCTTAGCAGCCATCAATCCCGGAGAAGAGTTTTTTTTTTTTTTTTTTTTTTTTTTTTAAAGGCTTCTTAGGGAACTCTTACGTAAGATCACCACCCTAGTGAATACTTTGTAACACAGCCTGTATCACTCACTGCGGCATGGTTACCTCATTTAGGTCTGATCTCTATTAATGAAGGCAATATGTATTCTGCATCACACACACGTATAAAGAGGTCACGTATACTTCAGCCACTGGTTTAGGGTTATTATAGATGACCTATATTTATGCACCATGATCTAATTAGAGGCTTGTTCTGTTCCAAGAAGCAGAGGTCATTAGAAGTAGCAGTGCTCATAATAGAATCTGACCTTATTTTCCGCTCTTCATAGGATGCTGGGCTACCACCTCCCTCTCCTCTGGTTGGACTGAAGCCTTTGCAGTTACTGGAAATCAAGGCAAGGGGCCGCTTTGGTTGTGTTTGGAAAGCACGGCTGATGAATGATTATGTAGCAGTGAAAATCTTTCCTATTCAGGTAAGGCGACTGGCATACATCTGAATAAGTATGTTTGAGGATCCAAGTGAAGGGGAATCTTGGGCAGACAAGATGTAAAGTAGTCCTGTGGTAGACAGTCTGAGAGAGCAAAGGCAAAACTTAAAGAGAAAGTTCCTTGTATGATCAAAGGGAAATAATGGCAGTAGCATATTTCATGGATATATATACATATATACATTTATACATATATACATATATATATATATATATATATATATATATATATATATATATATATATACATATATATCCATGAAATATGCTACTGCCATTATATTATATATAAAAAATTATATTTCAATATTAACCACATGCTTTGGCTTGTTTTTATTATCTTTGCTTAAGTTATTTTCTGATAAGAATTTTTGGAAATATATATACGGGTAGATTGTTGATCCACACTTTGTTTCTAGCATAATTAGTTAGAACTAGTCTTGGCAAGCGCAAAACCCAGTCCCACGGCTATCTACCCATTTTGCTCTATAATCTATCTCTATAATCTATCTCTCTATAATCTATCTCTCTCTATAATCTATCTCTCCCTATAATCTAGCTCTCTCTATAATCTATCTCTCTCTATAATCTATATCTCCTTAAATATACAACATTAAACAAAGATGAGCCCCAACGCACATCCAATATCACACTTTATTTTAGTTAATTTATTGGTGTTTTTTTCTCATTAGTATGGGTCTTTTAGTTCAATATTTTGACCTAAACAATGATATAGTCAAAACCATGGTGTGCAGATAACTGAATGAAATAAAAAGAAACAACTTGTTTTGCCTCCTCCTAAGGGCTGTCCCTTAACCCTTTTTGAGTGCTGGAGGGACCGTGGAACCAGTGACATAGCCCCTCCGGCACTCGCACTTACGTTACCCCTCCATCTGGCTAAAGAGGAGAGGTGTCCTCCCCCCCGCCCCCACCCCGTTGCCCTTCAGTGACAGATCACGTTCGTGCAGAGCACAATCCCTCCTAGAGAAAAGAGCCAGGTCTTAAGTACGCAGCTTCTATGTCATGGGGCCCCTGGAGTGACAAACTATGAAGTAGTAGCTATGTCCATAGGGGGCACGCAAAGGGATAAAAAATAAACCTGTACCGCAGAAATCTGTGGGGGTCGTTTTAATTCGTTACATGACCTGAAATGCCGTAATCTTGGTTCGGGTGGACACAAGGTGGCCATGGGGGAAAGGGGAGGGGGGCAGACTTGGTCTAGCAGCCAACAGATAACTGGGTGTCACTGGGAAAAGCGCCAGCATTCTAATCCTCATACAGCATTATCTAATTGTATTTGAGAATGCAAATTCTAGTTCTTTTTTCTTTCTTTCTTTTTTTTTTTTTTTTTTTTTATAAAAAGTATGCTGAAGTGCTTAATAAATGGCATGAAGTAGAACGGGGTGTTTTCTCATTGAAAGCAAATCAATAGTTGTCTCTTACTGAATATATGCATTGTTTATTTGTTTTGATATTGAGCTGCATGATTCAGATCTCAACCACAAATGTCAACTGCTTTGCTGTGTAAAGATTGTTTTTTTTTCTCTCTCTCTCTCTCTCTGATTTATCTTTCCTTAAATTCTATATCTTACAACAAAGACTATTCTTATTGTAGTGCAAGGCATAGAATCACATTTCTTGAGGAAGTTCTAAAGAGGCGGTGGGCTGTGCTTTTTTGCTTGCCAATCTCTTCTTTAACTTTCACAGCGGATGTCAGACTTGTTAACACATTGTGACTAAAGATGTCTTGAAAAGGAACATATTACAGATCCGTGTAGAAAATGGAGTAACAGACAGCACCAAATAATAATGTCAACCACAAGCTCAATAATGATTACATAGGTGCAAGGGGAATTCCTTAAAACCCTTCAAGAATAACAATTCAAACAATAGTGGGGTCCCGGCACTCGAAGGTATACAAAAAAAGCTAAAACCAAGAGTTTTGAAAAAAAATGCAAAAGTTTATATACAAGTAATGAAGCATACACTGTTGGACACTATATAAACAATAGCGGTCAATCCAGGTAATATAAAAGTGATAAAGCATACACTGTTAACGGTTATATACAACAATAGCAGTTAGCCTAAATAGGTTATGCAAAGAAATGACCAGCACACAGCATATGTACAAGAGAGACTATGGAGGATGAACCTAATATATGCACAGCACATTGCAGTCACAAACAAGAAAAAGGTGAGGGGGGAAAACTAAACTACCAGTATTGGTACCGAACTAATGTAAAAAAACAAAAAGGGTAAACACCACTCAAAAAACAGAAAGGAAAAACAACCAAATAAATGAACAAGTAAGCACAAAGGGGCAACGTTTCAGGGAAATTCCATAGTCTAACTTGTACATATGCTTTCTGTGCGCTAGTCATTTCTTTGCCAAGTCTATTGGACTAACGGCTATTGTTGTATATAACAATTAACAGTGTATGCTTTATCACTTTCATATTAACTGGATTGATGGCAATTGTTTATATAGCGTCCAACATTGTATGCTTTACTACTGCTATATAAACTTTTGCATTGTTTCAAAACTCTATTGGTACTCCCTTTCTTTGTATACCTTTTTTGTGTGTGGGGACCCCACTATTGTTTGGGATATTACAGATCCATCTCATTTTGGTTTTATTCATTCTAAGAAAGTTAACATTTGCAACAATAACGATAACTCGGTAATACGATAACTCGGTAATACCGTTGGATGCAGGTGGATAGATTTTACCATAACTTTCTGAATAGCAATCCAAAAGCATAGTGAGTTATTTCTATAATACAGTAGAAAGTTTGCAGTGCAGTACTGCTACCTTCTAACAAGAATTGGATTATTCTTGGAAAAGGCAACAATTTGCCACCGTGCACTTATTGCTGCTTTCATTAGCATAAAAATAAGAGCTCTCGCATTGATTCGATTGTGCTGTATTTACAGCAGTTAAGGTTGAGTTTCTACGTGTTCTTGGCGCCTCACCAGTAGACCAAACGTGCGAGGTAAGGATGGCTTGTAAATAAGGGAGTGCGGCACTGATTGGCGTGTTATCGGCAAGATCCGCCATGGATTCTCTGGCTAAAGTTCTGAAAATGGGGTTAGAAATTAAATTCTGTTATGTAAAGCCTCTATTCTGTTCTTTAAACACGCTATAACAATTTGGAAAAGTGCACAAGAAAGTGCTTTGTGGTAAAAAAAATATATAAAATAAAACCTTGGTTAAAGTAGATTCATTTAATTACATTTGTGTTTCAAAACCAGCCAATATTTTGATTGCAGTGTTTGAAGGGCACAGTAATTTATACAGTACCTCTCTGCTCTTATAGGATAAACAGTCATGGCAAAGTGAGAGAGAGATTTTCAACACCCCGGGAATGAAACATGACAACCTCTTGCAGTTTATTGCAGCGGAGAAGAGAGGATCTAACCTCGAGATGGAACTGTGGCTCATCACAGCTTTTCATGATAAGGTATGTCTGGATCGAGTCTTTCTTTAAACAATCCTGGGTAACATTTTGTTATTTTAATCTCAACTAATTTGGGGGCGGGGGGCGCCCTTGCCAGTTGTTGGGACCTACTGGTTCAGGAGCAGCAGAGCCCGGGAATGGACCGGCTGTTTCACCAGACACACAGGGGAAACAGCAAGATTTGTGCGCGCGCTCAAGTACATTTAATGAAACACTGCGTGGCAAATGTCAATTAGATTGAAAACCCTGAAATAGTGGCTTCCCTTCTCAGTGGGTGAACAATAAACAGTAATGTATGGGTCTTCTTTTTCTTCATTTTTCCCAAAATAATAATCTCTTCAGAGATATAGCAGGGATAAATCTGGCCGGGGTCACTCCCCTATAACCTCACAAAGAAATAGTTCTCAGGATCTAATCTTCAATAAGACACCTGTGGAGGTAGGGGTAGCTGGGGAACCTTATAAAGAGAAATCCCAGCTATTTACCCCTAAAAAAAAAAAAGTGTAACTTGGCTGTCCTAGTAAGATTTCATCCAGCCAAATGTCTGTAATATCTGGGGAAGAACAGGGAATGTTTAAATGTAACCCATGTCTGTAAGTATGTATTTCAAAGCATGTATTCTTTTATTCCTTGGGACAATCCTTCCGCCAGTTTAGAAAGCCGGCATTGTCTTATGATGTGATTTGGGCTAGCTGTGTGTAATTCTAAGTCCTGTCTTTTACATAATTACCTTATGTCTGTATTTATGCATGTGTTAGCAATTCCTCCCAGATTAGATACTTGGTATTGTGTGGTGATGGAATTCACATGTCAGCCCTGCAAATGTAAACGATGTTATGTGCCTGTTCCTATAATTTCTATGGAGGGAGTTTCTGTAATCCATTTAGCTGAACTGTTCCATAGAAAAGATATGATCAGAACAAAGGCACTACTTAATAGAGTCCGTTACTAGGTCTGAGCCCCAGGCACTGTTTTTCTTGGCTGGCTGCCCTTGCTCAATGTTAAAAGATAGCCACCAAGGGGTATATAAGGAGCACTGCTGCTCAGAGCAGGAGACTAAGGCTAAGGCCCTGCTCCCAGAGTCAGCGCACCCGCACTGCTGACAGGCGGTGCGCTGAGATACACAGACCGCGATATGCGGTCTGTAGGGAGCCGGAGCGGGAGGTGGGCGGGTGGTGGGCAGTTTGACAGGGAGGGGGGGCGTGGCTTGAGCGGAGGGACCCACTACTCTCCCCCCCCCTCCCTCCACGGACTCGGGCTGGAGCTGGAAAGTAAGTTTAAACACACACACGCAGGCACTCATTCATACACACACACACACACAGGCAGGCACTCACGCACTCATACACACACACACACACACACAGAGGCAGGCACTCACGCACTCATACACACACACACACACACACAGACAGAGGCAGGCACTCACGCACTCGGGCACACACATACACACACAGACAGGCACTCACTCAGACAAACACACAGACAGGCACACACACAGAGAAAGGCACTCACCTGCTTTCACTCCACACTCCTCCCCGCTCCCCGAAGCCTCTCCTCCTCCCGAAGCCTCCCCTCCCCATTGGCTCACAGCCACACACGTCACGCGTCAACGCTAGGAAACACCATTCTCTGGTGTCTCCAGCGGCTGACGCGCCACAGCGTGTAGTCAGCTGTGCCGCCAGGGGGGACCGGGACCGGCTCGCGAGGATTCCCCTGCTGGTGGGGAACTCGCTACATTGCCGCCCGCGCCAACGAGCGCAGCGGGACCGAGGCCTAACAGGGATAGAGACCATCTGAGAGACACTCTGGGAAGGAGTGTGGAGTTTGACTGTGACCAGCTGGAGATACATGTCAGAGTGGCTGCTATGTGTTCAGCACTCTGATATCCTGAAGCAGAGAAGCGGACAGGGGAAACCCATTTGAAGTGGGTCCCTGCACCTAGGAAAGGTAGATCTTATTCCCCAGAACCCCGTAAGTGTGTATATTTTTGTATTCTTGTATGTTTCCGAGGTCTTAACCAAAATAAACCGCATTTTATTTCACTGCCTTTTTTTTGCCCTGTGATTGACCCCTTAAATATAATGGTGTTAAAAGACCTGGAATACCGTGACAACACCATTCACATTTGAGAGCATAATATACTCCCTGTTCCTTCAACCCACTCAGGGAGTGTCAGCCACAGTGGGTATAGGGCTCCTGTATAAAGTCCAGTGTAGTAAGAGAGGTCAAAGCAGCACACAGCCAAAGGGAGCCTGGGTCAGGGTCAATGCAAAAAATGTACTCTATTCTGGTTCATTGGATAAAAGGAGGCACAAGTACCCTCCTATGCGTTTCGTATCTGTCGGCGCTTTATCAAGGAGTGAGTACTCCTTTTATCCATGGAACCAGACTACAGTATATTTTTTGCATTGGCCCTGACCCAGGCTACTTTTGGCTGTGCGCTGCTTTGACGCTCTGACAGCTAATAGCAAGCTACAGACACAATTATTTGTACTGTTATTACTGGCACACAAAAAGAAGAGCAACCATGGTCTCTGCTTTAACACTTTCACTGCCCTATGTGCCTTTAATACATTAGCTATAAACAGAGTAGGTAACCAGCGCCAATTTGACACCCGTTCTGTATATTGTTGAAGCAGGAGGTGCACGTGGAGCCGGATGTCGCCCCCACAATATCCCAGAAACATTAAACATTTAGAAAAATCTCCACAGTGCACTCAAATTAGCAAAAAATAAGGGGGAAACTTACAATATTGTAGCACAGTGGTTGTCATACAGAGGCAAGGAAGAATAATAATAACTTAACTTCAGGTAGCGCTTTTTTTTCCCCAATGGTGCTTCACGATTACAGTATAACACGCTGTACGCAGCACATAGGATTGTTACAGACATGGTGCCGGCCCAGTTTGTGTATGATTTTGGTGCCTGAGGCACAGGGAGATAAAGAGACTTACCCAAGGCCGGAATGAGCCGATACCAGGAATTGAACCAGGTTCTCCTGATTCAAACTCCGTGCCATAGTTTAGAGTCTGTGTCTTTATTCACTGATCAATGTTTTGAGCTGTTAGAGCTTGAGAAAAAGCTGATGCAGCCCTACTCATCGCTGTTCATTGCCTCTGTATGACCATTGTGCTACAATAAATGTAATCTCTTTTAGTTGAGTGTTGTTTACATTGGACTATTTCGCCTTCAATATAATCCAGCTCCGCAAGAGAGGATCCGCAGGTTCACACTACATTGCACCACCCGCATAAATGTGTTAATGTCACGCAATGTGACGGGTTTTGGTTCATCATATTACCATGTGCCTCTAGTCCTTCAAACCACCCAACAATATGCAAAATATCACTTTGATAAACACTGCACTCTAATTACATTATATACATATACAAATATAGACATTGGTATAACTAACAAAAATGTAAAAAAAAAACACACGTACATTTCCATATATATGTGTATGTATGTATGTATTTGTGTATGCATGTGTGTGTATATATATTTTTCACACACACACCAAACACGTCAATAAAACCCATTATTGCTCTCTGACCAGAGACAATCCTGTCGGATGGGCTGTGCACTTTAAGGCAGCTATTCACATGTACTGTACTGCTGCCATAATCATCAAGGAAATTGAGCATTTAGAGCAGAGGGCAGCAGAGAAAATGTAAACAGAACATCCTTACATAAGCACTTTACAAATCGCCATACTTGCATAAGCTGCCTACAGTACAGTATAGTGATGCGTAAGGTGGCTTTTTATTTCTCCCGTAGCCTATTACTGCAATAACTTTTTTTTAATGCATTCTCTTAATGGTTTTCTATAGACAAGAATTTCAGGCATATGTCTGAAACTTGCACCACAGTGCTGTCTGAACACTCGCTTTATTATGTTTGTTCATATAAAGACAAAATGCACTATGCACTAAAGTGCAATAAATACAAAAAAGACACAGCGCACAACGCTCATAGTGCAATTACAAAATTATATTAACATAAACAAATTATTAGGTGAGTATTGTGCGTACATCAGTGCAGTTAAAACAAGCAGTTTCGGGATATGTTACCCAACGCCTCAAATGACTGGAACAGATGTCCTCACAGGGGTAGAATTGCTGATGGCTCTGCGGCAGGATTTCAGTAGTCACCAGTCCCTGATGAAGAAAACTGCGGTTTTCGAAACGCGTAGGACATTCTTGCTAACAGCTCTACCTTTCAACCAGTACCTTACTGCGCGAGCTGATAGACTGAACGGCGCCGAAATCGGCGACTCCCAGCGGTGACGTCATCCACTAGGAAGTGCTGCACACGGAGGGGAGTGAGAGTATTCAGCTGGTGTTCAGTCATTCTCAGAACAAACACTGTATGGGCCAGCAGCTCCCGTTCAACTCATGCTCTGGGGAGCAAGGACGCACAGAGGCTTTCCATCTGCCCTACTGAAATCCTGCCGCAGAGCCATCAGCAATTCTACCCCTGTGAGGACATCTGTTCCAGTCATTTGAGGCGTTGGGTAACATATCCCGAAACTGCTTGTTTTAACTGCACTGATGTACGCACAATACTCACCTAATAATTTGTTTATGTTAATATAATTTTGTAATTGCACTATGAGCGTTGTGCGCTGTGTCTTTTTTGTATTTATCTGCTAGCTCCAGGGGGTTCCTGAGCCCCCCCTTCCATCACAGCTGCAGACGCTCTGATCAAGGTCACGTAGTTAATCATTTAATTACTTTATTACTATATATCACGTATATATATTAGCTGCGCACTTTAATCTCCTGTTCACTAAAGTGCAATCAATGTGTCTCCAATTCCTGTGTGCAGTAAAAGTTGTTGTGATGTGGATGCGCTTATAAATGATTTGGGGTTTTATGCACACTGTGCAGTTGGGATATCGCTGTCTGTAAGGGATATTACCTGATTTGGCCCGCATTTCATATTTTGAAAAGCTTCATGCTATATTAGCAATAGCTCAACGTGAAATAATTTGATAACCTTGCACTTAAAGCAGCAATTCTCCCCTAGAGCTGAACAAATTATTCCTATTCTCAAGGTATTTAAGTGCAGGTAAAATCAAAGATGGCTGCCAGGGTTGTCCAATAGGAAGCGGTTATGTCATGCTCTGACATTGCAGCTTTCTGTTGGCTCTTGGGATTGAGGCTTGGATGTGGCCACGTTGATTTCCCGTAAAGGCGCCAGAAACACTGGCACATAAAAGATAACGATCTCGGAGGCCGGGGTTAAAAAAGAAATGCAGATTTTCTGCTGCGGCCTCACTTTTCCTGGAGGTGAAGCCCTTTACCAAACTGTATGAAAGAATCCCACAACAATACATCTCCAGCTCTTGAATAACCTTTTCTTTCTTTGTCAATCATTTAGAAGAGGAATATGCATTGCACTTTTGTATCACAAGGTTGCTTGTAAGGAAGCCTGTCTACTAACGGTTGACGTTGTTTGATCGTTCTTTCTTTTTCTGCCTTCTCTATAATCCCATCAGCTATTTTAATAGTTTTTTAGCGGTCACATTTTTAAAATGGAAGGGTATTTTCGTTCCGTATCATGACAGGTCCTCTACCGTGTGGCATGGGGATAACTGGCTGTAAGTAACTTGTCCTCTTCAATGTTAGAGATGCCAACACAATGAAAAGCAAGATCCTCCCCCCAGCACAAGCTCCCAGTAATGCTTCTGCTCTTGGACTTGATATTGTGCATGCGCTGTTCTATGAAGGTTGGCTAAAAAAACAAAAAAAATCACATCTCTTTCAAGTGATTTGATGGTTTTAAGTGCTATGTTTTGCAGGGCTCTCTCTCGGATTACCTGAAAGGAAACATAATAAACTGGAATGAACTCTGTCACATAGCAGAATCAATGTCTCGTGGGCTGGCCTACCTGCATGAAGATGTACCCCGTTGTAAAGGGGAAGGACACAAGCCTGCCATTGCTCACAGGTACGAATTAATCTGTACACCTCAACGTGTTCATAGAGATCCATTATGTGTTCGCCTAACCGGAATGAAGGGTAGGACATGGTGTGAACTGATTCAATAAGAACAAATACATATTTGACACACTTGGTTCAGATCATAACACATAGTTCCTCTGTTTAATTATCTCATCGTCATTTATTTTTTGAGTAAAAACGCATCTCCACTTAAGGGGACATCGCAATACTTTACAGTTTAACAATGCAACTGCATCTCATTTTAATTTGTTTGACAGGAAAAGCTAGAAGGAAGAGGTAAGTCTTACACCAAGTCCGAAACAGTGGTAGTGTAGATATATACCTGAGCTCTGAAGATGCCCACGAGAAGGCCTGCCCGCCCAGCGTAGCGTGCAGTACCCTTGGCACAGAGAGGCGGACCGCCACTGTGTACCTGAGATCGTAGCCAGTATCCCTCTGCATCTTCAAAAGAGACTGCAGACAGGCAGGCCCGTGACCATGCAACTTTTAAAGGCCATTATGGCCAACTTGAACTGAACCTAGAAGATTACTGGAAGCCTGTGTAGATTGCGTAAGATGGGAGTTATCTGCCCAAAGCGAGAAACACTTCTTGGCATCAGAGCTGCAGTGTTCTGCACAAGCTGGAGACTCCGCATCAGGCACACCGTTACTGTAGTCTTACATATAAGGCATTACTGTAGTTCAACCACATAGATACAAAGGCATGGACCAGTGGCTCAAGGTTCATAGATGACAGAAGTTTACACAAGCTCCAATTTAAAAAACAAAACAAAAATAAACACATGAACTTAACGACTTAGGCCTCTGGTCAAAGACGATGCCACGGTTACGAACTTGGGACATTGGCAGCGGCTGTACTCCATTGACTAGGGGCAGCTCACAAACCCACTGTCCCATACTTTGGTATCTTTTCGAACCCATAATCATTAGTTCAGGATTGAGCTTCAGCCAATTCAACTCTATCCATGCTGCCACCTCGTCTAGACACACAGTCCGTGTGGCAACAGGCAGCCCTGGAAAGAAACATAGATCTGGGTGTCATAAGCATATTAGTGGCACTTTAGAATGTAAAGTTATTATCCACAGATTTGTGTTTTGGTAATACATTGTGAGAGACACAGCTCAACCCCGTTATAGCGTGATCCCCTACAACACAGATCCGCTTATAACACGGTGTGAGCGTGTCGCCCGTTTTTAAAAGCTAATTTTTTTTTTAAAGCTTTATTGCTAATGGACGGATGGACACGCACATCACATCCCCCTGCCCATCACATCCCCCTGCCTGCATATCACCCCCCAACCTGCACATCACATCCCCCTGCCTGCACATCACCCACCCTGCCATCAACATCCCATCCCCCCTGCTCATCACCCCCCAGCCTGCACATCACCCCATTCTGCACATCCCATCCCCTTGCCTGCACATCACCCCTTCCTGCACATCCCATCACCCCTTCCTGCACATCACATCCCCCCTTCCTGCCCATCACATCCCCCCTGCCCATCACATCACCCCCCCTGCACATCTCATACCCCATACACACACCTTTCCCCCTCCCTCTCTGTACCACCGCCGGGGGGAGTCGAGAAGGGAGCTGGTTCCTGGCCGGGGACTTACACAGACAGCTGACATCCCGTCGCAGACTCCGTGAGATCCTCCCTCTGCTCCCATCCCCCCCCCCCCCTCGCAGACTCACAGTTTCTCTGCACAGGGCACAGCTGCTGCTGCAGATGCCAGGTAATGCTGTGTGGGGGTGCCGCTGCGACGCCGGCTTCAGGGAGTGCTGGGAGAGTTATCCCAGTTCACCCCCCCCCCCCCCTCCGGCAGACGCAGAATCCCTGATCACGGCAGCCATTTATTTATTTATTTTTTATCGCGATCCCGGTTATAACGTGGTCGTATCGGGTGGACCCTGAGGACCGCATTATAATGGGGTTCAGCTGTAGATATAGCAATGCAAAATATGTAAAGGACCATGTGGTCCATGTAGTCAGTTTGTGCACAAGATTTCAAAGGAAAAAGGTCAGTTCAAAGTTCTTGTAGCCGTATTGGTCCTGGAGAAAAGCACATTCTATGAACGTTGTAGTACCATTTAGCAGACCAACCTTCAAGTTCTTCACAGATACAATTCTAGATTACAGAGCTTTCACAATCTCATAGGTTTGTTCAAGTGTACTCGCTTAGCTTGAAGAAATCATGATGAATTCTGGGCCTCATGCAGAGAGCATCGAATTTTCAAATTGGCGAATTTCATAAAAAGTTGCTTTTTTGGAGAGTTTTATTCTCCATATGCAGAAATGTTCGAATTCTGCTATGTTTAACATGGATGCGTGTGGCGAGTTTAAATGGGAAAGATGCGCGCTTCAGAAATGTGTAAACAAAAAATCGCGCATTTTTTGTCCCCTTTACTATAGGCGGCGAGCGCCATCTTCTTGCCAACTTTTCCTGGCGCGGCAAAAATGAGAAAATCGCGCTATTTTCTTGGCGCGAACAGCCGCTACATGCCGTTCGTACCTCTCTGCATTCGGAGAATTTTAAAACTGGTGAGATGAAGGTTCTCGCCAGCCGCGCGGCGAGATTTTGAAATAGGAAAAAAAAATGGCGCGTTTTCCGTAACTCGCCATTTTCTGCAGTTTTCTGCGCGAAATTCTACAAAAAATGGCGAGATTTCAAATAACGATGCTCTCTGCATGAGGCCCTCTGTTTGCTAAAAGGTATCTCAACCGACACATAATCTGAAAGGAAAAACAATCTCAAACTTTTTCCAGAGAGGTGTCCCAGTGCTAATGACAGTCTTCGAAGCTGGCAAAACTCCTTTTCATCTTGGTTCCTTGGCCTTTTTTCTTCCAGTAGTATCCAAATTAGGTTGTAAAGAGAAGATACTTTGTCATTATAAAATTATGTGTTAATTGTTAGATCTGTAATGTGGTGAATTTAGGATCTTGGATACAAAAACCTGACTTTTTAAACTAACTAGAACAAACCAAACGTTTACTATATTTGTACTGAGAGCATCTACAGCACACTGCTAATTTGATATAATATGAGGCTCATTAGAGACCACATTTGCTGCTTAATGGAATGGTCTCCTGGTTACCAGCTTCAATTTAAGTGTAATTTATTTTGTGTGCGTGTTTGTCTAAGCATTTGTAGCACCTTGTCTCCCACCCTAAATTAGATCATGTAGCTACCGGTGTATTCTGGTGCATACCTGTGGGGGTAGAACAGAAGGCCTGAGATGTCGGCTATGATATAGGGAGACATCAGGACAGGCTCTCAGTGATGTTTTTCCGGTCAGTGCAGCGCCTCCAGCCCATGAGGATCCTGGTGCAGCCAGGATGAACCTCATAGGCAACTCTTCTTATAGTCTTAAACAGCAGACATCATACAGAGAGGATATAACTGGCTTTTATTAGTTCAGTACAGTCATCACAGGCTTCATTCCCAGAAGGCAGTACACCAGGCTTGAGGCCCTGAGCACCCCTCCACAGCATACATTACCCCTAACAGAGCAAGGCCTCAGCCCACTCCTGTCAAGGAGAGGCTCACTGCTGTGTACTCATAGCAGGGAGGGCAGCACAGAACTAACTCCCAGAAACACTTACTCTAACCTCCCAGGGGAGTGGCTTGTAAGCCGGCCTCCTATCAGTCATAGGCCCCCCTTGTAATACCAGGCTACTCCTGAACTGTGTTAGGTAACACACATATAACAATACAACCAGACCCTGCAGGGTTTTCTCCCAACACAGCCCTCTCTTTACTGGGACTTACACTGCTTGGGGTGGGCAGAGAATTAGTAGCCTAAGGCACCTTGGCTACACATTTATTTCAGAATTTCTAACATTAATTTATTGAGCCCTAACCGTACGCACCAATGACAAGATATTCAGAACTATACTACTGTAGCCTCCTTTTATTACTGGGGTCATGAGACTTCATCTTGTTTCTGAACATTCTTGCATGGCATACAGTTAGGGTGACCAGATTTTGAAAATGAAAAACCGGGACATTTTTTTTTTTACATAACAGTTTATTTATTGTAGTACACTTATACTTACGACCATTTGTCCTTGTTACATAGTTGTGTGTGTGTGTTGACCTCACTAATCGAACAAAAAAACCCAGATGTGAATGATTCTGAACCCCTTAACCAGTCTCAGGATGCCCCCTCTTCACAATTTCTAAAGCAGCAATCCCGCCTGGGATCTTACCTGATCTGCAGTCCCTCAAGGTACTATACTGGAGGGGAGGTGTTCCCTACCTGTCTTCCGAGGTCTCCCGTGTGAAACTTGAGTCAGATCTGGAAGAAAGAAGGGTAGGTTACTTCGGTGTAGGTATACAGCAGTTAAGATAAGACAGGGAGGGTGAGAGAGACAGAGAGGGAGACAGAGAGACAGAGAGGGAGAGAGAGGGAGAGAGAGAGAGGGAGAGAGAGGGAGAGAGAGGGAGAGAGAGGGAGAGAGAGGGAGAGAGAGGGAGAGAGAGGGAGAGAGAGGGAGAGAGAGGGAGAGAGAGAGGGAGAGAGAGAGGGAGAGAGAGAGGGAGAGAGAGAGAGGGTGAGAGAGACAGAGAGAGAGGGTGAGAGAGACAGAGAGAGAGGGTGAGAGAGACAGAGAGAGAGGGTGAGAGAGACAGAGAGAGAGAGGGTGAGAGAGACAGAGAGAGAGAGGGTGAGAGAGACAGAGAGAGAGAGGGTGAGAGAGGGTGAGAGAGAGGGTGAGGGAGAGAGAGAGAGACGGAGAGAGAGAGGGAGGGATACACACACACGGGTGCACACACGGGTACACACACACGGGTACATACACATACACACACTGGTACACACACACTGGTACACACACACACACACTGGTACACACACACTGGTACACACACACACACACACTGGTACACACACACACACACACACACTGGTACACACACACACTGGTACACACACACACACACACACACACACACACTGGTACACACACACACACACACACTGGTACACACACACACACACACACACACACACACACTGGTACACACACTGGTACACACACTGGTACACACACACACAGACACTGGTACACACACACACACACACAGACACTGGTACACACACACACACACACACACTGGTACACACACACACTGGTACACACACACACACACACTGGTACACACAGACACTGGTACACACACACACACACACACACACACACACACACACACTGGTACACACACACACACAGACACTGGTACACACACACACACACACACACACACACAGACACTGGTACACACACAGACACTGGTACACACACAGACACAGACACTGGTACACACACACACACACACACACACACACACACACACACAGACACTGGTACACACACACACACACACACACACACACACAGACACTGGTACACACACACAGACACTGGTACACACACAGACACTGGTACACACACACACACACACACACACAGACACTGGTACACACACACACACACACACAGACACTGGTACACACACACACACAGACACTGGTACACACACACACACACACACACACACACACACACACACACACACACACACACACAGACACTGGTACACACACACACACACACACACACACAGACACTGGTACACACACACACAGACACTGGTACACACACACACACACACACAGACACACACACTGGTACACACACACACACACACACTGGTACACACACAGACACTGGTACACACACACACACACACAGACACTGGTACACACACACACAGAGACACTGGTACACACACACACTGGTACACACACACACTGGTACACACACACACACACACACACTGGTACACACACACACAGACACTGGTACACACACACACTG
This sequence comes from Ascaphus truei, assembly GCF_040206685.1. NCBI lineage: Eukaryota > Metazoa > Chordata > Amphibia > Anura > Ascaphidae > Ascaphus > Ascaphus truei. Next base: position 448,488,468 of record NC_134484.1, read on the forward strand.
GTACACACACACACTGGTACACACACACTGGTACACACACTGGTACACACACACTGGTACACACACACACACTGGTACACACACACACACTGGTACACACACACACACTGGTACACACACACACACACTGGAGTACAGACAGAGGCAGCCACGAGCAGGCGGCTCCCCGCCTCCCCCTACACCCACCCCCGCGCCCATCTCCCGCACCAAGGGGGGGGGGTGGATAGGAGCGCTGGGACGAAAGGTACAAACTGCCGCCCCCGCTCCCTCCTCCCCCGGCGGGCAGCCACGGGTTCCCGGGCCAGAATGGGGGGACACCGCGCAGCCACCACTTCCCGCCCCCGCGCCCATCTCCCGAACCAAGGGGACCGGGGGGGAAGAGAGCGCCAGGACAGGAGGCAAAGGTGGAGGCAAAGGAAGAAAAACCCACCTGCTATCACCCCAGCGGGCAGAGGGGGGGAGACACCGCGCAAGAGCCAGGAGCCGCGGGCAGACACACACCACGTGTGCTCTGCCGCAGGAAGCGGAAGCCCGGCCCCCAGGCACGCTGGCCCTGCCCCCCCCCCCCTCCCCCCCCTCCCCCCCCCCCTCCCCGGCACCCTTCCATCCATTCCCACTTGCCGGGCCTTAGTGAAGGATGATGCTGGGGGGGCGGGGCTTAATGCCGGGACGCAGGGGATTGGCCAACAAGGTAGGAAACTGCCGGGGGGGGGGGGGGGGGAGGCATTAAAAAAAAATACTTACTAGCCGGGCTGCTGCAGTCTCCTCCTCCGCGCCGCCGCAGACTCGCGTACAGCGCACCGCAGCTTACTCGCGCACCGCCGGCGACAAAAAAAAACAAAAAACGGGGACACATTGAGGAAAATCCGGGACATTTCCGGTACACACAGAAAACCGGTACAGCTCCCGAAAAAACGGGACTGTACCGGCAAAAGGGGGATGGGTGGTCACCCTACATACAGTACATGTGAAAACTAAATTCTTTTTTTCACCAATGCTATGGGTTTTATGGACAGGCTGAACAATTGACAGTGGGGGGGAATGTTGCCAGTTCACACTACAGCACCTCCATTATCTAAAATGAAATTGTACTTAACACCCCTCTGTAATGGCTTACTAGTGCAGTTGGTGCCGGGCTCAAGCTGGGTGAAACTAATTTTCTCTGCTAACATGCTCTCTTTCAAAGAGATGTGTGTCAAATTAGACAATCCAACCATTTCTCTTTCTGTGGGATCATTAAAATCACCTGAGCTACCTCCTTTGTCTTAACTAGAATATTTCTGTGAGTATATCCACCTTCATTTATCTACCAGCATTTCCTTTTTCTTTCTCTGACCTTGTGACTTAATTATCCTTTCATCTTCTACCCTATACAATACTATATCCGAGACCCGAGTGCTGCCCATATTGCAATGCATAACCATTGATGGGAGCATTTGAGTTGTACACATTTGTTTATTATGAACTATATGTTTAAATATATCTATAGCATATACAGTTACTACAAAAGCCTACATAAATCACCAGCGTTCAATGCAATGGATAATTATTAGAGCATTTAAGTTTAACACCTAGCAGGCCAAGTCTTTTCAAGTGGTTGAAAGGCATGTAACCTAATACTGTATGATCATTCATGTGTGTCTCTTTCTGAAAGGATTAGTTTGACTTAATACCGTACGAAGAAACAAGCATTTGCATTGATGCACTATATTTTATGAGTTGTGTTTATAGGATATGTATAAGTACTATACATCTCTTTACAATAGTAGCTTAGTGGTAGTAACACTACATTCGAAGAGGGTGAACTTGGTTTGACCTTGAGTTGGCGCTCCTCTCAATTTTGGGCTAATCACTTTTCTACCTGTGCTGGAGTCACCTAAAATGAGTGTAAGCTCTTGGGAGGGGGGGTCTCTTGCTTACTGAATTCTGTGTACATGGCTGTGTACATTGTCAGTAAATATTTTCGAAATAAAAATAAACATATGGGCGGCAAAATCTCGTTAGGAGGAGCTGGATGCCAACTTGTGTAACATGGTGTGACAAGAAAAAATTAAGTCCTGGCGCAAATATCATGGAAAATACCTGTCCTTCCAGAGAAATAGAGAGTGGGAGAATGGAGTGTAGGACAGTCCTGTTTCCACCGTTTTTTTCTTTATGTGGAGTATTCTCTTATTTGTATTCTTTTGTCTCGATGCTCTGTAGGAAAAAAAGCACAAAAACAAAAAACCATTGCGCAGTATCTTCAGGGTAACGAATACACCTTTCCCCAGCCACTGGCTACTTACAGCAAACCTGTAGGGAACAGACACTGATTGGTATCTTTATTGCCGATTCCAGGCACCCACAGCATACACTGGATCACTTTGCTCACTGTCTTGTCTTCAAATATCTAGTGTAACACTCAAGAGTGCCTGCTTTAGTTAATGTCTCTCTTGTTTTGACTTTGTTCTTTTTCCACTTTCCTCCCCTCCTTCCTCTGAATCCTCTGTGCTTTTTCGCCTTGCTGGACGTTGAGCGACCTGTCTCCAATGGTGGTCCCCTATCTGGTCCTCCCTGTCTGGAAAAGGATCTTTCTCTCTGCGCTGGTCCTAAAGCAGGTTGCCCTTCATGTCAGTCTCTGGTAGGTTCCTGTGTCAAGGAATATAGGTCTCTGGGTGTCTTGATCTCAGCAGAGCTTTCTGCTCAAGACCTCTTTCCTCAAGACACCCAGAGACCTTGAAGACAAGACGGTGAGCAAAGTGATCCAGTGTATGCTGTGGGTGCCTGGAATCGGCAATAAAGATACCAATCAGTGTCTGTTCCCTACAGTTTTGCTGTAAGTAGCCAGTGGCTGGGGAAAGGTGTTTTCGTTACCCTGAAGATACTGCGCAATGGTTTTTTGTTTTGTGCTTTTTTCCTACCGAGCATCGGGACAAAAGAATAGAAATAAGAGAATACTCCACATAAAGAAAAGAACGGTGGAAACAGGACTGTCCTACACTCCATTCTCCCACTCTCCCTATTTCTCTGGAAGGACCGGTATTTTCCATGATATTTGCGCCAGGACTTTATTTTTTCTTTTCATATTGTCACAAGTTGCAGGATAGACTTGTTATTTTGTCCTAAGGCTGCCATCCCACAATTTTAATTTTAATAGTTGTAATTTGGATTGTATCACATATGTTTTGTTTTTCACGTTTATTACTTTTATCACATTGTAGTTTAGGTTGAGCGCACAGTGCAGTATATTTTCTAGCCATTGTGTAACATGGTGCAATCAATTTTGCTCGGGCTCTTTGCACACAAAACTGCAACATTTTACTGAGTTTTGCCTTACGAGCTTTAACTCTATTCACATTTCAAGAACTTGATGGTTAAGTCTTTCCTCTCCTGAGATTTTTGGTTGCTATATTTTTTCGTGTCCTGAAGAAATCTGTCGTTACCTTTAAATATTTTTTATTTTTTTATTTAGACCAAAAAATGCTTATTGTATGTCGTCTTTATTTATATAGCGCCCTTAATAAACATAGCGCTTCACAGTAGTAATACGCAACAATCATATAAATAACAAATAATATAAATAACAGGTCATGGGAATAAGTTCTTCAGACATAAAAGTAACATTTAGGAAGAGTAGTCCCTGCTCCTCCGAGGAGCTTACAATCTAATTGTTAAAATTCTTCACACCCCCCAGAAAAACAGCACCACATATTGCATATCTATAGGATTGTAGCTGAAGGTTTTGCACATGATGTTTATGTTCACTAAAACATTTAACACCCTGCAGAGATTTTAGGATGACTGCTGGTTAGATCAATAAATCTTTCTAAGATTAAAAGCAAACCTACACACCAGCATTCTACATGCTCGTCTTATATACTGTGGTGCTGGAGTGTTGTGCCTGCCAAACACTTGTCCTGTAGTCCTATTGATGCAGGGCAGCTATGAGCACATTTACAAGGCTTTGATTCTGCTTTGTCTGGTCCCTGGTGCTCTACTCAAGGTGAGGTGTGTTGTAGGATCCATTCCAATCAGTTCACCCGTTACTCGTAAGTCTATTCATATTTATGAAGGCCACAAATGCAGGCAGAGCTTTTCAAATGTGATAATGGTTCTGGACACAGGTGTAAATGGCTTGATGTATGCAGCACCCTTTCACACATTCATAGTGAATTGTTAGTCAAATAATAGTTTGCTCTGCTGAATATGTTTATTAACTCTCTAAGGGTTATTAAAAAAAAAAAGAACTGTATGAAAACGTTTAAGCAGCTTGGACATAGAACAATTGAAGGTCAGGTTTTACGGATATCTCTGCTTTAGCACACAAAAAATAGCAGTTATGAATCATTCTTGTACCTTATTGATACACCGCTAAGTGTCAAGATTGCAATCGAAGTGAAAAGGACTGATAGGAAGAAATACATTTGATACATTGGCAAAAATTGTGACTGCGTTGTCATTTCTTGTGACTATAATAAGGTTGATGCTAACAATGTACAAGTTGTATGTGGTGTTCGGTTGTTTAAAAATAAAATTTATTAGTGTATGTTTTCAAGCTGCCGTTTTTAAAAAAAATATATAAATGTTTTCCCCCATTCAATATGTGCATCAATATAATCTGCACACTGACAAGTGATTAGCTAAGCTGCAGATCGATCCGTTCTCCTGTAATCGATCGCTTGCTCAGGGCTATTTTAATTCAGTTCTTGCACAGCATTGTGGGCAATGTAGTTCCTGGAATATGATTGACTAGGTAGTTACTAGATACAATTGGTGCACTGCTAGTGAGAGGGTGGGGCTCAAGCCAGAGCCTATCAGAAGAGGAAGGGGACTGTCACTTTGGAAATGCTTCCTACATTAGAAACATTAAGAAAAATGTCTTTAAAACATTTTTTTTTTAAATAATGCTACAAGTCATTTCTCATAGTACAGAACTGATTTATTAAAAAAAAAAACACACGTAGGCTTGAATTGCATATTTAATGCGAAAACTTTGTTTTTATGCTATATTTAAAGAACTTATGTTTGATATAAGTTCAAGAATGTAATGCATAACTCAGCCATGTTTCTTATCTTAACAGCAGGGGTGGCCAAAAATATCAAATACTTAAGAGCCAGACAGAATTTTTAGGAGCCAGCGTTTTGCTAAGTTGGAGGGCGGTGGCGTTCTGACTACCCTCCCATTCGTCGACCGCTTTGTGTCAGTGTGTGTATCTGTCAAATACTGACTCAAACTCACTGACACACACTTGCCCCCCCTCCCCCGGTCACAGTGTGCATTGAAAGCAGGGGCAGGCAGAATACTGGAGTCCTCAGACTAGCTCCACCCCCAGACCTCAAACTAGCTCCACCCCCAGACCTCAAACTAGCTCCACCCCCAGACCTCCAACTAGCTCCACCCCCAGACCTCCAACTAGCTCCGCCCCCAGACGTCCAACTAGCTCCACCCCCAGACCTCCAACTAGCTCTACCCTTCAACTATCTCCGTCCCCAGCCCACACATGCCTCCTGCTCTCGGCTTCAGCTTCCTGCTATCTAGCTTTTCATACATTTACTACGCCTCTGAGGAACTCTCTTGCGAATAAACACAGTATAACTCCCATGTAAGTTAGGTTAATTTAAATATATATGGTACATATATTATACATGATAGCTGAAGGTGCGGCTCAGTGAGGCCAGGGAGTCTGGTTCAATTCCCGGTGTCGGTTCCTTGTGACCTTGGTCAAGTGACTTTATCTCCCTGTGCCTCAGGCACCAAACACACAGATTGTAAGCTCACCTGGGCAGGGACTGTGCCTGTAACATTCCTATGTGCTGCGTACCACGCATTATACTGTAATTGTAAAGCGCTTTGAGTCCCATTGCGAGAAAAGCGCAGTATGAAATAAAGTTGTTAACAAAATGTTGAGATATTACGTTTTTAAGCGCAGCTAAAATGACATAAGCTTGTGGCCCTTGTACTACAGAATGTTTTTTCTGATCTGGCCTCTCTGGAGAACTGGTTGAAGAGCCTTGATATAAATCATACTCCAGCCTTCTTTTGGAATTACAGAACCATTTAAAAATCTTAACTTCGGGGTAACTGGTGGTAGGGTATAGGCTCCTTAAAATGTAATATTATTATTATTATTTTTTTTTTTTTGATCCAATTTATAAAATATTTCAGTATGGTTTTTGTCTGTTTGTTTGTTTTAGCTTATTATATTGAATAATTCTGCTACGTGAATAAAATGTATGATGATAGTTCAATTATAACAATGACCATTACCAATTTTTTTGTCTTCTATTGCAGGGGAGCGCAATATATATATATATTTTTCCCTGCGCCCCCCTGCTGGCTGTCCCCCTCCTTACCTTGGCTCAGACGTTCTGGCGTCATGACGTTGCGTTGCCATGGCGACGCGTCACCAGACGCTGTCTGAACCAAGGTAATTAGAAGTTTACAGAGGCCTTGCAGCGGCCCCGGCATTAATTTAAAGGCCTTCGGGAAGCGTGCGGGGCCTCTGTAAACCCCGCGTCCCCCACTTTGCTCACCCTTGCTCTACTGTACAAATCCCCGGCAACCTCCCAAGGTTTCTACAAACCTAGTCTCAAAAAACTCCCCACAGTGCCAGCCAAAAGTTTCCGTAAACATAATCTGTTCTTAACTGAGGTTTTAGGTCAGGGGCGGCCAACTCCAGTCCTTAAGGGCCACCAACAGGTCAGGTTTTCAGGATATCCCTGCTTCAGCACAGGTGGATCAATCGTTGACTGCACCACCTGTGCTGAAGCGAGGGATATCCTGAAAACCTGCCCTGTTGGGTGCCCACGAAGACTGGAGCTGGCCGCCCCTGTTTTAGCTTCTGAAGAAATGTAATCTAACAATATGCTAGGAGTTATGCCCTGTAAAAATCAACCCATTTTATTTTGGGGATGATCTGTGCCCTACTTGCCTCATTCATTTCTTTCACATATGCTTCATGTGTTGTTGCTTCTCTCTCTCTCTTCCCGTTTAGGGATTTTAAAAGTAAAAATGTGTTGTTGAGAAATGACCTGACAGCGATTGTAGCAGACTTTGGGTTAGCAGTTCGATTTGAGCCTGGAAAACCCCCAGGAGATACACACGGGCAGGTAACTATACGCACAGCAATCAATCTACGTGTGCGAGCACCTCACCAAACATTATGTGCTATGCTAGTCCGTATTCGTACTGTGTGTTACACTAGCAATGTATTACAAGATGGAACCATGTCCTGGGCCTGGCTGTCTCCAAATTAGCCAACAAAACGGTCTTCAAAGAGTGAACGATAAATATGTGGTGTTCTGAATAATGTGGCTTCCTGCTATAACAGGAAATAGGAAACAGAATCACATACATTAGTGGCAGGGTTGCCACCTTCTACTGAAAGCCAACCCGGAGAAAAATATATAAATAAATATATATAAATATATATATAAAAAATCCCTTGCTTGGTGTGGTGCGGCAGCGGCATCTCCAGGCATCCTGCCGCAATTCCCCCTCCAACTGCAGTGAACATGGCGGCGCGGCGTCAAATGATGCCACATTGCCATGGCAACTGAACGCTACGCGGCCCCACGTTGCGTCCGGGTGCCTTAGCAACGCTCCGTCATTTGACGCCGCGCAGCCACGTTCACTGCAGTTGGAGGGGGAATTGCAGGAAAATAACAGAGCGTGCCGGAGACGCCACATCACCCCGCCCCCACATGGAGATTGGCAACAGCAGCCCGGAGGTAAGTGCCCGAAACCCGGAGAGGTGGCAACTCTGATTAGTGGCGGCTTTGGGATGTGTGAATAGGGCACTGCCTTATTATTTTTATGTTCAGTTAGCATATTCTTGCTTTATTGCTTTAGTTTTGTAGTTCCTGTGGTATATAATTCATTGCACTGGGATACTATCTTTTGTTTCATTTGGCATTACTGTTCTATATTCCCCAGGCGCATTTTTTTTATTTATTTTTTGGTGTTTAAATGCCACGTTGTGAGCACATTCACATGTCTCAGACAGGTCTGCATCCTGCTTTCCCCCCATTATCTTAGCATGCAATGCTTCTACTGCAGCCAGGAATTCTGGGTAATGACATGCAAACGAGAACAGTGTCAGCTTTTGCTTCTATAAACGTATGCCTGCCGTATTACACAGCTCTCCAGCATAGTCTGGGTTAACGTGTGTGTGTGTGTGTGTGTGTGTGTGTGTGTTCGTGTGTGTGTGTGTGTGTGTGTGTGTGTGTGTGTGTGTGTGTGTGTGTGTGTGTGTGTGTGTGTGTGTGTGTGTGCGCGCGTGCGCACACAGTTATTCATTATTACTGTAAACGTTATTGAGATCTTTTTGGTAGAATTTTAGAACTGAAATGACTTGCATTCCTTGACACATACAGTACAGTACATTTCGGCATCTTTAAAATGAGCACATACACACCAGCAGCGGCCATTGAAAATCAATAGCAGCCATTTAGTGTCATGTGCTTCTTGTATCACAAGATTTGTGCGTCACAAACCCCATGAGACATTGTTAAGCTTTTAGACCTCGCATGGGAAGAAAAAAAATGTATATTATTTTTAGCTAAAAAGAAGAGACTACTGAATCTAAAGAAAAAAACACTTGGGGGGATTAACATCTGCTCAAAGGTAGTGATAAATATACCTTGTTTAAAAAACAAAAAAGTCAGGTAAATGTTCCAAAACAACACATTTAAGGCTCTTATTGCTTTGACGGCTAACCTACCAGTTTAGTTTGAGCTGAAAACTGCTTATTTATGTAAAAACAAACAAAACCTTTTTATTATATTTGATTGTTATCACTAATAAGAGAACAATAGCATTATTTTTTTAATGTAGAATTTCATAAAAGTTAATTTGAAATCTACTATACCAGCAATGCAGAAAGATGTAACAATTGCTATGTTTGGACATTTTCTCCCTGCAGGTTGGAACCAGGCGGTATATGGCTCCAGAGGTGCTAGAGGGAGCAATTAACTTCCAGCGAGATTCCTTTCTCAGGATAGACATGTATGCTATGGGGCTGGTCCTCTGGGAGCTTATAGCTAGATGTACAGCTGCTGACGGTGAGTCTTTGGGGCCCCCTGGTGGCAATAATGTTAATGCATGTATTCTTGCTATATCTACTGTAACATGGATGGCCAACTCCAGTCTTCAAGGGCCACCAACAGGTCAGGTTCTCCAGATATCCCTGCTTCAGCACAGGTGGCTAAATCAGGATTTTGATCCGCCTCTGATTCGGCCGGTTCCTTTGGTCCTCGAATTAGTCTCAAAAAGCAAATCTCCAGTTTCTGATAAATTTTTTTTTTTAGAGTGCAATTCCAAATCCGTGGCTGGATTGTAAAAAATCCAGACACGGATTAATCCGCGTGGGGGGTATATCTCTCACTGCAAATTAATTAGTGTGTGTTTCAAACAAACCAGGCACGGATTATGGAATCTGCGGATTCTTAAACATCAGTCCAGGTTGTAGCCATTGGTGGATTTGGGTAGATCCGCATGGATTTTTTTATTGCCGAATCCACAGATTTATTTTGGTGGGTGGGGCCAGATTTAGCCCTAATGATGGAGCAGGTAAGAGGCCCTGCGCTCTCCCCAGCATCAAGCTTTGCTTCATTTCAAACCGGCTCTGGACACACACCCGGGACCTGCACCAACAGCTTTGACGTTATCGGTTATGGCTCCTTGTTTAATATGGCGCAAAATAAAACCGTTTATCTTGTGTGTAGCAGGTAGCTGACATTACCTCCCGATTCCCCGACAGGGAGGATGTTTTAAATCACAACGTATATTCCAAACCTCTTTAATTTATCATATAGTCTTTATAACGGTAAATCTATAATAATAAAATTGTGTCTGTCTGGGCACTAACTGCAGGACCATGAAACCTGCACTCCTGAAACTTTGTAGGCAGACTAAGGGGACCACAGGAGTGTGCACTTGTATGTTATGTTTGTATGTCTATTTAGAGAGGGAGAGAATCAGGTGAAACAACTTGGAATGCCCCTAAACGCAGGGGTCCAAGCAAAAAAAACAATGAAACAGGGTACTAAAGGCAAAAAAACCTAGTCAGGGCAAAACAACATATAAAAGAGCCAAGCACACCAAACAATAAGTCATTTAATGACTAGAAAGTTTAAAAAACAAAAAACAAAATTGCATCCAACGTTTTGGTGCACATGTACCCTAACTCTGATGAAGGTGCATGTGCCCCGAAACGTTGGATGCATTTTTTTTTTACTTTCTAATCATTAAATGACTTATTGTTTGGTGTGCTTGGCGCTCTCTTATATATATATTTTTTTTATCATTTATGTATTTTTATTTAAACACATTTAATTCTATGAGTGATTAAAAATGTCTTTCACAAGCAAGTCAGCCAGTGAGTGTTGTACCTTGTAAGCTATGTAACATGACATCATAATGCACATAGCCTGGTGGCAGATAAAAGAGAGTCAGATATCTATAATGTTTAGACAGAAAGCAGACAAAGAGGAAGTCAGTTGACGTGATGAGCAACAAGAATGCTGGAGAAGCAGAGAGACAGAAGAATTGGGGACATCATAAGGTTTTAAAGGAAAGTTATGGGGGGAGCCGAGGGGAGAGGTAAGGGGGGGAAGTGACACAATTTATTAGTGATTTTTATTACTGCAACCTGTGAGAAGCTGGACTTTGACCATCTAGTAACTAGCAATGGGAGGATCAAGCTGTGCTAAGAGGAACAAATACATTTGTAATACCCCTCTTTATAATTCAATTATGTGGACCAATAGTTTGGGCCTGTAGGTTTGTTTTTTTTTAATTATTATTATGAAGTGGGACACTTGCATTTATATGGAAAGAGGTAGACACATTGTGTTTCCACAGAAATAAGTGAGCTTATTTTGCCACCATAGAATGAAACGGGCCAGTGATATTTCCATCGAAATTAATATTTCTATATAAAAAGAGCTGTCTGGTGCCTTATATTTCATAGTTCTAGTTGTGATCAGATTATTCTAACTCTAGTCACTGTTCCAACCACATATACCAGAGACCACATAGTTCTTCTCACCTTGTGACTATTAACACTGCAATTACTTACTTGTGTTGCCCGCATTACACTAATAAAGCCTTACTTACGCTTAACCTATAACCGTTGACAATGGTTCATTATCCTAATATTGATTATATTAGTTAGCATAGGGTAATATATACCATCATTGTTAAAACACCAAAATATGAATGCATGTTAATGGGTCAGTATCTTATCTACATGTTATAACCCATTTCTATCATTTGCACCGTATCAAACTAGACGGCTATTTTCTTACATATACGTTTATTTGCCAGTTTGTTATAGTAATAATTTTTATGTTGGTATGTTTCATGTTAATGTGTTAGTGTTTCATTTCTCCTAGTCCAGTGCCCATCTAACATACCTAATTAATGTGGTTAATGTTTTTGAGCCTCAAATTAAAAATTCAAAAACTAGTTCATTCTCCAGGTATATTACTGTAATAAGAATGCAGTTCTTATTTTGAAACTAACATTTAGTTGATATTCTTTCCTGTTATTTCCCTGCATTGCATGCCAGTTGTCTATTGGCTAGGACATTGGTGGATTTGGGGGCTTCACCTGCACCCCCAACCTCTGGCCACCCCAACAGCCCGTTCTCCCCAGTACTGAGGGAACAAAGATGTTGTTGACGTGGATCATAGCTTCTTTCCCTCCCTCAGCTGCTTAATGACAAGTGCACTGGTAGAAATACTGTATTGGCCGCTCCTCTCCTGTGCTAATCACTAGTTCCCGGTGTAAGAACAGGGGCGGGACAGAATTCACCAGTGCGCCGGCATTAAACACTGGTGCAGGGAATCGCTCCTGGGCACTGTTGCAAAACCTCTCTTATAATTTCCTCAAAGTGCAGGTCTCCTATAAGACAGAGGTACAAAGTAGAGCTCTATTCACAAGTTCATAATGCAATTCTCAATTAATGTGACAGCCAAGAACAATGGAAAGACACAGTTTCAGGTCCTGATGAAAGGACCTGCACTTTGGAGGAATTGTTTGCCTATGTTGTCTTGGCTGCACAAGCAGGATTCTCCTCTTCTGAAACTGTCTCCCCGCACTTTGGAATTGTACTAAAACCTTTCTTATGCCTGTGCACCGTGTGCACCGTGTGCACCGTGTGTATGTGGGTAATGTGCAGGCCAACTTTATGGCGGTTCCATCGGTACAGTTGCACCAAGCCCTGCACTTACAGATCCCCACAACATTTAAACTGATTGCCGGGGGAGATTGCGGGAGCTCTGCAAGTGCCTCTTACCAACGGTAAGCTTCTCCTCCTGCTCCTCCTGCTCATCTCGGCATCTTCTGCTGGTGACGACGTGGAGTGAAAATGATGTGTGACGTCACATGGCGACGCGTTGCCACGGTAACTTGCCGCAAACAACAACGCCGAGTTGAGTAGCAGGAGGAGATGCCGGAGAAGGTAAGAGGCTCCTCGCTCTCCCCTGGCACCGAACCCCGCCAAACTCCCAGCCGGCCCGGTTAATGTGCCGCCCTTTTTTGAGGGCCGCACGTGTAGCCCTGGACGTTTATCATATTGTGTGTAAAACTGGAGTAGGGTGTAACAGCCTGACCGTCATCAAATATTTTGGGATCCACCACCAATGTAGAATTGTATCTTTCTCCCTCCCCTCCCCCCGCCATCACTTTCTCTGTGTCTCAGCTGTACCTCCCTTATCCTAATTGGTGACATTGGTGGAGAGAGCCATTACCTTCCATGAAAGCCATTAACAATCTAGAACGCCTAAACTACTTTAGTGAATAGTCCCCATAAACTTTTAACTACTTTTAAAGTGGCTTTTGTTTCTGCTTCTACAGCTAACAGGAATTATTAATTAAATACCAGATTTGTGTTTTCTAATGGCAATTTGGAAGGTCACGATGTATATTTTTTTTTTCGAAGTGATTGTGTTTTGTCCTCAAATGGATATATGGAGATACTGCACCTGTAATGCATGCAGTACAATGCTACATGCAGAGCACATCCTCCAAATACATTCATTGTGCTTTACAATCAGCTCCACTGTTGATTAATTCTGTCCCTTAAAAGTGTTCTGGGATCTTCGACTCTGGTACCGTTCTGTACAGTGATTTATAAAGGATTTTAGTCCCTTTTGAAGGTCAAACAGAAGGTTTAGAAAAGCATCTCTGCCCTGTCTCAGCACTGAGGGTTGTTGGTTGGGCAGCAGATCTCCGTCGGGCCATTGTAGCATTGCCTTGACGCTTTGAGTCATATCTTTTCGGAAGAACAACACTGCTTTTACGATAACTGTTTTATTGCAAAGCCTTACTTGTTTATGGGTCAAAGCCATGGGATATATTTATTTCATATACGTCAGGGGAGGGCCAACTCCCATCCTCAAGAGCCACCACCAGGTTGGGTTTTAAGGATATCCCTGCTTCAGCACAGGTGGCTCATTATTCGACTGCACCACCTGTGCTGAAGCAGGGATATCCTGAAAACCTGACCTGTTGATGGCCCTTGGACTGGAGTTGGCCTCTCCTGATACACATCGTTTAGTATCAATATACTTTGCTCTGACTTTGCAGCGTGTAGCCACTGTAATGTATTATTTATTTAGCCCCAGCCATGTATGAGACCCGTCCCATGAGACCTTAAAATAAAGAGAGTTCTAATACAATGAGTGCATTCTGAAAAATAAAAAGGTAGCTGAGAAAGAAGTAATTCCTTTTAATTGGTGCACACCCTGGTAATCAAAAAGCCTTTGAATTGAATAGCATTGATATGCTGCAGTGTTCCTAAAAGGACGCCTCAAAATCTACCGGTTATTGAGTTAATTAAAATAAATACAGCTGCAAGAAAATGCACCCAAGTGAGGCAAACCTCACCTGTTGTAACTACGTGGCTATGCCAGAAATAGTGGCATATTTGTGGCCACCGTGGAACTCGCATCAACTAGAAACAATCACTTGGAATGATATAGCGCTGTATCTAGTAATAATGTGCCCCTCACCATGACGGTCAAATAAAATATATATCAATCAGAGGATGGTTTTAAAACTCATTTTAAAAAATGGCATTAAGTTGAATAAAAAAGAAACGGAGAAAAAAAAAGTCACTTAACTAATATTACAAAACAGATTTATTTAAACAAATAAAAAAAAAACATAAGATGTTGCTGCGTTAAGGTAGAAGCTTCAATGTTCAATGTGTGTGTCTGTTTTTAATCGTATACACTGCCAGGTATAAGTTGTCATAAGCAGTGAAGTTACGGCGAGTATCTAAAATGTGGTTGGCACAAACACAACAATATAGTACGTACTAGATCACTAATGCAGCGCAATTATTTCAATGCCCAGATTCCACTGACTAAATGCATTTCAAATATTACTTGTGTGAAGAACGCTGTAAACTCTTTCAGTGCCCCATGACATTGGGGCCACAACATAATTACGAGCACCCTGGCGGCCTTGTGACCTTGCCCAATGTTATTGATATTTTGCCCCTTTCTAGGTGAATTCGGAAACCGCAGGCCTGTGAGCTAAGTTTGCGGTCAGAACCGCCTCTTCTGTTTCATGTGATCACAGCCCAGAACGCGCAAGGTCCATGGTACGTAGTACCGCAAGCCTTCTGGTGCCTAAAAGGGTTGTCCGTGTTTCTCGAACCTCTCCCCAGGGAATCGCAGGAGATTGTAGGACCAGATTTGAGGAGCAAACCATGAGTTACCACACTTGTATTGGGTGTTGGTTATTTCCAAAGCATGGTCTGACTTAAGCTCCTGAGTGTTGTGGAAAACTTGAGTTAAATTATGGCAGTGCAGAGTCTCTCTAGTAAAACGTTGTCATAAATCAAATGCAATCACAATTATTTTTGTGTGTTTTATTTATTTACCATTTTTTTCACAGTGCGCCAGAGTTAATGTAAAACAAAGCTGGCCTTACACTCAATAGCTTTCTTCTCTGCATATAACAGGGCCTGTTGATGAATACATGCTGCCATTTGAAGAGGAGATTGGCCAGCATCCGTCACTAGAAGATCTGCAGGAAGTGGTGGTCCATAAGAAGATGCGTCCCATTTTAAAAGATCACTGGCTGAAACATCCTGTAAGTTTGCAGATACAGCTCAACCCCGTTATAACGCGGTGCTTGGGGCCCAAAGAATCTCATTGCGATATAAGGGGATCGCGTTATATGTCCCTCTCTCCTCTCGCGCCCACCCCCCTCCTTAACCTTGGTGCTGACGTCACGACGTCACGTTGCCATGGCGATGCGTCAACTGAAGCCGTTTGAACCACGGTAAGGAGAAGTTACAGAGGCCTTCGCCGCTTGCCCAGCATTTCATATAAATGCCCTCGGGAAGCGCGGGGGTCCTCTGTAGCCCCCTGCGCCCCCCGCACAGAATTGAATGCAATTGTATGCAAATGATTTCTGTGATCTTACATGCGTGCAACAAACGTAAACTGTCTGAACAAAAAATTGGGAGCCACGCTTGCATCACGCTATAAGCGGATTCGCGTTGTAACGGATCGCGTTATAGCGGCGTTGAGCTGTACTATTAATAGCCTTATTTTGAAATAATAATAATGATTCTTTTAATATGTTGAGCACCAACTAGATATACTTTTGGCATCAAGCTATTTTACACTGCACCCCAAAATTCAGGCATGCTGTTTTCTGACCAATCTGTTTATTTATTTTGTGGTTAGAATGCAATTGACATTGTTTATGAAAGCATAAAACGTTGCCAGATTTCGTTTTCTGGACAAGAATTGTTAATACGGCAGCTGCTTACATTTCCGCCAGGATTGTAGTGGCCTAGAGCAGTCGTTTCCCAACGTTTCAGTACGAGGGACACATCGTATATTCTACATATTTTCGCGGGCGAAAGAAAAAAAAATCTTTTTATATATTTTAAAAATTAATGAATAAGTATTTATTTGGATCTTTTTGGTATATGAGTCAGAACAAAAGAGAAATGTGACAATTACAAAGAGAGGATGCCGTGCTTACACTGGGAAATGATATATAATGAGCAAAAATATATATATTTCAAGTTGCTGCGGGATGGATAAAACCTTGTGGGGGGCCTGATGTGGCCAGGAATATGACTAAGAATTTGCATACTGGATAAGTTTACTTTGCAGTGCGTTTACGTTTAATTGTTATTCCCTGCATGTAGGTATAATGTTTTTTACTCCGCTCAGCAGCAGTCATTTTGCGTAGTAACCTAGTTAATCCATAAAGAGAGATTCAGAGGAGAAGTAAGAGTTCAAACAGTGCTCATCTTACGTAGGACGATCAATCAGAAACCATTGCGTGATCAATTACCATGTTAAAATCACAGCAAGGTACTGCATGTATCTTAACATATTCAAAGTCCAATCATTAGGTAACAAACACAGTTCTGCAACTGACTATCATTGACTATATACTGAATGGGATATAGCATTTGTGATTTGAAATAAAAATACATATATAAATACCATTTTATGGAACATACTTGGAACAACAGATAAGTGACAGCCACCTTCCCTCCTTTAGCAAACTGCACCTTAATCTGGGATGTGAGATTCACACCTGTACACACTTGTATCGATTTGTCAATTATTTAAGTGATTAAAAAAATAATAATAACATAATCCAGCATGTTGCACAATAATTTGAATAGGAATGCACTACATTACCCCCCCCCCCCCCATTCTGTTTTGTGTAAACTGAATATGCTGCTATCAATGGGAGGAATAATTTGTATAATAATTGTCAGATAAGATTAGAATTACACTGGACCTGACGTAAATAGCATGCAAGTGGAACATTTAGTTTAAGGGTGGTGGATTATCAATGTAATTGGCTTCCTTACAAAGAATCAAACTGCGATCGTGAACTTTCCATTTTATCACCCTGGGAGCACAGGGGGGATAACACACAAAGCTATTTGCCAGTGTAAGGGTGTAGAAACATTTTATATTCACTTTGTGAGCATGGAGGTTCCTTCTGACCGTACAATTTGCACAAAACAGTGATTTCAACAAAGTATCTTTAATTGGTCAAATGTACTGTTTGGTTACTTGCATGTGTACATTTTGGCAGTTTTAACTATGGGCATGTATCAGGTGGCACATGTAAGTTACTTTGCTGTACAAATATAAAATAAAGTACTCCTCGTTCATAATACGAGCGGTACTCATTTTGTTTATAATACAAAAAGTACCACCTTGTTTATAAAATATGTTGGACAACTGATATACTAATCCACAAAACTGACATTTTATTGTGTCATTCTGTGTTCTCAGGGGTTGGCACAGCTGTGTGTCACAATTGAAGAATGCTGGGACCACGACGCAGAGGCTCGACTCTCCGCGGGCTGTGTGGAGGAGCGCGTCTCTCAGATCCGCAAATTAGTGAATGGCACTACCTCGGACTGCCTTGTTTCCATCGTTACATCTGTCACCAATGTGGACTTGCCACCCAAAGAGTCAAGTATCTGAGTCCAGGTTACCTTTGTCTTTCCAGACTCAGTGGATTCAAAAACAACATAAAATACTAAAAGAAACACATGAATGCAGCTGCTATTTTATCTTGACATTTTTTTATTATTATTATTTTTTTTTTTTGGATTGGATCAATTTTACCAGCACGTTCTTCTATTGTATTAAAAAACCAATGGACATCTCAGCAAGCATTCAGGTGCCGACTAATGAATGCTTAAAGGTGCAAGTACTTCAGAACCTCAACAAACTCATTTTTGGATAATGCTGTCTTGGTTTCTCTCGATAGCAGAACTTCTCCGAAGAGGACCCATAGGAAACAACCTACTATCTTTGTTAACAAAATGCTGCAAACTTTGTAGAAAGCTGAAGACTGTTACATAAGATACACCTTCCTCAAACGGGATTCCCTCAACACAACGCTCTCATCATTTTTTTTATAAACCATCTGTTGTGTCTTTTATGGATCTAACGGGTGTCTTTGTAACATGTAGAGAAACTTGGAAGAGCGTGTTCTCTCTTTTCTGACAGTAAAATAATTGGGAGGTTCTGTGTATGGGTGGGCAGAGCGAACTGGCATTGCACTTGGCAAACCATCACTTGCTACGGAGCTACTTCTCAGGTAACCATTAACAAGGGGAAGGATGCGTTTCTGATGCAAAGCATTGCCGCAAAAAGAGGGTACGGAGAAAGCGAGATATCGGTCCTTCTATTTTTCTAGGACACCAAACGGTGAAAAGGAAAATGGCACCCTGGTGATATGGAAGGCAATTATATGCAAACCTCAATCAACAAAAATGAAGTAGTATTGTACATGAAGAGCAGAGGGGGGTATCAAGATTTCCAATTCGGCTGCCTATGATCGCAGCGTCGTTCATCAGGATGTTTTGTGAGCGCCAACACCTCTGCTAACTTCACCTAAATAGAATGGGTCATCTGATTAGCTGGTCATCAAGTTTTAACGACCAGTACATCTGTGGGGTGAGAAGTGTTCAATTGATTAAATTAGACACAATCGACATTGTAAGGGGGTCTTTCTCCGTACCCTAGGATTAAAAAAAAAAAAAAATTTAAAAAACTAATTTGGTGCATACTCTGAATACCGATGATATGTCATAACCTTGCTCAAGCCAGTGAATGTCCCTGATGCTGCTGATTCAACACTTTGGATACGTTTTTCATCTGCAAAACAAGCAATGTTTAAAATAAAAAAAAAAATCCATGCGCATACAACTTACTAGCTTCCGAGGTTTAACGTCTTCAGTGCTGGGTGAGCCTGTAACGTGCAGTCGAGGTCTGCCCAGCACATGGAGGTGTTAAGAATAACAAGAAACTTCATGACCATAGACCACCTCAAACCAGAAATACCTCAGAATTTTATACTTGTATAAGTTTTATTATATATTTTTTAGTTGTGTTGTCTTGTAGTAAGTATATTTTAATGTAAGTTGGCTTTTCTGACAAGGGAGTTTAAAAAAAAAATGTAAAAAAAGGAGAAAAAAAATAATTTTCCAAATTTTTAGGAAGTGCTACCTTTTTTTTTTGTTTGTTTTTATAAGAGCACCATTGTAAATAATTGTACACATTTGTAGATGAACTGCCTAAATAAGATAACTGGGTATCATTCACTCTTGTTTGTGAGGTTTCCACTCTGTTGTTGTCAATTTTGCTAAAAGACAGTTGGCCTTTTTAAACCAATGAGGAAATGTTCAATTCCAGACTGCTTCCTCCCTGGCCCGGCTTCTTAGGCCTCGTCCAGGGTGGGTAGAGGCGCGCTGGCCCCTGCTCGGCCATGCTTTTCCTGGCCGGCTAGGTGCGTGCACATCTGGGGGCGCGGCCTCTACGTCGCAGAGATGATTCGCCCTCATTGGGCGAACCACTCACGTGACGCGCTTGCGAGCGGCACATTCAAAATTGCGCTCTCGGCAAGCGGCCGAGCAGGCGCGGCCCGCCCGCTCGCGCAGGCCACGTGCATTGTCGCAACATGTCTAGCGTGAGCGCGCGTGCCCGCTCAGCACCACCCTGGACGAGCCCTTAAGTGTTCGGGAAGTCTGATATAAATTGCTCGGATGACTCTTACTACTTAAGGCGCGGTTCAGGCGAAGCAAAATCTTTCATTTGCCCTTAAAGTTTGTATGCCATTTGTTTTTGGCCTTTTGCAGGGGGCGCCTCTTTTGGATCATTGCCTGCACTTTTCTGAACCTAAGTGGCATTAAAGAGAGACATTTACGTTTGCGTAAAGCTATTATCTGCTTTTTGATAATCTTTACTACACGAATGCAAATATGCAGTAGCAACGTGATTTTATATATATATATATAGACCGATTTAATATTTTTTAATTTCTTGACAGGCTTTTTTTTTTTTTTTACTAATATTGGTTGCGTCTTAGAAACACTTTTTAAAAGGAAGCAGTTGAATATATGAAATTCATTTGATCATATTTATTTGTGATGGTGAGACTTACTGTCACTTTCCAATTAAATTCATGTGGTCCGCTTTCCTCCTGTGACTGAACTGAGCTTTGCAGCAGTTGTTTTTTCTCTTAAATCACTACTTTTTCTAAGAAGCTTTAAAGTATTTATTGTAAGTGCCATAATTGATTTAATAGCCTTCTATTACAGTGTATGTCTTTTAGACATTCTATTGGTTGATTTATACCTTTACTGCAGGAATTTTGCATGTTCTGTGAGCAAAGAACTTTGTACTTTTTTTTTTTTTTTTTTAAATCTTTTTAATAGAATATAATCTATTTAGCCGATGATGTGAACCATGGGTGGTCAACTCCAGTCCTCATGGGCCACCAACAAGTCAGGTTTTGAGGATATCCCTGTTTCAGCACAGGTGGCTCCTTCGAAGACCTGACCTGTTGGTGGCACTTGGACTGGAGTTGGCCATCCCTGATGTGAACCAAGTATCCTCCTATCAACAGGGGGTTTAAGGTATTTAGCACATTCTTGTATAAGAATCATTTTAATGTATAATAGTGTTATCCTTGAGGAACAGGACTGTCAAAATGGATTTTAAAAAAACGTTTTGTACCCAGCACCAATGTATTAACAGCAGTTGAGCATTTTAGCTTTATTAACTTCGGACAAACTCAATCATTGGTTTGCAACTCCCCTTAGTGCTTAGTGAAGTTTTTCATAAGGAAAATCTATTGGCACGGGCGATACGAAAATGGGACTGGCAGAAGTTGTAAGAAAACCTACAAAATACTCTGTAGTGAAATCCTGATCAATTTTGGATTGTTAAATCGGCGTTTCCACTTCTTGGCACTTGTGTGTTCTTGTGCAAATCCAGCTAAACTGTGACCATTAAGGGAAACAAACATACAAAATGCTAAGTTATCTTCAATTTAGTGAAGCCGACAGAATAATGTGCACATTAGTCTTATACAGGAATGTGCTAAAAAGCACCCCTGCATGCAGCACTTTGGATAGAATATTGACGTCTCATCCAACGTATTGAAAGAAATGTACACACAGATCGCAGAACATATGCTCTAAAATGTGGTCTTAATTAGGTACAAACGGGAAAATAAAACCTAATTCACTTCTACAACATTTTTGTAATGTCAACATGTTTAAAGCCTTTTAGATACAGCTCTCCTAACCATGTAGATCGGCTTTCCAGGAAAGGTCCACTCACAAGCAATCACAAACAATGCTATGCAACTCTATCCACAGTAGGTTGCATTCTAACTGGAATCTTCTTCAAGGCTGCGCTGCAGAATGTTCTAAAAACAAAATTGCAAGTTAATAGAAGTGGACAAAAGGAGTGTCCATTAGTGGTTATTATTTCATGTGTTATGGCATTTAAAAAATATATATATATTGACATTCTAGATTCTGAATGTAGATATATATAGATATATATAGATATATTTTTTGGAGTCACTTAAATATTTCTCCTTTCATTGCAAATGCTTGGCCTTCTCATTTTCAATGCGTCAGTAGCTATTCGTGCCTGAAGACAGCCAGATCATACCCGTCTTGGTAATCAAGATAATCAAACCAGTTATGTAATATGGCAGGGATGCTCAACTCCAGTCCTCAAGACAACCCCCCCTCCTCCCCCCAACAGGTCAGGTTTTAAGGATATCCTAGCTTCAGCACCACCTTTGCCAAAGCAGTTATATCCTTAAAACCTGACCTGTTGGGGGTCTTGAGAACTCAAGTTGAGCATCCTTGTCATGGCATTGGAATTTAAGACTGAACTTATAAGGCAGCAGGGAGTACTGCAGCTTTTAGGTTTTTGTGTCCAAATCCATTGTATTTGAATGCTACAGTCCAAATCCTAAGCATGTGATCTACACAAGAGACTAACACTTAGGAAGGTCTTTATCTTCCTGAGATCTCACATCTTGTAGTCGTGTATTGTTATATATATTTTGATGACCACACACTTTCAATACAACTTAATTGGATGTTACTTGTGCCTTTTAATTGTCTCGTTCAGGAGTGGCCAACTCTGGTCCTCAAGGGCCACCAACAGGCCAGGTATTAGGGATAGCCCCTCTTAAGCACAGGTGGCTCAATCATTCTGACTGAGCTACTGGTTGAGCCACCTGCGTTGAAGCAGGGATATCGTTAAAACCTGATCTGTTGTTGGCCCTTGAGGGCTGCAGTTGGCCACTCCTGTGCTAGTTTCTACAGAATGGTTATCTTTTAGCAGTGGAGCACAGCTGTATTGTAATGCAAAGTTCTAAGTACTGTAGATGCACATCCTGAAGAAGTGTAGATTTCTTTTAGGCTGTAATGCCTGGACCAACCAATAAGTGTTCTTCATGGGTGTTATTATACTCGGTAGGTTACACAAAGCTTTCAAAATATCACGGGTCTCTTCATGTGTACACACGTCAATGCACATGGGGAAACCCTTTGATTCTCTGTAATAACACTTGCATCTATGATTATAAAGAACCATCGTGTTGCTCCATAAATATGTATATGAAAAACAACGCTGTTGCACACCAATTGTCATCAAAAATATAAAATACATTCTGCAAAGTAGAGTGTACCATAAGGCCAGGGGTGCTTAACTCCAGTCCTCAAGACGCCCAAACAGGTCAGGTTTTAAGGATATTCCTGCTTCAGCACAGGTGGCTCAATCAGTGGCTCGGTCTTTGACTGAGCCACTGATTGAGCCACCAGTGCTGAAGCTGGGATATCCTTAAAACCTGACCTGTTCGGGCGTCTTGAGGACTAGAGTTGAGCACCGCTGTCATAATGAATAGAGGATTTGCAATCCATGCCAGTAACATAGCAGGCCTGGATACACCAAAAGAATACACGCATATCTGTAAATGTATTAGGATATGGAATCAAACAGAATCATTTTGATTGTATGCTTTTTTTAAATGAAACTATTTTTTTTAATGCTCATGACTTCTATTGATATACTGTAAATGTACTTCATATTTCCATTACCCAATTAATTTATTTTTGTAATGTATATGAAGGGATAGGGATGTGTTTTTTTTTTTTTTTCCATTAAAAAAAAACACTTACCATTTTTATGAATTTGCAATATTCCGGCTTAGTAGTACATCGTGGAGCGTATTATTATATATATTTTTTTCAGGTATTGCCTAAAAATAAATAAATGCATCGAGCCGCAGCCCAGGGATCTGATTTTTGTAAAAGTTTGAAAACATGTACCATAAACTGCGTTATGCAGAGTAGGACGAAATAGAGAGGAAGCACTCTCTCCTTTTTCGAAGAACTCCATTTGAATTATTTCAGTAGAACAAGTATTGAAATGTAAATAATAAAATAATGTATTTGTTTGGAAGAGAAGGCGGGGAGGGCTCCTAATGTCCTATTTCATATTTTCCAGGTTACGTTAGCCTGATTGCGGTGCATTTTTCAGTATTCTAAGCGGGGCTGTGTGTGCATTTCAGTTGCTGTTATTTGTTTGGTATTCCTTGATTCCAATGTAATTTATAAATCAATGAAGATGTATAGGATTTTAGATGAGTGTTCTTTTCCTGTTACAAGCTATAAAAAAAAAAAGCTTGTATTGGAGGTGTCTTCAGCAGATACAGGGAAATAAATACACACTATTTGTGAGATATTGCTACATACTGTTTTTAAAAGCCATAAGGAACACTTTTTTTTTTTTTTCCTTCAATATTTTCCTGAAAGCGAATTTCTTTAGCATGTTGTTTTTTTCCCCCCTCTTTGGGCATAGTTTTAATATTTTGAACTGATTTGCTTTGGTCATTCGGGCCTAGTTTTTAGCCATGCCCTTCAATAAGACTATGGAAGAAAGAAATCGCTGCTCACGTTCACCCATATATTTTGTTCTAGTCTAACGTAAAGCGGTTTTATTCTCCCCATGCTTTTCATATTTACACAGTGATTTGTTACATTCACTGGATGAATATTTAGCCCGTTTTCCACATGGTTAGATGTCAAATAACCAGTGCATTTAAGTCCAAAAGAATAATTGTTAAATAGGAGCACCTAGCAATAATTAACAATGACAACAGACGTTGTGGATGTTCATCATTCATATGCAATAGAAATAGGTAAAGTATTCCTTTATTGACTTTTAAAAAGAAGTGTGCAGCAATTGCCTGAAAATGTACATGCTTCGAGTGCATTTGCTTGGTAAACTAGTTTTATCTATGAACCTACTTCTTGCTGGACTCTTCTACAAAAGTAATAACTAGTGTCTAAAGTAATATTTAGTTCAGCTCTTTGTCCAGTCGCATGTCTCTCATTGACTTCTGCTTTTAGATCTCATGGATTAAGGTGAAACCCTTAAATCCTTTTATCCTTTCCATTTCCTCTGTGATGGAACACGACATGTTTTAAAGTTGAACACTAATATTTGTGCCTTTGTTTCATTGGAAAAACAACTGCTGTAAGCGTCTTAACGTTTAGAATTTTTATTTTCAATTTTACGACTGAAACGTTTTTTTTTTTTTTTTTTTCAATACCATTTTCCAACTTATTTTTGGTCTGACTCTTGGGATCCAGCTATTTTGTAAACCAATTACCTCAAACTTCATGTTAAACAGTGTTGCAATCTTGGTATTTTTGCCATACACGAAATAGAAAATGTCTAGGTGTAGGCTTCTTTAAACAAAATATATAAATTCTGATCGAAAAAGTTTTCTTCTCCCCACATCAAACAAAAATAGTCTAAAGTTATTAAATGGCATTATGTCGGATGTATAAAGTGTTACCCATAATGTACTGCAAATTAGAATATTTTTTAGTATTCTAACAATCAGATTCCCGCCAAATGATAATGGTTCAAGGGCTCACTTATACTGTATATTAGACCAGGTAAATACAATGGCAAATGTTATCACGGTGTCATGCCCACGTCTTTTATTTATTTATTGGTATATTGTGCAAAAGGAAGAATTTGCGAATGTAGACAATGAACTGAATTACATTTCACTAGCTGATTTTTAATTCTATAATATTCCCTAAACTGCGATAGTTCTTAAAGGTGCAGCAAGACAGCTAAGACCCTGTTTTAGTTTGCTGGGGTTGCTTCTTCCTTGTGCTGGTGAAGCTTTTGGGAAACATGCTTAATCTGGCACTCCAAAAACCAGAAAACAAAACTTCACGTTCTTAATTAAGACATTTCAACTGAGCTTTTGGAAGAATTCCCCCCCATTTATGTGAGCCCAGGGAAAAGCTCTTCCCAGCGTAAAGAATAGAGGCTTAAATTAGTGGATTTACCAGATGCTATATTTGTACTTGGTAAAGGTGCAATCCCTGATAATTTATTAGTTAAACAATGTTTTCGTACTCTGACCTTTCAGGAAAAGATTTGTATTCATTGTATGGGGATTCTAACTACAGTATATAGTTTTATGACTAAGCATTTTAAGAGATTCTAGTTTAGTTTTCTTTTGTAGGCATACACCAGCGATGACTATTTCCTCCACAGGAAATCATTGTTTTGTTTCCTAATTTGAATGCGTAACAATTCAAAAGTGAAATTAAAATCAGGTTGAATATTTTCAAGTACTTTTCCTTCTGCTGCATCTCAAAAAAAGGTTTTGGGGGGGGGGGGATTGCACCTTTTTAGGGCCTAAACTCTTCTCCAAGTAAGAGAATAAGTTAAATATTACAATTTTTTTCATGCAGGTTATTAACTTTTTATCATCCGTATGTATACTGGTGCATGCTATGAGGAGTCCCAACTATTCATTACCTTCTACATTATTTTTGTGTGCAGGGGGTACTTTTTTTTTGTTGCCATTTCTTAACTAAATGTTTCTATGAATCAGGAGGAGAAAAGTTGGCTTTGTCAGTGTTTGAGTATGTGTCAAACGTTTATGTAAATAGTGGTACTTTGATTCTTTCGTTAAAGAATCTGGTCCAAAGGTATTATAAACTCTCCCATCATGGAGAGACATAAGATGCCAGGAATCTCTTTGAGTTCCATGTACATGTTCAGCAATGCTTTAAACTAAAGGCAAGTTACCAGGCGTTGGTTACTGGCATCTACATTTCAACTACGTCCTTAATCCGCACAATGCCATTTTAAAACCTTTCAAACCATCAGTAACGTGCATGTTTGTCTGGTGAAATTTCTGAAAAGAGAACCTCAATGTTAACCTATAACTTTATCAGGTGCCCTAAAGTTTTCAATATTGTAAGACTGACTGCAGATTCAGTTTTTTTCTGGAAGCACATTTGTGAATGTAACATTTAACATAGTCCATTTAACTAGCACTGTACCACAGACTTATGGAATAATTCTGGCATCCACAGAAATCTCGTCTCAAACTATTCATGTGAAAAATATTTACCACCTACCTGCTTCTGAACTACTTCACAAAAATTGTAAGGTTACCTTATGCTCTTTAATGAGCCCATTTTGATTTGTACTTTATATATATATATTTTGGAAAACCTGTTGTTTTTTTTTGCAGAATGACACAGTTGTTTTGCTATCTGCAGTATACACAGAGCAGCTTGGCAGGGATGGTCTTTCTGATGGTTAAAGAATTTTAGTCCTTGGTTCTAGTTCACAAAGTACTGTTTGAAGACGAAAATATGTGAAATGTAAATGTTGTAGGTTATATTTCACTATTGTAGCTATAAAAAAACATGTAGCAGAGATAGCTTGTACTACTGATTTAACAAAAGTTATGCTAAAGTACCCTGTTTAAAGAATTATATATATATATATACCTATATATACAGTTAGGCCTGTTGCTGTAACCCATTTTGAATTGATGGATTTTTTGATGGATATATTTATCTATACCAAAGTGATGTGTATAAATAGATATGTCTAGATCTCTAAAGCATATGTTCATTGTATTGCAGTTAAGAAATGAAGGTGTTTTTGAGAGAACAATGTATCATAGTTCCTACATTTGCTGTGGATCTTTGTCCCTTTTTACTGTGGTAAGTTTAGAAAAAGAGTATCGAGTTTGAAATTAGATCTGCCAAGTTCCAGGTTGACTGGTTGAATTCTCTGCACTGGGTGCCAGGATATATCATTATGAATGTAGTATTTGCCCTGTGTAAAGCAGCCACACCATAACCAATAGGAGGACATTTTAGAAAGGACTATTTCAAGTTTATCTTTTTGTATATGAAAATGAACAATAAATTACAGGTAAATATTGATCAGTCTGAATTGTCTTCTTTTTTTAACTTTTAAGCTCTTTAATGTTGTCGTTTTGTGTGGGGTGAAAGAAGTTACAGTATATGGTACCTAGGGTTGCCAGGTGTCCTGTATTGAACCGGACTGTCCTGTATTTGGACACACTTTCCAGTAAAAAATTAGAGGTTATACTGGACATGTATGTGTCCGGTATTACCTCTCTGGACATAGTGACCTGACCGGCTTGGGTGGAGGGGAGTGCAGGATTTCCCGGGTAGGGAGGGTGCAGGATTTCCCAGAGCAGGGCTTTTGCTAGGGGGCTGGGCAACTTCCTCCATCCTGATTGGCTGCTGCTCGGTAATGCAGCCAATCCGGAGGAGGTGTCAGAGTATGGGGGTGGGGCCAAGGAGAGGAGGAAATGGCATGGAGCAGAGAGAGGTGTGTGTGTGTGTGTGTGTGTGTGTGTGTGTGTGTGTGTGTGTGTGTGTGTGTGTGTGTGTGTGTGTGTGTGTGTGTGTGAAACACATCGCATCTTTCACCATTGTGTCCAGTATTTTTGGAGAAGCCAGCTGGTAACCCTAATGGTACCTTTCCGAAATCTTCCTCTGGGGGCTAAACTCTGAATCAAACCCCAAACCCATAGAACCTGCAGTTCCCTCCAGATCTAAAGAGTTCTTAATTGTATTTTCATTTAAAAGGGCCCAAGTTCTGCAGCAATGTGTTCACATGTCAATTTATCGTGTTCATGCTAAATTACTGCCCTTTACCAGGCAGCAGCTGTTTTTCACACAGACTTTAAGGGGCCTTTTCTCTGGTAACGTAATGTCACTGAGCGGGGTTTAGCAGCCATTTTCGTTTTAGGCTCTTGACTCATTTTTTAAAACTAAAAAACAGTTAGGGAGCAAAACTATAAGTGGAATCGGACACTTGGATAGTTTGAGTAAGGAATTTGTACACGTAAATAAATTAAATAAACATGCTTGAGGAACTGCACCTTTTTAATGGGCATTAAGCAATGACTGACAAACCTACAACTTGCCCATGTGCTGTTTGGTACAGTCAGACGTCACTAGCGATTCAACTCTGCTCCTGCGGCTCAAGTATGAACAAAATTCCCACCTTGCAAGAGCCTCATTAAAACGGAAACCGGGTAGGGCAGGTCTTGGGTGCTTCCTGCAAGCAATGCATTGTGGGATGAGCATCGCTGAGTGCTACCCAGATCTCAGATGTGCCCAGACAGCCGCAGTGGCCTTATCAGATTAAGCAAGCATTCTCTTAAAACAACTGTTTAATAAGCAAATTAATTGGTCTCAGAGGGCAGTCTCAGATTTCCCGTTAGGGCCGGGCCTAGGGCGGCAACATTTCTGGGGTGTCAATTTGCTTTTCCTGTTGGGCCGATCGGACCTAGTAGGAATGCACTTGCCTGTGTCAGCAGCCTCCCTTTCTGCAGCACTCCTACTCCTTTGGAATCCCAGCGTCAAATGACATCACGAACGCGGCATCACGTACATGTACGTACATCACGAACGCGGCATCACGTACATGTACGTACATCACGAACGCGGCATCACGTACATGTACGTACATCACGAACGCGGCATCACGTACATGTACGTACATCACGAACGCGGCATCACGTACATGTACGTACATCATGAACGCGGCATCACGTACATGTACGTACATCACGAACGCGGCATCACGTACATGTACGTACATCACGAACGCGGCATCACGTACATCACGAACGCGGCATCACGTACATGTACGTACATCACGAACACGGCAGCACGTACATGTACGTACATCACGAACGCGGCATCACTTACATGTACGTACATCACGAACGTGGCATCACACGGCGCCTAGTTGCCACGGCGCCGTGACATGCTGGTGATGTCCTCGGTGTAACTTGACGCTGGGATTTCAAAGGAGCAGGAAGGCGGCAGGAGGTGGCTGATGCAGGCAAGTGCATCGGGGCAAAGTACAGTAGAAGCAAATCTTTCCATGTATCTTTAAAGATACGGAGAATTTCCTGTGTCTTGAAGACTGACTCTCCATTTCTCCCAAGAACAGTAAGAAGTAAAATAGATTTAAATTATGGTACTAGGTTATCTGACCAAACAGGTTCTAATGGGGGATGACGCTCAGTGTGGCCCCCCCAGGATGAAAGCCAGTTTCCACATTATATATACTAAAGATATGAAACATTCAGCCAGATTATTAGAGTTGAGTACCTATTAAAGATCCATGAACCCTTTTGAACTTGTTCATAAATTTTTTTGGGGGGGGGGAAGTCAAACCCATTTCTATCGCGCTCCCATCAAAATGATAAATTGGACACAAATTAGTCTGCTGGTGCTCTCTGCTTGTGGGGCATCTCCCTGCCAGGATCCCAAGGTGTATGCCAAGTCCTCCAAGAAGAATTGGGGTGTACGTACTTTCATGCAAAAAATAAATAACGTTTGGTTATTGAGCCAGAAGTCCAAGCTTCTCTATTTCAATCTGAAACTCACCCGCCCTTTTATCCAATGTACCCAATTTTCCAACTCTGTCCATGAAATGTCTGTGGATTGACTGTATAACCTCTGTTCATTTAATGTAACCATGTATTGTTATACTGTAACTCTGTGCCCAGGACAAACGTGAATACGAGAGGTAACTCAATGTATTACTTCCTGGTAAAACATTTTATTAATAAACGTTTCGGC
The DNA here is from genome assembly GCF_040206685.1 of Ascaphus truei. NCBI lineage: Eukaryota > Metazoa > Chordata > Amphibia > Anura > Ascaphidae > Ascaphus > Ascaphus truei. Next base: position 448,518,242 of record NC_134484.1, read on the forward strand.
CCGGCCTCTCCTCTTACCGTGCACCCCATAACTGGAACAATCTACCGGAGACTCTCACAGCCACCACCAGTCTAAGTTCTTTCAAAACTAAAGCTGTCTCACATTTTTATCTGGTCAGTAACTGTTAGATACGCCTATAATATACTGTATATTATCTCTAACTGTGCATACAATGTCTTGTACAGTATATCATGTATACCCTGTTCACTTATGTAACTGTATTTGTAACCATGTATTATTTCTCATCTTAACTCTATACCCAGGACATACTTGAAAACGAGAGGTAACGCTCAATGTATTACTTCCTGGTAAAACATTTTTTTATAAATAAATAAGCACAACCCTTTTTGAAAAATTCAGGACATTCACTAGCAAAAAAAAAAAAAACTTGTAAAGATTTCCCAGAAATCGCCACTGCCAAATATTTTATTTGGAAAGCACCTTTACTACCATTTGCAAAAGTTTGTTCCCTCTACGTTTGTTTGATAACACCAGGCGGATTATTTCTTTGACGGAAAAGGTGCTTGATAGCGCTCTAACAAACCCACTAAAGTGCATAAAATTATAAGTGCCAAAATATAAGGACAAATTAGTGACAAAGCACAGTGAACTAAGGTGCTGAAATATAAGAGGCTTAACAGACACACTCAACCCTTGGTATAAGACTGTTTCAAAAGTCTTGCATGTAGAATTCTTCCAAAAAGACCAGAGGAGCGCAGCTTGCAGCCATGTAAAATAAAAAGACATCACATAGTGTAGAAATGTCATAAAATAATGTGATAGTAATGTGACAAGCTCACCAATGGCTACTCACATGAAAGTAGCAAAAAAGGAGCAGTCATCCAACTTAGAGGGGTGGATGTTCCCTGTGGTTAGTGCAGCAACTACCAGCAACCGATCTCCAAGAAAGAGAAAAAGACCAAATAGTGTAGACAGCAAAAATATTTTCTTAAAACATAAAACTGTACAAATGGAGGCTTACACTTAGGATGATAAAAGACAGCGTTGTCAGCAGCGGGTGGCGGGTACACAGTGGGTCGCGATCTCCCTGTGTACCGTGTTGGTCTCTGCTGTTTCGGAACGCTCCCGCATCCACGCCGGTGGCCCGCATCACTTCCGGTGCGTCTGGGACTTCCGGGCTCTGTGGTGAGGGCGCGTTCTCGATTTTCCCTCTGAATGTTGGTTGGCTGGACACTCTACGCGTTTCGCCGTCTAGGTATGCGGCTTCGTCAGGATGATTTCTTTGAGACAGGTGTTCAACACGGCCATATTTTAGCACAAACCGTTTTGGGATTTACTGGTATGATTTTTCCTATAAGGGGAAAGATAAACATTTTCTTGCAACCATTTTTATATTCGTATAGACCTCCAAAGCAGAACCCTTCTATACGTTCACTGCTGTTTGCTCTTTGTATTGTTTGCTGGCAGTAGTGAGGGTTCTGATTATAATCCAAATAGAAAACATATTACTATGACTGGAGCGTCACTGCACAATGAAGAGCCGAGGTGCATTTCACACCAAACGCAAGGGAATGTGGGGCAGACTCTGTACAGTCTCAAGCATGGGAGAAGTCACAAGAATTTGAGATAAATGCAAAAAAAATTCTAACATGAAGGAAAAAAATATTATTATATACTTCTATATTATTATATAATTAGATATTATATAATTATATCATATAGTCTCTCAAACAGCAATGCTGATGCTGACGGACATAGGAAAATAAAAAATGGCCCCAGGCTCGCAGAAAAGTTGTGAAAATGGCACTACACAAAACTGGAATCCCTCTAAACATGCCAAAAGGCAAAAAATCGAAACCAGTGGAGGCTGCAGACGTCTTCAGAAGAAGGGAATGGAGCCTGAGAGCGGTGGCTATCTTGGAGAGTGTGAGTCAGAAATAGCCTCTCCAAGATGGCCACTGCTCTTAGCCGCCTTCCCTCTGCACCAAGGGGCAGTGTATGTCTGTCAGCTGCATGCACTTACAAGGGGATTACAATTAGACATGCAGGACAGATATCTGAACAGTTTCCGTTCAAAATGAAACAAGACAGGGTTGTTGTCCCCTATTTCCCCCTTTCTTTGCCTTCAGAATTGAACCCCTGGCCAGAGTAATCTGTAGCAATACAGATCTCTGAAATTAAGATTAAAACCCGAGATTACAAATTAAATTTGTTTGCAGATGATATTATGTTGACTATTACTAGCCCACACATATCCCTCCCCACCCTTTATACATTTTGAATCGTTTTGAAAATGTCTCAGGTTTCCAGGTAAATACAAGTAAATTGAGAGCACTTAACATCAATCTTCCCCCCGAGTCGGTTACAATGGCATCGCTAAATTTAAACTTCAAATGGTTAAAGCAAATGTGTATGAGACGATGCACAAGCATGGGAAGAAAAAAGTAGTAGCTGGACTGTTCAAAACAGGTACAAAAAAAGTTCTTTGACGGCACATAAAAACAGCAAGGGGAGAGAGATCCCCTCTGATGCGTTTCGCGCGACGTTCAAAGAGTGAAAAACATACAATCATCCCTAAAATACCCATGATACCCCTGTTCCGTAGCTAATAGAAATAACATATATCAAAAGCTGCCCCACACCTTTGGCTTATATGAAAATCATATGCTTACAGATGAGGGAGGTTACAGATACCTCAGGTGTGGGGCGGCTTTTGATATATGTTATTTCTATTGGCTACAGAACAGGGGTATCATGGGTATTTTAGGGGTGATTGTATATTTTTCACTCTTTGATAAAGCGCGCACGTCGTGCGAAACGCATCAGAGGGGCTCTCTCCCCCCTTGCTGTTTTTATGTGCTGGAAAAAATAACTTTTTTTGTACCTGTTTTGAGCAGTCAAGCTACTACTTTTTTCGTCCCATGCTTCTGCATCGTCTCATACATCTTTGCTACATGGACATCTTAAAAGACTGGCGCATGCTGACGGCTTAAGAAAAAGACTTTCAACTGAGTGAGTACAAATTTATTTCAATTACTCACTAGCATTATTGTCTCTAACACTCAGCCCACACAGTACAGTGCAGCTTAACAAATGTTGTGCCTTGTGGAATAGGCCAGTTGACCTGCGTGCTAAGTGTAATATTTGAGAACACAACAAGTCACAGGTTAACAGGACTCAGTTATTCTCAAGTGTCTCTGTGAGTCATATTCTCTGTATACTATACCGTCTGGGATTCATTACCTCAACAATATAAATATTGGAATTTGCCTCAGGAAAGCATTGCCTGGGGGTGTTTCACTCCTATTTCTCTCTTGTTCAAATGGTTAAAGAATACTATTAATTACCTGGGAATCAAACGAACAAATTCATATTCGACTCCCTATCAAGCCAACCTCCCATATATGTACCAATCCCCTAAAAAAAAATAAAAAAATCTTGCATCGTGGTCTCGCTATTTGATATTATGGATAGGTTGGATATACTGTATACATTAAAAATTACCTTTCTCCAATTTTTTTAATTTTTTTTTCCATCTTTTTAGAGCTCTTTCTATCCTCAGAGCTAAAGATTTGCAGAGCCTACAGAAGATTATGTTCTGTTTTGTATGGAAATGGAAGAAACCCAGAGTAAGTAGAAAAGTGAGATACGCCCCAAGTGGAGAGGGTGTCTGGCAGTCTCCTGGCTACAAACCTATTACCTAGCCTTGCAAGTAGCATAATTGGTGGCCTGGCATGTTTTGCCCCATCAAGTCACATGGGTTGAAATAGAGCGCTCCTTCATGAGGCCCTTCCATAGCTCGGCTTTGTTGTGGCCCCCACAAAAGACCAGGTTCGTAAATAAGACCCTACCAAACAATCGCCCATTCTCTGAAAATTTGGGACAGGGTTAGACTTGAGAGGTCCATCAGGCAACATGCCTGTATGTGAGCTCATCTGCAGAAACCCCATTCCCCCCCCCCCTGGCCTTAGTGGAGAGCAGTTCACCAGGTGGACTAGGAATGCACAATCTATAGGACCTGATTCGAGTTTACAAAATCAGAACATTCGCAAACCTCAGAAGCTAAAGTGATCGCGAATACAGTTTTGAAGATTTATCCAGATTAGGCACCATCTTTCCAAGTGGTACTCCCAGCGACCCATAGAACAAAGCACAGCTTTTGAGGATCTGTTCCTCTACCCCTTTCAAGAAATAGCTCATTTCACTCTTCTACATAAATATTCTTCCCAGCATGGGTGACTGAACGCATGCATATCAGGCAGTTGGAGGATATGGGCGAGAAGCTAGAAATACAGGAATTGGTGAAATAATATGGGAAATAATATCTAGTATCTCGGTAAACATACTAGTAAAAGAGAATACTGTAGCTATAAACTTTTATACAGATCGTACCTGACACCGGCCTGAATACACGAGTGCCACACACTGACATGTCCACATCTGGTGGCAATACCCAACAATTAAAGAGCTGTGGTCTGGTGTTTGAGCTTCTCAACGACATTGGGCACAGCATTGGTAACGTCCCCATGGGAAGCAATTCTTCATAGGAGGCCTCCTAGGACCAATGGCAGGTAATGAACATTGATTAATCACATCCTCTCGGCAGCAAGGTGTACCTTTGCAAAGAATTGGAAGGGGCCGACCCCTAGACACCCTGCAATCATTAACAATGTGTGGCACATCATACATCTTGAGAAGCTTACAGCTTGGCTCCTCAAATTTATGATGATCTGGGAACCCTGGGTTACAAAATAGGAGCACCCGTCTTTCGACAGAGCTGCCTTATCACTGTAGCTTGTGACAGCGTTACAAGATTCACATGTTATATAACCTCATGATCATGGGTGTTTGCTATGTATGGTTTGATGTTTATAGATATGGTAGTGTAACTCCCCCTCAATGGGGTTACCAGGTTACTGCGAGGAGTTAAAAGTGGGATAGTATGTGATGGGCCCCACCCTGTGTTACCATGGGGATACTGATGTCAGAAGGGATTTTGTAAGATAGGGAGAAGGGTCTAGAAGTTAGGTTCCAGGAAGGCAAGATTAGACTCGGGGAGAGTAGATAGGGATGTTCATAAAGTAATAGCATAGACCAGGCACCCCTGGTTTATTATGTTGTACATAGAGGCAGTGCCCCTTTAAGTTAGGATCCTAAAAGAAGGCTATTGGAGTCCAGAATAGCCAAGAGATAGGAAAACTGCATGTCACAGAGGGCCTCAAGAAAGAGGGCTCCCGGGTGTCGGCGGATCAGCTGTAACTGCGGATCCAGGAAAGAAAGATACAGCGCACACCCAGAGATCAGTATTCAAATATATTCAAGTAAAAAAGACAAAGTATATCCACACTAACAATTGGGGTAGCATGAATGAATAAAAAAACCGACGCTCGCCATGAGGTCCTGGATGTAGGTAAGTGTCCACTGCAGGGCTCCGCATGCTGGAGCAAATATCCTTGCTGAGTACCAAGATGTCGACATTTCCTAGTATAGTGCGCCTCAGGATCAAACGTGCATGCAACGGGTCCTGGTGGGCAGCCAACCGGATATGGTGTAAGAAGAGGTGTGTAACGTCACTGCTACGTGTTTCGCACAGCTGTGCTTCTTCAGCAAGTGACGCACACACCTCCATATAACTCTTAAATACCCCTTTGGGCCAATCGCAAAGGAGCTTGTAATAACCACAGGAAAAAAATGGGTTTTTTTTGCCGGTATACATAAATCGCAAAAAAAATGGAGGTACTTCTACCACATATGGAAAGCTTAAAAAAAGATTAGTGCAAACTGAATTAATAAGTGAGGGAAGAAACGGAGGGGAAATTTGGTAAAAATGTGCAGTAATAATCAATATATGATGGAATCGGTATCAAAAATGTAACTATTGTATGAAAGCATATAACAATGAGAAGGTAAAGGGAGTTAGGGAAAATTAGCTTGTAACGTCATAGGGAATAAATAAAGATAAATATTAGGGGGTCAATACCTCCATATTAATGAATACATGAAAAACATACCATCAATAATGAATAGATAAATCAATAAGAATAAATACGCAATGTATAAAAGGAGGGGTATATATTGCCACATATGGAGACAGAAAACCTCCAATGTTGTAATAAACCTAACCCATTCATCTGGGCCACTTAATGCATAGAAATCCAAATTCATATACTGTACAGTACTGTGTAACATTTTCCATTAATATGGATATAACTTCACAAATATTGAAAGGAATATTAAACCACACATAAATAGGGGAATGAGTCCTAATATGGTTGTCAGAGTATATTAAAAAGATAATATAGTCCGAAAAGGGGAATAGTGAAAACCCCTGTGGGGTATGCTAGGAAGGGAAAAGATGAGGGACATGGTGTATTAGTAAAATTACCATTACCGTGGACCCGCATTAATATTGCTCATCCGTCTGTATGGAAGTGGCAGTTCTCAAACAGGCCAAAGGTATTGGGTCACTTGAGAAGGACCAGCCAGGATTACCCTATGTGCCTAGTCTAACCAAAGTAATACCAGTGATGATCCCGAAGCAACAAAGGGGGCCGAGTCCCACACCTAATTAGAGCAACATAACTCCATATTAGTGTTGAGTGGGCACTAATGGAAGCACCGTATTCATGCATGTCTGCTGTAAAAACAGAGCACACCCCATAAAATTTTGTTCTCAAAATAAAAATCTAATTAAAAAAAAAAAATGCAGGTTTGTAAATAAAAGAAAAAGATTGATGTAGCACCCCTGTGGAATACTACTTACAGGCAGAGGGTTAGCTGCAGGTATAGCTACAGTGCATCACCTCTAATCATCACATGGGATAGGATGATATTTTCCAACCTTTATTTGGTTAAGTAAACCAATGTGAAATTCTAAGCAATCCCTATAATAGCTCGTCTGTGATCAGATGCATTGTAAGGAACCCCAACCCTCTCTAATAGCGTCTGAGATCAGATGCATTGTAAGGAACCTCAGCCCTCTCTAATAGCGCGTCTGTGATCAGATGCATTGTAAGGAACCCCAACCCTCTCTAATAGCGCGTCTGAGATCAGATACATTATAAGGAACCCCAACCCTCTCTAATAGCGTCTGAGATCAGATGCATTGTAATGAACCCCAGCCCTCTCTAATAGCGCGTCTGTGATCAGATGCATTGTAAGGAACCCCAACCCTCTCTAATAGCGCGTCTGTGATCAGATGCGTTTTAAAGAACCCCAACCCTCTCTAATAGCGCGTCTGTGATCAGATGCATTGTAAGAAACCCCCAACCCTCACTAATAGCGCTTCTGTATTTGGTACAATTTTAAAAGGACCTGAAAATTACAGGGAACCCTTTAGGGGTGCCCGGGGAACCCAAGGGTTACTAGGATCCCAGGTTGAAAAACACTGGATTAGGCAGAACCTAGCCACACCCACTTCGTAGAAGGTGCTTAGTCAGAGGCGGATTTGAAAATCCGCTGCCCCATGACCCTTACCTGTGGCGGCCGCCTCTTTGCTGCCACCCTCTTCTGAACCGCAGTCATGTCATTTGACGCTGCAACATCGTGTTGCCACAGCTAAGTGTCTTCCTATCAGGCCCGAGAGCGCGGCAAATGTATATGGAGGCGGACATTTTTGCCGCCCTAGGCCCGGGCCTAATGGGAAATCTGCCACTGTGTCTAGTGATGTCATTAGATAATGCTACTAACTAGGTCATATCCCTCCCCTAGTAGTCATAGTGACATCACCAGTGATATATATATATATATATATACACACACACACACACACACAATATATATGTAGCCCCCTTTCCCCATGACACCTTTACCTGTGGCTCACAGAAGGCCTAAGCCTCTGCCGCTGGGAGCCTGGGGTGAGCTCTCGTTCTCCTTGGTACTGCGGCTCCACCTGGGAGGGATCCTAGCTCCGCAAGATAACCCCTCACAGGAACTAATACAGTGATAGTAACACATACACACGTATGATATAACCGTTTACTAGCACGATAATTATAATAATAACAATACTATAACACAACCTCCCCACAATGCAATGACACAACACAATGTTCACACCCTGGTGGGGTTCCCCCAAAGTACTGAGGTGCTCTGGGCACCTAACCACCCTGGTGTCCACAGTGCAATGCCCACCCGAAGTGTGTGGAGTAGCGCTACCCCTGTGTGAGATCGTTGGTGCATTTGGGATACCTCCCTGGGCACTCCTGTATGCAGGTGTCACCGTCAGCAAGGGATCAGTCTGTTCCCAGGACGTGGGGCCTGCAAACCCCTCCTCCCTTGTTTTCTCTATTTTCGATTGTATATTGGGGAGAAAAGGTTATCTCCCCTGTAAGATGTTTGAGCTGCGGACCGTTGACCCCTAGACGTACACACATTATGAAGAAGGGGACACAAGGGTTCCCTGTATTTGGTAATATTTCTCCATTTATTTATTTTTTCTATCAGGAGTAATAGAATAGAATATCTTTAGAGAGTGCCCGGGTACCTTTTGTCCATAAACCCCTCCTCTCGCCTTATCTGGTCCACCGCGTGGGGCGAGCTCCAGCCGGAGGGTCTCACCGTGATAATCTATTAGTGCTCTTGTGGTCTGGTCCCAGACCGCAGGCCGCAGATCACCGTGCGGCGTCCTGTCACCGGTGCACTAACAGTACTCAGTACTAATGAGAAGTGTCCCTATCTGGGGCCTTCCCCACAGTATACAAACTAGAGGGTGGTTCAGGGCCTAAGGGTCAAACCTAGGCCTAGTCCAGGGGAGCTCGGCTCCCTGGACAATAACTCAGTGGTTGTTCTCCTCCTTCAGATTGAGAGCGCGCGCTCCTTTTCCGCCAAAGACACTCTCCTATTCCCTTGCTGTCTCCCTAAGGCTCCTGGGACATGTAGTCCCTTACGGAGCCGTCTTCTAAGATGCCACCACAACTCAGGGTGCTGCGCATGCGCATTCTGTTGTGCATGTGCAATCGCAACATCGCAGCCGCAACTCACTTCACTGCGCATGCGCACGGCACTCAAGATGACAGCCCTCGCTTGCCGGGTATGCCGCCAAGCTCCGGCGATCCAGTCGCCTCGCAGCCGTCCTCCTCCCCGCACCAGAGGTAAGAGGTGACCTGGCTACATCTATATATATTTAGATGTAGCCATGTTTCTTTACCTCCTGGCCCGTGGGGTAGGGATGGCTGCAGCAGTTGCCAGGGTGCCGCCTGAGCTGCGGGCAGACCCGGCAAAGTGCAGTGACTCTGTGGGTGGGCTGCAGCCATGTTGGGAGCTCTGTGGTGTACCCGACAGCGGGGGGCACCATTTTGTTTGTGTGCGCATGCGCAGTAGCGATATATACAACTGACGCGCTTCAGAATGACCAGGCAGTTGGGAGCAGGACGGAGAGGAAGAAGGTAGTGTCCAGGGAGCAGTGCTCCGCTGTACTAGGCCAGAGTTTCCCCTGGTCCAAGCTAGGCCCCGACTCCCTGTAGATTGTGTGTGCTGCAGGGAAGGCCCATAGGTAGGGACGCTTCCCCAGTACTGCAGTGTCAGGGACATAGAGACAGATGCTGCGCGGTGACTTGTGGCTTGTGGTCTGGGACCAGACCACCATCTCCTAACAGACTCTTTATGTTGAGACACTCCAACTGGAGTTCATCCCACGCAGAGGCGGACGCCTTCGTTGGACGGACAGGACCAACATACGTCAGTGGATCAGATGGATACCTTGTGTTGTCCAGCGGTACTCAGGTCCTGGAATGCCTGGGAAGGTATCACCATCTAAGTGCACCAACAGCCATACACACACACTCTGCTACCACATTCACGATGGGTGGGTTTGACTCTGTGGACACCGGGTGGTCAGGTGCCCAGGGCACCTCAGTACTTTGGGAGTCTCACCAGGGTGGCGTTATTGTGTTGGAGGTACGGTATTGCAGAAGTTATATGTGTTGCCAGTAAAGCTAAACGATATATCACTGTGTGTATATTTTATTCTTTACTGTGTGTTCCTGGGAAGGGGTTATCCAAATGCGCTTGGATCCCTCCCCAGGTGGAGGCGCTGTCATAACATAGATCATGACCACCCCAGGCTCCCTGCAGCAGAGCATCAGGCCTCCTGTGAACCACTCAGGTAACGCACCACAGGTAGTTTCCCTAGACACGGGGGAAAGGGGGCTACAATATATATATATATATATATATATATATATATTTATATAGTTCTCACCTGTAAGCTCCTGTAGCCCACACTGACCGAGGAATTAAACTGTACCTGTGCCCAATGTCCATTTGCATTTCAACCGCTCATTTGATGTCTCTGTTGCTTTCATGCAGAGTATGTCTATGTACTTTAAGAGTTCAATGGTAAAACCGGTCTTTTTTTCCTCTATATGTGCTCCAGTAAGGATAAAATAAGGAATCCCCTCCCCCCCCCCCTTATTCTATGCATATGGAGTGTAGTTTAAACTACTGCATTATTAAACTGCCCCCCTTCTCAGTGTGGGGAACTAGCTGCCTTAGCCTCTTGACTTGGACTGTGTGTGATGGTCACTTTATACAATGAAATATACAAACTGGATAAAAAGAGGAAGACTATTTGTAAAAGCAAAACACGTCTTACGTTTAAAGCCTCGGCCAGGTAGGGAACGGGTGCGTGTGTGCTGCACACTGCTCGGCCAGGTAGGGAACGGGTGCGTGTGTGCTGCACACTGCTCGGCCAGGTAGGGAACGGGTGCGTGTGTGCTGCACACTGCTCGGCCAGGTAGGGAACGGGTGCGTGTGTGCTGCACACTGCTCTGCCAGGTAGGGAACGGGTGCGTGTGTGCTGCACACTGCTCGGCCAGGTAGGGAACGGGTGCGTGTGTGCTGCACACTGCTCGGCCAGGTAGGGAACGGGTGCGTGTGTGCTGCACACTGCTCGGCCAGGTAGGGAACGGGTGCGTGTGTGCTGCACACTGCTCGGCCAGGTAGGGAACGGGTGCGTGTGTGCTGCACACTGCTCGGCCAGGTAGGGAACGGGTGCGTGTGTGCTGCACACTGCTCGGCCAGGTAGGGAACGGGTGCGTGTGTGCTGCACACTGCTCGGCCAGGTAGGGAACGGGTGCGTGTGTGCTGCACACTGCTCGGCCAGGTAGGGAACAGGCGCGTGTGTGCTGCACACTGCTCGGCCAGGTAGGGAACGGGCGCGTGTGTGCTGCACACTGCTCGGCCGGGCGATTGGTGGCCGGCTAGGTGCGCACGTGTCTGGGGGCGCGGCCATGATGTCATGGAGCTGGTTCGCCCTCATTGGGCGAACCGCTCTCATGACGCGCTCGCGAGCAGCAAATTCAAATTTGCTTGGTCGGCAAGTAGCTAAGCGCCGAGCACGCGCGCCCGCTCACGCTGGCCATACACATTGTCGCGTGTGACGTGAGCGCCCCCGCCCAGCGCCACCCTGAACGAGGCCTTAGGCTACGCTTATGGCGACGGCAGGCTATGGTCGCTGGAAAAATCAATTTGAGAAGACTTCCAGCGATCGCAAGCAAGCCGCCGCGTTGTGCTTACTATAAGGGCTCGCTCAGACAGGCTGCTATGGCAGCTTGCTAGCGTGTAACGAACGCGTGGCGGGGGCGTGTAACGAACACGTGGCGTGTAACGAACGCGTCACGGAGCTGGTGGTTCGCCTTTATTGGCTGAACCAGCTCGCGTCACGTGACTGTAGCCCCAAATGTCAATTTGGGTTGTTCCGGCAAAATGTCGCAGCGACAGCGCTGCACTTTGCCGCCGGTGGAGTTTTCAGTTTGAAAACCCAAATTTGCGACGGACGTGTGCGCATGTCGCGTCGCTTTCTGTCTGAGCTCAGCCTAAGCCACACAAAGGCAGCAATGCATTTCTTTTGACACGACATCGTGTCGCCGGCACTATAAGCGCAGCCTTAAAGACATCAGCTCGTTCTTGTCTGACTGGGTTTCCTGCATAACATGAGGTTACCCTTCATGTTACCCCCTTCCTGTTATATGTACTGTACTCCCGATCCTGTGTGCGCCGCCTACCCGTGCGTGTCACCGCCCTGCCAGCTGACACCCCGCCTCCTCCCCAGCATGGCCGGATCTTTCACCTCCCGCATCCTGAGCCCCCGCTTTCTCGGGGGGTTTGCGCTGGGTGCAGCCGCCGGCAGCGCCTCCTGCTTGGCCGCCCTGCAGCTGTATGACTGGAGGACACCGGAGCCGGGGGGTGAGACCGGGGCCGCGAGACGCGGTGGAACGCCGCCCTGGTACAGGAGCGCGCGGGGATGCAATGCAATTCAATTCAATGTGTGCGGGAGGCCCCTTCCGCCAGTGAAGGGGATCTCTATCTCATCTTCTGTTTGGAAAGTAGTGTCTTGCAGCCACATGCAATCAACACCGTTGGTGCTGCAGCCTCCCTGCGTTTATACATGTTTACATTGTGTATGCATAGCCCCCCACCACAAAATAGTTCTTGCAAGCCTGATCAATTATACAAGACTTATTTTTGTGGAGGGGGTGTTTTTTTGTGTGTGTTTGTATCTCTAGCTAGATATGTGGTATGGCTAATACACCGCTACCAAGTTTTTCTCTGACAATAATATACTTGCAAGCTCTGAGCTGACTTTATTCTTCTATTCTTAATATTATCCCTTCCTCCTGATTCCATTAGATCCAGTTAGAAAGCCTTTTCTGGAAGAATATGGATTTCCATTGAGCGGTACAGAGGTTAAACTATATAGTAACCACGCTTTGTCCTACGACCAAGCAAAGAAAACACCCAGATGGGTGCTGGAACATCTCTCACAAGACAAGACTGTTGGTAAGTAGGTATCTTATTTGAAGTCAGTGAGAACCGTGTCACTTTGATCTCCGATAAAGGTGAACTAAATGATCACCCTCCGATCTGCATCCTTCCCCCTTACTCCCTAACTGACTGAATAACAACGCAGGAACCTGCAAATTGAACACCTCATTGCCAGCCAATTCCAGATGGACTGAACATTGCCAGGACATACCCTGCAGTGTGCGTTCCGATCACTGGCACATCTATGGGCACCTTTAATATATTTTGCTAGGGTGACCAGACGTCCAGGGTCCCAGCTTTAAAAAAAAAAAAAAAAAAAAAAAAAAGTCCTGTTTTTTTTCCCCCCGGCATGAGCAGTTGGCAAGGGCTCATCACGCATGCGCACGAGTGACTGGCAAGGGCTCATCACGCATGCGCACGAGTGACTGGCAAGGGCTCATCACGCATGCGCACGAGTGACTGGCAAGGGCTCATCACGCATGCGCACAAGTGACTGGCAAGGGCTCATCGCGCACGAGCGGCTGGGAAGTTGCGCGGACGGCAAGTTGCTGATCGCTCACGCGCAAAATTTGTCCAGGAGAAAATATGGTCATTCTATATTTTTCTGCACATCATTATACCATTCCAGCAATCGGGATAAGGCCGCTGTAGGAGATTTAGTCGCAGACCAAATGACCGCCGCCGCTTTAAGCTTCTTTCCTAAGCATGAAAAAGTACCTTTATAGAAATGGCGTAGGGTCTGTCTGCATCCAAACGCCCAGCCGCGAGCAAATGTCCCATTCCGTATAAGGCTGGGATTAAGGTGCCGGCAACCACTGCTGTATTTTCTTATGGGAGCCTCCCCCGTGCCTGCGCGCTTAGAAGCGACGAGGCGCGCTGACGCGGCAGCATTTTGAAAATACAACAACTTTTGTATTTTCAGGCGGCTGCCACGTGACGTCAGCGCACGTGAGCTGGTTCAGCCAATGAGAGTGAACCAGCTTCGTGACACGCTCGCCACACCCCTGCAACGCGTCTACGATCTCCGGCAGCCAAGTTCATTAAACGCTTGGGCTGCTGGAGTGCGCGCGGTGGGTTGCGCTTGTTTGCACGCGGCCGCACAGGGACCATAATCCCAGCCTAAGGCCGGTTGATGATGTTGCTCACTGACTTCACACAGTGATAATCCTCTCTGAGTTTGCCGAATTCTGCCCACTATTCAGTGTGACGACTGGAGGTGGATGCTGAAGAGGACATCAAACCCTCTTGAGTGTGCATGGGCCCTAAGGCAAGCTGGCAGAGCTCACACAGCAGTGCCAGCCCCACATGTAGGTGTCTGTAAGAGAACAATCTAATTCAGCATTGCAAACAGGAATGAATGTTGAACTTGATCTAGCAGCACTCCTATATATGCTCACATCCGTGCAAGCTTGTAATAAAATAGTGCGCTTTCACGGGGAAATGGCACACATATTTCCATGTATTTCTTATCAAGTTCATTTTCGTGAACATACGAAGTTCTTGAAAATGTTGGCAATTTTTAGGTCACTTAACCAGTGTTTTACATCAGGGGTGGCCAACTCCAGTCCTCAAGGGTCAACAGGCCAGGTTTTCTGGATATCCCTGCTTCAGCACTCCTGGTTTAGATGTTTGGTGTGCACTAAAACGCTTAGGCCTTGGCTATAGTGGAAGCACACGCCTCGCACAGCGCACGCTCGCCTGCAGCAGGAGAGATTTCCTAACCTTCAGGCAGAGACGACAGGGAGGCGTATCGGGGGGCACCGCCGTGATGTCATGGAGCTGGTGCGCCCTCATTGGGCGAACCGCTCACATGACCCAGCCGTCGCACTGGAAATACAAACTTGTTTGTAGCGCATAGCGCCGCTCTCCCGTCGCACGTGAACTATACACGTATACATTGTCGTCCTAGTGTTTGTTTTCGACGCGCGTCGATGTGGCTCGCGCTTTCTCCTGCACTATGGACGAGGCCTAAATTAGTAAATGGATAATGCCAAGCTTCTTAGTATGACATTTCTGTGTATGACAGAAGTTCCCAGCCTAATGTGCATTACTTGCTACAAGCATTACTACTGTTAATTATTTTTTACTGCAATGTATGTCTCACTTTAGGTAATGCGGACCGAAAACATTGTAAATTTAAAGCGGATCCGAATATTCCTCATATCTTTAGTGCTGCCAATGAAGACTACATAAGGAGTGGGTGGTCAAGAGGTCACATGGCACCAGCAGGAGACAACAAGTTTTCATCAGTATGGCATTTTTGTTATTTTGGGTGGAGTGGAGCTTCTGTCGGTCTAGGACATGTGGCTTCGGCCGTTTCGCCGCGACTCACCTCGCCGCTGGAAGCTGCCGCCGGCCGCTAAGTTAAGGTCTTACCTTAAGTAAGCCCTTACCCCATAAAACCCACTATCCTAACCGCAAAAAAACCTTCAATTTAAACTCCTAACCACTCAAGCCCTTTAAATTAACCCCCTAAACCGTAATAGAAATTGTCTTCGAAGCGGCAGGGATTCTAGCGGCTGCGACGAAGGGTCTGTCTGCGGCAAAGCGGCGGCCATTTGGTCATGACGAAATGTCCGCGACCAAATGTCCCTTTCCGAACCTCTGTCGATGTCCAAATTACAGCACTACTGCTTGCTGATCTCTTCCAAAATAAAACATTGGTGTGGTTTTTTTGTTGCACATACTGTTGGTGTAGCATAAATTCCGTGTTAACATAGTATTCTTACGCTATCAATTCTTTTTGCTCATAGTAAACGGCAAAGAAGAGAACAGGTGAGCTACAAAAACTGATGATCAATGCTTCCTGGAGGCCTGTAGTTTGAGGACCATTTTGGGTCACAGCTAAACCTCGTCAAACATCATTCATTTATAGCACTATAATCCCATGTGATGAGTGTTGGCTGACGCGGTTAATCTCATGCAAATGAAAGAATTGTCAAAATATTGTTAATACACTGTGTTTGCGTTAGCAAATTGTTCTAAGCTGATTATATTAACACAATGCAGCATGTGAAGTAAAACGTATTCTGGTGTGTAGCATTTTCATACTAGTGGTTTTTTTTTTTTTTTTTGTGGGGTTTAATAATTCCGACTTCAATATTTTGCTGATTATACTAAGGCCTGGGACATAGTGGTTTTAAGCTCGCTGAGGCGGGCTGAGCCGATGCACAAAGCCCCTGCATCTGTCAAAGGTGCGGCTATAGTTTCTCCCTCCGCATGCGCGCTGATGCGTGCGGAGGCTGAGAAACTTTCCCGAGACAGGCAGTTTTGAAATTTGCCGCTCGGGGAAGCGGAGGAGCGGTCACGTGACCGCTCCCATCCAATGGGAGCGGGGGACTAGGCACGCCTCCGCCCCCGCCCCACCCCCAGAGCGCGCTCACTGCCTCGCCTGCAAGAACAGGGAAAAGCCCCATTTTGGAGCAGGCGAGGCAGAGCAGGAGCGCGGCTCAGCGCTGTTTGCTCCTCTATGTCCCAGGCCTGAGTGTTCAGACGCTTTTGTCACGATGCACTAAAGTTGATGCGTATCAATATGTGCTCCAATTGGCCATTCCCCAACGTTCAATCTTGCTCCATATTTCCACTCCACTGCCCAACTGTGAGCTAACCACATAGAGCCTTTTATTTCTGGGTCCTGACAATTGACTCTATCAAACTTCCTATAAATTCACTAAACGGGACATGACACTTTTTAAAATAATTTAGTTGTTTCTATAGGACTTAATATTGTAAAACTGAATCCCCTTTACTGTCAGAACTAAAACACATTACAAGGTTGATCGTGACAATTTATTACGGTCTTGCGAGTGCAAAAAGTCACTAGATTTATTAAACTAAATAACCCTATTGAAAGCACTGGAATTATTTTAAAACGGCGATCCCAGCGGCCTGGGCGACCTCCTGGCTCTCGAGCTGCATACAAGTCTAGTTGCAGGTGACCATGCTCCCTACAGGAGAAAACATAATGGCTGCCGAATCCTGTTGGCTTCACAAGCCACTAGGAAGCCATAATGTCATCGCTTGTGGATTTCTAGTGGACGTCCATTTAAATCCCTTTTTAAAAATTGAGAAGGAACACCGGTAACTTCACTTTATAAGTATCTCAGGAACCGGGACAGGGCGAGCTGGGCTGACAAACAAACAACATTGCTGTTCAGCCCTCCCAGTTCCCGTCCTGTGCAAAAGATGGGGGTGGCTGCTTTAATTTATGAAATTGTCTGCTTCTGCTAACAATTGAGAGGCCATAGAAGCCTTCTGTCATGTGCAGCTTTAATGGAGCTGTCCAAGCAGGCAATTTTTACTTTGGTCTTCTTTAACATAGGGTTGAAGCAGAGGGTCACCAGAGCTGAACTCCATTCATTTCAGCTCTGGGGACCCCCTGCTTCCAAAGACAGACCCACCGAAGGTGGTGCCGGTATCACTGCAAGATTAAAGCTCGTGGGCCATTACGAAGCCGCACCGGATGACATCATGACTTTGTAATGGCCCGCATGGCGCGGGAGCTTTAATCTTGCAGAAGATATCGCCACCCCCTTCGGTGGGTCTGTCTTTGGAAGCAGGGGGTCCCCAGAGTTGAAATTAATGAGGTTCGGCTCTGGTGACCCTCTGCTTCAACCCTATGTTAAAAAAAAATGCTTGCTTGGATTACCTTTAAGTTCCCTGTAAAGACTTTGTAGCTGATTACTGGTTTCATGTTTACAGGAAGCCATGGCTGAATCATTCTATCTGTCCAACATTGTGCCTCAGAATTACGAAAATAATGCTGGCTTTTGGAACAGGTGAGACTTTTTTTTTGATTAATTTTATTCTTGTAGAGGTTAAAAAAAAACACAACAAAAAACTACTCTTCTTCTATTATCCTTCTTCTGGTCTCTTGGCTCAATGGCTACAAATAAGAAAGGTGACACAATGAGTAAAATTCCACAACTTCCAAAATCCTCAGGACTTCTCAAGTAACCAGACCAATTCTCTCTGCGCGTCTCTTATCAGGCGATCGAGCCGCTTTGATTTTTATTACTTGGTATTGAAGCAGGGGGTCTCCAGAGCTAAACCGCATTAAGTTCAGGTCCTGGGACCCCCTGCTTCCCGAGGTACAGGCCGCGGTATGGGGTGCCGGTATCTCCTGCACGTTTTAAATGTCCCGGTCCACATGGCAAGGACATTTAAACTTGCAGGGGATACAGGCACCACATACTGGGGCCTGTATCTCTGGAAGTAGGGGGGGTCCCAGGACCTGAATTTAATGCGGTTCAGCTCCGGAGACACCCATGCTTCAATACTATGTATTAAAAATAATAATAAAAGTAGCTTCATTACCTTAGTGGCCAACCACTAAGGCAGCGGTGCGCAAAGTGGGGGGCGCACCCCCCAGGTGAGGCGCTGGATTTTTTGGGGGGCGGGCGCTTGCAGAGGTCCCGCGCTCTTCCCCGTGGCATTTAAATTAAATTCCGGGGGATCTCGTGAGGCCTCTGCAACAATAAAACTTGCCTTGATTCAGATGCTGTGACGGGTCACCATGGCAACACGGCTTCATATGATGCCACGGGGTGATGTCACCCGGCCGTCTCCATGGCAATGGGGCCACGTGACGTTGCGTGACCCTGCAGCGTCATTTGACGCCGCACACATGCGAAGGGGGTGGGGGAGATGGCAGGGGGGCGCAGCTCCAAAAATGTGCGCTCCCCTGCGCTAAGACACTGAAGAGGTTAAACCAAAGTACCTGGTTTGGCTACTAGGGCATTTATCCATTCCTTTGTGGGGGGGAAGGGGGTGGGGGAAGGAGGTAGTTTCCCCAGTGGTGGATGGTTAGGCCTAACGGGACGGTTGCAGCAGTAGTTAACACCTTCATTACCTTAGTGGTTACTACCACTAAGTTAATGAAGGGGTTAACCCCTCCGTCTACCCACCTGAGAGGCCTAACCACCCACCCCCTCTATCTCCCTGCCCACCCTCCCCCCCACACAAAGGAATGGCAGATGCCCTAGTAGCCAAATATGGCTAGTAGCGCTTTTGCCCATTCAAATATACAAATTGAATAAAAAATGTTTTACTTTCCCCTGAAGATGAAGGCGCCCTCCTCCTCACCAACATGGAATAAAGGGCCGATGCCCAGCCATTAAAACACCAGCAACCCCTTAAGAGGTTACTACCGCTATGGTAATTAAGGGGTTACTGGTATTTTAATGGTGTGGGTGAAGGGTGTTGCCCATAGGTGTTAGGCCTGGGAGGGTTTCAGGATGGGTTAACCCCTTAATTACCATAGCGGTTGTAACCTCTGTGGTAATTAAGGGGTTAAGCCGTAACTTTTTCCTTAGCCATAATAACTATTGTATATCATGTACTTTTTAGGAGGGTGGAGGTGGGGGGGGGGTACGTCATTGCAGGCTTGATCAGTCTCCAATTTGTCACAAATTGTGCCGTTTCACTTTTGAACCTTTTATAAATCATGTCAAGAAAAATGTTTGATACAGTTACGTGCATAATGCAAGTAAGCCTAGGCTAGTGATGCTTGATTTCAAATGATTGTAAGTCTTTGCTTGGTGGAACTATCTCCCATCTCCTTTCTTTACATTCTGCCTCCAGGTTTGAAATGTATTGTCGGGAGCTGACAAAGCGATTTAATGATGTTTGGGTAGTTACTGGACCTCTGGCTTTGCCTTTGTTACAAGAAGATGGGAAGAAGCGAGTCACTTACCAGGTAAGGTAACCTTTTCCCTGTCCAAAAAACATCACCTTAAACGTATCCGGTCTGCGAGTGTAGGATTGAAAACAATAAGTATTCTCCAATTTAGTTACCGTGTCAGACAAGGTGGTGGAAGCTTTCATTCGTGAAATGAAATTTTCCTTATCAGTAAGCTAACAATCCAGCTAATTTCTTGGCTACGGAAGAGAGACGCGGCTTGTTTTCATTAGCTGCTCAAACTTGCGTTTTTGTTTTTTAACAGCAGAGAAAGATCACAATTTGATACGGTATACTTTAAACATTTTTTTATTAAGTTGTTAAAGCAGCAAAACATGTAGCACTGCACGATTTTTTTATTTTTATTTTTTATTACAGGATTGAAGCAGATGGTTTCCGGAGCTGAACCGTGTTAATGTCAGCTCCGGGGACCCCCTGTTTCCCGAGATACCTCCGTAGGGGGGGGCCAGTATCTGCAGCCAGGGAACTTGTGTGCCTATCGAAGTGGCGGCTTAAATTTCCCGCGTCACGTGGGCCAATGGGAAGCCGTGATGTCATCCCTTGTGGCTTCCTATTGGCCAGTGTGACCGGGACATTTAAACGACCACAGAGATCTCATTTCCATTGTGTAGTCAAAAGTTTAAAATGATCACCTAGAGAGAGACGGGAAATTTGTATTTTAAATGAGTCGTACTTGGCTGGATTCCTTGGACTCGCCATCTAGAGTACCCTAGAGTCATCTTTCACAAGGGCAAGAAGAAAAGAGCTTGCAAAATCTCTTAACATGAATGTGTGAGATTTAAAAAAAAAAATGCATACGTTTAACATATCCGTGACCCCTTCAAATTAATGTTCCACCTCTTTAGTTTCTAATGCGCTGTAAATAATGTATCCATACTCACAGCTCTCATAATAATATGTTCTTGTATAGCGCTGCTAGATTTACGGAGCGCTTTACAGAGACATTTTGCAGGCACAGTCCCTGCCCCGTAGAGCGTACAATCTATGTTTTTGGTGCCCGAGGCACAGGGAAATAAAGCAACTTGCCCAAGGTCACAAGGAGCCGACACCGGGAATTGAACCAGGTTCCCCTGGTGCTTCAAACTCGGTGCCAGTCAGTATCTTTACTCACTGAGCCGCTCCTTCTCCCTCTCATGTGCAGGTCATAGGAAAAGATGATGTAGCTGTTCCCTCACATCTTTACAAGGTGGTCCTCGCCAGAAGAAGCAAAGTATCTGCAGAGCCATTGGTTATTGGGGCTTTTGCCGTGCCCAATGTCCCCATTAGCTTTGACCATCAGCTGCCTGAATATCAAGTCCAGCTCGAGGACCTGGAAAAAATGTCTGGGCTAGTCTTCTTTCCCCAGGTAGACCGGACCAAAGGCTGGAAGAACATCTGCGAGGTGGACACCTGCAGACTTATCCAGCTGGACGAGTTTAAGCTGTACATTGCTGGGCGTAGAGTGAAGAGCGTCCGCAACTTGCAGAAACTGGAGAAGATTATGTCGGAATTAAAGGAGGCTAAAATACAGCCTGACGAATATCTCTTAAATCTTTACCGAGAGAAAAAGAAAGAACTGTCGTCAGATGAGACCACTATTCCCCGAGAGGGAAGAGCAGGATAAAGGGGGTATTATTATTTCTAATATTCCAAGTATTTATTCAAAACACAAACTGGTATTGCTACTATGAGACATGTTGATGTAATAATTTGACTTCACTTGAGCAGCGTCTGTTGCTGTTTGTCCTGCTACGTGCGCTGCAGAGAGAGAAGGCTCGAAACTCGACTGGGGGCCACTTTATCCCTTTCGTTAGCAAATAATGGACAGTAGGAAATGTTCTTAAAGATTAATAAGTAATCTTAGGATTATTAGGGAGTAATATTAATAACTGGCTGCTCTCACACAGCTGGATACTAGTACAGACATAAACATGATCAGGACTGGGTCAGAACACACCACACTGACCAAGTGTCAGTCACTATAGTAGTACTACGTGTGTTATTGAAGCCAGTCAGTCACTGCCTGGTTCTTAGTGGTTCAGATACAACTTTTATTAAGTAAATAATGTATCATTCTTTAAACTAGAGGGATTTTTCACTTTAACCGTTACTGTTGCTCCTGCCGCCAACACCCGTAATAGAGAGAGTGATAGAAACTCAATAGAGATTGAAGACCACATTATCCCATTTACTGTCAAATTATTGACACTAGGAAATGTTCTTGAGGATTCATAATTCTTGGGATTATTTCAGAGTAATATCAATAACGGGCTGCTGTTACTATAGTTAATATATTAGTACAGACAGAAACATGTCCGGTGCCAGGACACGCCACACTGACCAAGGGTCAGTCACTATAGTAATACTGCTATTATTAAATAAAGTCAGTCACAGTTAATGCCTGGTTTGTCAATGGTTCAGCTACTAGAGAGAGAATGGTAGAAATGCAAGATGGACCATTTTATCGTTGTCGTTTAAAAAATGTACAGTAGGAAATGTACTGGAATATAAATAATTATTCTTAGGTTATTCATATTACTCTGAATTCATCCCGCTATATACAAGTTAATATACTACAAACAGAAACATGTCCAGGAGTGCACCAGCCCACGTAACTGAAACTCAAGTCAATTACAGGTTAATGCTTCTACAGCAGCAACAGACTAACCACCAACTCACAGCTACACCCTGCGACAAATGGCTTCAGTTTGAGGCTCCTTCTTCCCCCTCCCCCCCCCCCCCCCCAATTATAATACCGTTTTTCAGCTGGGCGGATTGTCGTTGCTAAAAGTTTTCACTCTTGAAGACTGATCTGGGGAAATCTCTGTGATACACTGGCTAATCCACCACTATCCCTGGAGAAGACAATGGCATTAAGCTTGAGTGATACATGCTTATTTTAGCATTTCTAATAATTGAAGATGTAAAAAGAGAGACAATGATGTACTGTGTGTTTTTAAGAGTCCTTTAATAATGCATTTTTTTTTTATTTTCATTCATTTACCTGCTATGTGGGACTGTCACTATTAAGCATATACTCAGACAGCTGTTTTTCAGCC